>NC_044035.1:226359649-226981316 GCF_901765095.1 Microcaecilia unicolor
AGACGGTTTCCTAAAGAACAAGTCCATAAACCACTAGCCTTCTCCGGGGTGACTCCCAGGTCCACTCCGATCCACTTTTCTCTCAGTTACTACTTATGGCTCCAGTACACTTTTTCTTCTTGGCACTGTCCCTTCCTAATTTGTTTCTCCATCTTAAACCACTGTACACTGCAGTAACACATTGTCCACCATCTGTATTCATCATCTCACCATCTCTTTTTTTCCTCTTCCTTTTTCTCAGCTCTCAACCTTAAACATTTCCTTCCTTCTATTCATCCATCTCCTTTCTATCTGAGTACATCTCGCCTTCGTCGCTGTCGTCATACCTCTCCTCCGTACACTCTTACTCCTTCTCCTGCTCTCCGCTGGGGACATTAATCCCAATCCTGGTCCTCCACATCAGCTCTCGTCCTATCTATGCAAACACCTGTCCTCGTCCTATCCATGCAAATGATTTCGGGATGTCTCCAATCTCATCTCTATTCCCCTCCTCCCCCCCTCTTCCCTCCCCTTCTCGTGTGCCCTGTGGAATGCCCGCACGGTCTGCAACAAACTTCCCTTCACCCATGATCTCTTCATCTCCCGTTCCCTTCAACTGCTCGCCCTAACTGAAACCTGGCTCACCCCCGACGACTCTGCTTCAGTCGCGGCCCTATGCCATAAAGGTTATCTTTTCTCCCACACTCCCCGCCAAGTTGGCAGCGGAGGAGGCGTCGGGTTTCTACTTTCGCCCTCCTGTAGTTTTCAACCCCTCCTCCTACCGCAGTCTCACTGCTTCTCATCTTTTGAAGTTCACTCCATCTGTCTATTCTACCCACTGCCACTCAGAGTTGCAGTCATTTACGGCCCCCTGATAAGTCCCCCTCTTCCTTCCTTACTGACTTCGATGCCTGGCTCTCTGTTTGTTTTTCTTGAACCCTCATCTTGGTCCCTCATTCTTTGAGACTTTAACTAACATACACGCTGACGACCCATCCGATTCTTACGCTTCTCAGTTCCTCACTCTGACATCCTCCTTCAACCTCCAGCTGAGCTCCACCACCCCTACTCACCAAACTGGCCATTGTCTTGACCTCGTCCTCTCCTCTACCTGCTCACCCTCCAATTTCTGCACCTCTGCTCTTCCTCTTTCAGATCATCACCTGATCACCTTCACACTTCATCACCCTCCCCCTCAGTCCTGCCCAACACTAACCACTACTTTCAGGAATCTCCAGGCTGTCGACCCTCCCACCTTATCCTCTAGTATGTCTAATCTCCTCCCGTCCATCATGTCCTCCAAGTCTGTCGACAAGGCTGTCTCTACTTACAATGCCACTCTCTCCTCTGCTCTGGACACCCTTGCACCATCCATCTCCCGTCCCACAAGGCATACTAATCCCCAGCCCTGGCTGACCCCTTGCATCCGATACCTTCGCTCCTGCGCCCGATCTGCTGAACGCCTCTGGAGGAAATCTCGCACCCATAGCGACTTCATTCATTACAAATTCATGCTATCCTCCTTCCAGTCCTCCCTATTCCTTGCCAAACAGGACTATAACACCCAATTGACTAATTCTCTCGACTCCAACCCTCGTCGTCTCTTCGCCACCCTTAACAAAGTGCCCTTTGCTCCCACCCATCCCTCACTCTCTCCTCAATCACTGGCTGACTAGTTCCGCGACAAGGTGCAGAAGATCAACCTCGAATTCACTACCAAGCCACCTCTTCCTCTTCACCCTTTAACCCACTCCCTCAACCAACCAACCCAGGCCTCCTTCTCCTCTTTTCCTGATATCACCGAGGAGAAAACCGCCCACCTTCTTTCCTCTTTGAAATGCACCACCTGTTCCTCTGATCACATCCCCACTAACTTACTAAACACCATCTCTCCTACTGTCACACCCCCATCTGTCATATCCTCAACCTCTCTCTCTCCACTGCAACTGTCCCTGACTCCTTCAAGCATGCTGTAGTCACACCACTCCTCAAAAAAACATCAATAGACTCTACCTGTCGTTCCAACTACCGCCCCATCTCCCTCCTACCCTTCCTCTCCAAGATAATTGAACGCGCCGTTCACAGCCGCTGCCTTGATTTTCTTTCCTCTCATGCCATCCTCGATCCGCTTCAACAGAAACGACACTCACTAAAGTTTGTAATGACCTGTTCCTTGCCAAATCCAAAGGTCACTACTCCATCCTCATCCGCCTCGACCGATCCGCCGCTTTTGACACTGTCACTCATAATTTACTTCTTGCTACACTATCCTCATTTGGGTTCCAGGGCTCTGGCCTCTCCTGGTTCTCCTCTTATCTCTCCCACTGTACCTTCAGAGTACATTCTCATGGATCTTCCTCCACCCCCAAGCCGCTCTCTGTTGGAGTTCCTCAGGGATCTGTCCTTGGACCCCTTCTTTTTTCAATCTACACCTCTTCCCTGGGCTCGCTGATCTCATCTCATGGTTTTCAATATCATCTTTATGCTGACGACACCTAGCTTTATCTCTCCACACTAGACATCACTGCTGAAACCCAGGCCAAAGTATCGGCCTGTTTATCCGACATTGGTGCCTGGATGTCCAACCGCCACCTGAAACTGAACATGGCCAAGACCGAGCTCATTGTCTTTCCACCCAAACCCACTTCTCCTCTCCCTCTACTCTCTATTTCAGTCGATAACACCCTCACCCTCCCCGTCTCATCTGCCCGCAACCTTGGAGTAATCTTCGACTCCTCCCTCTCCTTCTCTGCCCATATCCAGCAGACAGCCAAGACCTGTCGCTTCTTTCTCTATAACATCAGCAATATTCGCCTTTTCCTCTCTGAGCACACCACCCGAACTCTCATCCATTCTCTCATTACCTCTCGCCTTGACTACTGCAACCTACTCCTCACTGGCCTCCCACTTAACCATCTATCCCCCCTTCAATCCGTTCAGAACTCTGCTGCGTGTCTTATCTTCCGCCTAGTCCGATATGCTCATATCACCCCTCTCCTCAAGTCACTTCACTGGCATCCGATCAGGTACCGCATACAGTTCAAGCTTCTCCTACTAACCTACAAATGCACTCAATCTGCAGCCCCTCACTACCTCTCTACCCTCATCTCCCCTTATGCTCCTACCCGTAACCTCCACTCACAGGACAAATCCCTCCTCTCAGTACCCTTCTCCACCACCGCCAACTCCAGACTCCGCCCTTTCTGCCTCGCCTCACCCTATGCTTGGAATAAACTCCCTGAGCCCATACGCCAAGCCCCCTCCCTGCCCATCTTCAAATCCTTGTTCAAAACCCACCTCTTCAATGTCGCTTTCAGCACCAAACCATTGTACCTCTATCCAGGAAATCTAGACTGCCTCAATCTTGATTGACTGCACTTTTTGTCCTTTAGATTGTAAGCTCCTTTGAGCAGGGACTGTCCTTCTTTGTTAATTGTACAGTGCTGCGCAATCCTGGTGGCACTTTAGAAATGTTAAATAGTAGTAGTAGTAGTAAATCCACAATTCCAGGAATAACATGTATAGAATGTTTGTACGTTTGGGAAGCTCACCAGGTACCCTTGGCCTAGATTGGCCGCTGTCGTGGACAGGATGCTGGGCTCGATGGACCCTTGGTCTTTTCCCAGTGTGGCTTTACTTATGTACATATAAACAAAGCCACTCTCCCTTCCCCCCCCCCAAAAAAAAAAATAGCACAAATCAGATAATAGAAAAAGCCTAGATAGCAAAAAATAAGCAGATGAATATGAGTATATATATTTTACTTTGAGTTGTATCACCAAACAAATAGTAGTATATAGAACCTTTATTCGTGATGCTGTAAAGACAAAAGAACCATGACACAGACTCATATAAAAGGAAGGTACTGAGAACAAGAAGGCAGAACAAAAAATTCTGATATGACAATTATAACGTATAAATTTTTCAAGGATCTTCTGGTACAGATCTTTTTAAATGTGTGGTTAAAATATAGTCCTGATCTCAGGGGCCAATATTTACAATGATATCCCAATCATATAAAATCAGAACAGAAGAACAAGCGGAATAAAAATCTACAGTGTGAACTATTCCAAGGACCATATTTTCTCATTATTTCACTGCAAAGCAGTAATCATAAAAAGATCTGACAGTACAGATCTCAAAGCAGGCTATCTACGCCAGACAGTATTTCTAGAAGGACATTCATCATCATTTAAAAGACATCATTTAAGAATGACATGTATCTGAAACAAATCAGCTTATCAGAACACCATAAAGCAAACTTTAAGAACTAAATGGGATGCAACTTTAAAAAGCCATTATGAACATATATGTAAATTTTTCTCACTATATTCACAGCTCTCTAGCTCTATAGTAGTGGATCATATTTTAAAACTAGCAGGAAATGTGGAATTATTTTAAAAATGCAGTGTTTAAAAAAAGATGGCATTTTTATTTTAAATGCTGCATTTTAAAACAGAGCAAGAGAGAGAGAGAGAGTAAGCATTAACTGTTTTGTTCTTTATTTGCATATGCTGTACCACTTTGACTAAAACATAGAACCAAGCGGTCTACAAAATAAAACTAACACAAAAACAGGAAAAGAACTAGATTAAAATAGAATAGTGAGGGAGCAGGCCACAAAAATAAAAAAACTCATGACAACCAAATGTGAGAGAAACATGAGGAGCAACTGGAAGAGATAGGGGGAAAAGGGAAAAGGGCACAAACAGGCCAGGACAAGATGAGAAACACTAATCACTACACATCAAATGCGTGCTTAAAAAGCCAAGTTTTGCCTGCTGGAAGCAAGAGAGAAAGGATAAAAAGTTAAATTAAGTAGGGGGTGAGATCACTTGATTAAAACCCAGATTAGACATAAAAGCTAAAAAAATCAGCTACAAGGGTTGTATTTTTGTTACATTTGCACCCTGTGCTTTCCCACTCATGCCAGGCTCAATGTGGCTTACATATTGTATACAGGTACTTATTGGTACCTGGGGGAATGGAGGGTTAAGTAACTTGCCCAGAGTCACAAGGAGCTGCCTGTGTCTGAAGTGGGAATTGAACTCAGTTTCTCAGGACCAAAGTCCACCACCCTAACCACTAGGCCATTTCTCCAATTAGTATGTTGGGTAGGATGTGTATTAGTATCTAACACAGTCAACTCCTGATAAAAGTATCCTGACACAAGAGGAGCTCCTCTTGGGACTGGAGGTGGTAGATAAAGCAATAAAATATAAAAGGAGGGAGCACCACACATCCAAACCACCATTGCTTATGAACTGCTTAGATTGGATGGCACGAAAAGCAGTATAGCAAATTCCTAAATAA
Organism: Microcaecilia unicolor; assembly: GCF_901765095.1. NCBI lineage: Eukaryota > Metazoa > Chordata > Amphibia > Gymnophiona > Siphonopidae > Microcaecilia > Microcaecilia unicolor. Next base: position 226,364,942 of record NC_044035.1, read on the forward strand.
ACATATATTACATAAGTACATAAATAATGCCACACTGGGAAAAGACCAAAGGTCCATCAAGCCCAGCATCCTATCCACGACAGCGGCCAATCCAGGCCAAGGGCACCTGGCGACCTTCCCAAACGTACAAACATTCTATACATGTTATTCCTGGAATTGTGGATTTTTCCCAAGTCCATTTAGTAGTGGTTTATGGACTTGTCCTTTAGGAAACTGTCTAACTCCTTTTTAAACTCTGCTAAGCTATTCCAGACCTGTTGAAATACTCAGGGATAATGCTGCAAGCTAAAAGGACATGGAATTCGATATGTCGGCTACATAAATTCTCAGCTAAAGTGACACCATTTAGGTCCATATGCGGAAATAAGAACTTTGCTCCTGGAAATTTATATGCAGTGTTCCACAGATGGAAACAAAAAGGGATAGAATATCTACTGCAGGTGCTCACCCTAGAAGACAAGTTGAAATCATTCCCAGATCTTCAAAGAGAGTATGGGATTGCAGAAAAAGACAAATTCCATTATTTGCAGCTCAAACACTATGTGGACACCTTGTCGTGGGAGGACTTAGCGGAAGATGTGCAAGAAGAACTAGCGACAGTGTTTTCGTTGGAGGCTCAACAAGAAGTACCTCTTACATACCACCATCGGCCCATCAGGGACACGGCAGCCGAACTAGATTACATACGATTGGCGGAACAATGGAGTAAAGACTTAACAGGCAGAAATATCAGCAACCCAGTTGAAATCGCATATATTATCTATTCGACGAATAACTAAAGCAGCGAGCCACTGGGAAGTACTGTATAAATTTGCGCTGCAAGTATACATGGCCCCGCGGAGGGCATTTCACGTGGGGGTGTCCCCGTGGGGCACATGTCCAAAGTGTGGAGAAGAGGGAGCCACCTTAGGCCACATGTTTTGGAGTTGCAAGCATGTGGAAAGATTTTGGAGGACAATTACTATTTATGTCTCGAGACTGTGGAACTCGAGATGGACATATGACGTTACCTTACTGTTTGGACAGCCAGAGATAAGGACACATAGTCCCAAAGGTTATATGGATTTTGTAACTAAAGCAACTATTTCAGCCAAACAGGTGATCCTGGCAGAGTGAATATCAGACAAGCCACCGACTGAACAATTATGGAGAGTTAAAATGTTGTCTCTAATGCGCCTAGAGCGGCAAGAACATTTTAACCTAGACACACTGGCAGGGAAGAAATTTCAACAATGCTGGGCACCTTTGTGGCAAACTCTTACACTGGCAGCCAGAAGTTATTTGCTTAACTTTTAGTAGTAGTTTGTACATTATGGTTAAATGAGGGAACTATCGCCAAGGCTATGTGTCTTGATAGGGTGGGATGGGAGGGATTGGGTTTGGGTTGGGGTATTTAGAGGGAGGGAGAGAAGGTAAGGAGGGAAGGGGGAGAAATAAGAAATGGCAACACCACCAGAAATCTGTGCAGAAGACCACGGGAGAGAGTTTATATAACAGCATATAAAATGTAAGATTATAATAGGTTGAAAGAGAAAGGTGTAATGTGTTATTACTCTGTTGGTTTGCCTTAATAAAAAAGATTGAAACATAAACTCTGCTAAGCTAACCGCCTTCACCACGTTCTCCAGCAACGAATTCCAGAGTTTAATTATGCGTTGGGTGAAGAAACATTTTCTCTGATTTGTTTTAAATTTACTACACTGTAGTTTCATCGCATGCCCCCTAGTCCTAGTATTTTTGGAAAGCGTGAACAGACGCTTCACATCCACCTGTTCCACTCCACTCATTATTTTATATACCTCTATCATATCTTCCCTCAGCCGTCTCTTCTCCAAGCACTAAGGGGTGCATCTAAAGTGTAATGGGCATAGAGCTGTAGCATAGAAAATAGTCAAATTGCTTCCCCTCTTCATTGGTTTATCTTTGTGAAAAAAAATAAAACTAGATGAATTTGACTGTGCCAAGATGGAAGACTCACCTGTTCTAAACCAAGTTTCAATTAAAGAATATTAAATTATTATCAGTCAATACATCATAAACAAAAGAACCCTTGCTTTTCAAGGACATCTGGTAAGCTTACTAGAGAAAAGTTTAATATTTAAAAAACTTGACATACTGCCTCTCGACAGGAGAAAAAATTCAACAAGCCAATTTTCTTAGCAGTCTCTGAGAAAGAGTTATCTACTGAGGATGTGAAATCTTATGATAAAAAGGCCGCCTGTCCATAATATCAGGGATAGAGGAGCCATAATTCAGAGGTACATTGAACATAGCAAGGAGAACAAGGAGACTAGAAAATAATCAAAAAATTAGGGGTGCCTTTAGGAGGTGCCTGAAAGAGCACTGTAAGGAGCATCAGCTGCTCCTTTGTTACGCACCCTCAGGGGATCTTTTACTAAAGATTAGCTTGAGTTATCTGCAGCAGGGCCCATTGGAATAAAATAGGACCTGCTGCAGATAACTCAAGCTAACCTTTAGTAAAAGACCCCCTCAATGCGATACCAGAGAGTAGCTGAAATTTTAAAATATGAGGAGAAGGATGCACCTAACGTCACAGGGGTATATATACTATCAGCCCCAGAATGCAGGCCACAGCAGATTGCACATGGTAATAGGCAGGAGAAAACTGAAAACAAAGATACCAACCAAAATGAAAAGTCAACAAATAATTACAATAAGCAAAAGAGAGAGAGATACCCAAATACTTCAGAGCTATACATAATGCACAAGAAGCAAACATTTTTGAATGGAAAGACATTTCTAAAACAGTAGATCACTGTATGGCACTCCCAAAAAGGTACACCCAGGAGGGAAATTAGAAAATAGAGTAGTTCTTGAGATCATTGAAGCTGTAGGGGGAAAGGGAATGGGATATTGGTGAATACAAAATCTAGACGTGGAGGGGCATAATTGAAAGGGACACCCAAGTTTTGTTGAGGACGTCCTCGCAAAACGTCCCGATGGAGGGGCGGGGAAACCTGTATTATCGAAACAAGATGGACGTCTATCTTTCGTTTTGATAATAAGGTCAAGGAATTTGAATTGAAATTTTGGTCTTCCTTAGAGATGGTCGTCCCTAGACTTGGTCGTTTCTGATTTTCGGCAATAATGGAAACCAAGGACGCCCATCTCAGAAAAGACCAAATGAAAGCCCTTTGGTCATGGAAGGAGCTAGCATTTGTAGTGCACTGATCCCCCTGACATGCCAGGACACCAACTGGGCACCCTAGGGGGCACTGCAGTGGACTTCATAAAATGCTCCCGGGAACATAGCTCCTTTACCTTGTGTGCTGAACCTCCCAAACCCCCCCTAAAACCCACTACCCACAACTGTACACCACTACCATAGCCCTAAGGGGTGAAGGGGGGCACCTAGATGTGAGTACAGTGGGTTTCTGGTGGGTTTTAGAGGGCTCGCTGTTTCCTCCACAAACGTAACAGGTAGGGATGGGGATGGGGATGGGCCTGGGTCCGCCTGCCTGAAGTGCACTGCACCCACTAAAACTGCTCCAGGGACCTGCATACTTCTGTGATGGAGCTGAGTATGACATCTGAGGCTGGCAAAAAATATTTTTAAAGATGTGTTTTGAGGGTGGGAGGGGTTTAGTGACCACTGGAGGAGTAAGGGAAGGTCATCCCCGATTCTCTCTGGTGGTCATCTGGTCATTTCGTCCAACTTTTTGTGCCTTGGTTGTAAGAAAAACAGGACCAAATAAAGTTGTCCAAGTGCTCGTCAGGGACGCCCTTTTTTCCATTATGGGTCGAGGACGACCATGTGTTAGGCACGCCCGCCTTCGCTACGCCTCCGATACACCCACTTGAACTATTGCCCATCCCTGTGATGGAAAACAGTTGAGGACGTCCAAAATTGGCTTTCGATTATACTATTTTGGATGACCATGTGAGAAGGACGTCCATCTTCTGATTTGTGTCGAAAAATGGGCATCCTTCTCTTTCGAAAATGAGCCTGATAGCTGATTACCTATCCCATGGAGAGGAATAACCAATAAAGTGACCTGTACTAAACTGTGATCATACAGGAATCAAGGTTTCATTTATTTGATTACCTGCTTAGGATCAGGCCATCAAAGCAGATTAGATACAATAAAATATATCAGAAAGAAATTACATTATACAGAAAAAGCAAACAGAGCATCTGTACATTTCTATTTCTGTTATGTTCCAATAGACTGCACCATACATAGGCCCAGATCATGTATGAAAGGCTAAACGAAATAAATGTGTCTTCAGCATTACTTTAAACCTAGAAAAAGTACCCTCTGTGTATAATAAAGAGTGAGCGCATTCCACAGTGCTGGACTGATTGCACTGAACATTGATGCACATTATACATATATTTTTGTGTATAACAATATGTTAAAGCTGAATTATCATGTGAAAGATTGTCAATATCACAAAACAAAGTAGGTCTAATGTGATGAAAATATTAATGAGCAGCTCATTATTACTAAAATGCAGTAATATGGACTGGGATACAACCCCATTAACACTAACCCACTCACTGCAGTTCAGGAATCAGGATCTCTAGTGGGAGGGCAACTTAGTTGCAAAGCCCAAGGGGATCATATACAGTCCTTAAATGAGTTTCTGTATTGAAAGTGTTGCCCCATAACAAAAATGATATTTATCAAATATAAAGTTAGAGTAGTACATGGACAGAAAAACAGGTGTAAAAGATTTAATAATCCACAAGCATTAAAATACAGTATCCCATAATTTGAGTAGATTTGCAGGGAAACTGAGTCTTTCCCCTTACTCCCATGAGGCCTCTTTTTCCCTTAGACACTTTCCATGTATTGGTTTCCAAAATGTGGTGTTCCTCATGGATCCCTGCTCTCTCCTAGTCTGTTTAATTTCTTTATGTCCTTTTTTGACTTAATTCACCTGGGATTAGGCGAGCTATTGCTATCCTATGCTGACGACATCCTGCTTCTCCTACCATTAACCTCTTCATGTCAAGACCCAATCCAGTCTGTAACAACTGGGATGAATGCTATTCAGTCATGGGCCTTGGCAAATAAACTAAAACTGAATGCGCAAAAAAACTAAGATTCTGTGGTTCGGGAATCAAGGCATTGTGGTTCCAACTTCAGTAACACTGTTTAGTGATAAAATCTTTGTAGTCAAATCTGAAACCAGAGTGCTTGGGATGACTCCTCCCTAACATATTCCTCCCATATTAATCAACTATGCAAGAAAACTCTGTTTAAAATGAGACAGCTACATATAGTTGCTTCATTTTTTGACCAAAAAGCCTTTGCACTGTTAGTCCAAATTCTTGTCCTACCACACCTGGTTTATTGTAATGTCTTATTTTTCAGTATCAAGTATCAATTTCGAAAAAAATTGCAAATTATACAGAACAAAGCTATTAGACTGATTTTCAGGTTTAAAGCTGCTTGCCTAGTTTTCCAAATTTTACATGGCTTCACATCTGAATTGTTGATTAATGTCTCATCATTATGTTTGGTTCAGTCTAACAGGCTGAAAGAACAATTGTTGTTAGAGCCACTGCTTTACAAGGGAATCCGGTTTCAGAAGATTTTTCTCACTCTCTTCCCTGCATTAGGAGTCTTACTGTGGAATTCTTTACCGACTTCTATTAGGTCAGATTATAGTTACTTCAGCTTCCGGAAGAGGTTAACATCTTTTCTCTTTCAAAAACTGTTATATAACAAACCATTACTACTGTTGTATCCTTTTCCATCTACAACACTATTAATGATTCACCTTTATTACTTTTATATACTCTAATCAGTCTATGTCAAGTCCACTTAGGATGTAAACCACACTGAACCCTGAAAAGGAGATTTTAGTGGTATATAAGATTTGATTTGACTGTAACGTAGGACAGTCACCTTCTTCCTTTAGAGATTAGTATCCAAATATCTACTTGATAAAAAAGGAAATTAAGTACCATTGACTTAATAACAGTTTAACAAGTTAGAACATGTACACTGACTTATAGAAAAATTATGGACAGTGTTTACATCATCCATTGAACAAATACCCCTACTTGATAGCAAGAATCAAGGGAAACAACTTTTGCCATGGATAGTAGCTCTCTAAGCACTCAGCCAGGTTTAAGATTTTGACACCCATAGGCAAGACCAGACAACAGATCCCAAGGAGGGATACCAGGTATTCCCTAAAATAAACAGCAGCAGGTTCCTCTTTGGCCTGGGTACTTGGTGTATTCAAAATTTGATACCCTAAGCAGTTGCCTATGCCTAAATATGGGACTGCAAACATAGATCTCTGGGTATATCCTACAACTCACTCCAGCTGATTCAGAGAGCACACACCCATTCTCTCAATGGAGACAAAACGTAATCAGCCTTTTCCTCACCTACAGTATGGAGAACCACAACAAGCTGCTGCCTGTTTTGTTCCTTTGGTCACTGTCTTCCATGATTTGTGGAGGGGCATAATCGAAAGGGGCGCCCAAGTTTTCCTGAGGACGTCCTCGCAGGACGTCCCGGCGAAGGGGCAGGAAACCTGTATTATCGAAACAAGATGGGCATTCATCTTTCGTTTCGATAATACGGTCGGGGACGCCCAAATCAGCAAATTTAGGTCGACCTTAGAGATGGTCGTCCCCAGGACTTGGTCGTTTCTGATTTTCAGCTATAATGGAAAGCGAGGATGCCCATCTCAGAAACGACCAAATCCAAGCCATTTGGTTGTGGGAGGAGCCAGCATTCGTAGTGCACTGGTCCCCTGACATGCCAGGACACCAACCGTGCACCCTAGGGGGCACTGCAGTGGACTTCACAAATTGCTCCCAGGTGCATAGCTCCCTTATCTTCAGCCAGATGCACTAACTGAACGGAAAAAACCCTTCCTTTACCAATTTGGAAAGGAACGGGCATGCATGAAGGAAATCACATGCAAATGAGCTGCTCGCTGTTAGCTTATTTGCACACGATTTCCTTTGCAAGTCCAGGTGAAAACGTGCAAGTGCTCATCAGGGATGTCTTTTTTTTTTTTTTTTAGAGTATGGGTGAAGGACGTCCTTTGCTATGCCTCCATCCCTACGATGGCAGTTGAGGACGTCCAAAATGTGGATGTTTCTGTGAGAAGGACGCCCATTCCTTTGCTATGCCTCTGACATTTATTTGGATTTTGGATCACAAGTAGCAGTAGTGGGATTTGAACCGACCACTTCTGGATTGCAAGACCAGTGCTCTAACCACTAGCCCACTCCTCCACTCCACTCCCTTAAAATTTGGCCATCCCTGTGGGGGGGGGGGGGGGGGGGGCAGTTCCACACCTTCGCTATGGCTCCTCTGACACACACATACCAACCCCACCAGGGACCTGCATACTGCTGCGATGGACCTGAGTATGACATTTCAGGCTGGCAAAAAAAGTTTTTAAAGTTGTTTTTTTCAGGGTGGGAGGGGGTTAGTCACCACTGGGGGAGTCAGGGGAGGTCATTCTCTGATTCCCTCCGGTGGTCATCTGGTCAGTTTGGGCACCTTTTTGAGGCTTGGTCGTAAGAAAAAATGGACCAAGTAAAGTCGCCCAAGTGCTCCACAGGGACACCCTTCTTTTTTCCATTATTGTTGGGAAATGAGGTAGAGAGACCGGATGCTGAAGAGCTCCAAGTGGTGTGCCTGACAGAGATTAGCGGTTGTATAAGGTCTCCTGATGAAGTTATAAGGAAACACGGCCAGTGTTGGGAGCAAAAAAGACACATGGGACCAGAGAACTGTTAAAGTACAAGTTGAAGGATTTGATGTTTGATATCCTATACTTCTTCCAACGATCAGTGGTTCTTACATAAGTACATAAGTAATGCCATACTGGGAAAAGACCAAGGGTCCATCGAGCCCAGCATCTTGTCCACGACAGCGGCCAATCCAGGCCAAGGGCACCTGGCAAGCTTCCCAAACGTACAAACATTCCTGGGATTTGGGATTTTTCCAAATCCGTTTAGTAGTGGTTTATGGACTTGTCCTTTAGGAAACCGTCCAACCCCTTTTTAAACTCTGCTAAGCGAACCGCCTTCACCACATTTTCCAGCAATGAATTCCAGAGTTTAATTACACGTTGGGTGAAGAAACATTTTCTCCGATTTGTTTTAAATTTACTACACTGTAGTTTAATCGCATGCCCCCTAGTCCTAGTATTTTTGGAAAGCGTGAACAGACGCTTCACATCCACCTGTTCCACTCCACTCATTATTTTATATAACTCTATCATGTCTCCCCTCAGCCGTCTCTTCTCCAAGCTGAATAGCCCTAGCCTCCTTAGTCTTTCTTCATAGGGAAGTCGTCCCATCCCCGCTATCATTTTAGTCGCCCTTCGCTGCACTTTTCCAATTCTACTATATCTTTCTTGAGATGCGGCGACCAGAATTGAACACAATACTCAAGGTGCGGTCGCACCATGGAGCGATACAACGGCATTATAACATCCTCACACCTGTTTTCCATACCTTTCCTAATAATACCCAACATTCTATTCGCTTTCCGAGCCACAGCAGCACACTGAGCAGAAGGTTTCAGTGTGTTATCAACGACGACACCCAGATCCCTTTCTTGGTCCGTAACTCCTAACGTGGAACCTTGCATGACGTAGCTATAATTCGGGTTCTTTTTTCCCACATGCATCACCTTGCACTTGCTCACATTAAACGTCATCTGCCATTTAGCCGCCCAGTCTCCCAGTCTCGTAAGGTCCTCTTGTAATTTTTCACAATCCTGTCGCGAGTTAACGACTTTGAATAACTTTGTGTCATCAGCAAATTTAATTACCTCGCTAGTTACTCCCATCTCTAAATCATTTATAAGTATATTAAAAAGCAGCGGTCCTAGCACAGACCCCTGAGGAATCCCACTAACTACCCTTCTCCATTGTGAATACTGCCCATTTAACCTCACTTCAGAGTCTTCAGGATTTGCAGCAGATTTATTACTTGGAAGTTTGATTAGGGGTACACCATAATTGCAAGAGAGTTTTTGAGATAAATAATGGACTCGGGACTTCCTATGTACATTTCAGCACTGTTCTGATATCAATAACTATGATTGGAGAAGGACATTAGAGCACTATGTACGTTAAAATGTGGAGAGGGTAGGATGTTATGAGAACATCAATAGAGTGTGTTAGAATATGAGTTTGCAATAAAGATTGTCATTTTGAATATATGTATGAATGGGTTTGGAATGTTTGTTTTGTGTTGAATTTGGTATAGAAACATTGTATTAGTCAAGTGATTGGAATGCATATTCATTAGAGATATTTTGAAAACCAGACTAGTTTTGCTGTCTTCCAGGACTGCATTTTGACTCCTCTAATGTTGAATATCTGGTCTGTAAAACCAGACATGCATGCCTGCATGCTCTTCAGAGTACAATGAACAACACCATGATTGTCCTTTTATATAGATATTTCATGCTAGTTATAACATAAATGATAATGCTGTGGTAAATCCTCGTCCCCATAGGCCAGTGATGGCGAACCTTTCAGAGACCGAGTGCACAAACAGCAACCCAAAATCTAATTATTTATCGCGAAGTGCCGGTACTCAATATGGGTGGGGTCACCACATATGACTCCACCCCTATGATAGCCACACCCCCTTACACCAGCCATTGCACATATAAACAGACATCATTGAAAATATTATACTAGTATAGGAGAAAAAAATAACATGATTTTCTTTCATTATAAATCATTTCTGCAAGTTGTTACAGCTCCAGTATACCCAGTGCAAAATAAGACAGCAGATGTAAATTCTCAAATTGGACATATTTCAAAACACTAAAATGAAAATAAAATTATTTTTTCTACCTTTGTTGTCTGGTGATTTTGTTTTTCTATCCATATTGGTCCTAGTCGCTGATTCTGCTGCTCTCTATCTGTTCTCTTAACTCCGTTTCCAGGGCTTCCTTTCCATTTATTTCTTTACTTTCCTCCTTTCTTCTTCATTTCTTGCCTCCATTTATTTCTTTACTTTCCTCCGTTTTTCATTTCTTGCCCTCCATCCATGTCCAGCAACCCTCCTCTCCCCTCCAGCCACAAATGTCCAGCCACCCTCCTCTTCCCTCTAGCCACCCTCCTCTACAGCCACCCATGTCCAGCCACCCTCCTCTCCCCCCTGCCCTCCCTCCCACCCAGCATCAGGCCACCAGCCCTCCCACCCAGCACCAGGCCTCCCTCCCACCCAGCACCAGGCCAGCCTTCCTCCCACCCATGCAGCACCCAGCATCAGGCCTCCCTCCCTCCCAACCACCCACCCACCCACCCACCCAGCATCAAGCCTCCCTCCCTCCCACCCAGCACCCAGCGGCACCCAACACCAGGCCTCCCTCCCAGCACTAAGCATTACTACTAATACTACTACTATTTAGCATTTCTATAGCGCTACAAGGCGTACACAGCGCTGCACAAATATAGAAGAAAGACAGTCTCTGCTCAAAGAGCTTACAATCTAATAGACAAAAAATAAAGTAAGCAAATCAAATCAATTAATGTGAACGGGAAGGAAGAGAGGAGGGTAGGTGGAGGCGAGTGGTTACAAGTGGTTACGAATCAAAAGCAATGTTAAAGAGGTGGGCTTGATGCGAAAACGGATAGGGAGCCAGTGAAGGGTCTTGAGGAGAGGGGTAGTATGAGTAAAGTGACCCTGGCGGAAGATGAGATGGGCAGCAGAGTTTTGAACCGACTGGAGAGGGGAGAGGTGACTAAGTGGGAGGCCAGCAAGAAGCAGATTGCAGTAGTCTAAACAAGAGGTGACAAGGGTGTGGATGAGGGTTTTGGTAGAGTGCTCGGAAAGAAAGGGGCGGATTTACGGATGTTGTAAAGAAAGAAACGACAGGTCTTGGCAATCTGCTGGATATGAGCAGAGAAGGAGAGAGAAGAGTCAAAGATGACCCCAAGGTTTCGAGCTGAGGAGACAGGGAGAATGAGAGAGCCATCAACAGAAATAGAAAACGGGGGGAGCGGGGAGGTGGGTTTGGGGGGGGAAAATGAGAAGCTCGGTTTTGGTCATATTTAATTTCAGGTGGCGTTGAGACATCCAGGCAGCAATGTCAGACAAGCACGCTGAAACTTTGGTTTGGATGCAAGGTGAGATATCAGGGGTAGAAAGGTAGATTAGGCCTCCCACCCACCCACCACGCAGCAGCACCCAGCGTCAGGTCTCCCTCCCACCCAGCAGCACCCAATGTCAGGCCTACCTCCCTCCCACCCAGCATCAGGCCTCCCTCCCTCCCACCACGCAGCAGCACCCAGCGTCAGGCCTCCCTCCCACCCAGCAGCACCCAGCGTCAGGCCTACCTCCCTCCCACCCAGCACCAGGCCGACCTCCCTCCCTCCCACCAAGCACCACGCCGCTTGCCCTCGCTCCCTCCCTCTTCCAAACAAGTATCAGCCCCCATGAGGGCGGGACCAGAGCTTGAGAGCGAGACAGAAGGGAAGCGCGCCGAGTGAAGACTACGCTTTTTGTTGCCGCTGCCGACGCTGCCTTAACCCGGTACATTTTTTCAATTGCAGAGGAGGAGGGGGTGGTGCTGGGAGGCAGGGAGGACGGGCGGGCTGATGCTTGTTTGGAAGAGGGAGGGAGCAAGGGCAAGCGGCGTGGTGCTTGGTGGGAGGGAGGGAGGCTGGCCTGGTTCTCGGAGGGAGGGAGGGAGAGTGGGTGGAGCGGACCAGCGACTGGTGCGCGTGCCAAGGGAAAGGGCTCTGCATGCCCTCTCTGGCACACGTGCCATAGGTTCGCCATCACTGCCATAGGCTATATAAATGCCAGATCAGTAGTTAACAAAACAACAACAATAACAGACTGGATCACTACAGACAACCTCGATCTCTTATTCACAGTGCTTTTTTTGTGCCAGTACGCAACGGTACGGCGTACCGGCACCTTTTTTTTTTGCCCCCCCCCTCCCCCCGCAACACTCCGGGCGAGTCCTGCACTTACTTTTTTTTTTTTAAGACTCAGAACGCGCGAACGATGCAGCTGGCAGCGATTGAAAGAGGCTGTCTGGCGTCAACGTCGGAGCTTCCCTCACCCTCTGCGAGTCCCGCCTTCCTTGTTACAACTTCCTGTTTCTGCATAGGTGGGACTCGCAGAGGGTGAGGGAAGCTCCGACGCAGACGCCAGACAGCCTCTTTCAATCGCTGCCGGCTGCATCGTTCACGCGTTCTGAGTCTTAAAAACAAAAAAGTAAGGTCAGGACTCGCCGGGAATTTCGGCGGGGGGGGGGGGGGGGCGGGCAAAAAAGGTCCAAGAATTGCTGGACATGGGAGAGGAGAGGACAGGGAACGGAGAATTGATGGTGGACATTGCTGGGAGGGGAGGGAACGGAGAATTGGTGGTGGACATTGCTGGGAGGGGAGGGGAGGACAGGGAACGAATTGGTGGTGGACATTGCTGGGAGGGGAGGGGAGGGAATGGAGAATTGTTGGTGGACATTGCTGGGAGGGGAGGGAACAGAGAATTGCTGGATATTGCTGGGAGGGGAGGGGAGGGAACGGAGAATTGGTGGTGGACATTGCTGGGAGGGGAAGGGAGGGAACGGAGAATTGGTGGTGGACATTGCTGGGAGGGGAGGGAACGGAGAATTGGTGGTGGACATTGATGGGAGGGGAGGGCATGGAATGGAGAATTGCTGGACATGGCTAGGAGGGGAGGGGAGGGCAGGGAACGGAGAATTGCTGGACATGGCTGGGAGGGGAGGGAACAGAGAATTGCTGGACATTGCTGGGAGGGGAGGGGAGGGCAGGGAACGGAGAATTGCTGGACATGGCTGGGAGGGGAGGGAACAGAGAATTTCTGGACATGGCTGGGAGGGGAGGGCAGGGAAGAGCGAATCGTTGGACACGGATGGCAGGAGGCAGAGAAGAATCGCTGGACATGGATGGCAGGGGAGGATGGGACAGAGGAGAATCGCTGGACATGGGAGGGCAGGGGAGAGAGGAGACATGCTGGACATGGATGGAGGGGAGGTAAGATAGGAAGGAGATGCACATGGATGAGATGGCAGGGGAGGAAGGAGAAATGCTGGAAATGGATGGAGAGGAGAGCAGGAGATAGAGGAGAATTGCTGGACATGGATGGATGGCGGGGTTGGCAGGGAGAGAGGCGAAATGCTGTACATGGAAGAATAAAGGAGGAAAGTAAAGAAATAAATGGAAAGGAAGCCCCGGAAACGGAGTTAAGTGAACAGATAGAGAGCAGCAGAATCAGACACCTGGACCAGTATGGATAGAAAACAGTCACCAGACAACAAAGGTAGAAAAAAATCATTTTATTTTCATTTTAGTGTTTGGAATTTGTCCAATTTGAGAATTTACATCTGCTGCCTTATTTTGCATCTTACAGAAATGATTTATAATGAAAAAAAATCACAAGTTATTGTTTTTCTACTATACCAGTATATTTTCAATGATGTCTGTTTATATGCACCATGGCTGGTATAAGGGGTGTGGCTAATGTGGGTGTGGCTATCATAGAGGTGGAGCCATATGTGGTGACTCCGCCCATAATGAGTACTGGCATCTTTTTTTTCTACAAAAAAAGCACTGCTTATTCATAAGTGAAACCTGGATTCATGACCTTAAAGACCCGCTAATTCTAGATCTATGCCCCCCAGGTTACAGAATTACCCACTGGACAAGGAATGGAAAAAGAGGAGGAGGGATAGCTATAATCTACAGAAACCAGTTCACCGTCACAACCACTGCCGAATCCATTCTCCCCCAACTTGAAATAGCCTCAGTTAGAATCAATCATCTAACATTGCACAAACACCTAAATGCAATCCTGTTCTACCGACCACCTGGTAATTGGCAGGATTGCCAAACACACCTTATGGAGTTTATATCAAACATGTATGTTTCTGCCTCCGATCTCCATATAGTAGGGGATATCAACCTTCACCTTGAAGATCCTAATTTAATAAACGTGCATGAATGTAAAGACTTCTTCCAACTATGGGATCTTCACTGGCCAAATATGCAGTCAACCCATATTAAAGGACACACACTAGACATCATTACTTACAAATTCTCATCTGACTTAAACCTTGCAATAACAGATACAAAGTGGACAGCTATACCATGGTCAGACCACTACAAAGCAAAACTTTCCCTCCAATGGAGAAGGAAAGAGTCACACCATAGACAAGAACGAATAATATATACTACGAGAGGCAAAATAGATCCGCTAACATTCTGGCAACAATTCTATAACAATGAATGGACTGCGCCGACAGATACAAACCAATTTCTCCGAGAATGGGACAATAGATGCAGAAACATATTAGACAACATAGCACCACTTCAATCTAGAACCTCACACAGAAAGAACTCAATACCATGGTTTAATGAAGAACTGAAAAAACTAAAAATACAAGTTAGAATGAGCATGGAATAAAAAGAAAGACAACTCCACACTCAACGCTTGGAAGCAACTACAAAGAAAATACAAATACACCATCAGACAAACTAAAAGATCATACTACAAAACAAAAATGGACCAAATTACACGGATACTCACAACCTTTTCCAACTCATGAACAAATTACTAAATACCACACTGGTTACTTCTAACAGCACAGACTCACCAACAGCAGACAATCTTGCAAAATACTTCAAAGAGAAAATGATAAAGCTATGCAATACCTGTCAATACCATCGATCACGTAAAACTCCTCGACTGTCTAGACCCAATCCCTGGTGAATACCCAGCTGACAGAACCTGGACTAACTTCGACACACTCTCAGAGGATACCATTTCCCAAGCACTCAAAAAATACGCCAAATCCCAATGCAATCTAGACATATGCCCTAATAACCTTATAAAATTCGCCCCTATATAACTCATATCAGACCTCACAAAGCACCTGAACTGTATGCTACAAAATGGACTCTTCCCAAAGGACAAAGGAAATATTCTACTCACCCCTACACCTAAAGACGCAAAGAGCACAACTATCGCCCAGTAGCATCTATCCCTCTGATAACCAAACTAATGGAAGGTATGGTGACCAAGCAGTTCACTAACTACTTAAAAAAATTTTCAATACTTCACGACTCCCAATCAGGATTTCGGTCTAATCACAGCACCGAAACAGTACTAGTCACTCTCCTGACTAAATTTAAACAAGCTATTGCAACTGGCGACAACATACTTCTCCTACAATTCGACATGTCCAGTGCCTTTGACATGGTCGACCATGGAATATTACTACACATCCTGGAATACTTCGGAGTTGCAGGTAACGTTCTTAACTGGTTTAGAGGCTTCCTGACCTCAAGATCATACCAAGTGATAGCTAACTCAAATACATCAACCCCTTGGATACCTGAATGCGGAGTCCCTCAAGGATCTCCTCTCTCACCGACCCTATTCAACCTAATGATGACACCATTAGCCAGATTACTATCCAGTCAAAACCTCAATCCATACATATACGCAGATGATGTCACAATCTGCATCCCGTTCAAACACGATTTAAAGGAAATCACCAATGACATCAACCAAAGCTTCCAAATCATACATTCATGGGCGGATGCATTTCAGTTGAAACTTAATGCAGAAAAAACTCAATGTCTTATACTTACTTCACAACATAACACAAGAAAATTCACCACCATAACCACACCAAACTTTTCCCTCCCCGTTTCAGACACCCTGAAAATTCTTGGAGTCACCATTGACAGAAATCTTACACTTGAAAGCCATGTGAAGAACACAACTAAGAAGATGTTCCATGCAATGTGGAAACTTAAAAGAGTAAAACCTTTCTTACCAAGGTACATATTCTGCAACCTAGTACAATCAATGGTGCTGAGTCACCTAGATTATTGCAATGCACTCTTCGCTGGTTGTAAGGAACAAATCATCAAGAAACTTCAAACAGCCCAGAACACTGCAGCCAGACTCATATTTGGAACAACAAAATATGAAAGTGCAAAACCCCTAAGAGAAAAGCTACACTAGCTTCCACTTAAAGAACGCATCGCGTTCAAAGTATGCACACTAGTTCATAAAATCATTCACGGAGATGCCCCGGCCTACATGATAGACCTGGTTGAATTGCCGGCCAGGAACGCTAAAAGATCATCCCACACATTCCTTAATCTTCACTTCCCCAGCTGTAAAGGACTAAAATACAAACAAACACATGCGTCCAGCTTTTCCTACATGAGCACACAGTTGTGGAATGCACTACCACTTAACCTAAAAACAACTTACGAACTAACCAGCTTTCGTAAATCTCTGAAAACCTCTCTCTTCAACAAGGCATACCACAATAATCGATTACTGTAAATGTAATACATCACCACTGTACTTTATATTCTGAATTGTTTCTTTTATCTGTCTGCCTAATTCAATTATATCATCCATGTTCTTTATGTAAAACCAATTGTTATCTTTCACTCTGGAATGGCGAGTGCCTTAACGGAACACTGTAAGCCACATTGAGACTGCAAATAGGTGGGAAAATGTAGGATACAAATGCAACAATTAAAAATAAAAAAATAAATCTACAAAAGAATCCTCAGATACTACTGCTTCTAGTTAGTCTAAGAAGCCTCCTTCTTGTCTTAATGAGCTACTTACACTTGCAAGGAGAACAAGTGGCGAAGGCTGTCTACTCCCTTTTCAGACCACAGGGGGGGGGGGGGTGGGGAGCTTAATTAAAAGGACCTCAGATTTAATCAGCCATCATGTGTTCTTATCTTAACAAGCAACTGTGGTGGAAGCTGCCACCAAATAGAAATTCCAACCAATTGCACTGAAAGTGGTGAACACTATTCTCTTTGTTGACTCTTGTTTACAGCTATTCATCAACAGATCAGTCACCATAAAACAGTGCCTGTGGCAACAGGGGGAAAATAGACATGAAATGTATTCATGCTTGCTGCTATAAAGGCAAAGTGTACTTTTCTTTATTCCCCTCTGTTGTTTCAGCTGTATAGTTTTTCTCTTCTGAGAAAAGCTAAGTCAAGTGAAATGAATGCACCTCACAGCAGCTATTTATAGACTGAGTCTTTTCCTGCAGACAGTGGAAAGAGAGAGGTTAGCAAATAAGTGGCAGGTGATAGCTTTTTACTAGACTTGACCTAATTCACTTGTGGCTAATTTTTCAGAGAACAGTGCAGAGTGAATCAGAGTTGGTATTACCTTTAGGATAGAAGTAAATTGTTAGTTGGATTAATAAATAGCAGTACTAGGTTTGCGAGTTGTAACTATGGAGGAGGAAGCAATGTCCCTGGGCTGTAGCCCTTTGATACCTCTCCAGTGGTACCTGCTAACTTGACATTGCAACAGGTTTGTTGTCCATTGAGAGAGCCTTAGCAATGCTGAATGGGAACCTATTTTGATATACCAAAAACTAATCGGTAAGCACATAGACAGGGCTATTATGAAACGGAATTTCTTAAAGATATGTGACCATCTTTGTGAAAACATGACTAAAGCGGAGGACAATTCCAGAAGAAGAGGGAACCAAATCTGACGCACCAGTAAGGTGTGATCAGGATCATGATTCCGCGGTCTTGCTTGAGTTTCAACAAAAGTCTTTCCCACTAGAGGTATCGGAGGATATGTATACCGAAGGCCTGTCTCCCAATGAAGAAAGAAGGCATCTGACTCTAGTCTATCGTGGGCTTGAAGCCTGGAACAGAACTGTGGGAACTTGTGATTGAGCTGAGTGGCAAAAAGATCCACTGAGGGGGTGCCCCATGCTCGGAAGATTTTGCGGGCTATGCCCATGTTCAGAGACCACTCGTGAGTTTCCATTATCCTGCTCAGTTGTTTACACCTGCCAGATAAGTGGCTTGGAGAAGCATGCCATAAGGGCGAGCCCAGAGCCATCCTGACACAGAGGGTGAGATCCGGTGCCCCCCTGCTTGTTGGTGTAATACATCGCAACCTGATTGTCTGTTTGAATTAGGCTTAGTTACTAATAAATCAGGTTATCAACAGAAATCAAACAAAATAAAACATGGAAAAGAAAATAAGATGATACCTTTTTTATTGGACATAACTTAATACATTTCTTGATTAGCTTTCGAAGGTTGCCCTTCTTCCTCAGATCGGAAACACCTGTCCACATCAAATGCCATATCAATATTATAATCAATTTCAATACTCTTTGCCTCTCATTCTCAGCTCTGATTGATTATAATATTGATATGGCATTTGATGTGGACTATGGAAATGAAATGAAAACCAGAAGGGACTGACCATCGAACTCTAATCTGTTGAGACTTGAACTCTTGTCCGTGGAGCAATAAGAACTGAAACACGGTGGCTGGAGGTTGTTTAATGCCGCCAGTATATTGAAGATATAATTGCAGGAGAAATTCCACGTGAGGATCCAATGGTCTATTTGGTTTCTCTACTGATGGTCGTTCCTAGGTTTCAGAACTTGGATTTTAATTTTGGTGTGTAGTATGAGTGCAGTATGAATGGTGTTTAGTATGCTATTTTAGGTGTGTTGTAATGTGTAAAGAATATTAATCATTGTATACTGATTTGTATTTGCTAATAAAGATTTCTTTGTAGATTGTATTGAAATTTATATTTTCCTGATTTATTAGTAATTAATGCTAGGAGGAAATTTAGACTATTTTGATTCCTATTTAGATTTTGATTTGAATTAGGCTTAGCACAGTACAAAAAAAATATATATATATATAACTTGCTGATAATAATAAAAGCACTTAGATTGCTTCCAAAATAAAGACTATGCAACTGATTCTTACTGGAATACTAAGCAATTACACAATCCTGACTTGTTTGCTATCCTGAAAACTTATCCTACTACTACTACTATTTAACATTTCTAAAGCGCCACCAGGGTTGCGCAGCACTGTACAATTAAGAAAGAAGGACAGTCCCTGCTCAAAGGATCTTACAATCTAAAGGACAAAAAGTGCAGTCAATCAAGATTGAGGCAGTCTAGATTTCCTGGGTAGAGGTACAATGGTTAGGTGCCGAAAGCGACATTGAAGAGGTGGGCTTTGAGCAAGGATTTGAAGATGGGTAGGGAGGGGGCTTGGCGTATGGGCTCAGGGAGTTTATTCCAAGCATAGGGTGAGGCGAGGCAGAAAGGGCGGAGTCTGGAGTTGGCGGTGGTGGAGAAGGGTACTGAGAGGAGGGATTTGTCCTGTGAGTGGAGGTTACGGGTAGGAGCGTAAGGGGAGGTGAGGGTAGAGAGGTAGTGAGGGGCTGCAAAATACAAAGGTTAGCAGCTTATTCCCTGATCACGAATTATGACCTAACCCGTCTTATCTTAGACAAACACAATTACTAATCCCAGACTATAGAAAGTAAATCCTGGATCTCACCATGCTGTCTGTTAGGCAGTCTCTCGATGAGATAGGTGCTGATTTCATCTTAGACTCTAGCTATATCCACAGCGCATCTCAATCTCGAATTCCGATAAGGTCTATCTTCTGAAAGCAGGTGTCGGTCATTCAGTGCTGTATTTCAGAGCTGATGTAGCTGAGCCAATCTGTATTTTCACCAGATATGTAGTTCACAAGGTTAGAACAACACAGTCTCTTGCTCCCTTCGAGCCTTCTAACCTTGCTTGTCTTCTTAGGTCGTCAGTCCCAACTCTCTGATGGTCTCCGACTAACTGTCTTTTCTTTAGTTCCCACTTTCTTAGTTCCTCTCCGTCAGATGACAGCAGGGAACCAATCATAATCCTGCCCAGCTAAGTCCAGGAGCATGAAGAGTTCTTTTTTTTGTCTCCCTGAAGTGTTACATTCGGGTCTGCATATCTGTCTCCCACCAGGCTTACTGGAGCCACAGGTCTCACTCCCCTCTCAGCTTCTCAGGGTGATAACAGGGTGGTGGTTACACAGAATGTCCTTGGCTGTGGCATGCAAGCCAGTGATTTTCCACAAGCTGAAAAGAAGGATCTTTCTGACACAGATGTGCTCAGATCAGAGGTTGTAAAATCCATCTTGTTGTAATAGGATACCAGGCTTGTATGAACCAAGACCAGCCCAGGTGAGATCTCAGGTAAATACCCTTACAGCTCTCATGGCCTGGATGTTGAGAGCCTAGAATTCGCTTCCTTAGATATTTCGGAGGGTGTCTCCCGGGTCTTGCTGGATTCCAGGAAAGATTCCACTAACAGGTGTTACTGTTTTAAATGGAGGAGATTTGCCATCTGGTGGGACAGCAAGGCCATAGATCCCCTTTCTTGTCCTACACAGACCCTGCTTGAGTACCTTCTACACTTATCAGAGCTTGGTCTCAAGACCAACTCCGTAAGGGTACACCTTAGTGCAATCAGCGCTTATTATCAGCGTGTACATGGTAAGTCTATCTCTGGACAGCCTTTAGTTGTTTGCTTCATGAGAGGTTTGCTTTTGTCAAACCCCCTGTCAAACCTCCACCAGTGTCATGGGATCTCAATGTCATTCTCACCTAGCTGATGAAAGCTCCTTTTGAGCCACTGAATTCCTGCCATCTGAAGTACTTGACCTGGAAGGTCCTTTTCATGGTATGGTTACTGCAGCCCGTAGGGTCAGTGAGCTTCAGGCTCTAGTAGTGGATGCACCTTATACTGTTTCATCACAATAGAGTAGTCTTCCGCACGCACCCTAAGTTCCTGCCAAAGGTGGTGTCGGAGTTCCATCTGAACCAGTCGATTGTCTTGCCAACATTTTTCCCCCATCCTCATTCCCACCCTGGCGAAAGCAGCTTGCACACCTTGGATTGCAAGAGAGCGCTGGCCTTTTACATGGAGCGGACAAAGCCCTTCAGACAGTCAGCCCAGTTGTTTGTCTTTTTTGATCCCAACAGGAGGAGAGTCGCCATCGGTAAATGCACCATTTCTGACTGGCTAGCAGATTGCATTTCCTTCACTTATGCCCAAGCTGGGCTGATTCTGGAGGGTCATATCATGGTTCACAATGTCAGAGCCATGGCTGCGTCGGTGGCTCACTTAGTCAGCCTCCATTGAAGAGATCTGCAAAGCAGCCACGTGGTCTTCAGTCCACACATTCACATCTCATTACTGCCTTGAGCAGGATACCCAACGTGACAGTCGGTTTGGGCAGTCAATGTTGCAGAATCTGGGGTTTAGAATCCAGCTCCACCCTCCTAGGCCCATTTTGTTCTGTTCTAGGCTGCACTCTCAGCTAGTTTGTATATAGTTTCAGGTTAATCTGTGTTATGTCCTCGTCGTTCTGAGGCTCAGTTGACCACTGTGGGCCTGGATGCTAGGGATTCCCCACTTATGAGTATAATCAAGCCTGCTTTTGTTCTCAGAGAAAGCGAAGATACTTACCTGTAGCAGGTGTTCTCCGAGGACAGCAGGCTTATTATTCTCACAATCCTGCCCACCTCCCCTTCCAGTTGTTTCTTTCTACTTTTTCTTATGCTGTTCAATTGCGACGGGTGGGAAGGCACTCCACACATGCGCAGTGGGTGGACGTGGCACACGCCACAGAAGGCTCTAGCAATTTTTTTGCTATTCATTATGCCAGTTCCTGGGCCGACGCAGATTGTCGACCCACTTGTGAGAATAATAAGCCTGCTGTCCTCAAAGAATACCTGCTACAGGTAAGTATCTTCGATTTTTGGAGAAATTAAGTTTACTGAACTTTATCAGAGGTTCTGATTGTATTGATAATTGATGTTTGATTTTATTTGATTTTAAATTATGTATGTTTGGTTGCAAATGTAAAAAATAAATAGTATATTCCATGCAATGATTTTTCCAGGGGTGGTAATGGGAGAGGTCTTAGTCCGGAGTATATGCATCATCATGCTCTGCTAGAATAGGGAAAGGATTCTTTCCCTTTACAAAATCTGCCGCTTTTGAACACTACATTGTTTTTATTCTCTCACCTTGTACGACTATTGTGAATGATGTCAAATGTAAGCTGATAGCCTGAGTAAATGTCCACAGTCTTGATTAGTTCTAGTCATATATCTGTCCAAAGCTCAATGTTAAAGATATTACTGTACCTCTGAGCAGGAGAATCTCTGCTATAGTTTTTTAGCTGCTGTTCTTTGCTCATCTAGGGGTCCTTTTACTAAGCCACAGTAAAAAATGGGCTGTGCTAGTGTGAGTATGTGAAACTGGCGCATTCTGGGCCATTTTTTACCGCAGCTGGGAAAAAGGCCTTTTTAAAATGGGGCGGTAAATGGCCGTGCGCTAAAATTAAAAGTAGCATGCGGTTACTTACTGCCTGAGCCCTTACCGCCACCCATTGACCTAGCGGTAAGGGCTCTGCGCTACTCGTGTGGTAATCAGGCAGTGTGCGCCAATGTGGATGCGCCCCGTGGTAGAAAATAGAAAATTATTTTATACCACGGGAAACAGCGCACGCCAACTTCGAAACTACTACAGGGTGCCCGCACTACCTCTGTGGTAGTGCTGATTTGGTGCACGCTACCCACGCATTAGCCCTACTGCTGCTTAGTAAAAGGGCCCCCTAAAGTCGTATATAGAGGTTATAATTTCAAGATGAGAAGAGATACTGTAACCTTGAATCCAATTCTACTTCGTTCTCTGTGTGTATCTAGATGCAGTTGGGCTGTGATTCTTTTGCCTTCCCTTCTGGAGACTTCTAAGCAGTTTTACCATAATAATATTCTAGTAATAGTGTCATTGTTGTGACTTTCTCGCCCCTGCTCCCTTCTCCCCACATTACTACTGTGCACCTAGAGAGAAACCTGCTAACCTTAATCTCTATAAAGGACTCCTGCAGCACATAATTAATAACCATTAGGATTTATAATCTGTAGTTCACATCAGACAGGGTGGGAACACAGTGATACAATTTTATAAATATATATGCAGCCACCTCTGGAATGACAGCACATTTTTGATAAGTGAACAAATCATCAGAGCAGAACTGGCTGCTAAGTGCTTATTAAATGAAACAGGAACACTAGTGCTTCATCCTGATTATATCATCTAATCCAGTTCTCACCCTTAAATGAAAAACACTGTTAATTATCAGGTGCCTGTCCTTGAGATGCATTGCAGTGAGGTGGATGCTGAGGTGGTGTCACCTCTAAGCCTCCCCAGCTGTGACGTGGAAACATCCAACTGCTAATGGTTAGCTTTTCAAGACTGGTAGTTAAGGAAACTGACTTAAATGAAATCTATCTTGCTTTTATTCCCAAACATATTTCTGACTGCTCGTTTATCTGCTTAATTTAATTTTGTAAAGATTTAATTTTTGGACAAGGCAGATTTTGATTTAAATCAAATCAGCTGAAATTGTGATTTAAATCAAAACCGCCTTGCTTCATGACTAGTGATTTAAAGCAAACTCATGTAAATTACTGCACTGTTAAATATGAAACTGTAGAAAGATTGTTTGATTAAAATTAAAACATGTTAGTACCATATCCATTGCAACTAATATAGAGTTAGCGGGTTTTGGAAATAAGCTATTCAACTGTATTTGTGTTCAAATATGAGAATTAAAGTGGTAAGTTCAGAAGCCCATTCAAATACTATGGGCAGGGAACACACAAGAAAAAATAAACAGTTGACATAAGAATATTTGTTAACCTGAAGATCCTTTATGGCCATATACGCCCCGTTCAGTTTTTTCACACCAGCCGCAATTCTCCTGATGCTGTTTCATTTGGGCATCTGGGCTTTCCATTTCTTTCACAGTTTGCATTTTGCATGCATGGCTATCTTACCTAAAGGACAGGTGCTTCACTGAAATATTTCCTAATGTGATTTATTTTATGGCCTGCATCAACTGTTTCCTCAGCAGATCTGAAAAAAATAACAGAGAATATATTTAAAATTAGAAACTTATTCTTCCAGACTGCAGGATTATGTTCTGCTGCTCACTTTTGGTTATACTTTCTATTCCCTTTTCTTCTCTGTTGCGTATATTTTTCAGGCTCCTCCCTCTTGCCATGGTCTTTTCCATCCCCTCATATTCTATATTGGTATATATGTTTCTCCAAGGACAAGCAGGCTGCTTGTTCTCACGACTGGGTGACGTCCACAGGAGCCCCATCCAACTGGAAAAAAGTCTTGCGGGAGGTCCCGCGCGCGGGGCACGCCCACTGCGCATGCGCGGCCGTCTTCCCGCCTGTGTGCGACTGCTCCCGCTCAGTTTTTCGTTTTCCACGCTTGGAGAGATACTGCTTTGCGTCCCTCTCCGTTGTCAGCCTCGGAAACCGGTAGCGTTTGTTCACTTTTTCTTTGTTTTGTGGCGCCGTTCGCACCTTATTTCTCCTTTTCTTCTTTTTTTAAAAAAAAAGTCCTTCCTTTTCATAGTTTAGCGTCTTCATTTGTTTCGCCGTCATCGCAGCCTCGTGGCCACACATTTGCACCTTTTTTTCCTCTTGGTGGCCTTTTCCTCGCCACCATCGCCGATTTTGACCTCGACGCCACAATTTTTCCGTCGATGACATCGAGCCTACCCAACGGCTTCAAAAGGTGTGGTCGGTGCAGCTGGCAGATCTCGCTTTCCGACACCCACGCTTGGTGCCTTCAGTGCCTCGGGCCTGAGCATAATCCCAAAGCGTGTAACTTGTGTCTCGGCTTGAAGAAGCGGACACAGGTAGCGAGGCAAGCTCAACGGGATCAGATTTTTGGAGCTTGCGCAGGCCCTTCGGCGTCAATGTCGGCAGCATCGGCACTGGTGGCGTCGACTTCGGCAGCATCGGCACCGGCGGCGTCGACTTCGGCCCCGGACATGGCATCGACCTCAGGAGTACAGGTACCACCGGCCCGACGACCTTCTTTCACTGGGAGCAGTGAGCAGCTGAGTGGGCCTCCACCTGCCTCGTCAGCTCCTGCTGTACAGGGCCATCGGGACTGACCCCTTTCGGACCCAACCACGAGGAGGCGTGAGGATTCCACGTCCTCCTCGTCGGTACCACGGAGCGCCGATGACGTGCATTGAAAGAAGTTAGCTAAGAAGCATCGTCATCGGTCGCCCCCTTCACACGGTACTGGGAGCTCCGGGGCGTTGAGAGAGTCGACACCCGAGAAGCGTCGACACAGGGAGGACCGCTCCCCCTCCATCCAGGAGGTGTGGATGCATCGGTTGTCGGGCAGTCCGGTACCGTCTCCTGGCCCCAAGCAGATTCGAGCACCGACTCCGGCACCGGCCCCTCAGCCTTTCCTGACAGAGACTCTGGACGAGCGCCTCCGAGCCATTCTTCCAGGTATCCTGGAAGGGCTGCTGCGCCAGTCCCTACCGGTGCCGGGGGTGCTTGCGCCCTCAGCACTGCTGATGGAAGCACCGGCTGGCTCTGGCCCTGTGATGCGGTCGTCGACACCGGTGCTGCTTGCGGCATCGGTCTCGGCCGCCACTCAGGTGGAGTCCCCGTCTACGTCGATGGAGGGAGCTTCATCCTCGCCGGCGCGGGAATCCACCTCTCGACGCCATCATCAAGGACGTGGTTCCTCTGAGTCGAGACGGGCCCGGTTTCGGACGGAAGTCAGAGAACTCATGCCCGACACCGAGGAGGAGGCCTCGTGGGAGGAGGAGGAGGACCCCAGGTATTTCTCGTCCGAGGAGTCCTGTGGTCTTCCCTCTGACCCCATTCCTTCACCAGAAATGAAACTCTCGCCACCTGAGAGCCTTTCCTTCGCCTCTTTTGTGAGGGACATGTCTGTGAGCATTCCCTTTCCTGTGGTTACGGTGGACGAGCCGTGGGCTGAGATGCTCAAAGTCCTCGACTATCCATCACCACCTAAAGAGTCTTCCATGATTCCGCTGCACAATGTCCTGAAGGAGACACTGCTGCGAAACTAGCTGAAGCCTTTATCTAATCCCACCATCCCGAAGAAAGTGGAGTCCAAGTATAGAGTCCACAAAGACTCGGAGTTGATGAGGACTCAGTTGCCACACGACTCTGCGGTCGTGGATTCTGCTCTCAAGAGAGCCAAGAGTTTGAGGGATACCGCCTCGGCACCCCCGGGGCGTGAGTCTCGCACTCTGGACTCTTTTGGGAGGAAGGCCTATCATTCCTCCATGCTCGTGACCAAGATCCAGTCTTACCAGCTCTACACAAGCATTCACATGCGGAATAATGTGCGGCAACTGGCAGGCCTGGTGGACAAGCTCCCGCCGGAGCAGGCCAGGCCTTTTCAGGAGGTGGTCAGGCAGCTGAAGGCGTGTCGCAAATTCCTGTCCAGGGGTATTTATGACACTTATGATGTTGCATCCAGGGCCGCTGCCCAAGGTATAGTGATGTGCAGACTCTCATGGCTGCGTGCCTCTGACCTGGACAATCGGACCCAGCAGTGGCTGGCAGATGTCCCTTGCCGGGGGGATAATATTTTTGGTGAGAAGGTCGAGCAGTTGGTCGAACAGCTTCACCAGCGGGAAACCGCCCTCGACAACCTCTCTCACCGTGGCGGTTTCCCGCTGGTGAGATTGTGCAGTGGTCCCTCTTCACAAAAGTGGTGATAGGGAAGAAGCTGGAAACTACAGGCCGGTAAGCCTCACTTCGGTTTTTGGAAAAGTAATGGAAGCAATGCTGAAGGAAAGGATGGTGAATTTCCTGGAAGCCAATAAGTTGCAAGATCCAAGACAACATGGTTTTACCAGAGGGAAATCGTGCCAAACGAATCTCATTGAATTCTTTGATTGGATAACTGGAGAACTGAATCATCGACGTGCTATAGACGTAATCTACTTAGATTTTAGCAAAGCTTTTGACACGGTTCCCCACAGGAGGCTCTTAAATAAACTAGATGGGCTGAAGATAGGTCCCGAAGTGGTGAACTGGATTAGGAACTGGTTGACGGACAGACGACAGAGGGTGGTGGTAAATGGAGTTCGCTCGGAGGAGAGAAAGGTGAGTAGTGGAGTGCCTCAGGGATCGGTGCTGGGGCCGATTCTGTTCAATATATTTGTGAGTGATATTGCCGAAGGGTTAGAAGGTAAAGTTTGCCTATTTGCGGATGATACTAAGATTTGCAACAGAGTGGACACCCGGGAGGGAGTGGAAAGCATGAAAAGGGATCTGAGGAAGCTAGAAGAATGGTCTAAGGTTTGGCAATTAAAATTCAATGCGAAGAAATGCAAAGTGATGCATTTAGGGAGTAGAAACCCACGAGAGACTTATGTGTTAGGCGGGGAGAGTCTGATAGGTACTGAGGGGGAGAGGGATCTTGGGGTGATAGTATCCGAGGATCTGAAGGCGACAAAACAGTGTGACAAGGCGGTGGCCGTAGCGAGAAGGTTGCTAGGCTGTATAGAGAGAGGTGTGATCAGCAGAAGAAAGGAAGTGTTGATGCCCCTGTACAAGTCGTTGGTGAGGCCCCACCTGGAGTATTGTGTTCAGTTTTGGAGGCCGTACCTTGCGAAGGATGTTAAAAAAATGGAAGCGGTGCAAAGAAAAGCTACGAGAATGGTATGGGATTTGCGTTCCAAGACGTATGAGCAGAGACTTGCAGACCTGAACATGTATACCCTGGAGGAAAGGAGGAACAGGGGTGATATGATACAGACGTTCAAATACTTGAAAGGTATTAATCCGCAAAAAAATCTTTTCCAGAGATGGGAAGGCGGTAGAACGAGAGGACATGAAATGAGATTGAAGGGGGGCAGACTCAAAAAAGATGTCAGGAAGTATTTTTTCACGGAGAGGGTGGTGGATGCTTGGAATGCCCTCCCGCGGGAGGTGGTGGAGATGAAAATGGTAACGGAATTCAAACATGCGTGGGATGTGCATAAAGGAATCCTGTGCAGTAGGAATGGAGCCTCAGAAGCTTAGCCGAAATTGAGTGGCGGAGCAGGTGGGGGAAAAGAGGTTGGTAGTTGGGAGGCGAGGATAGTGGAGGGCAGACTTATACGGTCTGTGCCAGAGCCAGAGATGGGAGGCGGGACTGGTGGTTGGGAGGCAGGAAATACTGCTGGGCAGACTTGTACAGTCTGTGCCCTGAAAAAGACAGGTACAAATCAAGGTAAGGTATACACATATGAGTTTATCTTGTTGGGCAGACTGGATGGACCATGCAGGTCTTTTTCTGCCGTCATCTACTATGTTACTATGAGGCATATTTTCAAAGCACTTTGGGAGGCTAAGTTCCATAGGTTTCTATGGAACTTGGGAGGCTAAGTGCTT
The DNA here is from genome assembly GCF_901765095.1 of Microcaecilia unicolor. Lineage (NCBI taxonomy): Eukaryota > Metazoa > Chordata > Amphibia > Gymnophiona > Siphonopidae > Microcaecilia > Microcaecilia unicolor. The sequence goes on from NC_044035.1 coordinate 226,393,020, forward strand.
TGAAAATGAGCCTCAATGTTACCTTCAGCACCTATCTCTTCAGGTAGGTGATTTTTCAGGGGAAAGAAGACTGCTCCTTACGCTTACTCCATGCGTAGGTACAATCCTCCTTCCTGACAGCCTTCCCAGGCTCAACCCCAGCGTGCTTGTTTGCGTCAACAGCGTGCGACCAAGCAGACCCCTGTGCCTCCCCAGCAAAAGCAAGGGACGGGCTTTTGACTGGATCCACAGAGCATAGATGCCATACAAGTGCCCGTGCCGGACGGCCTACCGGTTGGGGGAGGTTAAAATTTTTTCACCAAAGGTGGCCTCTCGTAACCTCCGATCAGTGGGTTCTCCAAATAGTGCGGTGCGGGTACTCCCTCAATTTGACCTCCACTCCGGCAAATTGCCCACTGGGAGCTCAGTCCTTCAGCTCCCACCACAGGCAGGTACTTGCAGAGGAACTCTCCGCCCTTCTCAGCGCCAATGCGGTCGAGCCCGTACCACCAGGGCAAGAAGGGCTGGGATTCTATTCAAGGTACTTCCTTGTGGAAAAGAAAATGGGGGGAATGTGTCCCATCCTAGACCTGAGAGGCCTGAACAAATATCTAGTCCGAGAAAAGTTCAGGATGCTTTCCTTGGGCACCCTTCTCCTCATGATTCAGAAAGACGATTGGCTATGCTCCCTGGATTTAAAGAATGCTTATACTCACATCCCGATACTGCCAGCTCACAGACAGTATCTGCGATTCCATCTGGGGATGCAACATTTCCAGTATTGTGTGCTGCTCTTTGGGCTAGCCTCCGCGCCACGGGTGTTCACGAAGTGCTTAGTGGTGGTGGCAGCGTCACTATGCAAGCTGGGGGTGCATGTGTTCTCTTATCTCGACGATTGGCTGGTGAAGAGCACCTCGGAGGCAGGAGCTCTACAGTCCATGCAGAGGACTATTCAACTTCTGGAGCTACTGGGGTTTGTGATAAACTACCCAAAGTGCCATCTACGCCCAGTCCAGTCACTCGAATTCATTGGAGACCTGTTGAATTCACAGACAGCTCATGGCTATCTCCCCGAGGCGAGGGAGCAGACTCTTCTGTCCCTTGCCTCCCGGGCCACAGCGTCCCAGAAGATCACAGCTCGGCAGATGTTGAGACTCCTGGGCCATATGGCCTCTACCGTCCATTTGACCCCCATGGCACATCTTCACATGAGACCAGCTCAATGGATCCTAGCTTCCCAGTGGTACCAGGCCTCGGGGAATCTAGAAGAGGCAATCCGACTGCCCGCCAGTTTTCACACTTCACTCCACTGGTGGACGATTCGCTCCAATTTGATCTTGGGATGCCCATTCCAAATTCCTGAGCTGCAAAAAGTGCTGACGACGGATGCATCTCTCCTGGGGTGAGGAGCCCATGTCGATGGGCTTCACACTCAAGGACGGTGGTCCCTCCAGGAATCTGGTCTGCAGATCAACCTCCTGGAGTTGAGAGCGGTCTGGAACACGCTGAAGGCTTTCAGAGATCGGCTGTCCTTTCAAGTAATCCAAATTTGGACAGACAACCAGGTTGCAATGTACTACATCAACAAGCAGGGGGGCACTGGATCTTGTCCCCTATGTCAGGAAGCCATCGAGTTGTGGCGCTGGGCTCGCCAGCATGGCATGCTTCTCCAAGCCACGTACCTGGCAGGCGTAAACAACTGTCTGGCCAACAGATTGAGCAGACTCATGCAACCACATGAATGGTCGCTCAATTCGAGTGTGGTACGCAAGATCGTCCGGGAGTGGGGCACCCCCTTGGTGGATCTTTTCACCACTCAGACCAATCACAACTACTACTACTACTACTACTATTTAGCATTTCTATAGCGCTACAAGGCATACGCAGCGCTGTACAAACATAGAAGAAAGACAGTCCCTGCTCAAAGAGCTTACAATCTAATAGACAAAAAATAAATAAAGTAAGCAAATCAAATCAATTAATGTGAACGGGAAGGAAGAGAGGAGGGTAGGTGGAGGCGAGTGGTTACAAGTGGTTACGAGTCAAAAGCAATGTTAAAGAGGTGGGTTTTCAGTCTAGATTTAAAGGTGGCCAAGGATGGGGCAAGACGTAGGGGCTCAGGAAGTTTATTCCAGGCGTAGGGTGCAGCGAGATAGAAGGCGCGAAGTCTGGAGTTGGCAGTAGTGGAGAAGGGAACAGATAAGAAGGATTTATCCATGGAGCGGAGTGCACGGGAAGGGGTGTAGGGAAGGATGAGTGTGGAGAGATACTGGGGAGCAGCAGAGTGAATACATTTATAGCTGCCTCAGTTCTGTTCCAGGCTTCAGGCCCGCGACAGGCTAGCGTCGGATGCCTTCTTCTTGCATTGGGGGAGCAGGCTCCTGTACGTGTATCCTCCTATACCTTTGGTGGGGAACACTTTGCTGAAACTCAAGCAAGACTGCGGCACCATGATTCTGATTGCGCCCTTTTGGCCCCGTCAGATCTGGTTCCCTCTTCTTCTGGAATTGTCGTCCAAAGAACCGTGGAGAATGGAGTGTTTTCCAACCCTCATCACTCAGAACGAGGGGACGCTTCTGCATCCCAACCTCCAGTCTCTGGCTCTCATGGCCTGGATGTTGAGGGCGTAGATTTCGCTGCCTTGGGTCTGCCTGAGGGTGTCTCCCGAGTCTTGCTTTCTTCCAGAAAAGATTCCACTAAGAAGAGTTACTTTTTCAAGTGGAGGAGGTTTGTCATCTGGTGTGACAGCAAGGCCCTAGAACCTCGTTCTTGTCCTGCACAGACCCTGCTTGAATACCTTCTACATATCGGAGTCTGGCCTCAAAACCAACTCCGTAAGGAACCATCTTAGTGCGATTAGTGCTTACCATTATCATGTAGAGGGTAAGCCTATCTCTGGACAGCCTTTGGTAGTTCAGTTCATGAGAGGTTTGCTTTTGTCAAAGCCCTCTGTCAAACCTCCAACAGTGTCATGGGATCTCAACGTCGTTCTCACCCAGCTGATGAAACCTCCTTTTGAGCCACTGGCTTCTTGCCATCTGGAGTACTTGACTTGGAAGGTCATTTTCTTGGTGGCAGTCACTTCAGCTCGGAGGGTCAGTGAGCTTCAAGCCTTAGTAGCTCATGCTCCCTACACCAAATTTCATCATAACAGAGTAGTCCTCCGCACTCACCCTATGTTCCTGCCAAAGTTGGTGCAGAAAGGTGGTTGATCTTCTGGCAAGGTGCAAAAGATCAACCTCGAATTCACTACCAAGCCACCTCCTCCTCTTCACCCTTTAACCCACTCCCTCAACCAACCAACCCAGGCCTCCTTCTCCTCTTTTCCTGATATCACCGAGGAGGAAACTGCCCACCTTCTTTCCTCCTCGAAATGCACCACCTGTTCCTCTGATCCCATCCCCACTTACTTACTAAACACCATCTCTCCTACTGTCACCCCCCCCCCCCCCATCTGTCATATCCTCAACCTCTCCACTGCAACTGTCCCTGACACCTTTAAGCATGCTGTAGTCACACCACTTCTCAAAAAACCTTCACTAAACCCTACCTGTCCTTCCAACTACCGCCCCATCTCCCTCCTACCCTTCCTCTCCAAGATACTTGAACACGCCGTTCACAGCCGCTGCCTTGATTTTCTCTCCTTTCATGCCATCCTCAATCCGCTTCAATCTGGTTTTCACCCTCTAAACTCGACAGAAACGGCAGTCACTAAAGTCTGTAATGACCTGTTCCTTGCCAAATCCAAAGGTCACTACACCATCCTCATCCTCCTTGACCTATCCACCGCTTTTGACACTGTCAATCATAATTTACTTCTTGCTGCACTATCCTCATTTGGGTTCCAGGGCTCTGTCCTCTCCTGGTTCTCCTCTTATCTCTCCCACCGTACCTTCAGAGTATATTCTCATGGATCTTTCTCCACCCCCATCCCTCTCTCTGTTGCTCAGGGATCTGTCTTTGGACCCCTTCTTTTTTCAATCTACACCTCTTCCCTGGGCTCGCTGATCGCATCTCATGGTTTTCAATACCATCTTTATGCTGACGACACCCAGCTTTACCTCTCCACACCAGAAATCACTGCGGAAACCCAGGCCAAAGTATCAGCCTGCTTATCCGACATTGCTGCCTGGATGTCCAACCGCCAAGACCGAGCTCATTGTCTTTCCACCCAAACCCACTTCTCCTCTCCCTCCACTTTCTATTTCAGTTGACAACACCCTCATCCTCCCCGTCTCATCTACCCGCAACCTCCGAGTAATCTTCGACTCCTCCGTCTCCTTCTCTGCCCATATCCAGCAGACAGCCAAGACCTGTCGCTTCTTTCTCTATAACATCAGCAAAATTCGCCCCTTCCTCTCCGAGCACACCACCCGAACTCTCATCCACTCTCTCATCACCTCTCGCCTTGACTACTGCAACCTACTCCTCACTGGCCTCCCACTTAACCATCTATCCCCCCTTCAGAACTCTGCTGCCCATCTTATCTTCCGCCTAGACCGATATGCTCATATCACCCCTCTCCTCAAGTCACTTCACTGGTTTCCGATCAGGTACCGCATACAGTTCAAGCTTCTCCTACTAACCTACAAATGCACTCAATCTGCAGCCCCTCATTACCTCTGTACCCTCATCTCCCCTTATGCTCCTACCTGTAACCTCCGCTCACAGGACAAATCCCTCCTCTCAGTACCCTTCTCCACCACTGCCAACTCCATACTCCGCCCTTTCTGCCTCGCCTCACCCTATGCTTGGAATAAACTCCCTGAGCCCATACGCCAAGCCCCCTCCCTGCCCATCTTCAAATCCTTGCTCAAAGCCCACCTCTTCAATGTCGCTTTCGGCACCTAACCATTGTACCTCTATCCAGGAAATCTAGACTGCCCCCAATTTGATTGACTGCACTTTTTTGTCCTTTAGATTGTAAGCTCCTTTGAGCAGGGACTTTCCTTCTTTGTTAGATTGTACAGCGCTGCATAACCCTGGTAGCGCTTTAGAAATGTTAAATAGTAGTAGTAGGAGGAGGAATTCCATCTGAACCAGTCAATTGTCTTGCCAACATTCTTTCCCTGTCCACATACCCGCCCTGCTGAACGTCAGTTGCACACATTGGACTGCAAAAGAGCATTGGCCTTCTACTTGGAGCGGACAAGCCCACACAGACAGTCCGCCCAATTGTTTGTTTCTTTTGACCCCCAATAGGAAGGGGGTCGCTGTCGGGAAACACACCATCTCCAATTGGCTAGCAGATTGCATTTCCTTCACTTACGCCCAGGCTGGGCTGAATCTGGAGGGTCATGTCACGGCTCACAGTGTTAGAGCCATGGCGGCGTCAGTGGCCCACTTGAAGTCAGCCACTGTTAAAGAGATTTGCAAGGCTGCGATGTAGTCTTCAGTCCACACATTCACATCTCATTACTGCCTCCAGCAGGATACCCGACGCGACAGTCGGTGCTGCAGAATCTGTTCGAGGTTTAGAATCCAACTCCACCCCCCTAGGCCCAGTTTTATTCTGTTCAGGCTGCACTCTCAGTTAGTTGTTCTTCGTAGGTCAATTTCTGTTATGTCCTCACCGTTGCGAGGCCCAATTGAAGCTCTTTGTTGTTTTGAGTGAGCCTGGGAGCTAGGGATACCCTAGTCGTGAGAACAAGCAGCCTGCTTGTCCTCGGAGAAAGCGAATGATACATACCTGTAGCAGGTGTTCTCTGAGGACAGCAGGCTGATTGTTCTCACCTACCCTCCCTCCTCCCCTTTGGAGTTGTTATTTCTTATTCCTTTGCTTTTTACTTAACTGAGCGGGAGCGGTCGTGCACAGGCGGGAAGACAGCCACGCATGCGCGGTGGGCGTGGCCCGTGAGCGGGACCTCCCGCAAGACTTTTTTCCGGTTGGAGGGGGCTGCCGTGGACGTCACCCAGTCGTGAGAACAATCAGCCTGCTGTACTTGGAGAACACCTGCTACAGGTATGTATCATTCGCTGCCTATAATGTCTCGATCAACTAGAGCTATTTGTGGCCAAAATTTTGGCACTGGTGTGTCAGGTGTGGCTCGCAGGTGTAGTTTGCCCACTCCTGAAGTAGGAGATTATCTCTTGTAAGTATTTAAACGCCTTCATGTTTCAGTGTTTACATGAAAGAAGGTTTAAAAATATTGATGGCATTGCTCTTATGTGATGTATCCCATGGATGTACGTAGTCTGTACCTCACTTAACACTTGTATGGTTGCTGTTTTTAAAATTTTAGTCCCTGCTATGATTACATCCTACCCCAACACCACCTTGGCAACCCAAGGTCAGAAGAAGGAGATGAGCTGCACCGCCCATGGAGAGAAACCCATCATAGTGCGCTGGGAGAAGGAGGAGCGCATGATTAATTTTCCTGAAATGTCTCGCTACCAGGTGTCCACGAAAGAGGTGGGAGATGAGGTGATCTCCACCTTGCAGGTAAGAGATGGATGAGTTTATGTATTCTGGAGGGGAAAAGGTTTCTGTTTTTGTGATTAATGGTTCCCAAGTAGAAGCTGTGAATACAGACATATTTGTTACAGCGATGGATGAAAGGAACTGGAACCGAGCAATGCAGAACTTGAAAGAGTAAGCACTATCATGGCAGATCTAGAGACTTGTAATTCTTTACTTTTGTGGAAAGATGCTATTTCCTAATAGGGAACTTCTAACTGTCTAGAAAGTATGGAGTGTATTTTAACTTGAAATACTGCTGAAACTTCATTTCTCCTCCCACCCCTCCCTCACAAGCAGTATATCTTCAAATCACTGAGCTCTAATCTAATTTAATTTGTTGTCTTCTTGGGTTTTAATGGTGTCAATGTTCCCTAGCAGAGAGTTGGCCACCCCATTTCCTACTAAAGCCAGCAGCTCATTAGGGTTCTCAAGAAGAAGTCTACAACTGTTACCATGAGTTTTAGACTGTCTTCTTCCTACCAGGGATGGAAGTGACTTACCCATGCATCCCAGTAATGAAATGTGCTGACCGTTACGCTCCAATTTCTCCTGTGCAGATTTTGCCAACTGTTCGAGAGGACTCAGGCTTCTTCTCATGCCATGCTATTAATTCTTTTGGAGAGGATCGGGGAATAATTCAACTCACTGTGCAAGGTAGGAAAGGAGGGTAACACCCCTGTAAATTCCAACTTAGCAGTGTAGCTTGTAAGTCCTGCCTGGCTCTAAAGAGCATTCTGTGCTTCTAAATTGCACTCTAGCATTTTTGCAGTGATGGCAATTATTGCATTTTAAGGTTAAGAAAAGACTGATCTGTATTGGGATGACATTGTGCTCCACAAGCAAAAAGAGGTGGACCACCAGCTCAAGGGCTACTAGAGCTCCTGAAACATGTAGATAGTCTTACAGTAACCATCAGCAGAAAAGATCTTCCTGACCCCTACAGTTTACCCAGTCACCATTGTCTACTGAGATCTATTTAATCTCAAGCCATCTCCTGTTCTTTCTCTTTCCACTGCCCACTATGTCTTCTGTAAGCAGGCTTGCATTTTTTTAAAGTTTTGGTTGCCATCACCTCTGCTAGTAGGTTATTCCAAGCATCTATCATGTCATCTGTTGAGTCTCCCTCTTGTCATGATATCATGACGCCTTGGCCTTGAACTTCATTTTCTATGGCAGTTTTTCACCATTCTGTACTGTACTGCGCTGAAGCTAGCTAAATATATCTGTCATATTTCACTTTTCCTTCTTTCCTCCAGTGATTACATTTTATAATTCTTAAGCCTGTCTGTATGGTTTCTGCTGCAGGCCCTGCACTCTTTCAGTAGCCTTCCATGACCTGCTGCAATTGTCTCAATATTTTTGTAAAGTACAGTCACCAGAACAGAGCTCAGTGCTCAAGATGATATCTTGCCAGTGATATAAATAAGGGTTAGGCATATTACTCTCTTAGCTCCTGTAGTCAGAGGATAGCCACTTAGCCTTCATCCTTCCTTGTGGTCTGAGTTTCTTGATGCTGTGCCTAAAGGGAGCAACAATCACCCATTTTCACCAACAGAAGGCTGAAGGTGGTGGAATGCAAACATATTTCTCTGTTCCATGCTTAAAAAGTGAGCCAAAGAAGTAAGAATTTGATCTCAGGTAATGTATTACGGTTATTGAAAAAGAATTTATCTTTTTACCTGGAGGGAGGAGGGTTGGTGTCTGGAAGTAGCCAGGATGAGCAGTGACGCAACAGAGAAGAGGCAACTTGGATAGTTTTGCTCTAATAAGAAAGGAGGGCTAGATCCCAGCTGTCCAGTGGCAGTAGTCATAGTCCTATAAACCTAAATGTGGACCAACTGGCTGTAGTGGGAGGAAAAAAGAGAGGCAGAGAATGCTGCATGGCCACAAGAGAGAAGAGCCAGGTAGTGGCAAGAATGAGGGACAGGCCTACATGCAGTGACAGGGAGAAAGCAGCCTGGGAGGAGTTATAGAATACTCAGTGCCATGGAGAGATGATGACAGTGGAAGCCATGGGTAAAGTCTTCTCCACTGTAGGAAGAGAGGACCTCAGTGGGGCAGTAGCCCAAAAAGGAGTCAGATGACTTCCACAGCAGTGAAAAGCACCAGAGAGTAGGCAAAGACCTAAAGGGAGAAGAGCAATCTGATAAGAGGGCTCTTTTGGGGAATAGAAGGCACAGGACTGAGAAAAAGAAGTTTGGTTTTGCTTAGCCATATAGAGACCTTGTTCTTAAGAAAGAAAAAGAGGAAGCATATGCAGACCTTGTTTTTAAGAAAGAAAAAGAGGACGCTTAAGGATGAGGAGTTGCTGGGCAGAAATTTCCCAGAAATTTTGCAAGGAATAAAAAGCAGCTAGGAGGGATCATGGGTAAGCGAATTATTCTTGGTGTGTGGGTTGGGGAGGAAGACAAGAAGTCCCTTCTTTCTGGGCCTGGAGAAATCGTATGCATGCATTGATGCTTTTGGAACGACAGCATGCTAAATGCTCTCCAAAGCGTTTGAAATTATTTTTTTCAGTGTGGGATGTGTACATTTGGTCCTTTCCGCATAGGGCCAGGAGCTTAATTCTAAATTCTTCTTGACTAGGTGTTCCTTTGTAGTACACAGTGAGAGACCCCAGTTTTGTTTTGATTTGTTTGATTGGAGACCTCATGCCACATGCACCTTACCTCTGAATGTTTTTTCCCGCTCTTGGGGGGGTGGGGGGGAACTGGAGTTGGGACATTAATGTATCTTATGGAAAGTTTGATGATGGATTCTTCTCTACGTTTTCAGCACATTTCATATTTGTTGAGTTGAATTCTTTGTCACTTTATCATGCTTATGTGGCTATTTATGATATGCCATCAATAAAAATAGTTGAACCATAAAAGCAGCTAGGAGCTGTATTGAGCTGCTTAGTCATAGGAGAAGGCCCAGTAGAGACAAAAATGAGTAGATTAGGGAAAAGCCTGAGAAAACAAGTGAGCTTTCAAAAGAGCACGGAAACGGGGAAAAGAAAGCTCTGATTTCAGAGAAAGTGGTAGAGCATTCCAAAGAGAAGGAGCTAAACAGAAGAAAGTGAAACACCTTCTGAAGGGAATGCTTGTTAATGGACTACTATAACTTTTTCCTAATTAGAGTTAAGTGTGTTGAGGTACAAGAGGGCATTGTAGCCCACAGTATGAGAGCTGAGCATGTCGTCATAGGAGCAGAGCCCAACATTGTAAAATGCTAATTCGTCATTCAAGGTGTCCACCAATGAGATCTCTCCCTACAAAGACACATTTCAGGGGAATGTTTCACTTTATTGAACTCAGTTAGAACTTTTTGGTAGGGTCAGTACGTTTTTTCTAGTGGAAAAGGTGCTGGTACTGAAATGCCAGGCCACTCTTCAGGGGTGGGGTGATCACTGAGGGACCCACCCCACAACAGCCAGGCCCCCAGCAACCAGTCACAGAATCTATGACAAGTCAGAATTGGTGTGTAGAGCCTGAGCTCTTTCATTAAAACTTGGGGTCCATGGGTCAATTTTAGCAGACAGTGGAAAAGGTGCCGGTACTTAGTACCCCCAAGTATAGGGAAGTTTCAGGACTTCACATGTATTCAAAGGAAAACTGTACTTACCTGGGTTGTTATGTTCCAATAGTTCATTTGTATTGTACTGTCCGCTCCTGAGGAAAAAATAGGAAAGGTCATCTGAAGAATAAAAGAGTTGAGAGGAATTTACTCTAAAAGAATCTGGAGATCTGGCTAATTTGTGTGGTAAAAGGAAATGCAATACTTTTCTGATATGGGTGGTTTGTTTATGTTGCTGGGAGATCCTGTATAAAAGGAAATAAATCCTTTTTACTTATTGTCTCACTAAACCAGCCAAGACCTATGGGTTTATGCCTCCCTGCCAGTAGATAGAGACAGAGAACATAGCTTTGCATTGACATCATCACATCCTATAAGAGGTCATGTTAACAGGAGATTTGCTAGTATTCTCTATCTCCAGCAGAAGCTGGCACATGCCGTACTGGTGAAGCATGATTGAACTCCCTGTTTCTATCTTGGGTCTACAGATTTTAGCAGTCCCTGGTCCTACTACCAGGGCAGTGGTTTGAGAGCTGTCTCCTGTGATCAAGGGCTCTCAGGGCACTAGTCTCCAGACTGTCTTCCTTGGTAGAACACTTACAATGCTTCCCAGGGTAGTTGTCAGGGATCTGTTTCCTGTGGTGGAGCTACTGAGGTGATATTTTCCCTGGGCCAGGCCTGAGATTTTTTGCAGTGCTCCCATTCTCTCCCGGGTTTCGACTGTGTAGGGGAGGGGGACATTAGGCCTTTGAGGTGAACAGCCTGGATGGTTGCTGTGCTCATCAGCTCTGTTTTAATGTGAATTTCAACCCTAGATCTGGGTATTTCAGGACCCCCAGCCATTTGGTGATACCTAAACTGGAGACTGGCATGTCTTCTTCAGCAGGTTCTGCTGCCAAATGTTCCAAACTCGAGCTGACCTCCCCACAGAAAATAGTAGCTGGATCCAAATAGGAGGAATCCACCTTAGTGAGGACTCTGGCAGAGACACTCTCGCTGAAAGTTTTGATCAAGGACACCCAAGACACTACCAATGAAATGAAAGTGGACCTTGCACCTTAAGAAAAAGCTGGCAGCCTCTATTGCCCAAGTAGTAGCACAAAGTGCACCACTGTTGTGGAAAATGAGTTAGGCTGGTCTCAACTGAAGTAGGTTGCATCAACATGCAGGAAAAGGATCTTGAAGACTTGAACAACCATACCCAGTTCAATAATTTCTATCTATTGGGGGTCCCTGAGTGGGTCCATGTGCATGGATGCTATTGCTTTCACTGAGTGCTTTGTGCCTAAGCTCCTTGGGATACTATTTGAAAAACCTTTTGAAATCAAAAGAGAGTATGTCTGCTTGACTGGTCTAGGGCACCAGATACTCTTGGCCTATAGTGGTGAAAGTCTTGTGGTATCCTCATGTGGCACAAATTTAGTTTAGTTTATTAAACTTTGATATACCGCCCAGCCTTAACAGATCACAGCAGTTTACAATAAAATATAAATACAATATAAAACATAAATAGAAAAGAACTCCATATATCACAAAGAAAAGACCTAATTCATCCATACTGAAGAATCATTCATCCTTTTTAAAAGAAGAAAAAAAATGAATTACTTGTAATATATTGATATCATATCTCACAGACTCAACAATATATTTTTTTTCATTTCAGTGAGAAATTTCAAATGTTATTGTAAAAAAAAAAAAAAGAGTTTTCAATAAAGTCCTCAATTTCTTAAAATTCACTTCCTGATGAATCAATTTAGGAAGATTATTCCACAACACAGGACCAAGCCAAAAGAAAGCGCTTGAACGAGTAGACTCCCAACAGGCTTCAGAAATATGTAGAATCGCCATCCTATAATCCTGAAAAGATCTTAATGTCCTTGTTGGAGTATATGGGATAGCTAAACTGCACAAATAAGATGGAGCATAATAAGCCTTATGTTCCAGTGTTAAGATTTTAAATGAAACACGATATCGAACTGGCAACCAATTATATGTTATAAACAAAGGAGTTACATGATCATATTTGCGAAGATTGCCAAGAATTCTCAAAGCTGTATTCTGTAACATTTGCAGACGCTTAACACTAATTTTGCTGTACCAGTATACATCATATTACTATAAGTAAGACGTGAAATGAGAATAATGTTTAACAGCCCTTAATTGACACAGTACAAAAAACCCTTTTTGGGATAAGACCAAGCAGCAGGCCCCATTGTTGTACAAGGGGAGCAAAATCTCCATAGTACAAGATCTTCACGAAAGTACGGTTCAATGCCACAAGGCCAGATACTATTTCAGTTCCAATAAAAGTGATCATCTCTTGGTTCAATATTTGAAAAATAGGAAGAACAGAGCTAAAGTTATATCCATAATGGGCTCAGTTGACAAATTATTGCCTCAGGCTATTGATAAAGAATTTCTCCTTGTCCATCAACAATTCTACATAACTGAGGTCACATTATTTATTTGGATTTATTCACTGCCTTTTTGAAAAAAATTCACCCAAGGCAGTGTGCAGCAAGAATAAGTTGAACATAGACAACAGACAATTACAGCAATAACAATGTTAATATCGTAATACATATTATGGCATAGTAAGCTATTTACACTGTCAAAACAATACACAGTAAAATATCTTAATAGATAGCATAAGGAATACATACTATAGAGCAATAGGAGTTAGAAAACAAGGGGACTAATATAAATAAAGTTGCAAGTGATGTCAGAGGGGTGCATGAATATAATCACAACTGGGGTAGAAGTGGGTAATGACTGGTTAGAGCAAAAGCAGCTGTCTCCAACAGAAAGAGAAAGTTTAGATAATCCAATTTTGTTGCAGGAAGTTGTGAAGGCTATCAAGGGCCTGGCTTTACAGAAATGGGGTCCAATGGGCTTTCTGTAGAGTTTTATCGGGCCTTTCCTACTTTCTAGTCTCCTAGATTGTTGGGATTTTATCAGGCCTTTCAGTCCTCTGGGGAGGTAGTTGGGACCTTCACTGAGACTGCTATTATGGTTCTCGAGAAGCCAGATAAAGACCCTCATTACATTCAGATCTCTTATCAGTGTTGACTCCAGAGTCTTCTTTGATCGGATTTCAGAGCGTTTTAGGCTGAACCATATCTAAAGATCAGACTGAGCTTGTAGCTGGTTGGAACATCACTGACAATGGTAAAATGCTCTGCAGTATCAATCAGTATGTTGCACAGGTCAGATTACTTTAGTGGCCATTTCCTTGGATGTGGAGAAGACTTTTGATAGAGTGGAATGGGGATATCTTTTTCAAGTCATATGGTGGTTTGGCTTTGGAGCTGCTTTGTGCAGATGGTTAATGTTCTCTGTATAGTTGCTACTAATGGTCTTCTTTCATATATGTTCTCTTTGGCTCATGGGATGCAGCAGGGATGCCCCCTATCCCCTTCCCCCACTCTTCTGTTTAACCTGGTGTTAGAGCTCCTAACTAGTTCAATAAGATCAGAGCCAGGGATTCAAAGGATTCCTGTTAGCCCCTATGAGCACAATGTACCTGCATATACAGATGATGTTTTGCTCTACACAATGGTGGCATCAATTCCTCAGGTATTATTGACATGCTAACAGGCAAGACAGAGGTGTTAACTCTTAACTGTCCAGATCAAGGCCCAGAGGCTCATAAATTTGTGCTACATTGTGCGCCAGGTGGCATCACATGTCTTGAGACATGCTGTAACCTCACTCTTGTAGATAGTGTCCTGCAGAATGAACAGAGGATTACACAAGTGGTACAATACCTCATTAGGTCCAGATCGCCACTTTATTTGTCCTGGTGGAGACACACAGAGACTGTCAAAATGGATTTAACTCTCAAGATCAACTATGTATTGATTACGGTGCCTATAGCCTTTTTGCCTTCATTTTATAAGCAGGTGAGGGCCTTTTGGTTGCCTTTCTGTGGAAAACCAAGACCCTGCACATTGCCTTACTTAAATTGCAAGCTGAAAAAGTGCACAAGGGAGTTAAATTCCTATGTTTTCGCTCTTATCGTATAAGTTTTCATTTGAGTCAAGGTGTTCAGTGTAGAGAGTTACATGGGGACTGAAATTTCACCCATTCCAACTGGAATCTAACCCATACCCACCCATACCCGCTAAGATCCATTCCATCCCCACAATTAATGACCTTCATCCCCACCTGTACCCGCAGGAGTCAATGCTATTATTTACTTGCTCGCAGCCCTCTGTTTCTTCCCTACCCCAACAGCCTCCTATGATTTTTTTGGTTGGTATACACTATTCAACCAATGAGTGTTCCAAGCCTTAGTCTGGTGTTCCAGCTGCCTCTAAGGGCATTCCAAGTCTCATTCTGGAGTCACCAGAGATTTTGACTACATTCCCATGGGAATCCCACGGCAACTTCTTCCATCCCCATGGGAATCCCCATTCCTGTTCAGATTTTTAATTTAGTGGTTGCAAACTTGGACTATTTCTGATCTCCCCGCTTGAATTGATATCGAGTGTAATTAGACCAGAGATTTTGTCTTTAGAGTTGTTAACCAGTATGTTCATATTCTTAGACTTACAATCTCATCTAGTCATCCAGGCCTAAGATAGAGCCCCTTTTACAAAGCGGTGGTAAGCCCAACGCGGGCTCATGGTGTGTACCCGGTGGTAATTGGGCAGTGCCGCATGCTACCCAGTTACCGCCAGGTTAGCGCAGGAGCCCTTACCACCTCCTCAGCGGCTGGTGGTAAGAGCTCCCCCCACACCGAAATGGCTGCATGGCAAGTGCTTCACTTGCCGCACAGCCATTTCCTGAAAAAGAAAGACCTACCTTTTACCCGCTATTGTAAAAGGAGGCCTCGGTGCATGTCAAAAACAAGCGCCAACGTCAACGGAGGCCTCCTTTTGCCACAGCTTAGTAAAAGGGGCCCACAGGGTGCTTCAGTTACTGGATGGGAAGTTAGATATTCCTTGGGGGAAATCTAAGCCTATGCCTCTCTGATATAATGTGAACTTTCAAAATCCAAGAGAGATGTTTGAATTGGCCATCTTAGTTACACAAAGGCATCTGGACATTGGAACAACTTTTAAATGACGTATAGCGTTAAAGTCTTTCCCAGAGTTGCAAGCACGATATAACTTGCATCCTAGTTTCTACTTTCAGTGGATGCAGCTGACACATTGCATACATGGTGCTACATACCATGGAGATTATATTCACCTGTAAAAGTTGTAAGCATTATCTGGAGTTGCCCCAATATTTGTACAAGCTGCTTCATTTTGGACATGTTAGGCCTTATGTTGGTACAGAAAAAGTCTGGGAAAAGGAATGAAGAAGGAGCTCGGTGTTAAGGCTTGGAATTGACTCTGGTGCAAATCAACTCGCGCATCGCTGTCAGCATCTGTAACACTTTGGATGCTTTGTAAAGTTGCTAAGTTGTTGCATCTGCTGTTGGTTTTGCCAGCAGGAGTGGAGTATGTTCTCCCATATGCTTTATTATTGTTCTTTGTTGGGATTTTATTGGTAGAGAGTATAGGAGAAGCTCAGTACTACTTTTTTAATTAAATGAAGCAATGCAATTTAAGCATGCATATATGGCAATCCTTAGGTTTGCCGCAGACATTAGCAAAACCTGAACAAAAACATTTTGATTTATTAACCCATTCTTTTTTCAAATTTTTATTTTCACCCTACATTTCTGTGGCCCTTCATCTTGCACATTTGGAAAGAGAGTTCTAATGTTTGGTGGAATATGATTTGTCATGTGGCTAAATGTGATGCAGTGAAGGCTGAACGATTAAATCGAAGCAATCCTATCACAAAATGTGAGAATCCGTGAGTGTTGTATAATGCATGTCTGTACCATACCTGCTAGTCCATATTGTTGTTCGTTGTACATGCCTTTATGTTGCTGTTTTGTTACTTGCTCAATTTTCAATAAAATGCTGAAATAGAATGTCAGCTGCTTCTGAGTGCAGTTAGTGCTGCAGTGATAAGCAGTCCCACATCACCAGAGTCTGGGCATGCCCTGAGTGTGATGGAGAAGCAGAGCTCATAGGGTTGATATTTTCAGGTGGTCAGATCTCGCAGTCTCCCATGTACAGGAATCGGGTAGAGCAGGAATAAACAATCAAAATACCATCATTGCACTGTAAGCCTCATTATTTAGCAGTTCAAAGGATAGAACAACTATTCACTTATCTGTTCACAATTTGCTCACGACAGCAGAAAATAAATTGAAGTTCACAAATTCAACAGGTGTCACTCCCCAAATATTATAGTGATAAATGTAAATCCATTAAATATATATAACATGATATCCATTTGGCCATATCAGCTCTTCAAAATCTGCAAAGTCTTGCTTGACATGGGTCTGTTTTGCCAAAATGTGTCATCAGGAGATAAGACTACAATAAATAAAATTTGTTAATACCCATTATATTGCTTCCATTCTCTTGAATCATACTCTTTTAACATTCTCTGTTTTGAAATCTACCATATAGGGAGGGCACCAAAATCAATGAGGCTCACGGTGCAGTGATGGTATTTTGTCTGTTTATCCTTAGTGGGAGAAATGCAGGAACTGAGTGCCTATCATGCTATAATATTTATATTTGAATATAATATGTTGGTTAGTTCATTTGAGAATCTCAGATTTAGTGGAGTATTCACCTATTGGAATTATGCATTTATTTTCCATAGAAATGTTATAATTTGAAATATTCAATGCTGGTAGATGAATATCCAATTTTAAAAGAAATTCATAAGCCATCCAAGGTTTTCTTGTACCACAAGGCACTGAGAAACATGATTCTATCTGAATGGGAGTCTCCAAAGGTCAGGATCAAGAACTCAAAAGCTCTTGGTAGGCTCTTTTTCATTACCTTTGCCAGACATGGATGATCTTTTCCAGGTGCCCAAGGTCAGTGCCCTTATGGCGGTGATAGCTTGCAGGACTACCATTCTCATGGATTCTAAGTGATTCGAAGGACAGATAGATTGAGAGGCCTTCTGAAACAGGCCATCTCCTTCTCGCTTTGGGCCACTTAAGTGGAGATTATACTGCGTATGTGGTTTATGGAGATTAGATTGCTTATGCACTATTATGCTGGAATCAGCAACTTCATTTTTGGAATTGGGAACTACCTTTCTGACTGATGCTATGTATGATTTGATCTATCTTTCATCCAGTTTTGTAGCTTCTTTGGTGATGGCCCGTCATCTATCATGGCTTCAGTATAGGGCAGCAAACACTGCATCAAAGATGTATCTTAGCATATATTCCTTTAAGGGCTGTCATCTATTCAGAGGCAAGCTGGAGAAGTTTGTCAAGGATTTGGGAGAATCAAAGATGCAGAAGTTAATGAATGATCATCCTCATTTGGCTGTACAGGGATTCAGAGGCTAAGTTTAGAGACACTAGATATTTTCATTCAGGGAAGCTGTTTTCTATGCACACTTTTCAGTTTGGATCCATGTCATCTTGGACCAGTGGATCCTGGAGATAATTCACAGTGGTTATTCACTTGAGTTGGTCTCCCTGTGCCTGACACCTTTATGATTTCTCCATGTATGCTCAAAATGGCTGTAATCCAGTACACTCTTGGCAGGCATCTAGTCTTAAAGGCCATTGTTCCAGACCCATGAAGCAACAAGGACTGGCTGTTACTCAGTATATTTTATGGCCCTGAAGAAGGATGGCTCATTTTGACCCATTTTGGACCTGAAGATGGTCAACCATCATTTTCTCATGGAGACTTTCGAGTCATTGATTGTGGTGGTCAGGAAAGAGGAAATTCCTCTCATCGTGAGATCTTTCACAAGTCCACTTTCACAGCCCTATCTGCCAGGAGAACTAGAAGTATCTTCAGTTCTGTATCTTGGCTAGGCATTTCTAGTTCTGGACCCCTTCTTTCAGACAGGTCACTGCCCCTTGGACAGTGATGGTGAGGATTATGTCCTTCCTTTAAAGAGAAGGAATTTTTGTGCATCCCTATGTGGACAACTGACTGATCCAGGCCAAGTCAAGGCAGGCGATATGCTTTGCAACAGAGTCATGAAGTTTTTTGAGCGCCTAGGGTGGGTGGTAAACTAAAGGAAGAGCAATCTGATAACCTCCCAGTTGCTGGAGTATCTAGGGGCCTGTTTCAACACTCAACAGGGATGGGTCTTTCTGACCTAGAATAGGCAAGCTTCAATCCTAGGCCCATTACCTTCTGTTGTGAAGAGCTCCATCTCCTGGTGCTAGGCTTCATGGTGTCCATCTTGGAGTTGGTTCCTTGTGCTAAGGCTGTCACATGTGTCTACTGCAGAGAGCATTGCTATCTTAATGGTCTGTCCAAACCTAGGATTTTTAAATCTGACTTCTATTGACAGATCACGCAAGGGTGTGGTTGTACACCACAAATCTTTCGAAGGAATGGAGCTGGAGCCGCTGACTGGATAGTGCTTATGACCAATGTGAGTCTGCAGGGTTGGAGAGCTCACTGTTGGGGCAGGTAGCTCAGGGTCTGTGGTCCTTTGGGGAGGCCAGTAGTCTATCAAGAAGCTTGAGATGAGAGCTGTCAGATTAGCTTTCAACTGGTACCTTCCTATACTCGGAGGCAAGGCAGCTAACAATGCCATCACAATGGCTTACATCAAAGCAGGGAGGAACCCACAGAGCATTAGTGTCTCAGGACTCATTAATGAACTGGTCAGAAAGGAATCTAGAAGTGCTGTAGACATGATAAGTTGTAGTAGTAGTTGTAGTCTGCAGGTAGCCCACTTTGCAGAAGTAAAAAGTATCTGGGCAGATTTTCCCAGCCAGAATTTGCTGGACCCCAATGAACAAGAGTTATCTGGAAGGTCACTGGACTTACAGTAATCGTAGACTTCATGCCACTTGTCAGAACCCGTTCTACTTGTTCTTCAGCAGTCAGAAGGTCAGGTCTCTGAGCCTCAATGCACAAATTCAGCCTTGGTCAGTAGACAGCTTGCTCTTTGTATTTCCCCTTTGGCTGCTGATAGGCAGGATATTCATGAATATATAAAACCTTCCATCTCTGATAGTCCTAGCAGTCCCAGGTTGGCCCCAGTACCCTTGGTATCGAGATCTGGTGAGGCTTACCATGGCGAGTCCTTTTTATTTTTTGCTTTTCCTGGATCTGCTGAGGCAAGGCCCGCTTCAGTAGGAGGATCTCACTGGATTCTATTTTATAACATGGCTCTTGAAAGGACACAGTTTATAGGGGCTATTCACTATCATTGATCTCTACCCTTCTAAAAGCCCATAAGTGTTCCACCTCCCTGGTGTGTTTGAAGCAGCTTGTAGATAATGTTGCCTTTGAAGGCAGATATTTCTTTCACCCTTGCCTTTCTTCAGATGGGGCTTGAAAAAAAGGATTAGCCCTAAATTCATTGAAGATGTTGCCACTATTTCATGTTTCTGGGGTCGGATACACTGCACTTCAGTGAATGCCTATCCAGGTGTCATCCATTTTATGTGTAGTATCAATAGGATATGTCCTCTGTTGCAGCTCCTTAGTGTTAAATGCTTTGGTGGGTTCCCCCTTTGAGCCATTGCATCATGTCTCAATTAAAAATCTGTCTGTCATTGCTGTCTTCTTGGTTGATATTTATTAATTTTGATGAATTTCAGAGATCCAGCTTTGTTGTGTCATGACCTGTATTTGATGTTTTCTCAGGAAGGGGTGGCTGTGCACTGTGCACAGTTCCGGCCTTCTTACCTAGAGTGATTTCTCCATTTATGTGAACCAGAGTATTTTTTTGCCTGCCATGGAGATGAGTCACTCTTCACAAATTGGATATGAATGTGATTCTTCTGTGGTATCTGTTCAATTAATGCTTTCAAGAAATCTGATCACTTCTTTCTTCTCTTTGGCAGTCTTCACAAGGAGAAAGCTGCTTCTAAAGCATCGATAGTTCGGTGGGTGAAGGAGTCCATTACTTTGGCCTATTTGTTGAAAAGGCAAGCAGTTCTGGTTGGACTCTAGGTACACTCAACAAGTTGTCATTATAGCAGAAACCTGCATTGTTCACCTGAGGATATATAAAAGCCACAGTCTGCTCCTCTTTAAATTCTTTTATAAAATTTTTCATTCTTGACATTACCACATAGCAGCAGATTGCCTTTGGGGCTGAAGTTCTTAAGGTGGCCCTGGATGACTCCCACATTCACTGTTAATGAAGCTTGGATATTTCTCAATTGTCTGAACTGGTCTAGTGGAAAGATATGGAAGGTGAAATTTAGCCTCACCTGTTAGTTTACTTTCCTCGAGTCCTGTTAGACCAGTCCAGGATCCATCCAGGGAACTCTGGCACAGATCTGCTATGTTGCTATCTAAGGTTGCTTAGCTGAGTTGTGTTTGTTTTATTCTGCCTTTTCTCTCCCCTCTCCGTTGATGGAAGTGTCAGGTGACTGTTTATTCCTTCGCATTAGTCTTCTCAAATGATTTCCTTTGGGGGATGAGTGATTTTTTAAAAATATTTTTAGTTCTCAAGTTTCCAGTTGCTTGCTTTGTGAGGAATTACTGGTGAGTCTCCTAGTAATAGTCTCTTACAGACAGTGATGATGTAACTGCAACCAAATGCTGGCAGGTAGGCATAAACCCATTTGCCTGGACTGGTCCAGAATGAGTCAGGGAGAGAAAATTAACAGGTATTGCTAAATTTCACCATTTGGCAGAATGGAGACCTGGTCCTGTGCAGTGTAAATGCAGATTACTGGTGTTTGGCTTTCAAAAAACAACAGGGAAAACAAGTATTTTAGTCCTTTTTTCAGAAGAAAAAAATCATAACTGAGTTTGATTAACTTGTTGACTGTTATAAATATTTTCCTGTTGGTTCTCTCCCTTGTTTATCAGTTACTTACCTGACCCCAAGAGAGAAAATAATATCTGGTCAAGTAGTACTCTGATTCTGATATTTTCCTACTATCCCCCCCCCCCCCCCCCCGAGAAATCATTATTACTTTATGTTAGCACCAGCCCCTCATCCCTGCCTCTCGGGAAACCTTACATAATAGTCCATGATAACATCACAGAGGGTGTACCTGCAGGAGGGTTAGTGTCTGACTGTTATCTTTGCCTGAGCTGGCACAGAGGTTGCACAGTTGAAATGTCTTTTGCTCTTTCTTGGTGGTGGTTTACAGAGGAAGATGACTGTAGAAACAGTAGTTAACTGGTGCCTGTACCTCTGACATGTGACTGAAGAGGATGAGACTGAGCAGGTGGTGTCACTGCCAACCACCCAGCTTAATTTAGTAAGCTCATTCAGTTCTGCCACTAGGGGGGAGAGGGGGCACTGCAGCTTTGAATCATGACTTGGTAAGCTTCCAACAGACACAGTTTTCCCTTAGGTCCCAATATTGTTATGAATCAAATGCAGGTCTCTTTTATTCCTTAGTTCATTCCAGAGATACCTAGTGGGGCAATTCTATAAGTGGGCATCTCCTTTTAGATACCTTGATGCTGCATGGTAAGAACCTATTCTATAATGGCATCTGTGGTTTATCTTACATTTAGTCTTGGTGTAAGTGGATACATCTAAATGTGGTAAGGGTGTGTATAACTTATAGTATTCTATCAGTGACATTCATAACTGGGAGGCACACCTATATACTGCCCATGTTTGACCCATAAAAGAACTATACCACTTATGCATGCCCTTACAGAATAACATTTATGGCACTTAACGCACATAGGTGCTCATTTTCTTGTGCATTTAAAAGTACTTTGTTATAAAATTGTTACACACATGCACATAATCACAGTCATACAGATGTGCAGGCCTGCACACCTTGGAGGCTAGGGAGTTTCCTTCCCCAACTTTTGTCTGACAGCTTAGCTGCATGGGTAGTGGAATAATGATGATTTAATAAAAAATAAAGGCTATGGGTAGCACTTCCCTTTTCAGTAAATTTGGCTGAGTATTAGGGTGGCCATTTAACCCTATGTCAAAATGGACAAGCTGAGCCAGGTCTGATTGTTCTCCGTTGCTTACTTGGAGATCTGCTATCTTGCTGGTCTTAGGGAAATCAAAACTATTAAGTTCCTACAGTGGGGGGATACCTAGACCAGATGGTCCATGACCTCATTGCTCTACTTAAAGTACAACTATATTATTAGTTGGGCAGCAGTGTGACCATTGTTTTAAACATCACAGCGCCCTGGGCCGGCAACACAACCTTGGGGATCTTGATAGTTCTTTTATTTTGGTTGCCCTAGAGTTTAGAAATTGAGAGTAGGTAGAAATGTCCAGGAAATGAAAGCATCAGAATTTGCAGTCCAGAGAAGCTTGTTTGGTAATGTGTAAGGAAAGCAACATGTCTGTCAAGCTCAGTGCATTTGGAATGCACCTCAAGTTCACTGTAACCCATAGTAGGTGCACATAATGAATGACATAAATTCTTTAAGTATTTCAGATTTTAAAAGCCTTTATGCAGTGTAGAACATACAAATTTGAGCAAGACCTTTGGCATCTTCCGACTTGTCCTGATCACTACTCTCCAACCTACATTGGATACAGTCTACAGGGGAAACACAGAGCTTAATGTACCAATCATCCTAGGATCCCAAGAATTCTCTTAATGATTTCTCTAAGGAAATCCAAGGTTAAGAATTTAAAATAATATAAATTTCAAATATCCTTTGATTTTAGGATTTGGGAAATATATCACCCTTTGTATTCAAAGAAGATGGCTGAGTTTTTGTGGCATGTTTTAACCATGTGTTTAGTTTACTCATCTGATATACTACTATTTGAAAAACACTAATGTGGTTTACAATTAAAGTATGTGAGGTTAGCCAGTCAGAGGAATATACCTGAGAACACATGCAGGGTCAAAGTAGAAGATAAACTATTGCAGCAGATTAATAGTTCAAGAGAGGAAAATGGAGACAGAAAGCACTGTCTAGTACTGTGTCCACACAGGCCTCTGCAGAAATTTAGGTCTGGCACATGGGGAAAGACTGTACTCAGTTCTCTAAACAGATGGGAAGATATTGCTGTTACAGATGGGACCTCTACTGGGACCTTTGATGCTAGAATAACATGTTCCTAGAAAGGCATTGTATACTTCTGTCTTATGCAGAATGTGTGTGTTTGCTTCCCAGAGCCCCCGGACCCCCCTGAAATAGAAATTCGGGAGGTAAGAGCTCGTAGTATAGCTCTCAGGTGGACCATGGGCTTTGATGGAAATAGCCCAATCACAGGCTATGATATTGAATGCAAGAACAAATCAGGTAAGACAACTAGTTATAGGCCACAGACTATATTGCAAACAAAGGTCAGTCAAACGTCCAGTCACAGAATATGATATTGATACCAAAAAGAAGCTGAATTACTAAGGGGACCTTTTACTAAGTCGCACAAGCGTGTATGCGCGCCCAACGCATGCCAAAATGGAGTTACCACACTTCTACTGCGTGGCTCTTGTGGTAATTTAATTTTTGCTATGTGTCCAATATGCTTGGCTGAAAAATAATTTTTATTTTCTGCCGCGCGTATTGGACGTGCGCCAAGTGGCATTTGGCGTTTGTAGGTCATTATCGCCCTGTTACCATGTGAGATTTTACCACTAGGTCAGTTGCTGGCGGTAAGGTCTCAGAACCAAAATGAATGCGTGGCAATTTTCATTTTGGCGCATGTCCATTTTTGGCAAAAATTTTAAAAAGGCCTTTTTTACAGGTGTGCTGAAAAATGATTCTGCTTGCGCCCAAAATCCGTGCCTACACTACCACAGGCCATTTTTCAGAGCACCTTAGTAAAAGGACCCCTAAGAGCCAGAAGCAGAATCCTATACTGTGTGTAGTACAAAATAAAGGTTTTTATTATTTATATATATGAATATGGTATTATAGGGCACTTACGTTAAAGTTGGGGAAAAGGTAAGGCAACATAGGTGAATCTGACAAAGTGGACTGTGGTTGTGGAAAGCTTATCACAAGGAAAACAGCGAAGGTGACTCAATAAAACGATGATGCTGTATATAGTCTAGAAGATTTATTGGTCAACAACGATTCTATGGTCAACACAACGACTCGACACAGCCGTGTTTCGGCCCATTGGCCTGCTTCAGGAGTCTTCCTGTGTTGTGTAGATGAATGTGTGGATGATGGTTGTTGTATATATTTTTCACTTACTTGCTGAAGAAATACTCAACCCTCGTAGCTTCTGATTCTACGAGGGTTGAGTATTTCTTTAGCGAATAAGTGAAGAATAAATACAACAAGCATCATCCACACATTCATCTACACAACACAGGAAGACTCCTGAGACAAACCGATGGGCCAAAACACGGCGGTGTTGAGTTGTTTTGTTGACCATAGAATCGTTGTTGTTAACCAATAAATCTTCTAGACTACATACTGCATCATCATTTTATTGAGTCACCTTTGCTGTTTTCCTTGTGGTATTTTTTCTGTGAGGATTTTTGTTCTTCTGTATCCTCGTGCAAAGCTTATGCCTCCAAAAATCGATTAGTCTGTACAGTGCCACAACTAGGCTCCTTGTTGGCCATATTGGTACCTATGTGCATTAATAAAATAGGCATCCAGAACTGTCCCAGTAGTGCACAAATCTTCATGCACAAATTTATATTCACTCTGAAGAAGGTGTAAATATGTGCATACATAATCAGTTTTATAAAGTTTTATGTTTGCGTAAAGCCTGCTTTACATGTGGAAAAGGTGTTTTATAAAATTGTGCAACTGCAGTGCATATGTAAAAAGTAGAAACACAGAAAGAGGGAACCTACTTTTATGGGATCTGTGTCTAGGTGTTTCTGGGGGTATAGTGTGGGTGAAACAGGTAGAGTTGTGATGTGCTTACATATTTTATAAAATACACTGGTATATGTATTGAGTACATGCACACAGTTATACCTTTTTCAGCAGGTATTGATGGATGTGTGGGCATCCTATTTTATTTACAGTATAGCAAATTTAGTGCCCCTTTTACTAAAGCTTAGTGCATGCTAATGGAATTAGCATATGCTAAGATGCCCATATATATAAAATGGACATCTTAGCATTAGCGCGTGCTAATTCTGTTGACATGCTAAGCTTTAGTGAAAAGGCCCTTAGTTTAATAAACTAGAATAGATACTAAAAAAGCTTATCTATCCACTACACATAAGCACCTGTTTTCCTTAATGAAACACTACTATAAATTCTGGATCTCAAATCCACCAAAAATCTTACCCCATGCAAAATTATTTATATTGGGTTTTTTTTAAGCCTCAGTAGCATCACACGGGGTCAATATACAGCACCCTCCGTGCTTTACATGCTCACATCTTCATCGGTTCTTTTCAGTTCCCTTAAATTTTCTCATATATATTTTTTCATTCAAGAATCATCTTTACAGAAGATAAACTTTATTCATCTTTATAATGTTGACTCGGGGGTTCTCATCCAAAACGGCACGTATTTCGCCTCCAGCTTTATCACGGATATCCGAGACTACGTACACGGATGAATCAACAACAACAGTGATTAATTTGTCTTTATATACATAAACGACTGAACAATCCTTAGTTCTGTCTTTGGACCTGAGGTTTGTACCAACTCCGTTTTATGATCCTTTTCAGTTGAGAATTGATTTTTTTTTTTTTTTTTTTTAGAAAACTTCAGTTAAGTGTATTTTTTGGATAATCCTCCCACTCAGATATTTCCAGTTGTCAGCACTGAGATAATATCTGCCAGGAGTCATGAACCCTGTAATTTTGACTTTTGGAGATTTAGTATTAAGGGATGTAACTATTATTGAGAAGTAGAGAGATCGTGGATGCTTTTCAAAGTGCTCTGCTCAGACAAATGGTGACGGAACCTACGAGGGAGGGAGCGACGCTGGATCTGGTGCTCACAAATGGGGATAGTGTGTCAGATGTCCGAGTGGGTGCCCACCTGGGCAGTAGTGACCATCAAACAGTTTGGTTTGATATGACAGCTGGAGTGGAGGGGGGCCACTCAAAACTCAAAGTCCTGGATTTCAAGCATGCTGACTTTAGCAAAATGGGGGAATACCTGAGGAAGGAGCTGATGGGCTGGGAGGACATACGAGAAGTGGAAGGACAGTGGTCCAGGCTGAAAGAAGCTATAAATAAGGCCACCAACCTATATGTAAGGAGAGTAAATAAAAGCAAGAGAAAAAGGAAACCGATATGGTTCTCCAAGCAAGTGGCTGAGAAAATAAAGGCTAAAGAGTTGGCGTTCCTGAAATACAGAAAAACTCAAGAAGAGGAACACGGAGAGGAATGAAACTGAAAGAAGCCAAGAGAGAGATATGTCTGGCAAAAGCGCAAGCGGAAGAACAAATGGCTAGAAACGTAAGGAGGGGTGACAAAACTTTCTAGGTATATTAGTGAAAGGAGGAAGACTAAAAAGGGAATCGTGAGACTGAAAAATGCTGCGAACCGCTATGTAGATAATGATGAAGAAAAAGCAAATTTGCTAAACAGATACTTTTTTTCTGTTTTCACAGAAGAAAATCCTGGAGAAGGACCATGATTGACTGGCAAAAGTACATATGAGAATGGAGTGGATATAGCACCGTTCATGGAAGAGAGTGTGTATGAACAACTTGAAAATCTAAAAGTGGACAAAGCCATGGGACCAGACGGGATCCACCTCAGGATATTGAGGGAGCTCGGAGAGGTTCTGGCGGGTCCTCTTAAAGATTTGTTTAATAAATTCTTGGAGACGGGAGAGGTTCCATGGGATTGGAGAAGAGCGGATGTGGTCCCTCTTCACAAAAGTGGTGATAGGGAAGAAGTTGGAAACTACAGGCCGGTAAGCCTCACTTCGGTTATTGGAAAAGTAATGGAAGCGATGCTGAAGGAAAGGATAGTGAATTTCCTGGAAGTCAATAAGTTGCAAGATCCGAGACAACATGGTTTTACCAAAGGTAAATTGTGCCAAATGAATCAATGAGAATTCTTTGACTGGGTGACCAGAGAATTGAATCATGGACATTCTAGAGACGTAAACTACTTAGATTTCAGCAAAGCTTTTGACACGGTTCCCCATAGTAGGCTCTTGAATAAACTTGACAGGCTGAAGATAAGACCCAACATGGTGAACTCGATTAGGAACTGGTTGATGGACAGACGCCAGAGGGTGGTGGTTAATGGAATTCGCTCGGATGAGGGAAAGGTGAGTAGTGGAGTGCCTCAGATATCGGTGCTGGGGCTGATTCTGTTCAATATATTTGTGAGTGACATTGCCGAAGGGTTAGAAGGTAAAGTTTGCCTTTTTGCGGATGATACCAAGATTTGTAACAGAGTGGACACCCAGAAGGGAGTGGAAAACATGAAAAGGATATGCAGAAGCTAGAAGAATGGTCCAGAATATTTCATATCTCACTTTGAATTTACCTTACCTAACAGATCTAGAAAATTTTGTAATTATTTCTTTTTTACTTTTCTACCTACTAAGGGTGTAAAGAGTTAGTCTTCACAATAAACTTCTTGCCGTACAAGCTATGAGGATTTGGAAACTATTATCTTCTTGTTCTAATTACATGTTTAATTATCCTTCTTTTAGGAAAAATGTAAAGACTTTGCTTTTTTTTTAAATTTCAAGTTAATTTCTTGTTGTTTTAGTAATATTAGCTATGTTATGTAACTCCCAAGATATTTTCTTGTTTTTTAATTATTTTTTTTGTTACTTATTGTGAACCACTTAGAACCATTTGGTGTTAGCAGTATAAAAATGCAATATAATGTAATGAGTGAGAGGCAGTGAATTGTTTTTTACAGTGATACTGTGTGGTCAATCAAACAGCACTGGCAGTATATCTGCCTTCTATATTTTGACCACAGGAGGGCACTGGAAGACTTGCTCTGCATAAGGTTTAGTTCTCTTTCCATCTTTAATGTTCTCTCCCCCCACCCCCCTCCAACTTTGAGTATCTGGATGGCCCCTTAAAGTCCATTAAAGTCGTTCTTATCTTTATGAGGTGCCTCATAGCCGGTTAAGTGCTGAATATCGCACTTAACTGACTATGGTTTAGCTGGCTCCACAAACCCGGAAATTCCATGTCTGAGCCCAGATGCGGCCCGGCATTGAATTTCCAGGCACAATGCCAGCAGCGGTCATCCCAACGTTGAGCACCAGTGACTGAATATAAACCTCATTCTGCTTTCCTATTATGTGTAATTTTTTCCATTTAATACCTTTTGTATTATTTTGGTGACATATGAACAAATTTGTCATGTCAGTAAAGTTTCCTTTGAATCATGATTCCATGAGGAAAGGGATGGAGCAGACGGCCAGATGTGATCACATGGGGCCCAGAGAAAACTGGACCACTTCCAAACTATGATTCAAGGGTTACCATCTTACATCAGTTCAACATAAAAATTGCCCAGAGATGTACAAGAGGTTTCCAGACCATGCAAACATCCTGTTACCTAAACAATATACCTATATGGTCTTGAATATTTGGGTACATGGTCATTTCATTTTCTTTCCAGTTAAAAGTATCACAAGTTGCAGAGAATCCAGAGAAGTCTGAGAAAATGATTGACTTCTGTGGCCTAAAGTAGTAACCTGAAGGAGAATTAACAATTGCATTTTAACACTGAAGCTGTTACAAGAAATGATTTATTTTGGGAAAAATAGCTCTAGAGCAACTCGCCACTGTTTATAATTTAAGAGCAGGTGCTGTAATTATAAGTTTTAGGATATTAATTTCTCCACCAATCACCAAAGGTGATAATTGCAATAAATTAAATAAATTAAGTATATATATATTCAGAACACAAAGAGACCGTATTTTTAGCTTCAAAAAGATTGATTTAATATACACTTGCACACGAGAGGTAGGTTTTAAGAGATCTTTACAGGTAATCTGTGCATAAAATAGAACAAAGTAGCAGGTAGGTTAACTTACAAGTCCTTGTTACAAGCATGCTGTGGTCCAGCTGATTGATGAGCACATGTTGAGGGGCAAGGCGTCAGCAGACCCCAAAGAGAGCAGCAGGTCCCAAGAGGAGGCAGGTTCCAGGAGAGGCAGGTTCCAAGAGAATCTGAGTTGTTTGCAGTGAAGAGAATCTGAGTTGCTGGCAGTTGATGAGAATCTGAGTTGCTGGCAGTTGATGAGAATCTGAGTCTTGGGGAAACAGCTTTTGCTTTTATATCTTGCAAGCTGCAGGAGGATATGCCATGTGGATCTTTGTCCTGGTTTCCACACGACCCTTGGGCATTTGCAAAGCATTGTGGTATCTTGGTCTCATGTCTGCACACGACCCCTGAGTCTTGGTCTCATGTCTTATGACATCACGAGACTTACAGTCTGGATTTTCTTTTGATGTCCTGCTCAGTCTCTGGGACAGATACACATTACAAGTCCTTCCTTTCTGCACATGTCTGAAAGCTGATGGGAGGGGCAGGTATACCTTTGACAAGCAAATGTCCTGTTTATGCTTCCTCTGAGTTCTTTTGTTTTATTCAGGTGTCCACCTTAGTCATGCCTTTGTTAGGTGGGAGGGCAGAGGAAGCTCTTTTGTGTTTGTTAAGTGTTTGTAATTAACTATCCCTGCTCTCAGAAGTTCCCAGAAAAAGGAATGGAGAGAGAGGGGCTTGAAATGAAACTAAAAGCTGCACAAATATATATTTTTAAAAGATACACAAATATATTGGTGTATATATAATCCAGTAAATATGCTACATATTTCAGTAATAAACTGATACCATTACAAAGCCAACATCTCCATGTATCAGGCCTTGAAGGGCTCACTGCATACCAGGAACACTGAACTGACCTTTATACAGACTGGCAAAGATCTGTAAAGTAAACCAAGGATATTCTGTTTCATCTTCCTTTTTCTTCTTTATTTTAAGACTCGTGGGATTCAGTTCAGAGAACCAAAGATGTGTCCCCTCAGCTCAATCAGGCTACCATCATTGACCTGCATCCGTCATCCACCTATAATATCCGCATGTACGCCAAGAACCGCATCGGCAAGAGCGAGGCCAGCAATGAGCTCACCATCACCACGGATGAAGCAGGTAGTGCCATACCCCACTGTCCTCCTCTCTTGGCTAGTAGGTTCTGTTTACTGTCTTTTCCTCCCCAAGGTGGTTCAGGTGCCTTCACTGAATAAGAGTTGGTTGGACCCTCTTTCTTTTTTTAGTTTCTCTTCTGTTAGCAGGGGTCACACCTGCAGTTGTTAATGCCCCCCAGCTCTAGTACATCATTTCATACATCAGGTCAAACTGGAGCTGCTCATATATAAGTTTTCAGTGCTTTACAAAACTGTAGGTATTCTGAAAGAACTCGAATTTGCTCAGGTATTGAACATCATAGTTTAGTAGCTTGATAAATAAAAGAGCTATCAAAAACCTTTCTATAGCGAACTTCTTTAACCAATGGAAATCCTAATAATAAAGTAGAGTAAAAACAAGAATTCTTCCAAAAGGCTGGATTATCTGTTATTTGAGTTAGAAGAGAATAAAAGTTTCCCCTGTAAGATTTTAAGGGCCCTGTTTACTAAGCCATGCTAGTGTATTTAGTGTGCGCTCAATGCTAGAGTCACCCATATGCTCCTATGGGAAACAGCGTTTAGCGTGTACTAGTCATTAGTGCATACTAAAAATGCTAATACGCCCATAGCGCTGCTTAGTAAACAGGGCCCTAAGTACAGTACAACCAGTTTAAAATTCAACACGTGCATAAAATGGTAGCCAGTGCAGGTGCCACATGATCACTACTACTACTACTACTACTACTTAACATTTCTAAAGCGCTGCTAGGGTTACGCAGCGCTGTACAATTTAACATAAAAGGACAGGCCCTGCTCAAAGAGCTTACAATCTAAAGGACAAGTGAGTAGACGATACGATGGGGGCAGTCAATTTGGGGCAGTCCAGATATCCTGAAGGTAAGAGTTAGGTGCCGAAGGCAGCATTGAAGAGGTGGGTTTTAAGCAGAGACTTGAAGATGGGCAGGGAGGGGGCTTGACGTAGGGGCTCAGGAAGGTTGTTCCAGGCATAAGGTGAGGCGAGGCAGAATGGGCGGAGCCTGGAGTTGGCAGTGGTGGAGAAGGGTACTGAGAGGAGGGATTTGTCCTGTGAACGGAGGTTTCGGGTGGGAACATAAGGGGAGATGAGGGTAGAGAGGTAGTGAGGGGCAGCAGATTGAGTACATTTGTAGGTAAGAAGGAGGAGCTTGAACTGAATGTGGTAACGGATTGGAAGCCAGTGAAGTGACCTGAGAAGAGGGGTGATATGAGTATATCGGTTCTGGCGGAATATAAGACGTGCAGCAGAGTTCTGAACAGATTGAAGGGGGGATAGATGGCTAAGTGGGAGTCCAGTGAGGAGTAAGTTGCAGTAGTCAAGTCGGGAGGTAATGAGAGCGTGGACGAGAGTACGGGTGGTGTGTTCAGAGAGGAAAGGGCGAATTTTGCTGATGTTGAAGAGGAAGAAGCGACAGGTCTTGGCTATCTGCTGGATGTGTGCCGAGAAGGAGAGGGAGGAGTCGAAGATGACTCCGAGGTTGCGGGCAGATGAGACGGGGAGGATTAGGGTGTTATCCACTGAGATAGAAAGTGGAGGAAGAGGAGAAGTGGGTTTTGGTGGAAAGACGATGAGCTCAGTCTTGGACATGTTCAGTTTCAGGTGGCGGTTGGACATCCATGTGGCAATGTCGGTTAAGCAGGCCGATACCTTTGCCTGGGTCTCTGCGGTGATGTCTGGTGTGGAAAGATACAGCTGGGTGTCGTCTGCATAGAGATGATACTGGAAGCCATGAAATGAGGGAACCCAGGGAAGAGGTGTAGATTGAGAAGAGAAGGGGTCCAAGGATAGATCACTGGGGAAAACCAACAGATAGCAGGATGGGGGTGGAGGAGGATCCATGGGAGTGAACTCTGAAGGTGCGGTGGGAGAGATAGGAGGAGAACCAGGAGAGGACAGAGCCCTGGAACCCGAATGAGGACAGTGTGGCAAGGAGTAGATCATGATTGACAGTGTCAAAAGTGGCGGATAGATCAAGGAGGATGAGGATGGAGTAGTGGCCTCTGGATTTGGCAAGGAACAGGTCATTACAGACTTTAGAGAGTGCTGTTTCTGTCGAGTGTAGAGGGCAAAAACCGGATTGAAGTGGATCAAGGATGGCATGAGAGGAGAGAAAATCAAGGCAGCAGCTGTGAACGGCACGCTCAAGTATTTTGGAGAGGAAGGGTAGGAGGGAAATGGGGTGGTAGTTGGAGGGACAGGTAGGGTCAAGTGATGGTTTTTTGAGGAGAGGTGTGACTACGGCGTGCTTGAAGGTGTCAGGGACAGTTGCAGTGGAGAGAGAGAGGTTGAGGATATGACAGATGGACAGGGTGACAGTATGAGAGATGGTGTTAAGTAAGTTGGTGGGGATGGGATCAGAGGAACAGGTGGTACTTTTCGAGCAGGAAAGAAGGCGAGCGGTTTCCTCCTCGGTGATGTCTGGAAAGGAGGAGAAAGAGGCCTGGCTTGGTTGGTTGAGGGTTAAAGGGTGAAAAGGAGGAGATGGTTTGGTAGTGAACTCAAGGTTGATCTTTTGCACCTTGTCGCGGAAGTAATCGGCCAGTGATTGAGGGGAGAGTGAGGGGGGGTAGGAGCGGAGGGCACTTTGAGGAGGGAGTTAAGGGTGGCGAAGAGACGACGGGGGTTGGAGCTGAGAGAATTGGTCAGTTGGGTGTAATAGTCCTGTTTGGCAAGGAATAAGGAGGAGTGGAGGGAGGATAGCATGAATTTGTAGTGAAGGAAATCTGAATGGGTGCGAGATTTCCTCCAGAGGCGTTCGGCAGATCGGGTGCAGGAACGAAGGTAGCGGATGCAAGGGGTCAGCCAAGGCTGGGGATTAGTACGCTTTGTGGGACGGGAGGTGGATGGAGCGAGGGTGTCCAGAGCAGAGGAGAGAATGGCATTGTATGCGGAGACAGCCTTGTCGACAGACTCGGAGGACAAGATGGAGGGGAGGAGACTGGAGATACAAGAGGATAAGGTGGGAGGGTCAATAGCCTGGAGATTCCTGGAGGTAGTGGTTAGAGTTGGACGGGGCTGAGGTGGGGTGTGAAGAAGTGTGAAGGTGATCAGGTGATGATCCGAGATAGGAAGAGCTGAAGTGTGGAAATTGGAGGGGGAGCCGGAGGAGGAGAGGACGAGGTCAAGACAGTGGCCGTCTCGGTGAGTCGAGGCGGTGGAGCATAGCTGGAGGTTAAAGGAGGATGTTAGAGTGAGGAACTGAGACGCGTGAGGGTCGGATTGGTCATCAACATGTATGTTAAATCAGGAACATCCATAAATCATTTTAGCTGAAGTATTCTGTAAAAGCTATAATCTGCTAGCAAGCCTTGAATTTAAACCGATGTACTGAACATTGCAGTAGTCTAATTGAGACAGAAAAAATAGCCTGCACTAATATATGAAAGTGATCTAGGTAAAAAGCAGGCCTAATTGTTCTTAACTGATGCAGTTTAAAGAATATCTTCTTTCTTAAATAATTTATTTGAGGTTCTATTAGTATCTAAAATGATTTCCAAAACTTTGGAAGATTTTTCAAAAGATAGCTGTTCTCCTGAATAAACTGTAATATTAAGAGGAACCGTTGACACATTATTACTGTAGTACAGTAGTTTTGTCTTGGCTGCATTAAGTTTTAATAGAAGTTGATTTTACTTTCTCCGATCCGGGTTCACACTCGCGATTAAACATTTCACTAGAGAATTTTAAGAAGTTGATCAAAGAGACACTGCAGTACAACTACAAGATTTATCTTTGAGAGACGAGAACAAGATTTGTTACATTAGATGGTGAAAAATATAAGAAGTGACTTTTCTGATGGTGAAAAGACTCCTGATGCAGGCCTGATAGGCCAAAACATAGCTGTGTCGAGTCTTGCTCATTGACCATCCCATTGTACTTTTTATATTTGTTTTTATTTTTGTCCATCGACCATTAAAATTGTTTTTGATGGTTTTCTTTACCTGAAGCGTCATCCTTTTTATTTAATTTTTTAATCATCTTCGCTGTTTTGTTTCTGTTTGCCCAGGAGTGAATCATAAAGATGCAGTCAGAGATGGAAGCTTGTAATGTCAAAAAATTTTATGTTATAAGAATTAACACAAATATATCATCTGTATACAAACAACCAAAATATCCTGATGAATCTAAAAGTAAACATAAAGAACTCATGAAGTCATTAAACAAAATTGGGGATAGTGGTGTGACCCCTTTGGAACCCCGAATTCCAGGCTCCAGCTAAATGAAAAAATATACTTCTTAACACAATAAGATCTGTTGTTTAAGAAAATCTCTATCTATTTCAAAACTGCCCCTGGTTAGAGAGATGTGGTAGCCATGTCAGTCCATTATTAAAGGTAATTAATAGAAATAAAATAAAATAAAACATAGAAAGGAAAATAGAAAGTTTCATACCGGAACTGGCTAATGCCGTTACAGTAATATGTAAGCCACATTAGCCTGCAAATTGGTGGGAAAGTGTGGGATACAAATGTAATAAATAAATAAATACCTTTTTTTTTTATTGAACTTAGTCCCTGAAATACCAAATTCACTTCATTTACTCAGTAAGATTTTATGATCTACTGTTTTGAAATGCACCAGAAATTTCAAATTGGAATAAAACAGATTGAACTCCCTGACTTAATAAATCCTTAACTTTGGATATCAAAATCAGTAGCAATGATTCCGTGCTATATTTCACCCTAAACCCAAACTGGAAATT
This sequence comes from Microcaecilia unicolor, assembly GCF_901765095.1. Lineage (NCBI taxonomy): Eukaryota > Metazoa > Chordata > Amphibia > Gymnophiona > Siphonopidae > Microcaecilia > Microcaecilia unicolor. Next base: position 226,427,722 of record NC_044035.1, read on the forward strand.
ATGCAGACAGTGAAAATGTTCCAAATAAGATGTAAGCCGGGATGCTGTTACTGACTCTAGCAATTTTGCCATCTAAGGAATGTTGGCCACTAGCTGAAAATTTGACACAATTGTCAAGTCAGCTCCCTGAGATTTTGAGATCGGTGTTAAAATGATTTGTCCTAATGCCAAAGGAAAAGTCCCTTCATATAAAGTATTGTTAATCAAAACAGTGAGCTATTTAACCAGTTCACAAGCAGTCTCATTTTCGAAAGAGAAAGAAACCCATCTTTCGATACAAATTGGAAGATGGGCGTCCTTCTCACAGGGTCGTCAAAATCAGTATAATCGAAAGCCAATTTTGTGCGTCCCCAATTGCTTTCCGTCACAGGGATGACCAAAGTTCACGGGGGGGGGGGGGGGGGGGGGTGTCGGAGGTGCAGCGAAGCCTAACACATGGACGTCCTCGACCCATAATGGAAAAAAAGGGCGTCCCTGATGAGCACTTGGACGACTTTACCTGGTCCTGTTTTTTTTACGACCAAGGCACAAAAAGGTGCCCAAACTGATCAGATGACCACCGGAGAGAATCGGGAATGACCTCCCATTACTCCCCCAGTGGTCACTAACCCCCTCCCACCCTCAAAAAACATCTTTAAAAATATTTTTTGCCAGCCTGTATGCCAGCCTCAAATGTCATACTCCGGTCCATCACAGCAGTATGCAGTTTTAGTGGGTGCAGTGCACTTCAGACAGGTGGACCCTGGCCCACCCCCGACCTATTACACTTGTGGTGGTAAATGTGAGCCCTCCAAAACCCACCAGAAACCCACTGTACCCACATCTAGGTGCTCCCCCTTCACCCGTAAGGGCTATGGTAGTGGTGTACAGTGGTGGGTAATGGGTTTTGGGGGGGATTTTGGGAGCTCAGCACACAAGGTAAGGGAGCTATGTACCTGGGAGTAATTTCTGAAGTCCACTGCAGTGCCCCCTAGGGTTCCCGGTTAGTGTCCTGGCATGCCAGGGGGACCAGTGCACTACGAATGCTGGCTTCTCCCACAACCAAAGGGCTTGCATTTGGTCGTTTCTGAGATGGGCGTCCTTGGTTTCCATTATTGCCGAAAATCAGAAACGACCAAGTCTAAGGACGACCATCGCTAAGGACGACCTAAATTTCAGGATTTGGGGATCCCCGACTGTATTATGGAAACGAAAGATGGACATCCATCTTGTTTCGATAATACGGGTTTCCCCGCCCCTCCACCGGCATTTTGCAAGGACCTCCTCAGCAAAACTTGGGCGTCCCTTTCGATATTGCCCCTCATAGAATGTCATTCAATAACTTTGAAGGATATACATCTAATAAACATGGTTTATGTGAAGATTCTTTCAGCAAATAATGTAGTGTGACCTCATTTACAGTTGTAAAAGAAGACCATACTTGGTCTACTGGTAACCCATTCATATTGTCACCTACTATTTGTCCTGTTTCAACGGTGTGACTAGTGAAACTACAAGTGATTGTCTAATAAGATTAACCTTGTCTATAAAATAGCTTTCCAATTCATCTGATAATGGTTGCATTGATTCAGGGATATCTGCAACTACTAACAACTGAGTGACTGTCACGGTCTCAGGCTCTCAGACACTGACACCACGTGAGCCCTTGGACTGCAGCAGTAGGCAAGACCCTCAATCAGGACTGGGTAACAAGCAAGGCAGGAGAAGCTGTAGGCAGGCAAAGCTGGAACAACCAAACTGGAATCACAGGACTGGAACTACAGCAGTAGGCAGGCAGGGAATAAGCAGGACAGAGCAACCGGTCTTCACCTGCGCTTGACCACCATTCCCCAGGGGTTGAGCCCCCAGGTGCAGGCGGCCGGCAGGACTTACTGGACCTAGCTTGCAGACAGACTAGACCAACAGGATACTAAACAAGCTTGACTAACACAGGGTTCGGGACTACTGAGGATTCTGGATTCTCAGACAGGAAATAAGATCCAGAACAAGCTTGACAGAAACAGGGTTAGGGTTCAAAACAGGAGTGCCCACAGGCACCCAGACAAGAACAAGGCATACAGGTAAGACACAAGACAAGGCAGAAGTGCTCCTAATAGCACCAAAAGGGAAAGGAGGGAAGCTCAAAAGGGTAAAACAGGGAAGCTCAAGCACGCAAGGCAGAAGTGCTCCTAACAGCACAGCAAGACAGAAGTGCTCCTATCAGCACCAGAAGGGTAAAGCAGGGAAGCCAAAAGGGGTAAAGCAGGGAAGCTCAAACAAGCAGACAGAAGTGCTCCTATCAGCACCAAACACTAACCTGGACCTTTGGCGTTTGCAAAGGCCAAGCAGAAAGTTTCCAGATGGCTAATAAGCCCATCAGCAGCTGAGGCTCAGCTGCAGCAATCTCAAGGCAGCTAAGGGTGAGGCTAGCTGCCAAACTTCCAAGCAAGACTGTAGGGCTAAAATATCTGGACCGGACTGAAAAGAGAGTCTGGAAAGTCTATGGCAGCCACCGGTTCTGGCCACCAGAGGGTGAGAGGAGCACAAACCAAGAAAAAGTCACAATCGTGACAGTGACCTTATTAAAAATTTAAAAAAGTAATTTTTGGTCTGTTTTTTCTTTCCCAATTACTTTCCCATAATAGGCTTTTTTAGCCACTAAAATTGCATTTTTATAGACTATAACTTGCTTCCTCCATTCTAATCTAGCCTCTGGATCTCTTGTTTTCAACCATAATCTTTCATATTTACAACATTGTCTTTTAACTTCCCAAAGTTCTTTAGAGAATCACGGAAATGACTTCCCGTTTACATGTTTTTTAGGCTCATTAGATGAGTATTGCTGTAATGCATCGGTCACATCATTTTTCCAATCTTATAACACTGTATCTGAATTAGAATCTAATTTGGTCAACTGAGATTTAATCTGTGACCAAAACTTATCAACCTCCACTGTTCTCCTTAATTGACTAGACTGAAATTTTTCTTGAGATTTCCTCTTTTGTTGGGGAATATAAAGTGTAAAATTAGCTAAGAAATAATCGGGCCATGGTACAGCTGACCATATTGGTTTAGATACTAAATGGGTCTGACCTTGCTTAGAAAGTGAGGCAATAAAATCAAGCGCATGTCCCTTTTGATGCATCAGTTCGATCTTACTAACATAAAAGGCCAACAAATCTAAACAAGAGAACAAATAATTAACTGTAACATCCAGATTATGTTTAAATCATTTTTATTGGTTGTAACAAACAAATAAACCTTTCTTTGCCGAAAAACAAAATTTATACACAAATTTGTCAACCAACAGGCCGAAATAGCTTATCATGTTACAGTATAGTATTTGCATTTTCTCCCTTTCCTTCTCCTCCTCTTAACCTTTAGCACTCCCTATCTCTTACCACATTCTAGTATTACAAATGTAACAAACCTCCCAACAATTGACAAACGTCAGGCTAAATTATTTCAAAATAAACTCTCTGTTGTTCGGCTTCGACTTATATGAGTTATTTAACTACATGAATCTGGAGGAGTACCCTACCCAACCCCCCTGCCCTATCCCTCCCTCCCTTGACCCTACCCCCCCCTCCCCCCCCCCCTTTGCTCCGTTACAAAGTCAACTGTATTGTAGTTTTGTGCACACAAGAAGTCAGCATCTAAGGAAGTGGCAGCTCTCATTGTATATAGCGTACCCGACTTTCAGTAATTATTGAGCCTTCTTTACCATAATCCATCGCCCCTCTGTTTAATAATAACAAGCCCATGCGACCTTGCATTGGTTTTAGAATTTCAGCAATAGGCTTTGTGCCTTAACCGGGAGGGTAATCCAAAGCATTTCCCACTGGGCCTTAAACTTGAGACCTGCGGGGCTTTCTAGATCAGGCACCCCACATCTGTCTATTCTCATTTGTCGCACCATTTGTGCCCGCCAGGCCTGTAAGGGGGGTATTTCTTTTGCCCTCCAAAATTGCAATATGGTGGTTATTCCAAAATATATAGCCATCTTGGCAAATGCCTTAAAGCCCTCTGGAGCCTCTGCAGTTAGCTTAAAGCAGTTAAATAAAATTAGGGGATCATAGATGAGAGTGCAATTCCACAATTGGTCTATTCCCGCTATGATTTGCCTCCAGAACTTTCCTGCTAGTGGGCAGCCCCAAAACATATGCCCTAGAGAAGCCGCTCCCTGGTTACATTTGGGGCAGGTTCCTGTAGTATCAAACCCCGCTCTTAGCGCTCTGTAAGGAGATATGTGTGTTCTCAACAGCCATCTATATAACCTCTCTCTCTGGGGTATGGATAGTCGTTGCTTATACATAGCTTTCAAATATGATCTACATTCTATCTCTGTAAATGTGCAACCCAGGTCCTCTGACCAGTCCCGTGCAATCCGTCTAAAGTCCAATTCTGCTGCAGTATCCTTCAATTGCCTATGATGGAATCTCAATGGTACTGAGAGTTGCGCTCCCAGAGTAAACTCCTCGGAGAGAACCTCCACCACATCCTCCGTGAGGTCAGTCCACTCTAGGGAAGCAACATAGTGTCGCAGCTGACAATATGCAAATTGATATGTCGGGGGGATCCTAAATCGAGTCTGAAGCTCTAGGTATGAGAGAATTTTCCCCTGTTCCGTGACTATGTGTGCCAGGTATATTATCCCTTTTTGCGCCCACCTACTAAAAACACTAACCCCTTGTCCCGGGGGAAACGCTGGGTTATCGCATATGGACAGCCAGGGGGATGTACGGGCAGAGAAGTGATAACGTCTACACACCCATCTCCATGTTTCCCTGAGGGCCTTCAGTAGGGGATGCCTCCTGGATGCTCCAGTGGGCAATGGCGTCCCAGAATGAAGCAGATGACTAAAGTGTATGTTTGGGAACATCTGCGTCTCCACTGGCGTAATGGAAAACCCAGAGGTCCCTCGATACCAATCATTTATGTGTCTCATGGAACTTGCGATAGCCAAAAATTTAATGTTCATAAGTCCCATGCCACCCCCCTCCCTTGGGCCTGTCATCAGATGATATGGAATTCTCGGTTTCTTCCCTTGCCAAAGGTACTTTTGTAGTAAACGTTGTAAAGACTTTTCATCTTTTCGTTTCAAAAACAACGGTAATTGCTGAAAGACGTATAGCCACTTGGGTGCTACCATCATATTAAACAGCGCTATTCTACCCCATATTGTAAGTGGTAATTCCCTCCACATAAACAACTTATTTTTAGTCATCTCCATCAGCGGACCTATGTTTTCTTTATATAGGGAGGCCCCATCTCTGGTTATATACACTCCTAAATATTTCATTTTTGTTGTCTCCCATCTCAGCAAAGCCTCTCCTTGCCAATTTAATTTAACGTCACTATCCATGGACATCGCGCATGACTTTGAGAGGTTAAGGCCAAACCCTGATAACTGCCCATACTCCTTAATCAGTGTTAAGGCAGCCTCAAAGGACTCTTGCGGGTTAGTTAATACCAGGAGGACGTCATCGGCATAAGCTAAAGCTCGAACTTCCTGTTCCCCTAATCTCACCCCCCTAATTCCCGGGTCTGAATTTAGATAACGTAGTAATGGTTCTAATGTAAGATCAAACAAAAGTGGGCAGAGTGGGCAACCTTGACGTGTTCCTCTACTTATTGGGAACCCCTCTGAAATCCCTCCATTTGCCGTGACATGGGCTTTCATACCGGAATATAGGGCCGCTATAATTTGCTTCATTTCTGCCGGAATTCCTATCCAGTCTAAAACACAAAATAAGAAGGTCCACTCGACCCTGTCAAAAGCCTTGGCGGCATCAAGGCTCACCAAAATCCCTGGGATCTCCTCATGCCGACACTTTGCCATTGCCAGTAAGACTCTTCGAATGTGTGTTACCGAGTGCCTTTTTGGGATGAATCCCACTTGTGTAGATTCAATCACACTTGGGAGATATGCATTGAGCCGTGTGGCCAAGATCTTTGCAAGCAGTTTGATATCGACATTAATCAACGAGATAGGCCTATAGGATTCGGGTTCCTCCCCGCATTTCCCCGGCTTCAACAGTAGTGATATGGAGGCAACGTTTTCATGCAATGGGAATCTTCCCTCTCGAATTACCGCCTGGTGATATTCAAATAATGGACCTAGCAACTGAGGCTGGAGTATTTTGTAAAATTCTCCTGAATACCCATCCACTCCAGGAGCCGAGAAAGACTTTAGCCCTTTTATTGCGTCTAACAGTTCTTTATTTTGGATAGGGGCCTCCAGGCCCGCCACTTCAGACTCTCCTAATTTTGGCATTTTTGCCCTACTGAAGAAGTCATTCATATGAACCTCCGTGGCAGGCCTATTGGCCCTGTAAAGGTCACTGAAATGTTCCTGTAATATTTGGAGGATCCTATCTGGGTTATTAGTAAGGTCACCTGTCTTTTCTTTCAAGGCTGATATTGTTCTATTTCCCTCCCGCTTCCGAACTAGCCGGGCCAGCATACCTCCTGCTCTGTTTCCAAAGCGGTGGAACTTATATTTTTGGAAAGTTCTATTCTGTAACATTTTTTCATGCAATAGGGAGTTTACCGCGGCCTGTAAAGACAAATAAGCTTCTCTAGCAGCCGTGGACTTTTGTTCTATATACTGACGCCTGGCTTTCCGCAGCCGCTTATTCAACTGTAACAGGCTAGCTGCATTCTTTTTCCGTTTATTTGCTTCATATGCTATCAGATCCCCCCGCAGCACCGCCTTTCCTGCACACCAAAACAACTGTGGATTCGATTTGTGGTCTTTATTGAATAATTCATATTCTTCCCACTTTTTCGTTAAGAATTTTTGAAAAGATTTATCCTTTATCAGGTGTCCAGGGAACCTCCAGCGCCTGGACGGCTGAAAGCCTCCTGGGGCCTCCAGCTCCAACCAGACCGGGCTATGATCAGATATCAGAACCTCCTCTATTTTCGTGTCCCTTACACTATGAAACAAGGCTGCTGAAATGAATATGTAATCTAATCTTCCCCATGTCCCATGGGCCCTGGACCGATGTGTATACTCTTTTTGATCCGGATGCAAATTACGCCATGTGTCCACTACAGAGAGAGAGTTAGTGAACTCGTTTAACATCAGTGACCCCCTCCTACCTTCCACTCCCCTGCCACCCTCGCCTGAATAATTCATTCTGGGGTCTATGGAAATATTCATATCCCCTGCTACAATCAGGTGTTTGTCTTCATATGGTATCAGCCTCCTCAACAACCCTGGAAAAAAGGAGCCCTCAGGAGGGGTAGGAGCATAAACATTCAGTAGATATAACTCCCTCCCTTGTAACCAGAGCTTAACCAGGAGGAATCTTCCTTTGGGATCATGAAAGATCTTCTCTACCTTACAGGCCAGTCGGCGATGAATACATATTGCAACTCCCCCCCTTCGCCCATCTGCGGATGCATGTATCACCTGTCCTATCCATCCCTGTTTGAGTTTTTCATGTTCTGCTGCCGTCAACTTTGTTTCCTGTAAACAAGCTATGTCTGCATTGAGGTGTTTTAAATGTGCCAGAATCTTTTTCCTTTTAATGGGAGACGTAACGCCACCTACATTCCAAGTGACTATTTTACAGTGTGTGACTGTGTGGGTTTGCTATTTTCCAATATTTGTTCTCTGATAATTTAGCCCCTGGGTCCCAGCCCTTCCCCAGTGGCTTCATACATTTCCCTTTCCCCATTGGTACGCAGTTCCTATGTATGCTTCCCTTTTGCTTAACCCGTGTGTGCCACCCAATTCCTTTAGCTCTGGAGCACCCTCCCCCCTTAAAACATTGTGTCTTTCGAAGTCTCCATCCCCTTATCCCGTTGCCTGAGCCCCCCTCCCTTCCAACCCTAACCGTTGCTTCTCTGCTTCCAGGTGACACGTTACCGCTATGAGATTTCCCCTCCCCCCCCCATTCCTCCTCTCGGCCTAAGTGGTAGCTCCCCCCCCTTTTTGTTTAGATCAATTCTAATATGGCCCTTGCATGTATAAACTTCCTCCACCATTAGTTTTATCAATCTGGCAGATATCATATTATCACTTTAACTATGTAACATCAGCAAATGCCTTATACAACCTTAGTAAATCACATCATCATGTTTCCTCCTATACTTGCAAAGGTTATGCGGTTCATCAACTGAATTTCTCTTTTCTCATAGTCAAGTTGGCGCCTCATCAGGCGCCTTTAATTCAGTGTCTATAAATTGCTGGGCCTCTTGCACTGATTGGAAGGAACGCCATTTATTTTCGTGCTGGATCTTTAAAACAGCTGGATAAAGTAGCAAGAATCTTGTTTTCCGGTTGACTAGTGTCGTGCAGAGCGGATGAAATCTGCGCCTTTGTTCTTGCACTCCTGCAGAATAGTCTTGGAATATTCTTATCTGGTTTCCGTCATAGCTCAGAGTGTCTCTTTTTAAACGGAAGCCCCTCATAATTTCTTCTTTGTGCAAGTAATTGTGAACTTTGATTATCACTAATCTGGGTCTTTGCTGCCCCTGTTGCCACCGGCCCAGCCTGTGGGCCCTTTCGATGCACAGTTCTCCGTAGCTATCAGACAGAGCCAGCTCTTTTTTGAGCCACTGCTCCAGAACGTGCCCTAAGGTTTTCTCTGGAATTGCCTCTGGTAGACCCACAATGCGCAGGTTACATCTTCTTGCTCTGTTCTCCATATCTTCAATCTTGTCTTGTTGTGCCTTGAGTTGCTCCGTCATCCGGGCTACATCTTGGGTGTGCTGTGCTCTGGTATCTTCCAAAGCGGATATTCTGCTTTCCGTTTCTCCCAGCCTCTTCACTGTATCTGCCATGTTAGCTTCCATGTTACTCATTTGGCGTTCTAGCAAATCAAATCTGGGGTTAAGTGCAGCACTCACTGCCATGGTGATTTGGGCCAATTGTTTTTCAGAGAAGTCCCCTAGTTTTTCAAGTTTCCCCTCAGCCATTCGCGCTCCTGTGGGTGGGGGAGTGTTTTTCCCCTTGTCGAATTTGGTGCCACTTCGGGTTGTGCCGGCAGATTTAGGCTTTAGGTATTGCTCCATGCAGTCTATGATTCGTCCAGTACTGTGCTTTGTGCACCTGCACTATGGAGCTGTCGTTCTTATCAGAAAATGTCTGTGGGACCGGATTTTCTATGCCCCGTGTGCACTGCTATTCCACCTTCAGGGATAGTTTGAATATTATGACCAGGGTAACACTCTCTTTAAGTTGATTCTTTATCCAACATATATTATAGAATCACTCTGAACACAGTTCTTCTCCTTTATATGCAGTTGGTTTGTCTAGAGATTGCGGGGCTGTTACAATGAGTTCTTTAATTTACCCAAGTCATTATTATGTCACTGCATCTCTATTGCGTAAGGCATTGGCTTATTTCCCCCTTCAGCTAAGGAAATTGTAAGGGACCGGGCTAAAGCCCTCTTCAGATCGGGGAGGGAGCAGTAGAAAAGGAATGTCTCTCAATCTCTCCTCTATTTATCGATCTTCCCTGCCTCTGGGCCCGTTTCCTTACCAGGCCGCCATCCGCCGCGTTGTTATGCTGCCGCTCATTCCTCTGCCCGCTCTAGGAGTCTTCCGGCCGCCATCTTGAATCGCGGCACATGCGGTGGAATTAATTCGGCCACGATACCGCGGGGCACTTCTGCCGGCACCCGCCTGCGTCTCCGTGCTCTCGGGACCTTTATGTATCGTTGTTTGCCGCGGGTGAGCCCAGTAGGCGGGGGGAGAAGGAGATCTCTCGCGCGGCGTCGCGGAGCCCTCTAGTCGGCGGCCATCTTCCCGCTCGGCTCCGCCGGAAGTCCATCCAGATTATTATCCAAATGCAAATTCAAATCTCCCAGCAATAGAAGATGAGAGAAGGTCGTTGAATATTGAGATATAAAGTTGATTAAATTGAGTTTGAATTGAAGCCCAGTTCCTTTGTGGTCTATAAACTAATAAAATACCTAATGAACCTAATATAGAATCATCATAACTGGCACAGCATCAATTCCAGTCCTGAAATTACAATTGAATCTAATAATTTAAAACAAAAAAAAACTTTTGTATATTTTTCCAATCCTACCTCCCCTTTTCATAGGTCGTATACAAAGTGTAATCTTATATCCCGGAGGACAAACATCATGGATTATTGGACTATCCAAATCCATCAACCAAGTCTTTGTAATAAATGCCAATCCTATATCATTGTCACCAATTAAATGCCTTATTATTTTTTTTTTAATTACAACTAGATCTGGTATTAAAATAGAGACAAGGTATTGGTTGAACAGAATCCCTCTTCTCTAGCAAGATGGACCATCGAGGTATACTCCATAAATATTTAGACTGCCTTTTCCATATTTAAAAAAAATTATGCCTATTCCCACCTCCTAGCTCATTATTCAGAATTCTATATAGACCTTCCTTTAACCAAGGTAAAGAGTTAAAACAATGTTCAGAGACAACTCCCCTAAAACTACCTGCCCACCCAACAAATAAACACTAGTAGCACTAATACCCACTTCATTGTCTTAGCTTATAAAACACAGCACAGTTAAACACACCCTTACTTATTTTATAGCAATCTAGGTAAATCAGAAATTCAAAACAACACTTTGGATAGAACACCAAATTTGCTCCAACATTGCCCACAAAGGGTATACTAAGGAGCATTCTCCGAGGACAAGCAGGCTGCTTGTTCTCACTGATGGGTCGGCGTCCACAGCGGCCCAGGAACGGCAATTTTCCAGAGCAAAATAAGCAAAACTTTGCCAAAGCCGCCCGTCGCGCAAGAGTCCGGCTCAGTTTTTTCATTTTCCGCGGTGGAGAGTGGCTGCTTCGTCGGTCTCTCTCCTCAGGCCCAGAGAGAAAAAGAGTTTTCCTTTTCGGAGTTTTTCGCAGTTTTTTCTCCCTCTTTCATCTCATTTTATTTATCCTGTCTACAAAACTAAAAAAAAAAAAAGTCTCTTATTTCTTAGTTTGGCACCTTTAAGTTTCCTTTTATTTTCATCGCGGCCCTCTTAGGCTGCGCATACACGCTTTCTCATTTTTGTGCCTTTTTAATTGGCAGAATCGAGAATTTTGACTTTGGCGCCGCTATTTTTCTGTCCATGTCATCGCGGACTCCCAGCGTCTTCAAAAAGTGTACTCGGTGCAACCGGTCGATCTCAGGTACCGATCCCCACACGTGGTGTCTTCAGTGCCTTGGACCCGACCATCACCAAGACGCATATAAGTTGTGTCTTAGCCTTAAAAGGCGGACACAAGCGTCGAGAAAAGCTCTTCAGGACCGTCTTTTTGGAGCTTCGACCGGTTCTTCAGCATCGACGTCGACAGCGGTACCGAGGTCGGCGGTGTCGATATCGGCACCGAAGATGGCATCGACTTCAGGAGAGCAGGTAATGGCTGTCCGGAGACCACCACACGCTGGGAGCAGTGAGCTGTCGAGTTGTTCTCCACTTGCCTCGAAGTCTCCTGCTGTGCAGGCCCCCCGGGACCGACCTCTCTCGGACCCAACCCGGGGAGGCATGTGGATTCCACGTCCTACTCGTCGGTATCGAGGAGTATCGATGACTTGCATCGAGCAAAGGCGAAGAAGCATCATCATCGGTCTCCTTCTAAGCACAGTACCGGGAGCTCCGGAGCGTCAAAGGATTCAGCACCCATGAAGCACCGGCGCTGGGAGGACTGCTCACCCTCCATTCAAGAGGTGTCAGTGTGCCGGTCTTCGGGCTGCCCGGTACTGCCTCCTCGACCTCCACAGATTCTGACGCCGATTCTTGCACTGACCCCGCAGCCTTGCTCAACAGCGACTCTAGACGAGCGCATCTGAGCCATACTTCCAGGTCTTCTGGAGGGGTTGCTGCATCAGTCTGCTCTGGTACCGGGGGTGCTTGTGCCCTCTGGAAGCGGCAGCTGGCTCTATGCCTGTAATGAGGTCTCCAACGCCGGTACCACCTGCGGCATCGGCGTCAGCTGCCACCCAGGTCGACTCCCCATCGACATCGCTGGAGGAAGCTTCATCACCGCCAGCATGGAAGTCGACTTCTCAACATCGCCATCGAGGACATAGTTCCTCGGCGTCAAGATGGGCCTGGTTTCAGACTGCAGTTAAGGAACTCTTGTCTGATACCAATGAGGATGCCTCGTGAGATGAAGGGGAGGATCCCAGGTATTTCTCTTCTGAGGAGTCTTGTGGTCTTCCCGCTGATCCTACTTCTTCACCAGAAAGAAAGCTTTCTCCTCCGGAGAGTTTTTCTTTCTCTTCATTTGTCCGGGAAATGTCTGTGGCTATTCCCTTCCCTGTGGTATCTGAGAATGAGCCCAGGACTGAGATGCTCGAGGTCCTTGACTATCCTTCGCCACCTAAGGAGTCATCCACGGTACCGTTGCATAATGTGCTCAAGGAGACACTTATGCGGAACTGGGTGAAACCACTAAGTAATCCCACCATTCCCAAGAAAGCTGAGTCCCAGTATTGGATTCACGGAGAACCTGAGCTGATGAAGTCGCAGTTACCTCACAACTCTATGGTTGTGGATTCCGCTCTCAAGAGAGCCAGGAGTTCTAAAGATTTTGCCTTGGTGCCCCCGGGGAGAGAATCTAGAACCCTGGACTCTTTTGGGAGAAAGGCGTATCAGGCCTCTATGCTCGTGGCCAAAATTCAATCCTACCAGCTCTACATGAGCATTCACTTGAGGAACATGGTGAAGCAACTGGCGGACTTGGTTGATAAGCTCCCTCCGGAGCAGGCCAACCCTTTTTAGGAGGTGGTCAGGCAGCAGAAGGCGTGTTGTAAATTCCTGTCCAGGGGTGCTTACGATTTTTTTGATGTTGCATCCAGAACCGCTGCCCAAGGTATAGTGATTTGCAGACTCTCATGGCTTCGTGCCTCTGACCTGGACAATCAAGTCCAGCAGCGGATTGCGGATGTCCCTTGCTGGGGGGGATAATATTTTTGGTGAGAAAGTCGAACAAGTGGTTGATCAGATCACTCGGCGGGAAACCGCTATAGATAATCTCTCCCGCCGGGCGCCTTCTACTACTACCTCATCAGGTAGACGATTTTTCCAGGGAAGGAAGAATGCTCCCTACGCTTATAACAAGCATAGGTACAATCCTCCTTCTCGACAGCCTTCTCAGGCTCATTCCCAGCACGCTCGTTCTCGTCAACAGCGTGCGCCAAGGCAGGCCTCTGTGGCTTCCCAGCAAGAGCAAGGGACAGGCTTTTGACTGGCTGCAGTTGAGCATAGCCGCTGTAAAAGTGTCCGTGCTGGCCGACTTACCGGTCGGAGGGAGGTTAAAACTTTTTCACCAAAGGTGGCCTCTTATAACTTCTGATCGGTGTGTTCTTCAAATAGTCCGGTTAGGATACTTCGTCAATTTGAAATCCAGACCTCCAAATTGTCCACCGGGAGCTCAATCCTTCAGCTTCCAGCACAGGGAGGTACTTGCAGAGAAACTCTCCGCCCTTCTCAGCGCCAATGCGGTCGAGCCCGTTCCACCAGGGCAAGAAGGGCTGGGATTCTGTTCCAGGTATTTTCTTGTACAAAAGAAAACAGGGGGAATGCATCCCATCCTAGACCTAAAAGCCCTGAACAAATTCCTCGTCCCACAAAAGTTCAGGATGGTTTCCCTGGGCACCCTTCTTCCCAAGATTCAGGAAAACGATTGGCTATACTCTCTGGACTTAAAGAATGCTTATACACACATCCCGGTACTTCCAGCTCACAGGAGGTATCTTCGACTCCTTCTGGGAGCGCAGCACTTCCAGTATTGTGTGCTGCCTTTTGGTCTGGCGTCTGTGCCCAGGGTCTTTACAAAATGCCTGGCAATAGTTCCAGTGTCGCTATGCAGACTGGGAGTGCATGTGTTCCCTTATCTCGATGATTGGTTGGTGAAGAACACCTCAGAGGCAGGAGCTCTACAGTCCATGCAGATGACTATTCAACTGCTAGAGCTACTCAGGTTTGTTATAAATTACCTCAAGTCCCACCTTTGCCCTGTTCAGAAACTGGAATTTATAGGAGCTCTGCTGGACTCACGGATGGCTCGTGCCTATCTTCCAGAAGCAAGCGCAGACAATCTTCTGTCTATAGTTTCCATGGCCAGGGCGTCCCAACAGATCACAGCTTGCAGATGTTGAGACTTCTAGGCCATATGGCCTCCACAGTCCATGTGACACCCATGGCCCGTCTTCACATGAGATCAGCTCAATAGACCCTAGCTTCTCAGTGGTATCAAGCTTCAGGGGATCTAGAGGATGCAATCCAACTGTCCACCGATTTTCACAATTCCCTTCCGTGGTGGACAATTCGATCCAATTTGACCTTGGGACGTCCCTTTCAAATTCCTCAGCCACAAAACGTGCTGACAACAGATGCATCCCTCCTGGGGTGAGGAGCCCATGTTGATGGGCTTCACACTCAAGGAGTTTGGTCCCTCCAGGAAACAGGTCTTCAGATCAATCTCCTGGAGTTGCGAGTGGTCTGGAACGCTCTAAAGGCTTTCAGAGATCGGCTGTCCAATCAAATTATCCAAATTCAGACAGACAATCAGGTTGCCATGTACTACATCAACAAGCAGGGGGGCACCGGATCTTGCCCCCTGTGTCAGGAAGCCGTCCATATGTGGCTTTGGGCTCGCCGTTACGGCATGTTTCTCCAAGCCACTTGTCTGGCAGGTGTAAACAACAGTCTGGCCAACAGACTGAGCAGGATCATGCAACCTGACGAGTGGTCTCTCAATTTGGGCATCGTTCTCAAGATCTTCCGAAAGTGGGGCACCCCCTCGGTGGATCTTTTTGCCACTCAGATCAATCTCAATGTTCCTCAGTTCTGTTCCAGGCTTCAGGCCCACGACAGACTAGCGTCGGATGCCTTTCTCCTTTATTGGGGGAAGGGCCTTCTGTATGCATATCCTCCCATACCTCTGGTGGGGAAGACTTTGCTGAAACTCAAGCAAGACCGCGGGACCATGATTCTGGTTCCTCCTTTCTGGCCGCGACAGATTTGGTTCCCTCTTCTTCTGGAGTTGTCCTCCGAAGAACCATGGAGATTGGAGTGTTTTCCAACCCTCATAACTCAGAACGAGGGGGCGCTTATGCATCCCAACCTCCAGTCTCTGGCTCTCATGGCCTGAATGTTGAGAGCGTAGAATTCACTTCCTTGGGTCTCTCTGAGGGTGTCTCCGGATCTTGCTTGCTTCCAGGAAAGATTCCACGAAGAGTTGCTACTTTTTCAAATGGAGGAAGTTTGCCATCTGGTGTGATAGCAAGGCCCTATATCCTCGCTCTTGTCCTACACAGACCCTACTTGAATAGCTTCTACACTTGTCAGAGTCTGGTCTCAAGACCAACTCTGTAAGAGTTCATCTTAGCGCAATTAGTGCTTATCAACATGTAGAGGGTAAGCCTATCTCTGGACAGCCTTTAGTTGTTCGCTTTACGAGATGTTTGCTTTTGTCAAAGCCCCCTGTGAAACCTCCACCAGTGTCATGGGATCTCAACGTCATTCTCACCCAACTGATGAAGCCTCCTTTTGAACCACTGAATTCCTGCCACCTAAAGTACTTGACCTGGAAGGTCATTTTCTTGGTGGCTGTTACTTCAGCTCGTAGAATCAGTGAGCTCCAAGCCTTAGTAGTGCATGCTCCTTATCTCAAGTTTCATCACAACAGAGTAGTCCTCCACACACACTCTAAGTTCTTGCTGAAGGTGGTGTCGGAGTTCCATCTGAACCAGTCAATTGCCAACATTTTTCCCTGTCCTCATACCCACCCTGCTGAACGTTAGTTACACACCTTGGACTGCAAGAGAGCATTGGCCTTTTACGTGTAGTGGACAAGCCCCTTCAGACAGTCTGCCCAAATGTTTGTTTCTTTTGATCCCAACAGAAGGGGAGTCGTAGTCGGGAAACGCACCATTTCCAATTGGCTAGCAGATTGCATTTCCTTCACTTATGCCCAAGCTGGGCTGAATCTGGAGGGTCATGTCACGGCTCATAGTGTTAGAGCCATGGCAGCGTTGGTGGCCCACTTGAAGTCAGCCACTATAGAAGAGATTTGCAAGGCTGCAATGTGGTCTTCAATCCACACATTCACGTCTCACTACTGCCTTCAGCAGGATACCCGACGCGACAGTCGGTTTGGGCAGTCGGTGCTGCAGAATCTGTTTGGGGTTTAGAATCCAACTCCACCCCCCTAGGCCCATTTTTATTCTGTTCCAGGCTGCACTGTCAGTTAGATATTTCTGCTTTAGGTCAATCTCAGTTATGTCCTCGCTGTTGCGAGGCCCAATTGACCTTCTTTTGAGTGAGCCTGGGTGCTAGGGATACCCCAGTCGTGAGAACAAGCAGCCTGCTTGTCCTCGGAGAACGCGAAGATACATACCTGTAGCAGGTATTCTCCGAGGACAGCAGGCTGATTGTTCTCACAAACCCGCCCACCTCCCCTTTGGAGTTGTTCTTTTCCTTGTTATTGCTTTTTGATCTAACTGAGCGGGACTCTCGCGTGACGGGCGGGAAGATGGCCGCGCATGCGCGGTGTGCACGCCCGCACGCTGGAAGGCTCTGGCAAAAATTTTGTTGCTATGGAAGATTTCCATTTGTGGGCCCGTCGTGGACGCCGACCCAGTCGTGAGGACAATCAGCCTGCTGTCCTCTGAGAATACCTGCTACAGTTATGTATCTTCGCTGTACAAGATGATGAGACACAAAGAGATTTCCTAAAATGTGCTATCATGATAGCATGTGCTAATATGCATTAATGCATGTTACTTACTGCAGGTTCTGTTTTTTTTTTTTTTTGCAATGGGACCTATCTTGGCAGTATTCTGTAAGTTATATGTACCTAGAATCCCCATGTGTATACCCCCTTGCATTTACACACCATGTAGTTTATTAGTGAAAAGGGACCCTATCCACCTTTCCCCAATTCTGTGAAACCTCTCCTATCTCCAAGGATCTGTTACACACATCCTTAAGAGGACTCATCAGAACCTCTCAGAGCTCACATTCAGTTTTTCAAGTTGTTCATAAACACTTCAATGAATGGTGTGGTATCTACTCTATTCCCATATGTATCTTTGTCAGTCTTCAGGATTTCCTTTCTGTGAATACACAACAAAAATATTAGTTGGGAATGAAGGAGTAGCCTAATGATTAGAGCAGTGGGCAGTGGACCAGGGAAGCCAGAGTTCAAATCCCAGTGTTGCTCTAAGAAACTGCTGGTCACCCTTATCTTACCAGGCCACTATAAGGCCTAGTCGTGATTACCAACAAAGATTTGTGGTACAGACTGATGCCTTGACTTATAGCATTGGGGTTGTACTCAGTCAAGTGAATAGCAGAGGGAAGGAGCCTCCCCATTGTGTACCTAAGTCACAGGCTCCTTGACAGAGAGGTAGCATATGCCACTATTGAGAAAGAATGTTTGGCCTTAGTGTGGGCCCTTAAGAAACTGCAACCATAGCTGTATGGGCAAAACTTTACTGTCATCACAAATCACAATACATTGGTCTGGCTTAAAAGAGTCTCGGGAGAGAATGGGAAGCTACTCCGGTGGAGCCTGTCCCTGCATATGTACAACTTCAACGTACATCACCGGAAGGGCAGTGAACATGGAAACGCTGATGGCCTCTCCAGTAAGAAAGAGCCAGAAATGCCCTGACACTGGATTATCGCGATCCGATCAGGGTACTGAAGAGGCCGCAGTCCGAGGTCTCTCTTAAAGGGAGAGGTGTGACGAAACAGTGGGTTTCTAAGCCTGTGAATTGTAATAGTAATTTCAATTGGCCATCAGATGGCATTTGTTTTCAGTTTTAAAGCTGTTACAGAGAAGATTACTTTCTTTTTCAATTTAGCCTTGTGAAAAAGGGAACTTGCAGTACCATTGGCCAGATACATTCAAAGTTGGTGCTCTAGGCTCTTATTGGTCCTGGACTTCAAATCTAGTCAGGAAGTACTGGATTTTTCTGTAGTCTCAGCTTGGGGGAACAGAGGAGAAACATCTGTGTCCTGAGACCCTGTTCAAGACTTGTGAACAGTTATTTCCTGAAACTCCCCAGGTGCTACCCAAGTAGTAACAAGTGTTAGATAGTTTTACTGTTGATCTTTGGTTTGGTTATCTGTTATTGCTTGTTGTACTTTTTCACCTGTTTTTTCAAACATTCACTGTTTTATTGTAACAATAAGCCTACTAGTTTATTAGCTCTGCTGTCCTGGACAGACTAAGAATCCTGGTGGTTTGTGGTTTGGGTCTGTGAGCGTTTTCTAGGAACTATGGGTCCTCTGTGAGTATGGCCCCAGTGTCCTAGAAATCACCAGGGGATAACTTGTGGGTGGGAGACTCGCCCAGAGGCAAATGGAACCTAGTGCATGGGGTGGAGACTTGGCTAGTATAGAGCACATTCCCAGGTGCAGGTGGGCCTGAGCAATGCTGGCGACAGACCTTCTAGGTGGCCACGGGGTTAACCCCAGGTGGGTGCTAGGTGTTCCATGACAGACCTTTTGTCTTCTTTTTTTTTTCTTTAGGAGAGGGCTGCTAAGGACTTGAGGTTTGAAGCTTTATCTGCTACAAGGAAGAGCAAGATAAGGGTTGTACCTTGCCAGAGTTAAAGTTTATACCCTATTTAACTGTATTTATTGGGCTGATAGGAGACTAGACCCCCTTTTTTATGGCTAGCCATGAGCTGAAAGAAGCCTGTGAGGAGGACATGGTGCCCTTATCTTTGACCTTTGACTACATGAATAAATCTTTTTGTTTGCCTCTGAATTGCTGATTGGCTACATGTTAAAGGTCCATGCCTCAAATGCTTGCACACTTTGGGACTCATTTTCGAAAGAGAAGGACGTCCATCTTTCGACATAAATCGGAAGATGGATGTCCTTCTCCCAGGGATGTCCAAATCGGTATAATCTCCAACTGCACTCCATCGCAAGGATGGCCAAAGTTCAAGGGGGCGTGTCAGAGGCGTAGCGAAGGTGGGACCTGGGCATGCCTAACACTTGGACGTCCTTGACCCATAATCGAAAAAAACAAGGATGTCCCCAATGAACACTTGGACGTTTTGACCTGGACCTGTTCTTATTACGACTAAGGCACAAAAAGGTGCCCGAAATGACCAGATGACCACCGGAGAGAATTGGGGATGACGTCCCGTTACTCCCCCAGTGGTTACTAACCCCCTCCCACCCTAAAAAAAAAAACATGTTTAAAAATATGTCGTGCCAGCCTCAGATTTCTGAAGTCCACTGCAGTGCCCCCAAGGGTGTCCAGTTGGTGTCCTGGCATGTCAGGGGGACCAGTGCACTACAAATGTTGGCTCCTCCCACGACCAAATGGCTTGCATTTGGACATTTTTGACATGGACGTCTTTTGACGTCTTTGGTTTCGAAAATTGCCAAAAGTTAGAAACATCCATGTCTAGGGATGTCCAAATCTAGGGACGTACAAATTTAAGGATTTGGACATCCCTGATGGTATTTTCGAAACAAAAGATGGACGTCCATCTTGTTTTGAAAATACGGGTTTCCGCGCCCCTGGATTTCACCGTTTTGCAAGAACGTCCAAATCGCAACTTGGACGTCCATTTCGAAAATGCCCCTCTTTATCACCTATGGTTCTGGTGGTGGGATCTATGCTTCACAGAGTAGAAGAAAATACATTTGTTAACCCCAGGACTTTTCATTACAGTGTAGGGACATGTACTGTATGTGGGCTAAATCGAGTAGCCCTGGCTTAGACAGAGACCACAAAAAGTGTAGCCTTATATTTAGGGATGGCTTAGTTATGTCGTCAGGCCTTGCACATAATTGAAAATTCAGCAGCTAGAATGATTCTGGGCCTGAATAGGTATAAGCATGTGACCCGGTTACACAAGCAACTTCATTGTATCAAATACAATATAAAGTGTTGACATTTGTTTATCAATTTTTAAAGCAAGTGGTGCCATGGTATCTATCACAGGCAGTGCAGCTATACCATCCTCCATGGCAATTGAGATCCAAGAATATTAAGCAACTATCAGTGATTAGGCTGAATTCCCTAAATTATGTGGAAATCAAAACAAAAGAGCTTTTTCAGTTGCAGGTCCATTGTTATGGAACAAGCTTTCTGTGTTTTTGTGGTACTCTGCTGCAAATCAAGAAAATTTTGAAGACATCTTTTTATTCAAACACTAGCAAAAAAGGCCCATTTCTTTGAGAGATGAAACGGGCGCTAGCAAGGTTTTTGTGTCCAGCGACCGTCCAGTTCCCCGGCCCCCCCTGCATGCACCCATGGCCAGGGACCCAGCTGTCCCCCAACCCCCCTCCAGGCAGGCACCTGTTCGCTGCTGTCGCTGGTGCTCCATCCCTCGGCCCCCCCCTGCAGCCACCCATGGCCAGGGATCCAGCTGTCCCCCAACCCCCTTGCAGGCAGGCACCTGTCCGCTGCTGTCGCTCCATCCCCCAGCCCCCCCTGCAGCCACCCATGGCCAGGGATCCAGCTGTACCCCACCCCCCCCCCCTCCAGGGACCTGTCCGCTGCTGTCGTTGGCACTCCGCGATGCGGTGTGCATGTGAAAAATGGCCAGCGAGGGGCAGGCAGGAGATGGCGTTTCGTGGAGTGTGTTTGCTCCGCCCTCGTCGTCATCACGTTGTGACGCGAGGGCGGGGCACACACTCTTGAGCAAACCGGATATCTTGCCCGCTTCAAAGTTCCGGTTGGAGGCTTCATAGAACGTTGGAGTTGCCTTTTATATAGAGAGATTTTCTGGTACTTGATAATGGTGGTTACACAGCAGGTTTATTGTATGATTTTAGAAGAAATTTTTTGTTTTATTGGTGAATGTTTGTTTTAATGTTATTTTCATATGGATTATTTATTTTGTAAACTGCTTAGTTTTTAGATGGGGTATACATTTTAAGAATAAATAAATAAATAAAATAGAGCTGAGCAGACAGGATTTTTTTTTTTTTTATAACACTGCAGTTTTGCAGGCACAACCAGGAGGCAAGTAGATCTTGTTCTATTGAATTTAAGTGTTTGGTGCTTTACCTGGAAGAATCCAAGGCTTGAACCAGGTATACAGTGTGTTTTGGCTTCGGCATAAGCCACAGGAAGCTGGAGGGGTTGAGAAGTTAGGATATTAATTCATATTAGGCTGAGTACCATTCGACTATATTTTATATTGAGGATGCGAGACAGTGGAATTTGTTGCCATTTAATTTAAGAGGTATGATGTCACTTCAGTTCTGTAAACATTTGAAGGCTTTTCTTTTTGCCCAAGCTCTTATGGTGGTTTAAAGCTGGGTGTTTAAGCTCCTTATTTTAGTGACAGATTTGTTTTTAGTCAAGAATCTTTTATTGCATGTGTGTATGTATGTCTTCTTTTAAAATTATATTATGTATAAACTTACAGGCCATTTTGACATCACTGGAGGAGGTCCAGAGGAAAAAGCTGTCGTTGCTGATTAGCTTTGACATTGAGAAGGCATTCAACCATGTATCCTGGACTTTCCTTTTTTCCAGTATTGAGGAGATATGGTCTGGATGGCTTCTTTGGCGAGGCAGTGGGAGATCTGTATTCAGATTCCAGGGCATTTATGTGGTTAAATGACTTACGTACGGGTACACGTTGGGGAAACCCTCTTTCACCCCTCCTCTTTGTTCTTTCTTTGAACTCTCTAATCAGAGAAATCAAGACCCATCTGTAGATATCAGGAGTCCATTTCAAACATTCTGACTTTAAAATTTCAGCCTTTGTAAACGATTTATTGGTACTTATCACTAATCATCACACTCAGCTGTTTGTATCTCAATCTGAATCTGCAACACAATTTCTCTCACTGTGCTTTCAACAGGGAACAGCTTCCAAAGGACAATGCTTCAGGTAAAAATCCAATATGAAACAATTTTAATCGGATGGTAGACAAAAATAAAAACAAATATAAAATACAATGGAATGGTCGATGAGCAAGACTCGACACAGCTGTGTTTCGGCCTATCAGGCCTGCATCTGGAGTCTTTTCACCATCAGAAAAGTCACTTCTTATGCCTTTCACCATCTAATGTAACAAATCTTGTTTTCGTCTCTGAAAGATAGATCTTGTAGTTGTACTGCAGCGTCTCTTGGAACAACTTCTTAAAATTCTCTTGTATAGCTTCTAATCGTGAGTGTGAACCCGGATCAGAGTTCTTATTTAGAGTGTTTATTACTTTCACCAATGGAGTTTCTTCTGGACCGCTATGAAGTTTTTAGACTGAAGAATAAGGGAGGTCAGCTTCTTATGCAGAAGGTGGGTTATTGGGAAAAAAAGTGATTTTCATTGAGTGGCTTAGCTCTAATTCTCCTTCCTTTTGGAGCTGGCAGAATAGATTTCATAATCGTATGTTTCTGGCACGAAATGGAGCCCGGGTCTCTGAGACAGAAGACGTTTTTCCTCTCAGTGTGGGATCTACCATCCAGAGCAAGAAGTCTCATACTTAATTCTCTTTAAAGACCCTGGGGGGGGGGGGGGGGGGGGAGAGAGAGAGAGAGCTTCTGGGATACCAGCAGGTTGTGAGGTTGTTGTTTTTTTCCTTTCTTCCTCTTCCCCTGTTTCATCTTTTTAAGTTTCTGAGTTTGCCAGGGTGTTTTCAGATGTGGGGAGATACAAGAAACCAATCTCCTCACTGTATGCTGATTAGCTGTGAGAGGTCTCCCTTGTTTCCAAGGTTTTTTTTTTCGTATTTATTTATTTTGGTTTGCCTTTGTTCTGGGGGTGGGGGATGTTAGCACCAGGAGGGGGACGGGCATTGCTATTTTGAAAATGTGCTTGGAATGTTCTTCTGTATATTGGATTGTTGATTATTTGTTCCTCATGTTTGACTTGTTGACTTCCGAGTTCAATACAAAGATTTAAACATGAAATTATATTATGCATGTTATGCTGTGATCTGCCGAGAGTTGTAGGATCATGCGGAATAGAGATTAAATAAATATAATCAGTTGGCAGTCCCAAGGGTCCTCTAATTCGAAATAGTATAGATTCTATTGCCCTTATCTGAACAGCAGATCCTGTGGCAAGTAGTGACCTGTGTGAAGTGTATATGTGACTTTGTTTCATTTTAACCTCAGCTGGTACAGTTGTGAAAGTCTGGACTGGAGTAACCATCAGAGCCACTATAATATCCGGAAGAAGACTAACTATTGTACATACAGGCTCATTTTCAAAGCACTTACATAGGTTACTATGGAGCTCATTTTCAAAAGAAAAACGTCCAAAAGGTGGCATAAATCTGCATTTGAACATTTTTCTCCCAAAAACATCCAAATTGGTATTTTCAAAACCAGTTTTTAGATGTTTTTCTATGAATTCAAATCACAAGGGGGTGTGTCGGGCATGTTAAGAGCGGGATCTGGGCGTTCCTAACACGTGTATGTTTTTCAGCCATAATGGAACAAAACAAAACCATCCAAGACTAAAACTAAGACGTTTTGAGCTAGACCTGTTTTTATAACGAATAAGGCACAAAAAGGTATCCTGAATGACCAGATGACCACTGGAGGAAATCAGGGATGACCTCTTCTTACTCCCCCAGTGGTCACTAACCCCCTCCCCCCAAACAAAATGTGATTTAAAACATTACTTGCCAGCCTCTATGCCAGACTCAGATATTATACTCAGGTCCATTAGAGTGGCTTGCAGGTCCCTGGAGTAGTGTAGTGGTGGGGTATGCACTTTAGTTAGGTGGACCCATACCCATACCCATATCTCCCTCTACCTGTTACACTTGTGGAGGAAACTGTGAGCCCTCCAAAACTCACCAGAAACCCACTGTACCCCCTTCACCTGTAAGGTCTATGGTAGTGGTGTGCAGTTGGGGGTAGTGGGTTTTGGGTGGGTTGGGGGGGCTCAGCAGACAAGATAAGGGAGCAGTGGTGAGATGTGTACCTGGCAGCATTTTATGAAATTCATTGCAGTGCCCTCTAAGGTGCCCTATTGCTTTCCTGGGATGTCTAGGGGACCAGTCCACTACAAATGCTGGCTCTTCCTACATCCCAATGGCTTGATTTTGTGTGTTTTGCACTTGGACATTTTTTTTTAATGGACCTAAAAACAAAACGTCTAAATCACAAAACCTTGTTCTAAACAGTATTTTTGAAAATGACGTTCTTTCCTATTCAGAATTTGGACATTTTTTTTGCAAAACATCCAAAGTTGGACTTAGACATCATATCGAAAATGCCTCGCCACGTAACTTTGTAAGCCTAAGAGCTTCGAAAATGAGCACCACAGTAGCCCAAAGGAGCAATGAATTCCAAAGTGAAAGAGTGGATTCAGGCTCTGAATGAAAGGCAGTGGCAACAGCAGAGAGCCTGAGAAGAATGGTAGAGGCAACTCCAGAACACATTTGAAAGATCTAAAGACTCATTTTTTAACGTCTGCTTTCTGCTAATTTATAGATGGAGAGAGTGATGCTTTCTATCATGGTAATTCAGCTTTATGATATCTTGTGTTGATACTGACTTTGCTTGTCTAGACTGTTTTTACTAAGTATGCTTTATTGTAAGCCATCTAGAACTGTGGGTTATGCAGATTATAACATTTTTAAATAAATAAAAATATTAAATAGTGGCAGAAGTGACATCACATGGGATGACAATCTAAGATAGGAGCTCTGTTGGGGCTTCTTAGAGTGCTTTTTCCCCTCTCCCGAGTTTAAATACTGATACTAATTCCCATAACACATATTGCAGTGACTGATGGCAGTGAAGAAATGGTTGGAGAAATATAAGCATGTCATGTGGCTGAAGATGAACCACCTGGGAACCCTCATCTGGACTTGAATGATAAAGTGACTGACTAAATGGCACCGGCCTGCATGGAATTTGAGGTAGAGGAGCAGGCAGGAAGTGGTGGGAACAGATTGGGTATGTCTCATAGTGAACTGCGCAGTTGTTTTATAGAACTGAAGGAGGAAATGCAAGCAGTACAAATTGACATAAAAGGAGCAGTAGCAGAGATTCACTCTGATATTCAAGAGTTGGGCCAGAGGGATGAACAGGAGGAGAGACGCATGGATGGTTTAGAGGCTGAACTGACCATATAGGTGAGGTTTCAGGAGGGTGAATGTGACCGGCATGATCTAAAAGGCTTGTTTGAGGACTTTGAAAACTGCTCGTGGTGGTGTAATCTTCATTTTAAGGGAACCCAGAGAGTGACCCTGTACTATTTGTGTGAACCTGGTGCAAGACATTTGTGCTTCTCTGGTGGCCTGAGGAAGGGTATGGTGTCCTGAATCAGATTAAAATAGAAAGGGCCCATAGGAATCTGGGCCCCTGTTGGGACAATGTTTTGTAAGATGATATAGCATACTTCTACAATTATGCTGAGAAGTTCTGAGAGAAGAGGACATTTCTCTTGTTAGTGAACACTATTTTGCTTTGGGAACTTAGATTGGGGTTTAAAGGAAGAATTATAGGCTAGTGATAGGCAGAATAAATATCTAAAAAAGCAAAATTTATCAACTAATCTCCATACTCTTTCCCCCCTAGTTTTAAAACTTGACTTTGTACCATAGCATTAACAGATAGATAGCTTCTAGCAGGCACTGTAGGACCTAGTTTAGTATAAAGGGAGGGAAAAAGAGATAGAGAGAGGGAGAGAGAAAAGCAAGCATTAGTTTCCATAGAGGGGAATACTCGAACGGCGCCGGCAAAATAGATTGCCGGCGATCTATTTTGGCGGTGGCGCAAACAGCTGGCCGGAACCGTATTATCGAAAAAGATGGCCGGCCATCTTTTTTTTCGATAATACGGTTTAGCCCGGCCAAATGCCGTGGAGTTCGCCGGGTTTGAAATGGCCGGGTTTGTTTTTCAGCGATAATGGAAAGTTGTCGGCCATCTCAAACCCCGGCCAAATACAAGGCATTTGGCCGTGGGAGGAGCCAGCATTTTTAGTGCACTGGCCCCCCTGACATGCCAGGACACCAACCAGCCACCCTAGGGGTCACTGCGGTGGACTTCAGAAAAGCTCCCATGTGCATAGCTCCCTTACTTTGGGAGCTGAGCCCCCCAACCCCCCCCCCCAAACCCACTACCCACAAATGTACTGCACCCACTAAAATTGCTCCAGGGACCTGCATACAGCCTCTAGGACTTATTGCTGCTGTATAACTTTGGCACACCAGTTCACACCTGAAGACTTGAAATAACCATGTTTACTCACAGTTAACTGCAGATCAGAGATTGTGCCCCACTGGCAAAGAGTCCCCTAGTACTAAGATTAGCAGTAGGTCAGAGCTGGCACAATGGTGTACAATGCCCTCTTTCAGCACCATGCAAGGTAAGAACTAAGTTCTCTAACGTGGGTAACACAGGAAAGGGAACTAAAACTGGCTTACAAAAATGGCCACTACCACATGGACTACAACAGGAAACAAAACAGGGCACACTCTGACCCAGTTAGCAGGGGGGGAAAAGCACCATGGGAGTAGAGCCCAGTACCCTACACCCACCACAATGCATTGCTAATGTGACTCTGCAGGGCACCTAACAGAAAAGGTGTCACACTCACCCAAGAGCCGCATCGCAACCAGGGAAAGGCTGTCGGAGGATACAACACATTCTGCTGTCATGGAGGTAGGGTACGGCATTTGAGGCTGGCATACAGGCTGACAAAAAAGGTTTTTAGTATTATTTTTTTAGTTTGGAAGGGGATTGGTGACCACTGGGGGAGTATGGGGAGGTCATCCTCCTTCCCCTCCAGTGGTCATCTGGTCAGTTGGGGCACCTTTTTGAGGCTTGGTCTTGAACATAAAAGGACCAAGTAAAGCCGGCGAAATACTGCTTAACGCCGCTTTTTTTTCATTATCGTCGAAAGCCGGCCATCTGGTAGCCATGCCCATGCCCGCCCATGTCCCGCCTTTGCTTATCTACCGATACGTCCCCTTGAACTTTCGCCGGCGAAGCAACGGGAAAGCAGCGATGCAGTCAAAAATGCCACTTTCGATTATACCGATTTCGCCGCTTTTAAAAAATCGCCGGCCATCTCCTGATTTGTGTCAGAAGATGGCCGGCGATCACTTTCGATTATAAGCTGGATAGTGTACAACCCATTTCCCATAGTTTTAAACTGAAATTTTCTCTAGCAGTAGACATTTTCCCATAGTTTTAAACTGAAACCTTTTCTAGAAGTAGAAACTTAACAGCCAAACAACTTAAAAGATAGAGGGAAGGCTCAAATCTTGTTTAAAAGATAGTTATTTTCTGTTCTTTGGTTGCTGGAGAGGTAGCACCGCCACTGACCTTAATTAGGTGATAATTAAGGTATGAGGAAGTAGAATATTTGCATAGGTTACTAAGGGCAACCTGATTACTGAGTTAGCTTGAAAGAGCCTGTTTTGAAAAAGTCCCCTTAAATTCAAAACTATATAAAGAGGAAAAGTCCCAGTGAGTTTTCTTTCTGAAAGAAGAGGACATTTCTCTGGTAAGTGAACATTCTTATGCTTTGTGCTTTGGGACCTTAAAGATTGAAGTTTAAAGGAGGAATTGTAGGTTAGTGATAGGCAGAATAAAAATCTAAAGAAGCAAAATTTAAAACTAATCTCCATACTCTTTTCTCCCTAGTTTTAAAACTTGAACTTTGTACCACAGCATTAACAGATGGCCTCTAGCAGGCACTGCAGGACCTAGTTTAGTCTTCATCCTGGCCCACCCTCCCGAACACCTGCCCAACGCTAGCACAACTCTTCATTTATAGTCAGTTATTGTAATTAGAATAACAAGCAAGTAGTGCTCTTACAGAGTTTTAAATACATTTCATTACCATCTATGAAGGAAACACTAAATAAATCACACAATATACCACATAAACTAAAAGTCATTTTTATATTAGGCTAATATCCTTAATACTTCAGCAAGTTTTACATTATTGAAAAACTCAAAAATACTAAGATGGAGTCAGCAGTCCAGCAGCAAGAGGGGTGCTGTCCAGTCTTTTGCATTGAGTGTCACATGTATGATGATCTCCCAGTTGGTGAGCGGTTATATGTTTGTGCCCGATGCAAAGAGCTCCTAGCTCTCAGAGAACAGGGTTCGTTTTCTTGAGGCTAGAGTAGCAGACTTGGTGGAGCTGAGGGAGACAGAGAGGTACATAGAGGAGACCTAGAGAGATATTGTAGAGAAGTCCCACCTCCAGTCTGGTAGCTCCTGTGCTACCTTGGAGGAGGAGGTCCTCTAGAAGGAGAGCATCAAACTGGTGAAGTAGGAAGTACTCCTGTAGCCAGGACCTACCCACCAGGAGATGTAATATCGCACCGAGGATATGTCTCCAAGTTCTGCCCAGGAAGGAAGGGTTAGGACAGCTGTTGTAGTTGGTGATTCGATCATTAGGCATATAGATAGCTGGGTGGCTGGTGGACATGAGGATCGCCTGGTGACTTGCCTGCCTGGTGCAAAGGTGGCGGACCTCATGCATCACCTAGATAGGATTTTAGAGAGTACTGAGGAGGAGCTTGCTGTCTTGGTACATGTGGGTACCAGTGACATAGGAAAATGTGGGAGAGAGGTTCTGGAAGCCAAATTTAGGCTCTTAGGTAGAAATCTGAAATCCAGAACCTCTAGGGTAGATTTTCTGAAATGCTACCCGTTCCATGCGCAGGGCCCAAGAGACAGGCAGAGCTCCGGAGTCTCAATGCATGGATCAGATGATGTTACAGGGAGGAGGGTTTTAGATTTGTTGGGAACTGGGCAGCATTCTGGGGAAGGGGGAGCCTATTCCGAAAGGATGGGCTCCACCGTAACCAGGGTGGGACCAGGCTCCTGGCATCAGCATTTAAAAAGGAGATAGAGTAGCTTTTTAACTAGAAAGTGGGGGAAAGCCAACAGTGGCTCAAAAGTGCATGGTTCGGAATAAGATATCTTTCAAAGATATCGCCAAAACAGGGAAGATAGGGTGTTCCGATAGTGAAGCAAAAGAGACCATAGTAGATCAAGTGTCCTTAAATAAAAATCAGCCAAAAGATTACAAATTAATACTGTCAAGTACTGAGCATGATGTAAATAGGGACAACAAACATAGTTTGAAATGTCTATATGTGAATGCCAGAAGCCTAAGAAATAAGATGGGAGAGTTAGAATATGTTGCACTAAATGAAAAAATTAGATATAATAGGCATCGCTGAGACCTGGTGGAAGGAAGATAACCAGTGGGACACTGTCATACCTGGGTACAAATTATATCGTAGTGATAGGGTGGATCGAATTGGTGGAGGGGTAGCATTGTATGTTAAGGAGGGCCTTGAATCAAATAGATTGAAAATTCTGGAGGAAACAAAACACATCTTGGAATCCCTATGGATTATTATTCCATCTGGAGAAAAGGATAGTGACAGGAGTGTACTACCCTCCGCCTGGCCAGGATGAACAGACAGATGTAGAAATGTTAAAGGAAATTAGGGATGCTAACAAACTGGGGAACACAATAATAATGGGTGATTTTAATTACCCCGATATTGACTGGGTAAATGTATGATCAGGGCATGATAGGGAGGTAAAATTCCTTGACGAAATCAAGGGCCTCTTTATGGAGCAGCCAACAAGAGAGAGAAAAATTCTAGACCTAGTCCTTAGTGGAACGCATGATCTGGTGCGGGAGGTAATGGTGCTGGGGCAGCTTGAGAACAGTGATCATAATATGATCAGATTTGACATTAGCTTTGTCAAATTAGTAAGTATACATTGGAAATCCAGTACGTTAGCGTTTAACTTTCAAAAAGGAGACTATGATTAAATGAGAATGGTGAAAAAAAAAACGTAGAGGAGCGGCTGTGAGGGTCAAAAATTTACATCAGGCATGGATGCTGTTCAAAAGTACCATCCTGGAAGCCCAGGCCAAATATATTCAGCGTATTAAAAAAGTAGGACGGAAGACCAAACAACAGTCGGCATGGTTAAAAAGTGAGGTGAAGGAAGCTAATAGAGCTAAAATAAAATCCTTCAGAAAATGACAAAAGGAAGCGACTGAAAATAATAATAAAAAAAACAGCATAAGGAATGTCAAGTCAAATGGAAAGCACTGATAAGGAAGGCAAAAAGGGACTTAAAAAAACGATTGCGTTGGAGGCAAAAACACATAGTAAAATTTGTTTTTAGGTATATTAAAAGCAGGAAGCTGGCAAAAGAATCGGTTGGACTGCTAGATGACCATGGGGTAAAAAGGGCAATCAGGGAAGACAAAGTCATAGCGGAGAGATTTAATGAATTCTTTGCTTTGGTCTTTACTGAGATTTGAGAGAGATACCGGTGCCAGAAATGGTATTCAAAACTGATGAGTCAGAGAAACTGAATAAAATCTCTATAAACCTGGATGATGTAATAGAGCAATTTGACAAATTGAAGAGTAGCAAATCTCCTGGACCAGACGGTATTCATCCCAGAGTACTGATAGAATTGAAAAATGAACTTACGGAACTATTGTTAGTAATATATAATTTATCTTTGAAATTGAGCATGGTACCAGAAGATTGGAGGGTGGCCAATGTAACTCTGATTTTTTAAAAAGGTTCCAGAGGAGATCCATGAAATTATAGACCGGTGAGCCTGACGTCGGTGCCGGGCAAAATGGTAGAGACTATTATAAAGAACAAAATTAGAGAGCATATTCAAAAGCATGGATTAACGAGACAAAGCCAACATGGATTTAGTGAAGGGAAATCTTGCCTCACCAATCTATTTATTACATTTCTTTGAAGGGGTGAACAAACATGTGGATAAAGGTGAGCCGGTTGATATTGTGTATCTGTATTTTTAAAAGGCGTTTGACAAAGTACCTCATGAAAGACTCCAGAGGAAATTAGAGAGTCATGGGATAGGAGGTAGTTTCCTATTGTGGATTAAAAACTGGTTAAAAGATAGAAAACAATCATGGGATAGGAGGTAATGTCCTATTGTGGATAGAAAACAGAGAGTAGGGTTAAATGGTCAGTATTCTTAATGGAGAAGGGTAGTTAGTGGGTTCCCCAGGGGTCTGTGCTGGGACCACTGCTTTTTATGACCTATGCCTTTTAGGTAAATGACCTAGAGATGGGAGTAACTAGTGAGGTAATTAAATTTGCTGACGACACAAAATTATTCAAAGTTCTTAAATTGCAAGAGGATTGTGAAAAATTACAAAAGCACCTTACAAGACTGGGAGACTGGACGTCTAAATGGCAGATGACATTTAATTTGAGCAAGTGCAAAGTGATGCATGTGGAAAAGAGGAACCCGAATTATAGCTACGTAATGCAAAGTTCCACGTTAGGAGTCACCAGTGGCATAGCCAGACCTGACATTTTGGGTGGGCCCAGAGCTAATATGGGTGGGCAATATGTATATATAGGTGTGAGTAGTTTTTGGGGGGATCCTAAATAATTTTTAATAAACAGTCTGCCTGACAGCTGCCCTACAGCAACATAAACCACATACATATTCGGAACCTATGTTGCAAACCTTAAAACCACCATACCGAGAATACAAAACACTCAGGACCTATAGAGCAATTCTACCATACCATAAGCAGTCATTACTATGAGTCACACAAGGAAAATGAAAGCATCTTAAACACTACAGTGAGCACTAGAACATCAATTCACCTATTGTAAAACGAAACCAGACAGAATAGTACAGATCGTCGATCCTGCACAGTCAATGCCAACTGAAAGCCATGTCTTTTTCACAAACACAAATACACCCTAATCCACTATAAAATAAGTAATCATAAACTTTCTATTTAGACAAAAATTAAACTGAACCCCCAAGATGCCAGACACTGCATACAATGCAACACCACAGAAACAGAAAATGTCCCCTAGTACTGTGCAAAATATAAAGACAGCAGATGTAAATTTGAAAAAACTAACAAATACCAATCACCACTTTACAAATTAACAAATAGAAATAAAACAAATATAGAAAATAAAATAATACCATTTTATTAGACTAATACATTTAGCTGTCAGAGGCCAAAACCTTCTTCCTCAGGTAAATACAGTATAGTGCTGTTACAGTATCCTATCCTGACCTGAGGAAGGGGGCTTTGTTCTCCGAAAGTTTGTTAAAATGTATTAAAATTAGTCCAATAAAAAGATTACCTTATTTACATGTTCTATTATAAACATTTATTAACACAGCTACAATACTACTTTATCCTAAAGCAAAAAAATAAAAAATATATTATTTACAGTTTGTTGTCTCTGGTTTCTGCTTTCCTCATCTTCTTTTCACTGTCTTCCTTCCATCCAGCATCTGTCTTCATTGTTTCTCTGCCATCCAGTGTCTGCCCTCTCTCCCTGCCCTTTCCATGCACATCTGCCCTCTATCTCTGCTCCTTCCATCTACCATCTGCCCCTGTCTGACTCCCAGCTCTTATTAGGACTGAAAATTAAGTATTATTTCTCTGTAAAGAAATATAAAGTCCTCCTCTGCGGGTGGGGAAAGACATTTTGGGTGATTCCAGGCACTTGCTGCACTGTGGAACAGTGGAATCCATCCATGGAAAAGGGCAATTAAGCAGCGAACCACTGTGAACTTTCTTGCACAGGGAAATAAATGCTAAATATATGCAAATTCTACAGTTCACATACAATTATGCTGCATTAGGGAAAAAAAAGACAAACATGCAGCCTTTCAGACCAGTGGATCCCTAGAAACAAACTCTGCACCTTCCTAGGACCCAAGCCCATTAAGAGTAAGATTAACTGAATGCACCATCCTAATGTTTAGCTTTACATGTCAAGAGGGTGCTAATTGCTTGAAAGTATTTTTCTGAAGGCTTTGGAGAGCCACAGGCTTCAGTTTCGTTTTTGCTCCAGTTACCGATTTCAACTGCAAACAGTGCAAAAACTATTCTTTTACCCAGCTGCTCTTAAAGAAGCGGCTCAGACCCTCGAAACAGCACATTGGCTGTTTGTTTACCTGACCTTTTCACAGCCGTGCTCAGTGACCCCTTTCAGAATAACAGTTAATATATGGTGGTTAATTAAAACAGTACAAACACTGCTTTAGACCTGTCCCTGCCTGGAAGCCCTTCTCTCTCCTACACAGGAACAGGAAGTTGAAGGAGAAAGAAAGGCTTCTCGGGCAGGTCTAAAGCAGCGTGTGTACTGCTTTCTCACAGACGCTATTGGCGGATCAGGGGATTGGAAGGCTGGGGGGCATACCTGGTGGCTGGTGCCGGGATGCTGGAAGGAGAGAGAAGAGCTGCTCTTTCCTGTTTGCTGCAGGGCTAAAGGCTGGCTCTGCACTGATTGGAGGAGCAGGGAAAACTGGGTGGGCCTAAGCTGAGATTGGATAGCTACGCCCCTGGGAGTCACCGACCAAGAAAGGGATCTAGGTGTCGTCATTGATGATACGTTGCAAACTTCTGCTACGGTGGCTAAGAAAGCAAATAGAATGTTAGGTATTATTAGGAAAGGAATGGAAAACAAAAATGAGGATGTTATAATGCCTTTGTATCGCTCCATGATGCGACCGCACCTTGAATTATGTTCAATTCTGGTCACCGCATCTCAAAAAAAGGTATAGTGGAATTAGAAAAAGAACAGAGAAGGGTGACGAAAATGATAAAGGGGATGAGACGACTTCCCTATGAGGAAAGGCTAGAGCAGTTAGGGCTCTTCAGCTTGGAGAAAAGACGGCTGAGGGGAGATATGATAGAGGTCTATAAAATAATGAGTGGAGTGAAACGGGTAGACGTGAAGTGTCTGTTTCTTCATTCAACATGTAATTATACTCTGGAAGTCGTCGCCAGAGAATGTGATAAAGGCAGTTAACTTAGCAGGGTTTAAAACAAAGTTTGGACAGCTTCCTAAAGGAAAAGTCCATAGAACATTATTAAAATGGACTTGGGGAAAATCCACTGCTAATTTCTGGGATAATATCACAAAACCACTAACAGAGTATGTTCAACGGGTTAGCTATGTAGATAGACTGTATAGCTAAAATTTTTCTGTGAGGTAGAGTCTCCTACAGCTGACATGGCTGTTCTCATTTCACCCTAAGGTGAATCACTTGCTCATGTTCATTTATTAATCATAGACTCATCCCCCACCTCCTAATGAATTTGAAATTTAAATAATGCATAAATCTGCTTATAACATCTTGACCATAACCATTCTTATAACTGTGCACACGACACTTATCTTGTGCAGATTGGTGTACTCTTGCACCCCGCCAGGTCCCCGTTTTGTAACACTTTATCAAGGGGGAGTATCACCGCAACAGATTCCTCACTACAGCGTCTGTGTGTGCCTCATCTCTCTCATCACAAAATGGCACTAGTGTTCTTTTTACTCATTCAGTATAAAGAACACTAGCGCCATTTTGTAATGCGAGAAAACCCAGCTTGTTTTCTAGGACAGAGAATGTTATTTGAAAGATTACTGCCAAATGAGAGTGGAGTATGGAAGAAAATGCTTCTTACATAGATTCAGTAGAGCTCCCCCATATCTCAGAAGAAGATAGGCAAAAAATAGATACTCCTATTTCTCTTTTAGAAATGGAATGGTCTGTAAAACAATTAAGGGGTGGGAAGGTGCCAGGTCTAGATGGGTTCACTATGAAATATTACAAAACCTTTGTGAGAGAGGTGAATGGTCTGTTGGTGCAAGTTAACAATAGCCTGCTACAGGGAAATTCCCTTCCTCTATGCTGGAAGTGGGAACATCAGCTCTTTAAAGGTTTGGGTTAGGCAACAACTTTTGCCAGTAGGCAAAAGGGAGCATAGGAGACAATCTTTCAAAATTATTGGGGGTGATAAACCCAATGGAAATAATCTCTCCCTGGAAATAGTCAAGGAGTTTGTTCAATATTTGGGATGCTTAAGCACCCACAGAGCTGGCTTCTATGAAAGGGAATAGAAGTACTATTGAGAACTCCTTACATGTCACCTACTAGATGTTTGGAAAGTAATAAAGGGTAAATATGCAGGAGGCTATAGGTTATTTTCTCTGGCTCCTATTTGTCTTGATCCTACGTTTGGGATTGGGTGCTAATGGGGTACCTTTATCTGGTAGGCAATACACAGCTTAGTTCACTTTTGCCAACTATTAGAGTCCGCCATTTTTCACATACTCTAGCTCACTCATTCTCACACTCCCCGCCTCTTACTCTCTCACTCTGTCTAATATCCAGGAAATCCTGTTATATAGGATTTGTCTCCATAGCCATTAATGGTATGTCCTGTCATTGGGTGTTGACAGGCGAACATGGAAGTAATGAACCTTGTCAGTTCACGTTTGGTCCAGCTTAATGAGGATTATGTCGTAGGAATTGGTCCTATAATGCAAAGGCCTAGTCAGCTTAAGCATATACAACCCATTACCTGATAGGCCCATCAGTCTCTGCAGATCTACCCTCTGACCACCTTCACAAGTGGGCATAATTGTCTGAGATCATCGTGACCCTACTGACCTTGCACTGCAGTTCTTCTGTCCCTAGAGTAAACAGTCCAGCTCCACATTACAGTTCTCTTTGGTACAATAGCTTGGAACAATAATGCTGACAGTTTAATTCTAATAAAGTAAAAGCAGTTCCTGCCTGGTCTGGACAGCTAGGAAGCAAAGCCTAATTTAACCTCACTTCCCTATAACCTTATAGGCTCAAAACCATTTCAAACTAACCATAACA
Source organism: Microcaecilia unicolor (assembly GCF_901765095.1). Lineage (NCBI taxonomy): Eukaryota > Metazoa > Chordata > Amphibia > Gymnophiona > Siphonopidae > Microcaecilia > Microcaecilia unicolor. Next base: position 226,463,298 of record NC_044035.1, read on the forward strand.
CCACCAGGGGACTTTTTTCCTGTCATACAAATCAAGCATTATATGAGAGGGCAAGGGTGGGTATCAGAACATTTGGAGGAAGAAGAATGGAAGGTTTGTAGTTGATGATATGCTTGAAGCACACTGTTTCAATTTTTTATAACTTTCTTCGAGGAGAAGAGTTCAAGAAACATAAATATATGTTGTCATGGGAGAGAGATCTAGGAGAATCTTGAGTGAGTGTGTTGAAGTATCTGTGCATTAATTAGGGAAAATTTGTATAAAGTACTTATAAGATGGCGGTGTACACCAGTTAAATTGCATGCTATGTTCTTTAATATATCAGATTTGCTGGCGATGTGGGGAGGAGGAGTGGGATGCATTCCCCCACATATGAATGCAGATTTTTACAGTGGTTAGAGAACTTAGGGGTAGCACTGTTTAGATGATGCTTAAGTTTTGTTAGGATTAAACAATCACCAAGAGTATAAATGGCAATAGCAGCTGAAGAGAAAAATATTGTGTCAAAATGTGTTTTTTCTGCTCATTGGAAAACATCTGTTGGTCCTACACTCCATGATTGGATTTTGATACTGTGTATAGTACTACTACTACTACTATTTAGCATTTCTATAGCGCTACAAGGCGTAAGCAGCGCTGCACAAACATAGAAGAAAGACAGTCCCTGCTCAAAGAGCTTACAATCTAATAGACAAAAAATAAGGTAAACAAATCAAATCAATTAATGTGTACAGGAAGGAGGAGAGGAGAGTAGGTGGAGGCGAGTGGTTACGAGTCAAATGCAATGTTAAAGAGGTGGGCTTTCAGTCTAGATTTAAAGGTGGCCAAGGATGGGGCAAGACGTAGGGGCTCAGGAAGTTTATTCCAGGCGTAGGGTGCAGCGAGACAGAAGGCGCAAAGTCTGGAGTTGGCAGTAGTGGAGAAGGGAACAGATAAGGATTTATCCACAGGGCACGGGAAGGGGTGTAAGGAAGGACGAGTGTGGAGAGATACTAGGGAGCAGCAGAGTGAGTACATTATTAGGTTAGTAGAAGTAGTTTGAACAGGATGCGAAAACGGATAGGGAGCCAGTGAAGCTCGGTAATAGAACATTTTAATTGATAGTGAATGGTAAAGCAAAGATGTAACATATAGACAGGTAGGAGAGTAAGCAGAGTTAGAAAGTAAGGTGACTAATTTAAAGAAAGTTGCACCCGATGTCAAAGAGATGGTTAAATATTATCTCAGCTAGAGTAGGAGTGGATAAACATGTCCTGCTGCAGCATGTGCAGCCCCAGTCACTCCTTGAGTGGCAGAGTTAGTTAAATTTACAAATAAAAATTGGGGTAAATATAATAAAGATAATGAAGAAAGGGTACAGCTGGACAAAATAGTGAAGGGGAGGAGGGATAAGGGGCATGAGAAGCACTAGGTATGTAGTTACAGCGAAGGGGAGAGGGGAATAAAGCAAACAAAAATTAGCTGTCCTGTTACTTCTTTCTTTTATTAATGTGAATTGTTTGTCAGTGGTTTTTGCTTCAGCACATAATGCAATTTATTGAAAAAATTAAATATTTTCCTTACTGTCTGCCATTTGTAATGGCTTCACGCCCATCTTCTTAGGCTTGTTTTTCTTGTCATCAGATACTAAGTTGGAATCTCTTTAAATTACCTTGAGGAACAATTGAAAAAGAAAGTGGTTGCAGAGCCAGAATGCATGGGTGAACAGCAAATCAAAGGCTAAACCTGAGGAAATAGGTTCTCTGACCAAAGAAAAAGAAAAGGATGTCGGGGATCTACAATGCATTTTCAAGAATAAAACAAGTTAACTGGCTGCAGGAGCAAGTAACCATTCTGAAGTCCTCAAATAAAGAATTTCAGAACCAGATAGATGAGTTACTTAAGGAACTGAAAGAAGCAAAATAGCAGCAAATGTATATGGAAAAGTGGTTTTGAGAGTAGCACTTTGTAATTTGTACAAGGGTAGAGCAGAAGTCTCAGAGGCCAGCTCACCCAAGCTGTTGAAAAAATTAAACCCTTTTGAAAAAAGCTAGAGAAGTAAATAAAGAAATTCGAGATCAGTTGGTTTAAGTGGGCACATCTAAGAGCCAAACAATAAAGCAACTGAAGGACCTTGTTAAGGAACTAGAGTAGAGAAGATATCTCAATCAAAGACGTTCTGGAGGAATGGAACTCTGTCCTGGCTGACCAACAGTGAAACCCAGATAAAATCAGAGGAGGCAATGCCAATTTATTGAAATCACAATTCAAAGGGCTTGGATCCAGACTTCTGATTAAACAAAAATGGAGACCTATCTCAGAAAGTAGAAGACTTAAGGAAGACTGCATGAGGAGATCGTAGAAGCAAAGATTGAGATGATAGATGCCTTACAAAGTGCCTTGGTTGAAGGGAGGTGGTTAAATAACCAAATGAGGCAGCAGAAGCTTCTAGTGGAAGAGCCAGGCTTGGAGGAGGGGCAACTCAAAAGGAAATACCAAGAGCTATCTGAGGAAAAAAGCATTTGTGAAATTGAGAAGGAAAAGATAACCTCTGCTCTGTAATAACTGCAGCAACAGCTGAAGGAGAGTGTCCTAGAAGGAGAGTGTCCTAGCTGGCTATTTTGGAAAACATTAAGAATGGCCTGACCAAAGAAGTGAATTAGAAAGCTAAGCAGCTGGTAGCCATAGAAGGGGAGCTGGTGCTGAAACAGCAAGAGATCAAGGTGCTTAAGGACCAAATTTATCTGCTGACAGTCCATACCAAGGGCTATCAGACCAAAGCAGAAGATATAAGAGAAGAAACAGAGCAGCTGCAATAAGAGTGGAGTGGAACAGGTGGATGTGAAGCGTCTGTTCATTCTTTCCAAAAATACTAGGACTAGGGGGCATGCGATGAAACTACAGTGTAGTAAATTTAAAACAAATCGTAGAAAATATTTCTTCACCCAACACATAATTAAACTCTGGAATTCATTGCCAGAGAACGTGGTGAAGGTGGTTAGCTTGGCAGAGTTTAAAAGGGGGTTAGACGGTTTCCTCAAGGACAAGTCCATAAACCACTACTAAATGGACTTGGGAAAAATCCACAATTCCAGGAATAACATGTATAGAATGTACGTTTGGGAAGCTTGCCAGGTGCCCTTGGCCTGGATTGGCCGCTGTCGTGAACAGAATGCTGGACCCTTGGTCTTTTTCCAGTGTGGCATTACTTGTGTACTTATGTACTCTGAGCTTCAGGGGCAGCTAAAGTTATTCACCTGGAACCATGTGGAGGCCCAAGCTAAAGTTCAGATTGGAAGGTGATGTGGCCAACCTCCCTTCTCAAGCACAGACAGCAATCCTCTAAGTAAGATGGTGCACAAGAGAATGAAAAAGCAGCCTGGCAGAAATGTATACAGTTGAGTGCATCCAATATGGCACTAAGCCATCAGTTTGCAGACTTGCATTACAAGAACAGCACAGAGTATATCATTGTGCACGAGCATAGGGAGAAAGTGTCAACAGCTGGAAGCTAAGAGTCTTGTCAGTTTTGACCATTTGAGAAATGAGTGATGAAGTAATTCCCAGCACAGGAGTCAATGCTGGTGTTAAGCAAGGACAAGGTACAGAGAGAACTAAGAGTAAGTCACCCAGCCAGTGTTTGGTAGGAGAACTGGACTGCTTGTTTATTATGATGCAATAGTAATGGAAAAAGAAAAGAAAGTCCATTAAGGTCAGTGGGTACAGGTTAAGTATATTCTGGAACCAAGCTGGGGAGACTTAAGCCACAGGATGTAGGATCTCTAAGGTAGGAAGTGCACATGCAGCTATAGGGGGCACAGAAGAGTCTTGACAGGCCACAAGAGACAGTACCTTATCTCTGGGTTGTCTTAGGTAATGACAATATTATGCTGGCCCCAGCTGTTAACTTACAAAGTACAAAGATGCCTGTGGATTCTTCCAAAGTGCAAGGAATGTTGTTTAGGAAGGTGTTAAAGATCTATCCTTATTAAAAAAATAATCTGGACCTGTATTGCTAAATTCTGTTTTGTAATTTCTTCTTTATTGTTAGGAATTTCTCTTTTGTGAACCACTGTGAATTCTTTTTGGAATCACGGTATACAAGACTCAGAGTAGAATAGAAAGTAAATTAGTTCATTTTCTGGCAGATGCAGACAGAGAGTGACCTGTATGAATACATTATTGTTCATAACCTGGAACCTCTTGTTAGAGACTTACAAAGGGAATGGGACTTGATATACTGCCTTTCTGTGGTTACAATCAAAAATGTTTACATATTATAGACATGTACTTACTTTGTACCTGGGGCAATGGAGGATTAAATGACATCCAGAGTCACAAGGGGCTGCAGTGGGAATCAAACCCAGTTTCCCAGGCTGCTGCACTAACCACTAGACTACTCCACTCCACACCACAACTCTCCAAGGAAAGGGCATTGAGAAGTTAAATCATGCAGCTAGTGCAAGGAAAGGTTCTACTAGAAGAATCATTTAGGCTAATACTTTTGGAGTGGATTACTGTGGACTGGGATGTACATTCCACAGACCTCAGATGAGATTGTCAGTGCCTTGAGACCAAGGAATTCTTCTACCCCAGACATACATGAGGTGGCCATGATTATAAAGGCTTCAGAGATGTAGAGGGTTCTAGCTGTGAGATGGAAGGCTTTGGAATTGAAAGCAGAATTCATTAACAGAGTGAGGAATGTGAGACTTAGCAAACAAGAGACAGTTGAAGAGTATTGCATGAATTTGGTTCTGGGCAATGGTATCCTTTATTTAGAAGTTATGCTTTTGTTGATATTCTGTTCCTGCTTTGGTTATGCTATATGTTTACCTAGAATTTCTGTAAATGTCATATTAGGGGGTTCAGATGTTTTCAAGTTCTACCAGAGCATAGAGTATAGGGGACAGCTGGTGCTCATAGAACCAAAGGGGGGGGGGGGGGCTTGTGATTTCCCTTATTGATAAGGTGACCCTAGCAGTGGTAGGCATTCAGCAGGGCACAGGTGAGCTGAAGGGGAGGGTATGTGATGGAGTGTATAGGAAACTACTGGTCCCCCTTAAGCACCCTCCTTCACTGGGACACATCAAGAGGCTTAGAGTGCTAATCAGGGAGGCTGCTGTTTAGATAAAAGAAAGAAAATCCCAATCAGAGACAAGATAAAGGAAGCTGAGAAGGAGCCTTGAGGACTGAAATCAGAATTGCAAGGACCTAGTGAGAGGTTTGCAGCTGGTATCCTACAGCTGAGTTTGTGCCTTGCCAGGGACTAGAGGTTTATAGCTGTATCTGTTGTAAGGAAGGGCAAGATAAAGTTTGTACCTTGACAGAGTTTTTACCTTATTTAATTGTATTTATTGGGTTGGTAGGAGACCAGATCCCCTTTTTGATGGTTAACCCGGACCTGGAAGCCTGTGAGAAAGATTAGGTTCCTTTATCTTTGACCTTTCTGTTTACCTCTGAATTGTTGACTGGCACAGGCCTCAAACGGTTGCACGCATTACAACATGTTCCTTGTAATCTTGGGCAAGTCATTTTAACCCTCACTTGTTCCAAGTACAAAACATTATAAGCTCTCTGGACAGTAGGATTGCCAACTGGCTAGTTTTCAAAAGGATATGCTAGCTGCTGGAAATTGAAAAGCCAGTTTTCTGACTTGCACTGGCAGCCTAGTTGAGAAAAAAAAAGTCCATCTGCTAGCTGCCCAGCCCAAAACATACACAGTTGCACGCAATATAGTAACTGACTCGCAGCCTGCCTGACTCTATTCTCTAGCATATTCCATCTCTCATCCCCTGCCCCCCTACCCCTCACAGTCCAGCATCTCTCCAGTTTCCTCCCTCCCTCCCTCCCCCCACTCCCCGTGGTCCTTTAAACTTACTTTATTGCTTGTGGTAGCAGTGACTCATGCACGCTGTGTTCAGTTGGCCCCCAGGCCATCTCTCTACCATGTCCTGCCCACACAGAAATGGGAAGTTGCATCAGAAAAGGCAAGATGTTGCAGAAGAAGGGCTCTGGGGCAGACAAGAGGCAGCGTGCATAAGTTACTGTAGGCAGAGGCAGTAAGTTTGAAGCAGCAGGAGGAGGAGGAGGTTGACAGATACCAGACCAAGGAGAGTTGGGGGAGGTAGAGAAAAAAAGGAAGAGTGATGCCAGATCACAGGAATGAATGGAGAAATGCTGAAAGAGGAAGGGTGAGATGTTGGATCAGGTGGGGGGTAAAATAAAGGAAAAATAGAGGGAGAGATATTGGATGGAGTGTGCAGGAGAGAAGAGAGACAGAGAGTTACTGGACCACATGGGGAGGAGAGAAGAGAGAGGGGAGAAGCTAGACAGAGAGGTATAGAGACAGAAGGGAGATGCTAGACATAGGGGGGGGGGGAGCATAGGGACAGGGATACAAAGGAGCAATGTTGGATGGGGATGGGATAGGGACATAGAGGAGCATTGCTAAACATAGATGAAGGGGTAGGGACACAGAGGAGCAATCCTGGACAATGATGGGACACAGAGGGACAATGCTGGACATGTGTAGGGTCTATAAACACAGAAAGGAATTGTGGGGGCTTATGGATACAGGAGGGCAGTGCTGGACATGTAGGATATTGATACAGTACTGGACTGGTCATGGGGAGGGGGATATGAACATAGAGGAACATAGGTGGAGGCATTGGTACAGATTTAGACAATGCTAGACACAGGGGCTTATGGACATATATGGGGTCATATGGACATAGGGAGGAGGGATATGGACACAAGGATGATGCTGGGTATGGGGGGGGGGGAATAGGAACACAGAAGGGAAGTTCTTGACATAGGGGGAACATAAGCACAAGAACATATAGGGGAGATGCTTGATAATAGGGACACAAAGGGGTGATGATGGACAAGGAGGGTAAGAGCACTGAGTGCAGAAGCTGAACAGGGGAATCTAGGTACCATGAGAAGGGAACTGCTGAACATGGGGGGAAGGATAGGGATACAGGAGAGGGATGGATGTTGGACGTGGAGAAAGAAAAAATGTGAAGTGGAAGAAGCCCTAGGCAAGATAGTTAAGAGATGACAGAGGAAAGCAGAAACCAGAGATTGGGCCCAACATATTTAGAAAAATAAAATGACCAGGCAACATAGAGAGAAAAAAATATTATGTATTTTGTGATTAGCAGGGGCGGCCCTATAATGAGGTCATGAGGTGCCAGCCTCAGGTGGCACTACAAAGGATCAGCATTTTGCTGCCAGCCAGCACTCTGAAGCACTCGTCCTCTGATATGTTATTTTCCCTTCTCTCCTATTCACTGCACCGCTTCCGCTGCTGCTGCTCATGCTCCTTCCTCCCTCCCTCAACCCTCTTTCCCCGAGTCTACCTTTAATTTATTTCAAAAATTGCTGGGCAGTGGCAGCAATTCACAGGCACTACCCTACCACCAGCCTGACATTCTCTCTCTGCTGCAGTGGTCCACCCTCTGTGAAGTAACTTTTTGTTTCTGCTGGGGTGGGCTGCAGAGTAGAGAGAGAAGATGTTGGGCCAGTGGCAAGGCAGCGCCTGTGAATCGCTGCTGCCGCCCACAAATTCTAAAACAAATTAAAGGTAGACTCAGGGGAAGAGGATCAGGGAGGAAAATGGGAGATGCTGGCCTAGTGGGTAGGTGAGAAAGAGAGTATTGGAGATGTTGGACTTGAGGCAAGGAGGTTAGATAAAACAGGGTACGGGATAAGCCTATCTTATAAACTCTGTATTTGTGCTCATTTTTCTGCGCTGTTCTATACAATACAGATGGCCAAATTTCAGTGAGGATATCCTGTTTCTTAATGGGTTCATCTTAACTGATGTTGTAATCTGCCTTGGGATGCCTGGTGTTATAAAGATGGAATATAATGAAATTAAATGGAAGTAAATTAAACTGTTCTTTATTTATTTATTTGTTGCATTTGTATCCCACATTTTCCCACCCATTTGCAGGCTCAATGTGTCTTGCATTGTTCCGTCATGGCTATCGCCATTCCAGAGTAAAAGATACAATTGATAATTACATAAAGAACATGGGAGACATAGTGGAATTAAGCAATCAGGTATAAAGAGATCACATTCAAAATAACAGATCAAGCGGTAATGCGCTAAAATTCATATGATGGATTGTTGTGGTATGCTCTGTTGAAGAGGTAGGTCTTCAGTGATTTCCGAAAGTTGATTAGGTCACACATTTTTTTTCACGTCAAGTGGTAATGCATTCCAAAACTGTGTGCTTATGTAGGAAAAGCTGGATGCATGTGTTAATTTGTATTTTAGTCCTTTGCAGCTGGGGAAGTGTAGATTCAGGAATGTGCGTGCTGATCTTTTAGTGTTCCTGGGTGGTAAGTCTATGAGGTCTGACATGTAGACTGGGGCATCTCCGTAAATGATTTTATGAACCAGGGTGCAAACCTTGAACATAATACGTTCTTTGAGTGGGAGCCAGTGTAGTTTTTCTCTTAGGGGTTTGGCACTTTCGTATTTTGTTTTACCAAATATGAGTCTGGCTGCAGTGTTTTGAGCTGTTTGAAGTTTCTTGGTGATTTGTTCTTTACAACCAGCGTAGAGTGCATTGCAGTAGTCTAGGTGACTTAGCACCATTGATTGTACCAGGTTGCGAAATATATCCCTTGGGAAGAAAGGTTTTACTCTTTTGAGTTTCCACATTGAGTGGAACATTTTCTTTGTTGTATTCTTCACATGGCTTTCCAGTGTGAGATTTCGGTCAATGGTAACTCCAAGAATTTTCAGGCTGTCTGAGATGGGAAGGGTAAAATTTGGTGTGATTATAGTAGTGTATTTACTCATGTTGTGTTGTGATGAGAGGATGAGACATTGTGTTTTTCCTGCATTCAGTTTTAATTGAAATGCATCCGCCCATGAGTTCATGATTTGGAAGCTGTGGTTGATGTCATTAGTGATTTCATTTAGATCATGTTTGAACGGGATGTAGATCGTGACATCATCTGCGTATATGTAAGAATTAAGGCCTTGGTTAGATAGCGATTTGGCCAGAGGTGTCATCATTAGGTTAAAGAGAGTTGGTGTGAATGGTGATCCTTGGGGAACTCCGCATTCAGGTTTCCATGGAGCTGATGTATACGAATTAGATTTCACTTGGTAAGATCTTGCGGTTAGGAAGCCTCTAAACCAGCTAAGAACGTTTCCTCCAACTCCGAAGTATTCTAAGATGTTTAATCCACACTGCTAACATTACCCATACCTCAATCCTTCCCCCACATCTCTTCCTCTTGTCCTACTCTATACAACTGTGTTATCTCTGTGATACTTTGTACCCTACATTGTAAGCCGCACTGAACCTGCTATTGAGCGGGGTATAAATGCCACAAATAAATAAATAATATTTTATGGCTTACCATATCGAATGTGCTGGACATATCAAATTGTAGAAGAAGTATACTGTTGCCAGTTGCAATTGCTTGTTTAAATTTAGTTAGAAGAGTAATTAGTACTGTTTCGGTGCTGTGGTTGGACCGAAATCCTGATTGAGAATTATGAAGAATAGAGAATTTGTTTAAGTATTCAGTAAGTTGTTTGGTTACCATACCTTCCATTAGTTTGGTTATCAAAGGAATAGATGCTACTGGGCGTTAGTTGGTTAAGTCACTTGTTTTTTTCTTAGAATCCTTAGGTATTGGGGTGAGTAGAATATTTCCTTTATCCTTTGGGAAGAGTCCGTGTTGTAACATATAATTCAAATGCATTCTTTCATTGGGGCACATGGAATCACATCTGTATCTGTTTTGTAGAAGTTTTAATTTTTGATGCACAAATGGATTATTCTGTTTTGAACATGTTTCAGGGACAAGTGGTTTTATAAGTCAAAATAAATATTTTGTTTTTTTTTGTTTCATGCAGATCTCCCTGATTGTAGTTTTGATGAGGAGCTGGGAGTAGTGGGGGAAGGGGGGGGGGGTGCCATGTCATCTTTCACCTCAGGCAGCAGACTGCCTTGGGCTGCCCCTGGTGAATAGAATGCCAGTTTTTGAAATGCCTCATTTGTCAAAACTGAAGTTAGACATGGCTGAAGCCTAGGACAGAAATTTGGGAGGGGGCCTCAAACCCCACTACTAGACTGCTTCTTCAGCTTCATGCAGACTGGGGGCCCTCTCTGGCCAGAGGGCTAAGAGCAATTGCCCTAGTTGCACCCCGCTAACTCCATTCCTGACATCTGCTATATTTATATTTTTCATATCTTTCTATTTCTCTAGTTTTACACTATATGCAAAGTCTGGCTTCTTGGGGGTTTCAGTTTAATTTTTGTCTACATGTTTCTGTTTCTAGTTTGTGGTCATTTATTCTGTATTTGGTATTTGTGTTCTGTGTGTGTGTGTATGTGTGATGGCATTCCCAAAAGCATCTCTGACAAAAAAATTCAAAAAATCTGCTTAGAGCAAAATATAAATAGAAACTAAACAGAAAAGCTCTAAGTAGCTCTATAGAGTGACCATACTAATGTCCATATAACAAATAAGTTTAAATAAAGAGGCCTCAATAGCCCAGGGTACCAACTCAGTGGACACACCCTATATGGCTTTTATCACAGGCCAACAATTCTCTGGAAAAACTTACAGAGTAAAATACATCAGACAATCTGTAGTAAAAAACAGAGAAATTGTGTTCAAAAAATATTCACGAGAAAATTCATGTGATTTAAAGACTGAGAAGAGAGAGAGAACGAGAAAATTTGTGGGATTTAAAGACGGATAAGCTTATTTTCTTCGTATGTGGAGGCACCTCCCATTGATTTTTCTCTGGGATTTGAAGCTAAGTACTCCAATTATTATCAAAGTGATTTATTGCAACAGGCTTTTCCCGTTTTTGGTTTTTTGTTTTCTCCTTTCCGTTCTACAGTAGTCATTTCCATGTCTCTATATTGTTGACTATATTATGAATTTGGTCCAACATATGAATATTTTTTGAACACAATTTCTCTGTTTTTTACTACAGATTGTCTGATGTATTTTACTCTGTAGGTTTTTCCAGAGAATTGTTGGCCTGTGATAAAAGCCATATCGGGTGTGTCCACTGAGTTGGTACCCTGGGCTATTGAGGCCTCTTTATTTAAACTTATTTGTTATATGGACATTAGTATGGTCACTCTATAGAGCTACTTAGAGCTTTTCTGTTTAGTTTCTATTCCCAAAAGCATGACATTTTTATGTAGCATTCTGTAGTAATTTGGCTTGTTCAATTTGCCTAATAAATGCATTTATGTTCTAGGGTCCACTGTAATATTTAGTGCACTGACTAAATGGTATCATGCACTTATAAATCCCTTTGAATTTACCATAACAATTGTTGTTCTTGTCTTAAAAAGATTTAAAAAAAAGTGATGACTAAATTGAAATACTAAACCATGTTGAAAATTGGGAGCTTTTGGCCAATGACTGTATACGTCTGTTGTGACTGCAGATATCTGTGAAAGATACAAGTCCACAGACCATTTTCTGAGGTCTTTTCCTCCTTTTTTCATTAAAGATTTTGAACAGGTTTTGATTCAGAATGTTATTTTGAACAAGATTTGATTCAGAATATATCATTAATATTCATTCAACAAGTCTGTTGTTTGATATATCTATGTCCTGTATGAGGTCAAAAGCAGAATCATCTATATTGCATCTTTCACGCAATGTTTTAATCTCTATTCATTTCTTTAGACTTCATACACATTAAAATTGTTATGCTTAAGGAATATATGAGGTGACTTTAATCATTATTGAAGAATGTTGGTAAGATCTTCATGGATATGAAGATTTTCAGTTGATTTGGTTAGTTTATTGACATTTTGAAAAATTGCCTTTCAAAATAATTGTCAAAATAGTGTGCAGGTGGTTTGCTGGTATTCTTGGAGGATGGAAGCATTACAGCACATAGAGGGATTGCATAGGTGCTAGCCCTATGAGTGCAGTTTGTGCTGGAGCACCTCCAAGGTTGATTAAACATTTCAACCATAGTGTGCCCAGTTGTTTTGAAAAGTTGTCTGCAATGGATAGAGGACTGGTGTCTACCAGTACTGTTAGTATAATGAAAAATTGTTGTGTTCTAGATAAATGTTCCATCGCAGCAATTGGACACTGGCAAGTCGTCTAGTAACTCCCGGTTAATAAAGACCTCTAGGCCCACTTATTTTGCCCATTTTTGCTTTTAGACCCAATACGGCAGGTCCTCCTGAATTTCATGCTGTACCCTTGAGGTTTCAGTTCTGTAAAAAAAAATCATTTGGGTTTCTCCATGTTTGGTCAGTTGGGGATGACTTTGAGTCTGAGGTTCTTGCCTGCTTGGGCTAGGTGTGACACCTCAGTGCTTTGGTCATGGTGGGAGAGAGGGAGAAGAGTGATGACAAGGAGGTGCAGAGATTATTCTGGCCTGGACATGATTAAAACTAAAATTTGCTGTGGTATACTATGTGTATAATAATATGTATGTTTTTGTTTTTTGTCAGCTCCTGATGGCCCACCTCAGGAAGTTCAGCTTGAGCCTGTGTCTTCGCAGAGTATCCGCGTGACCTGGAAGGTACAATATAGACTTAGAGTATAGACCACAGGTGCTCCTCCTGTCTGTCTCTCTGTCCATCCCAAGGATTCTTACCCGGTAAAAGAACTTTATAGCTGTAAATGTACTTTATAGTTCAACCCATTTCTAATGAATATAGACTTCTTAAATAATTTAGAATTATATGGATAATTTTAGTGTTCCAGTGTCTCCAGTTGTGTTCAAAGCTCTTGAATAGTGGGAGGCTCCATTTACCTCTAAATAACAGCTCTCTTGGTCTGCGTTGTTTCCCTATTGTTTTAATAGGGTTGTTCTCACTCTATCCTCAGGCACACCTAGCCATACAGGTTTTCAGGATACCTGCAATGAATAAGAATGAGATAGATTTGTATGCGCTGTCATGAATATTCATTGTACATATTCTGAAAACCTGACTGGCTGAGTATGTCCTGAGGACTGGGTTGAGAACCCCTGATTTAGTAGTTTGACTTATGATGCATATTTTTCATGGGTCTTTCTTCCACTCTGATCCTAAATGTGGAAAATAGACACAATAAATAGAAGCAGAGAGTGAGTAAAATGAGTAACTGGAATGGAGATACGGTCAAGGAAGCAGTGTATCAAATCAAAGGCCACTGTGCCACATTTCACACCATACAGGAGATATCCAGGAAACACTTCTATCATTACCTCCCCCCCCCCCCCCCCACCCAAACTGAAATCCTGTTCTTGCAGTCAATCTAGAGGGCTCAAAACCGCAGGCAGCTTACATAGTAAAAATCTGGGACATAATTTTTACTGGATTAAGGCAAACAGGACCAATATGCCAGTGTCCAGTCCACAGAACCACCTTGTGCGGGAAAGTTCTCAGCATAATTTGAAAAAGATTTTCCACCAAGAGTATCATGGTCCAAATTAAGCATCAGTTAAATCCATTCAGTTAGCTGAAAAGGATTTTTACTGTGAAGTATTTATTGATCCTAAAGAAAACAGGGCCATGTTCCATCCTGGACTAGAGAGTTGGATGGGGACAGAAATCTAAGCTGTCTCTGCTCGTCCCCATGGGAATCTAACCCATCCTCGCAGGATTCTAACCCGTCCCCGCTGCAAGTAATCTTCTCCATCCCAGCTCCTGGCCTGCCCAGCCTTTGCCGTTCTGCAATCACTTTGACCCCCCCCCCCCCCCCCCCCGCAGTAAAAATTCTAGTAAAAGTAGCATAAATTATTTTCTGCTGTACTCTGCTAAGACAGCATATGTTCAGATTAGCAGGACCCAAAATGGTCCAAAACAAGTAAAGTCAGAAACGACACAGTTTATACTTAATTGTTCAACCACCGTATCACCTTTGGGTTTAAAAAGCAAAACCATGTGCATGTAAGGACTAGATAAACGAATTAAAGCAAATGCCCTTAATATGTAATACTTGATAGCAATAATGAAACAGTGATAGAATATTCACATAGCAAGCAGCCAGAGGCAACAGGTTTAATTTCCACTGAACATAATAAACTTCGTATAAACTTGGCAGGTAATACTGTGCTGAACTGAACAATGTTGGCACATTTAGACTGACGTTGGACAGAACTTCTCATGAAGGAAACCCTTCCCTCATTACTCAGTACCTCTCTATGAAATAGTAGTAATAAAAAAGGCATGTGCATTTTTATAATATTCCACTGCAATCTACAAAACAAAAGGAGCAAATTTCCACATGCTATCTTTTTCTTTTAATGTAGGCAGAGCATTTACCCAGGTTTCAACCTAATTCATGCTTAATGTGGAATATAAATGTAATAAATAAGCAAATAAATAGATAGAAAGTCTGAATGTTGAGCACCTGATTCTCATAATGTGGTATCTGTTTTAGTGGCCCATTACCAGGAGAAAACAAATCTCTGCATGAATGTATCAGTGTTAGGGTGCCCCTTTAAACAGCTCCTCCAAATGACACCCTGACTACAATTTATAAACAAACTAGTAAAACATGCCCGTTTCTCACACAAATGAAACGGGCGCTACCAAGGTTATCCTTAGAGTTCCAGGGCCCCCTCCCTCTCCTCTGAGTTCCAGGCGCCCCTCTCCTCCGAGTTCCAGGCCTCCCTCCCTCTCTCTCTTCTTCAAGTTCCAGGCCCCCCTCTGTCTTCAAGTTCCAGGCCTCCCTCCCTCTCCTCCGAGTTCCAGGCCCCCACCCTCCCTCCCTCCCTCCCTCCCTCTCCGAGTTCCATGCCCCCCTCTCTGAGTTCCAGACCCGCGCGCCTCCCTTCTCCTCTTTCTCTCCCCTCCGAGTGGCAGCCCGACCTGCATTGCCCGCCCTCTTCTCCCAGTCCTCCACCTGCCCCTTGCCTTCCTGCGTGCCGGCCTGAATTTAAAAGTTCTTACCTCGGGGTCCGCCGGCAGCAGTGAAAATTGAGCAGGCACGGCGCTTCAGCCTGCCTTCCCTTCTGTGTCAGCTCTGCCTCTGGTTCCACCCTTCCGGAAACAGGAAATGAGGGCGGGACCAGAGGCAGAGCTGAGACTGAAGGGAAGGCAGGCTGAAGCGCCGTGCCTGCTCGACTTTCACTGCTGCCGCCGGACTCAGAGGTAAGAACTTTTAAATTCAGGCCGGCATGCAGGAAGGCAAGGGGCAGGCAGAGGACTGGGAGAAGAGGGCGGGCAACGCAGGTCGGGCTGCCACTCGGAGGGGAGAGACAGAGAGGGAAGGAGGCGCTGGGGTCTGGAACTCGGAGGAGAGGGGGGCATGGAACGGAGGGGAGGGGAGGGAGGGGGCGGGCCTGGAACTCGGAGGAGAGGGGGGGCCTGGAACTCGGAGGATGGGGGGAGGGAGGGGGGGTGATTCTCCCGCGATTGTATCCTCACCTCCAACGTTCTGTGGCTGGCTGGTGCTGGCTTCCCTTCCCTTTCACTGATCCGCCCTCTGACGTCATCGCGAGGGCGGACCAATGGGAAGTGTGTTACGAACCCAGGCATACATACGTAGAACGTTGGAGGTGCAAATTATTATATAGGATATGTTAAATATTAATATGTTGCAAAGTGTCAGTAAATTTACTATCAGTTAATAATTCCACCTCCCCAAAATGACATTCTACAAAAATGATCTCATGTCAGTAAAAACATTGTGAGCAATGGGCCTGTCAAGTTTTTGAAAGCTGCATGTCAACATAAAAAGGAGAGAATCTCATTAAAGGAAGCCCATTGGAGCTAATTCTGTAAGGAGCCACCTAGATTTGCAGAGCAAGTATGTGCATAAATACCAGTATTCTAGCCATTTACATGCATATGAGTGTAAATGAGCTATTTTCAACTATATATACATACCAGTATTTGATGGCGCATACTTTTTAGGTGATCATTTACATGGGGGGGGGGGGGCATGCATTTATACACACACATTATAAAATACTATAGTTATGCACGTTCCTTCACAGTCTAAGCACTAGCATTTACACCTGCTCTATGAGTACTGTAAGCGCTTGCACCTAAAATATAGGTGCGTATTTGACCTGTTATGTTAGTATTCTATAAGGAAAGTAGAACCTACTTTTCCATATAGAATAGACTCAAAATAGGTTTGTTCTTGGCATGTAAAAATAGGCGCCTCTTTATAGAATTACCTTCATAGTATATAAAATGGTAATCGTAAATGTATGATTGTTTCTCTTGGTCATACCACATCTGAGTAAGTGGAACTGACATTTCAGCCATCGTGCTGTGGCTTTCTTCAGGGTATGCTGTGAGGTCTGCAGTTTGGTTTTATGTATAGTGGATTCTCAAATTTGATTGGCTGGAGTTTGAGGTGGGTAATTACCTCAGGAAAGTAGACAGAAAATTCCGTTGATCACAAATTTGAATTTTGGCAGGAAAGTCCGTTGGTCACAAATTTGAATTTTGGCAGGAACGTCCGTTGGTCACAAATTTAAATTCTGGTTTGAATGAGGATGGAGATTCATTGGGACAGTTCTGCTTTTGGAGGGGGAGAGAAATTTCTGTATGTCATATTTTAAAACTGGAAGGGGGAAGAAAATGTTTTTCCTCAGCACCAGTCCTTTTTGTTCTAAATTTCTTTTGAATGAGCGGTTGCCATACTTTGTTTAGGATGTGCCCTTTGTCTCCATTGAAGTTATTAGAGTGTCTTGCTATCTCTATTGCCTCTTTGATTCTTTGTGGCCACCAACAATCTTCTTTCTCTCAAGATTTTTATGCCCTCAAATCTTATCATATGACCAGTTACCTTTAGCATGAAGAGCTACAGCTAATTTTTCCATATTGCAGAGCTTGTGATGTCTCTTATGCTCTTGTAGCCTTTCCACTACTGTGCTTACGGTTTTGCCAATATACGATTGGCCACAACAGCAGGGGATTTTGTACACTCCAGGGGTTTGGAGCAGAGTTAGCTGGTCTTACATGTATTTTTATTATTATTACCATTTGTATAGTGCTACCAGACGCACGCAGCGCTGAACACCTGACATAAAGAGACAGTCCCTGCTCAAAAGCGCTTACAATCTAAAAATACAGACAGACAAGACAGTTACGGGTGAGAGAAGTACTGGGTGATAAGGAAAGAAGAAAGGGACAAGGGAGGGCAACTGAGTAATGACTAGGAGTTAAAAGCAGCAGTGAAAAGGTGGGTTTTCAGCATAGATTTGAAAACAGGTAGAGATGGAGCTAGACGTATAGGTTCAGGAAGTCTATTCCAGGCATAAGGTGCCGCAAGAGAAAAGGAACGAAGCCTGGAGTTAGCAGTAGAGGAGAAGAGGGACGACAAGAGAGATTTGTCCAGTGAGCGGAGTTCACGGGGAGGAATGTAGGGAGAGATGAGAGTGGAGAGGTAATGGGGGGCTGCAGAGTGTGGATGCCAGCTTCTATAGTATACTGTAGGCTGTTTTTATGTTATTCTTCCTTAGCAGTTTTCCTATGTGATCCGTCACTCCTTGTATATAGGGGAGCACCATGAGTTTTTGTTCTGTCACGTGGTCGTCATCTAATGGTGGTTGTTGATTTTGTGGGTTGGGTTGTCCAGAAGTTTTTAGGGCTTGAGAAGTGGCCCTTCTGCTACAGCTATTAAGTAAGATTGTGTCCTGGCAGGTGTCCTTTTCTTTCTGGAGATTGTCCGGGTCACAAACTCTTATCTCTGTTCATTAGTGTACATAGGACATCTCTTTTTGTGGCTGGATAGTCATAGAACTCTGCATGTAGATAATGGTTGGTATAGGTGAGTTTTCTGTATACCATGTGATCCGGGCTTCCATCTGTCCACTTTCTGATCATTACATCCAGAAAGGGAAGGCATCCATTGATCTCAGTCTCCATGGTGAATTTTATGTTGGGGTGGCTGCTATTCAAATGGTTTAGAAAATCAGAGGTTTTTCTGTCCATGGAGCCAGATAACAAATGTGTCATGTACATAGCAGATCTACTGTTTGGGCTTGAGTTGGCACTCTCTAGCAGGGTAGATTTGAGAAACTCCATGAATATGTTGGCTACCACCAGGAAGAGGTGGGAGCCCATCGTTATGCCTTCTATTAGAACATAGTACTGTTCCCAATACTGAAAGAATGTTGTCTTTAAACAGAATGTCGTTAGGTTAGCCTATTCCATAAGTAGTCCACGTATCTCCAGCTTCTGGTTTATGACCTGGACTGCTTCATCCACTGGGACTTGGTGAACAGGAAAACCACACCAAAACTGACCAGAACATTTGCCACGTAGTTGCAGGCCATTAATGATCTCTGTGAGATGGGCAGAATCTCTGATGTTTGAGGGTGTCGTCAGTTAACGTTCTTAATTTTCGGGCCAGCTAGCATGCTAAGGGGAGTGGTTTGGGAAGTTGATTGTACTTATAATGGGTTGCAGTGGAATGCTCAGTTTGTGATCTTGGGTAGGCCATAGAATCCAGGGGCCAGATGTTTACCTCGCTTCAGACTTGTTTTTTTCTCTGGCTCGATGGAAGTGACATTGTTTATCTGGCTTGTTACTTCTCTATGAATTTTCTGGAGTGGCTTGTTGGGGAGCAATACATACGTGTCCTCTGTTAGGAAGTTGGATACCTTTTGGTGGTAATCTTTGGCATCTATCATTATAGTCATGTTTCCTTTGTTAGCAGGGAGTATCACTAGGTCCTGTTGTTTTCATAAGGATTGTAGTGCTAGTCATTTCTCATTTGGTAAGATGTGGCGAGGTGCTTCATAATTCCAGCTATGGAAGTCATGGTAAATGTATGTCAGTAAAAGTCTGGAAGACTGTCAGTAGAATTCATTTTCAGGAATATTTGAGTCTTTATCCTGCAGCTTGCTCAGTCACTTTAGCCTCCTGCAGTCATAACTAAATTCATCATCAATGATGATCTAGATTGTATAACGACTAGCGTAGAGCAAAATTCACAGAAATGATCATGCAGCCTTTGCTGAAGTGAGAAACATGTCAACTTGCTCTTCTACCATTTCTATTTAATAGGGTGCAGAGGAGAGGGGAACAGGAGATGTAGTGGTTGTTTTGTGATTTGCTTATAATTACAAAGGACAGTGCTGGGGTTTCAACTCCTAAGCCTGTGCATGCGCACATCTGGGTGTGTATAGGTTTGTAGTCAGTCAGTGTACAAAGCAGCACTATGGGAAAGGATTGATTCAGTGTTTCCCTCCCTTTTGTGCTTCTTTTTTCTCAGAGATACTCAGACTAACTCCAGAGATAACATAGTTCCCCTTCCTCTTGACTTGGTGGCCAGTGTGGGTATCCATTCCCTGTGATACACATGCATATGTAACTATATGTACATATATACACACACACACACTCACAGAGAAAGAGAGAGAGAGAGAGAGAGAGAGAGAGAGAGAGAGAGAGACAGAGAGAGACCTTGTTGATATTCAAAGGCACTTATTTGATCAATATTGTATGCAAACAGCATTGATACCTTTTTTTAATGTGGGCCTGGTTATTAATAATTTATCAATTTATTTAGCAACTATCACATAAATAGCAATCCTAACTGAAAGGAATAAGCTATCCATTAAGCCTAGGATCCTATCAGGCTCATTTTCAAAAGAGAAAAACATCCAAAAAGTGACATAAGTCTGCATTTGGATGGTTTGTTTTTTATATAAATTTCAAATTATACACCAAGTATTACACTTGTAAAGAAAAGGTACAATTGTCCATAACTTTATAAAGCAATATTCAAGAAATAATAAATCCTGACAGAGTACACACTAGTCCTCAATATTAGATCCAAGGTTTAACAATAACCGGAGAATTTAAATAACAGTTTTGAAAGAAAATAGAACCGGTCTGGGGTTTTCTTTTTTTCCCTATTCAAGCATGTTCTTTTCACTTCAAAGATTTTTTGGCTGTTATAAATTCACTAAGTTGTACAGATTCAAAAAAAACATATATTTGACCGATTGATAGCAGACAATTCACTTACACGGGTAACGTAAGAAAAATGTTGCACCTAGCTGGAGAACTCCTGGCTTCAGTAACAAAAACTGCCTGCGTCTTTTTTGAGTCTCCTTAGAGACGTCAGGAAATATAAGTACTTTAAAACCCATAAATTCTTTTTCTCTATTTTTAAAGAATTTCTTCATAACCATAGTTTTATCAATAGAGATAGCTAGAGTTACTAACAATGTAGCCAAGGCTACTAAGTCCTCTGTTGGTGTCTCTAAAATCACTGATACATCAAGTGGTTGCTCTTGTTGTTGTATAGAGGTCCCAGATATCCGTTGTGGTAAATAATAAACTTGACTCATAGGTGGAAAATTTTCATCTGTGAAACCTAATATTTCTTTCATATATCTAGCTAACATCTCTCTTGGAGTGCATTTGGATGTTTTTCTTACAAAAACATCCAAGTCAGTATTTTTGAACCCTATTTTTAGACGTTTTTCTCTGAGGTCCGCCAGCAGTGCATCCAAATCTCAAAGGGGAGAGCCAGGGGCGTGTTCAGGGAGGAACTTGGGCGTTCCTAAGACTTAGACATAATGGAACAAAACAAAAATGTCCAGGACTAAAACTTCATAATAAAAACAGGTCTAGCTCAAAACGTCTGACTAAAATTTAGACGTTTTGAGCTAGACCTGTTTTTATTACGAATAAGGCACAAAGAGGTGCCCTAAATAACCAGATGACCACTGGAGGGAATCAGGAATGACCTCCCCTTATTCCCCCAATAGTCACTAACCCCCCTCCCACTCCCCCACCCCCAAAAATGTGATGAAAAATATTACTTACCAACCTCTATGCCAGCCCTCAGATGTTATACTCAGGTCCATTAGAACAGCATGCAGGTCCCTGGAGTAGTGTAATGTTTGGTGCAGTGCACTGCAGATAGGTGGACCCAGACTCCTACCTCCCCCTACCTATTACAATTGTGGAGGAAACTGTGAGCCCTCCAAAACTCACCAGAAACACACTGTACCCACATATAGGTGCCCCTTTCACCTGTAAGGGCTATGGTAGTGGTGTACAGTTGGGGGTACTGGATTTTGGGTGGGTTTTGGGGGACAGCATACAAGGTAAGAAAGCAATGGTGAGATATGCACCTGGGAGCATTTTATGAAGTCCATTGCAGTGCCCCATAGGGTGCCCTATTGCTGTTCTGTGATGTCAGGGGGACCAGTCTACTAAAAATGCTGGCTCCTCCTACATCCCAATGGCTTGATTTTGTTCGTTTTGCAGTTGGACGCTTTTTTTTTTTTTTTTTTTTTTTCGAAAATGGACCAAAAAAAATACGTCCACAGTATTTAAAAAAAAAAAAAAGATAGACGTTTTTCTTTTTCGAAAATGACCTTCTTCCCTATTTAGATTTTGGACGTTTTTTGCAAAACGTACAAAGTCGGACTTAGATGTCATATCGAAAAAGCCCCTCCACATTTATGAGTCCTACCTAAACAGACAAGGCCACTGAGGGGCCAGTTCTGTAAAATAGGCACTAACAGTTGCATGCCTATTAACCACATATGGGGTCATTCTCTATAAATCGCCTAACATTAGGCCAAATAGTTCATTAAGTTATGTGCACAACTGACCTTATTCTATACTTTGTGCATGCAAATTATTGCGCTAGTCGGAAATTTGGGTATGCAGCTTTCTAGAATTAATGGGATAAATGTTTAGAATAATAGCATTTACACATGGATGTGTGCATGTGTGTAAATTGCAAAATTCTGAGAAAGCACTATTCTGTAAACATTGCAATCAGTGTTGACTTCAAACACTGACTGTGGAATTTAAAAATTTATACCTGGCTATTTAGTGCCAGGCTGTACTCAGATACCAGTGCTGGCTGAATATCTGGGTATAAGGTGGGTACTAGATGTTACTCATGTACTGCCGGTATTCAGCACTTGTACCTGGTTAACTAACCAGGCAAGTTAGGAAAGCTACTTGGCCTGGATAATTATAGGGGGATCGGTGCTGAATAGTGAAAGTACACAGATAACTTCTAGCTCTGCTTTAGCCCTGCCCCTGTACTGCCCTGGCACTACCTGGATAGTACCAAGGTGGTCAAACATGATTTTCATTGGCATTAACAGGATACTACTGCTTATGCTATTTAAAATTACTGGCTGGGCCCGTTGATTCATCTGCTGCAGTTTTGAATATTGAAAATATATCTATAGCTACATAGATACAGTTATAGATATAGATATTTTTTAAACTGTAGCATTTATCCTAGCAAACAAATTTCATTCATATACGTCTGCTTTTTTCTTCTCTTAGGCTCCTAAAAAGCACTTACAGAATGGGGTTATCAGGGGATATCAGATTGGTTACCGAGAGTACAGCACAGGGGGTAACTATCAGTTCAACATTATCAGCCTGGACAGCACAGGGGACAGCGAACTCTACACCCTGGACAACCTGAAGAAGTTCACTCAGTATGGGGTGGTGGTGCAAGCGTGCAACCGAGCGGGGACAGGACCCTCTTCTCAGGAACTAATCTGCACCACCCTGGAGGATGGTAAGACTTGTCACATCTCATTGTCTGCTTCTGGCACTGACTTTCTCTCAGGACTAGCTGATAGCTCAGTGATTAGCTGTGGATTGGACCAACTCCTGGGTGTTGTTTCTTCTATGATTTAATGATTTTTATTCAGGATCAAACAAATCCAACATTGTACAATGAAACAACATGTCTAAACAAAAACAGCAATCAATTACATGACAGTAATCAAACATAACATAATAATAAACAAAGACATCATATAGCAAAAAGCTGGATAACATATGATCCCATTTTGGTTTGTGAAAAAAACTCCCACAGTCTTTACCCTAGTTTCCTTTCAAATTTAACAGTTGTATACAAGATCACCCCTCCCCCTCCCCCTACTGTAACCCGTAGGGTTACACTTAGTCTGCAGCCCCTCATTACCTCTCTACCCTCATCTCCCCTTACGTTCCCGCCCGAAACCTCCGCTCACAGGACAAATCCCTCCTCTCAGTACCCTTCTCCACCACTGCCAACTCCAGGCTCCGCCCATTCTGCCTCGCCTCACCCTATGCTTGGAATAAACTTCCTGAGCCCTGACGCCAAGCCCCCTCCCTACCCATCTTCAAACCCTTACTCAAAGCCCACCTCTTCAATGTTGCTTTCGGCACCTAACCTTTATACCTTTTCAGGAAATCTTGACTGTCCCAATTTGACGACCCCTACTTGACTGACTGTACATTTGTCCTTTAGATTGTAAGCTCTTCAAGCAGGGACTGTCCTTCTATGTTAAATTGTACAGCACTTCGTAACCCTAGTAGCGCTTTAGAAATGTTTAATAGTAGTAGTAGTAGTAGTATCTTAAACATATTCTGAGATGACACGGCACCTAGACTCTTATGACCCCGGGCCATCTCTGAAAGGATAACATCCAATATGCCCAATCCCCCCTCCCCTACCCAAGCAGAGAACCCCGAAACAACCCCTAATATAACAATGAGGCATATTTTCAAAGCACTTTGGGAGGCTAAGTTCCATAGGTTTCTATGGAACTTTGGGAGGCTAAGTGCTTTGAAAATAAGCCTCAATGTCAACTTAGGAAACACTGTGAAACCTATTCAATACAGCACTCCTTGCTTTATGGGAGATAGTTTACAAGTGACAATTCCAGATACATATGAAAGCCCTTCTTCCCTTTGAGGAATTCCTAGCAGCCCTTGCCTCCCATAACACTGGGTGTTGTTTTTATTTTTTTATTTTAGTTATATTTGTACCCCGCGCTTTCCCACTCATGGCAGGCTCAATGCGACTTACATATACAGGTACTTATTTGTACCTGGGGCAATGGAGGGTTAAGTAACTTCTTCTGATACCAGCATGGAATATGACTTCATGGCCCATCTAGAGTCTCTTTCAGAAACCTCTATACTTACCCCAGTCTTTCTTGAAAATTTTTTACTGTTTTGATTCCACCACTGAGTCTACCCCACAAGAGTCTCATGTTGTCTCATATTGTGATGGCATGATCTAGAACTTTTTGGTATGTGTATGCTGTGGTCTTGGTTTGAATGAAATAGGTCTTTCCTATTATTTTTATGGAATTGTTTTCTATTTTTGATTTTTATGTATTTAGACTTTGTGAACCGCATAGATCCTTTTACGGGCTTCACGGAATATTAAATTTTTAATAAACATAAACTTTGTTGATATAGGGGAGGGGGAAAGTAGCACTGGCAGTGCTATACATAAACAGCCAGTGCTTTTTTTGTAGCAAAAAAAGTGCAAGTACTCATACAGGACAACCTTAGGGGTGGGGTCATTATAGCTTCCCCCATACAGTTGCCACACCCACAGTAACCACACCCCTTACCAGCCATGGAGTATATAAAAAGGCATTATTGAAAATATTTTCTCCAATTTGTTTTAAATTTACTACTTAGTAGCTTCATTGCAGACAGAATAATAGAATTCAGTTATATCATGGGAGCAAGTAGATGGATATGTCTGAAACAGATTAGCATATATACCCAGCTGGGCATTTAAAAGTCTGTCATAGCCATAAATATAGACAGTTATTCAAATATTATCACGTGTACACAGCAGAACAGGCATCCATACACACATTGCAAAAGTAAACAACAGCTTCTACAGAGTGCACCCAGAACTTAATTTTTATTTTCTCATTGCCATCTTCCGAAATTCTAGATAGCAGATGTACAGATCAGTAGGACCCAAAGCAGTCCAAAAAACTAAAATCAGAAACAACGCAGTTTATAACTAACTGTTCAATCACTCTTAAGATTCACCTTTGGGTTTAAATAGCAAAACCATGTGCATGTGAAGACTGGATAAAGGAATTAAAATAAAGTTTAAAGCAATTGCCCTTAATATGTAATACTTGGTTGCAATAATGGAACTGTGATGGAATATTCACATAGCAAGCAGCCTGAGCCAACAGATTTATTTTGCACTGAACATAATTAATTTTGTATGAACTTGGCGGCCTAATAGTGTGCTGAACTGGACAATGTTGGCACATTTAGACTGACGTTGGACAGAACTTCTACATGAAGGAAGCCCTTTCCTCATTATTTAATACCTCTCTGTGAAATAGTAGTAATAAAAAAAGGCAAGTGCATTTTTATAATATACCACTGCATTCCACAAACAAAAGGAACAAGTTCCCATATGCCATCTTTTTCTTTTGATATAGGCCACAGGAAATAAAGATGTTAAATGCTCCCAGGTTTCAACCTAATTAATTTTTTTTAATTGTACGTATAAATAGTAAGTCTGATTGTTAAGCACCTGATTCTCATAACATCACATGATGTTTTCACCTGGTAGAGGACCGCCAAAACAGACATCTCTGCACAAATACAGGGAGTCCCTATAGCCAGCCCCTCCAAATAACACAGTGATTTACAATTTAGAACTAATTACTACTCTAACCGATGAAATCAATACTTCCTCTGTGTATGCTGCAGAATCCGGCATATTTGAAAATATAAGTGAGATCAAATAAAAATGCTACCTACAAACAGAACGACACCATGGATAGAGCAGCTCAGAGGTTTGCTTGTTTTGTTTTGGGTGGATAGAACAGAAAAAAAAACAGCTGCCACCGGAGGAGAGGGAAATGGAGACCAACTTTGATGTCATGCCGTCTCCTTTTCTCAATATAAACTCCTTGGCGGGAACAAAGCCAAGAAATTCGTAAGCAAATTTTCCAGCCCCATCCACCTCACAAGCACTCTTCCTGCAGACAGCCAGGCCTCTCAATGTCTTTCAAACCTTCCCCATCCTCCCCCCCCCCCCCCCCCCCCCCCCCCCCCAGGGTTTACCTTCCAGCTTGTTTCTGTTGTACAGCAACAGCAGCGTTACAGAGAAAGTTGGCTGTGCTGGCCCTGGAGTCTCTTCTCTGCCACACCCCTGCGGAAATAGGAAGTTATATCATGGGGGCAGGGTGCAGAAGAGAGGAGATTCTGGGGTGGCACAGCCAACTTTTTCTGTAACGCTGCTGTTGCAGTATGACAGAAACAAGCTGAAAGGTAAACCGGGGGAAGCTGCCATAGCACCTGTGGCTTCCCCCATTCTGACACCTATGGCAGGGGAGCAGGTAAAAAAGGTGCTGGTACACCGTACCGGTGTGTATCGGCACAAAAAAAGCCCTGAAAACAGCCAACATCCCATAAATTCAGCTAGGTAATATTAGTTATAAAGCCATTATGTGTCAGGTAAAGGGAAAAACTATTTAAAGTATAAAAACAAGTTTTAAAGGTTACATTAGCTTGTAAGGGGCCCCCAGCTTTTTATTTTTATTATCCTGGCAATTTTCTTCAGCTGCTTTGAGCTTTTAGCTCAACTGGATCCAGTTCTGGAATTTGGCATTCATTTAAATTATACTTCTTATAGCTTTTAGCCCAAAATGACGGAATAAAACACACAATTTTAGGTTTTTTTTCCTGTATCTCCAGAAAGAGTACACCCTCTTCACGAAGAATGTGCATGCTTTTCCCGATAGTACACACATGTGTGAACAGTGAGCATGGAAAAAGTGCACACATCATGAAAAGTGCATGTTCTTGTGATAGAATACACATACTTTCTGACAAAATGAAAAAAAGATAAAAATAAAAAAAACCCTCAAAGCAAAAATTCCTAATGTGGTGGCACGAGCTACCTGGGGATTTTATCTGTTCTATTCTGTTATAAAAGACTTATCACCCACCAACTCCTTCAATTGAGATTCAAGGCGAGATACAAGAAAGAAAAAAGTACTGATACAATGCATTACAAAAATATATAAAAATTTAAAATGAAGTCATCAAACATCATGTCTTACTAAATTTTTTTATTTTTGTTACATTTGTACCCCGCGCTTTCCCACTCATGGCAGGCTCAATGCGGCTTACATGGGGCAATGGAGGGTTAAGTGACTTGCTCAGAGTCACAAGGAGCTGCCTGTGCCTGAAGTGGGAATCAAACTCAGTTCCTCAGGACCAAAGTCCACCACCCTAACCACTAGGCCACTCCTCCACTCCAATTTAACAAACAAATACGTTTTAAAAACTTTACAAACAGAAAAACAACATCTCACTAAACGTAATTCTACGGGAAGATTATTCCATAGTCAGAGAGCCGAAAACAGAAAAGAGTGAGAAAATAAATCCTTAAATCTCATATACTTAACCATTGGAAAAACCAAAAGCAGCTGATTACAGCTCCTAGATGCTATGTGGGGGTTTAATATTTTCACCAGTTGAGATAGACAGGTACCTTCTAAAATCTCGAATACTAAATATAACACCTTAAAATAGATCCAAGCCTATACCAGCAACCAATGTAACTCCCTCAACAGAGGAGCCACATGATCATTGCGAGACTTGCAAAAAGTAAATCTGTCAGCTGAATGTTGAATCAATTGAATTTTTTAAATCGGCTTTGAAGTTATACCCAAGTACAGAGAATTACTATAATCAAAATTGAGAGTTGTACAATAATTCTAAAGTGATCCTGCAAGAAATAAGAGTGCAACATACGCAGTTGCTTCAACCTAAAATAAGCTCTCCTAACCAGACTATTAATCGGGGGTTCCATTGTAAGTGAGGAATCCAAGAGCATCCCCAAGACTTTCAATACCTTTTCAGCCTTTTATTGAAACCCATTACTAGTTGGAATAAACAGAGATATTTGACAATTTGAAAGTAAAGCATAACATTCTAGTCTTATCAGTATTTAATTTGAGTTGTACAGATGTTGACCAATCTCTAATTCTTTTAATACAATTTTCAGTGGCAGAAGGAATAGATCCTACATCCTGATTGATAGGTACCAGCACAAAAATATAAGACTACATAAGCTTGTTTGGATTCAATAATACTTGTCCAAGTAAACTCATGTATAAATGATATAGAAGGACATAAACCAACTAAAAAGAGGACCCATCAATCCAACTTCAGAAAGTAATCTTAGTAAGATGTCATGATTAACGATGTTGAAGGCTGCAGAAATATCAAATTGGCCTAGCTTTTGTGGTCACAGTATTTCACCAGGGTCTACAAACCACAGCTCCCTCTAACATGGAGTCTCTGAGTCTGGCCTCTAGTTGGTGTTGATTAATAGCTGAGACCTTATTTCTTCCTCTGCCCCATGGGAAGTGAGCTATACCTCCACAGCATCCCAGGTCCAGATAACAGAAGCCTGGGCCAGAAATTAAACTTAGCTTTCCCACATGGAAGCATACAGCCTACCATTGTTCTGGCCCAGGATATCTTTAGATTTGACATTCCTCTTCAAACCAACTAAATGTTGGGAAAATCCTCTGCTTATTTTAGGATACTCTTTTGAGATCTTGCCAGGTACTTGTGACTTGGATTGGCCATTATTGGAAACAGGATACATGACTTGATGGACTTTGTCTGCCTAAGTATGGCAATGCTTATGTTCATATGTTTGCCCTCTCTGTTCCTCTCAAAGTCATTCCTGCCTTCCTATTTAATATCACTGGGAATGTTGATATGAGCTGCATGGGGTGACAGGTTTGGGCTAGTCACCTTACTGGGCAGACTACATGGATCATGCTGATCTATTTCTGTTGTCTGTCAGTATATTACTATGATTTGGAGGCTGGGATTTGGGTGGAAATTTTTCTCTAATGAAATTAGATGGACATAGCTGTGGCAGTAACCTAACCATCAGAGGAATGCAGCAGAGAGAAGCAGGCAGGGTCAAGGAGTACTGGAACACTGCAGGGAAAGCTCTATAATAGATAAACGATAGGAAAGTATATAGCACTAGAAACATTTTCCCTGTTGCCTTTAAGACAACAGTCTTCCCTGGTTTGTAACTGTCACTGTGCACACACTAGATATATGTATTTATTTATTAGGATTTATTTACCACATTTTTGAAGGAATTCAGTCATGGTGGTATACAGTAAGAATAAATCAAACATGAGCAATAGACAATTACATCAGTAAAAATATTCAAAAAACAATATAAACTATGACATACAGTGGTGGAAATAAGTATTTGATCCCTTGCTGATTTTGTAAGTTTGCCCACTGACAAAGACATGAGCAGCCCATAATTGAAGGGTAGGTTATTGGTAACAGTGAGAGATAGCACATCACAAATTAAATCCGGAAAATCACATTGTGGAAAGTATATGACGCTGGGCGAGAAGGAGACAACTGTTGGTGCCATAGTAAGAAAATGGAAGAAGTACAAAATGACTGTCAATCGACAAAGATCTGGGGCTCCACGCAAAATCTCACCTCGTGGGGTATCCTTGATCATGAGGAAGGTTAGAAATCAGCCTACAACTACAAGGGGGGAACTTGTCAATGATCTCAAGGCAGCTGGGACCACTGTCACCACGAAAACCATTGGTAACACATTACAACATAACGGATTGCAATCCTGCAGTGCCCGCAAGGTCCCCCTGCTCCGGAAGGCACATGTGACGGCCCGTCTGAAGTTTGCCAGTGAACACCTGGATGATGCCGAGAGTGATCGGGAGAAGGTGCTGTGGTCAGATGAGACAAAAATTGAGCTCTTTGGCATGAACTCAACTCGCCGTGTTTGGAGGAAGAGAAATGCTGCCTATGACCCAAAGAACACCGTCCCCACTGTCAAGCATGGAGGTGGAAATGTTATGTTTTGGGGGTGTTTCTCTGCTAAGGGCACAGGACTACTTCACCGCATCAATGGGAGAATGGATGGGGCCATGTACCGTACAATTCTGAGTGACAACCTCCTTCCCTCCGCCAGGGCCTTAAAAATGGGTCGTGGCTGGGTCTTCCAGCACGACAATGACCCAAAACATACAGCCAAGGCAACAAAGGAGTGGCTCAGGAAGAAGCACATTAGGGTCATGGAGTGGCCTAGCCAGTCACCAGACCTTAATCCCATTGAAAACTTATGGAGGGAGCTGAAGCTGCGAGTTGCCAAGCGACAGCCCAGAACTCTTAATGATTTAGAGATGATCTGCAAAGAGGAGTGGACCAAAATTCCTCCTGACATGTGTGCAAACCTCATCATCAACTACAGAAGACGTCTGACCGCTGTGCTTGCCAACAAGGGTTTTGCCACCAAGTATTAGGTCTTGTTTGCCAGAGGGATTAAATACTTATTTCCCTCTGCAGAATGCAAATAAATTCATATACTTTCCACAATGTGATTTTCCGGATTTAATTTGTGATGTGCTATCTCTCACTGTTACCAATAACCTACCCTTCAATTATGGGCTGCTCATGTCTTTGTCAGTGGGCAAACTTACAAAATCAGCAAGGGATCAAATACTTATTTCCACCACTGTAGCATACTACTTACAATGCCAACACAATACATAATGGAACATTTTAATTGACAGTATAGAGTATAATGTCAACACAATATGTAATAGAACATTTTAATTGACAGTGTAGGGTATAAGCAAAGATGAAACCTATAGATAGGTAAGAGAGTGAGCGGCGTTAGAAAAAAGGTGACTAATTTAAAGAAAGTGCTGTTCTTTAAGGCAGCCATTCCCAACCCAGTCCTCAGAGCACATCTAGTCCCATTGGGATTTTAGGATATCCACAATGAATATTCATGAGTTAGATTTGCCTGCACTCCTGACAAATCCACTTTTGCACTCCATAATAGCAGCTGATGTAGAACCAAATCAAATGCACTAGATATAAGTAATAATTTATTTATTTATTTATGCAGAACATTTATACCCCGCCTTATACCACTGAAAGCGGCCTCAAAGCAGCTTACAATGAACTGATAAAACAATACAATGACAGTCGAGAGGATAGAAGGAACAGAGGAAGAAGGGAAGGGAAAAGAGTCTAAGTAAAGAATTAAAAAAAGTACAGAGAAGGGCAATAATAGAGGGGATGGAGTGACCCTCCTCCCCCCTTGTGGAAAGGCTAAAGACACTAGAGCTCTTCATCTTGAGATGACTGAGGGGCAGTGCGTTTTTTCTAGCAAAAAAGGTACTGGTCTGGTCCTCAAATGCCAGGCCACACTTTGTGGATGGGGTGATCACTAAGGGACCCACCCCACAATAGCCAGGCCCCCTGCAACCAGTCACAGAATCTATGACAAGGCAAAATTGGTGTGTAGAGCCTGAGCTTTTTCAATAAAATTTGGGGACCATGGGTCAATTTTCGCAGACAATGGAAAAGGTGCCAGTACTCAGTATTTATTTTATTGCATTTGTATCCCACATTCCCCCACCTATTTGCAGGCTCAATGTGGCTTACATAGATTTCTTATTATTGTCATTTCAGGATATCAGATACAGTACACTGTCTTCCATTTATTGAGATATCTTAGCACATTATCCATCACCACTACTAGCACTGTCTTTGTACTGTGGGCCACCCTAAATCCAGCCTGATGCTGATCAAATTTCTCAGTACTTTTCAAGAAAGCCTGTACCTGATGCACCACCACCCTTTCTATTACTTTCACCAAGAAAAGGTATAGTGGATAGAGTGCATGAATTTTCCCGAACGTAGGATCTAAAGTATTTGTAAGTAATGAAAAAACTCCTGAATGTTTAAGCTACCATAGAAGCCTGCCTTCATCTAAGGAATAGCAACAATATTATGCAACCAACCCATCTCTTATTCTGAGGCATTTTCACCACAAATGAAGGACAAGAATCAAATGGAGAGTAAAGGCTTATGGCGCCAGATCCAAGCACTAGTTCCAAGTGAGCTCGAAGTATAGAGAAGCAGGATAAAACTTTGGTTGAAAAACAGAAGAAATGCATATTAATTTAATATTTAAACAATGGGCTATGAAGAAAGAGATTCCCAGCAGACAAACAGGATAGACCAAAATATATGAGGTAGTGAGTAATACATTATCTGCAATGTGCTTGCCACTATTCTCTTTTCTGGAGTTAGTATCTACAGAAGAATTTTAAAAAATGCCAAATGAAGGTTACTAAGTCAAAGGCATTCCTTCTCCTCCAATCCATCCTTCCCAGGCCCTATGCTATATTGGAATTTGTTAGAAGCTGTTTCAGGAGGGTCAAGGAAAGAAATGTATCTAAAATACATTTGCCAAGCTAATGTGCAAATGGAGTAGCTGATATTAGGAGCATGGAGCTCTCTGAACTCAGAATCTGGAGAAATGCGTATCTTTCACAAATAGAATCAACAGAAGTTCTAAGA
Source organism: Microcaecilia unicolor (assembly GCF_901765095.1). NCBI lineage: Eukaryota > Metazoa > Chordata > Amphibia > Gymnophiona > Siphonopidae > Microcaecilia > Microcaecilia unicolor. Next base: position 226,495,412 of record NC_044035.1, read on the forward strand.
GATTCCTGTGAACAATTTTAAACAATTTAGGAGGGACTGGATTTATATATTGTAACTAGGTACCTCTATGTGCAGCCAAGGATAGAACAATCTCCTCCAGCCACGGGCTCCTGGTACAGTCAAGAAATAAATGTCCACCAGCAACTTCGATCTTAAGGACTTTATTCCATGAAGGTTTCTAGTAGACCTGATACACAGTTCCAACAGCAGCATTCACCTTCAATCTTAAGCACATGTAAGCCACCTGAAAGTGTGTGGCAAATAGTCCCCTTTAAGCAGTAGGCTATCAGCACATACCAGGATTCAATACAGGCTCACAGTCAGCTCCAGTCTGGGCTCTTCATCCAGTGCACAATAAACAGTAGTTCAATTCCAAATAGAAGCAGTTCTTTCAGTTCGTCATCACAGTTAAATCACAAAGCAGCAGTTTCTACCTTCTACTCTCTTTACATTCAATACTTTCCCTAGAGTTCAATACTTTAGGGACTCCTCATAACCAAGGGATTTCACCCTGCATTAGCTTCACTGATAAATTCAATACTTTAAGGACCTCCCTTAACCAAGGATTTTCAGCCTGCAAATACTTTTGGGACTTCCTCACACCCAAGGTATTTCAGCCTGCTTCAGTACTTTAGGGACCTCTCTTACCCAAGGGTTTTCAGCCTGCAACTGCTTCTCTCCCTCTGCTTCTCTCTTCTGGGACTCCTTCCCACCTGCCTAATCAATCCCTGGCTTCTGCTCTCACAACCAATCATTCTCCTTCCATTAGCTTCCCCCACACCCATACCAGCTGATTTCACAGTAAGAATACTGAAAGGTAATTTTAAAACAATACAGGAACGTAAGACCTTTGAAATAAGAATGATTGAATATTTTGACACCCAACAAACAGGACTTAATAAGGATCTGGGTTTTCTAACCCATTATAAACCATAAAGCTGTATTTCTCTGTTTATTACCCTCCTCTCACCTACCAACACCCATCCTGTTAGAATATCAATGAAATGCTTTGATGTCCCCATGCATACCCCCACCCTCCCACTATGTCAGACTGTCAAAGTAATGCTTTGATGTTTCTCTTATATATACTATCTGCTACCACATTTGCTTATTTCCGATCTGACGAAGAAGGGCAACCTTCGAAAGCTAATCAAGAAATGTATTAAGTTATGTCCAATAAAAAATGTATCATCTTATTTTCTTTTCCATGTTTTATTTTGTTTGATTTCTAAGATCTGGAAAAATTAGTATTTTTGATCCGAAGAATTGAGATGAGATAAATCTGAAGTAGCGTCTGAAAACATGATTCCTATCAGTTTCAAATGCAAAAGAAGCAAGAAGGGTCATGCGTTCTGTAATAGTTTCTAAGGATGATTCTAGAAATTGTGTTAAGTTCAATTCCAGAGCTTCCACATGTACTGTTTTAGGTACTGTTTTAGCTCCAGTAATATAGTAAGCTTTTATAATTGGAGGCTAAGCTTCTTTAGGAATTCCAAGTACTTCAGAAAAATATTTTTTTAGCATTTCCAATGGAGATATCAATGGAGTCTTAGGAAAATTTAAAAATCTCAGGTTGTTACGTCTGAGTTGATTGTCAAAAAATTCAATTTTCCTTTGAACAATATCTTTTTCTGTTACTATATTACCAACAACAGTCTGTAACTTTTTTATTTCAAGCAAATTTGACTCACATTTTCCTTCCTGTTCCTTGGCCTTCGATTCCATGGTTTGGTACTGTGATTTTAAATCTTTTACTTCAGAAGTAAAGGAATTAGTGACTTGAAGTAGAGACGAATTAAGGATGTAGATCACATCCCAAAGGGTCTCGAGAGTGACGACTGCCAGTCTAGGCCTCACACCAAGTCCGGTGAGTGGAGCCATCTGGATGGGGGAGGGCGAGGAATCGATACCTCCCGCCCTACTTCCTGATGCTAATCCTTCTGGGGTCGAGTGCCCGACAGGGCCACCACTAACCTCCAAGGCCTCCGCCTGAGGTTCTCCTATCGGTCTCGCCTCTCCGCTCGGTCTCGGCGGGGCAGTCTGGCGTGGCGGACTTAAAGACGCCGCCTCCGCGCTCCCTGAGATGTTCTGGGGATCCAACCGGGGTGGGGATCTGGACTCCAAGTGCCAGGAGGCCGAACGTTTCTAAGGTCGGCTGCAGCAGTGTCGGAATACCACTAGGGCTCGCAGCGGCTTTAGCCCAGATTTTCCCCTTTCTTTTCACCATAATCCCAGGTCAAAGAAAGTAAAACGCTGTTAAGACGAAGCTTGGTGTTCAAGAGCCTACAGGCAACACTCCCTCACACGGACGCCATCTTGATCCTCCCCCACTTCTCTGGATTTTTAAACTATCCCAAGGTTACTAGTGAGAAGGAGCAGGGGGAGGAAAAGTTATGTAAGAGATTTACCTTGGATACTCAAAAACATTTTAGTGGATTTTGACCTCAAATTGTTTGCACATCCTTACTCTAGAGATTGCTACCCTTAGCTTGTCACTAAAGCTCTCAATGTCAAAGGACCCTATTAATTATTTTTTTCATAGACCGAAAGATGGCAATTGTATAACCATGGGTCTATATTTAGGCACACAAAGGGCACCTATGTGGTGCCTACTTTCCATTATAGAATAATAGCATATCCAGGTATATGTGCATGTATGCTGTTAGCCATAGTACTGCTCTTGCGCCTAAGTGCTAGAGATATGCGCTTAACTTTATACCATTCTATAAGTTGTCCTGCTTACATTCTGCCCAGATTTTATGTATACACTCATATGTCAGATACATGCTGTGTAACATTTATGCACATATCATTTTATAGTACTAATTGTGTTCATAAGTGGTACTATAAAATGATTAGTAGTGTAAATGTCATTATTCTAATCATTTACAGTATGCATGTAATCAGCATATAAATGTTATTGCCTTCATTATAGTTTTATCCCAAAATGAGGTCATTTTATAACAGGATGCCTATTTGAAAAGTCTAAAAAGTCACCTGTTTTAGAAGGGTGTGCCTTTATAAAATAGGCACTCAGAATAGTGTTACCATGTGTCCGGATTTCCCTGGACATGTCCTTCTTTTCAGGAGACTGTTGGAGGTCCCAACATTTTTTTTTCATCCAGCCCATTTGTCCGGGTTTTGGGGCTGGCTGGCTGGCAGGGTTGGCTGGCCTTGCCTTTTCTCCTCCGACCCGAAGCCTATCAGCACTCCCTGTTGGTCTAGTGGCCTCTTTGGGGCAGGAAAGAACTCCATTCTTTCCTGCCTGCTACTGCTGCTCAGCTCCTCGCTGCCACCGCTTCTTGAAAATGGCTGCCAAGACTTAAGTGGTGGTCTTGTGAGACTTCGCAGCAGGTCAGGGAAGGTCAGTGGCAGCAAGCAAGAAAGAGTGAGTTTCTTTCGTGCCATGAAGCGGTCTCTAGACCACCAGGGCTGCAAGGTAAGCTTGGAAGGGAGAGGAAAGAAGGGAGCAAGCTGCTTCTGGATGCAAGGGAGAGAAAGGGGCAGCTGCTTGTGGATGGGAGGGAAGGGAGAGGAGAAGGGGACATGCAGTACATGGAGAGGAGGGGAGGGAAGGGAAAAGGGGGAAATGCAGCATATGGATAGAAAGGGATGGAGAAGAAAGGGGGACATGCTGCTTGTGGATGGGAGGGAAAGGAAAGTGGGCATGCTCCTCATGGATGTTTGCTTTTTTGGAAATGTACATGATTTCTAACTTTTTTTTTGTTACATTTGTACCCCGCGCTTTCCCACTCATGGCAGGCTCAATGCGGCTTACATGGGGCAATGGAGGGTTAAGTGACTTGTCCAGAGTCACAAGGAGCTGCCTGTGCCGGGAATCGAACTCAGTTCCTCAGGACCAAAGTCCACCACCCTAACCACTAGACCACTTTTTGTATTTAGACTAAGGAAGAAAATGCATTACTTTTACCAGTATTTTTACTTCTTATGGAATCTGGCATCCTTGGGGGGATCAAGGTGACTGTGTGACTGGGGTACAAATATGATAACCCTACCTTGGGGTCTCTCCCTAGGAAGCCTCTTGCTTTGGGACCTCGCTGAACAGTTCTGGCTCAGGGAATTTAACCTCCTCCTTGCCTGAGCCCCGTCCCTCTGACATAGGTTTAGCTCCACCTGTGTAAGGCTGAACTATAACATCAGTGAGGGAGTGTTTCTAGGGACGCCTGCCACTCTCACTCCCTTCCTCACACAGACATACACTGAGAAAGGAAGACAAATAGCAAGGAAGAAGTATTATTCAGAGTTGATTGGCAGGAGTAGCTCTAATACGAAATGATCACTTATAATTGTTAATTTGCTTATTTTGCACCTGGGAATTATAGTTCAGAATTAGAGCAAGCTCCTGCTAATCAACTAGTTGAATATTTCCAGGATAAAATCTGTGAAATAAGAGCAGGTTTTGCAGATTCTTGTTGTGATATCTACCTTTACAGGAAACAATACCAGTTGATCGAATATGGTGTGATTTTGGTCATATTCTTTGGAGCGATTTTTCTAATCTATTTCAGAAATATGTTTCCTCTTATTGTATGTTAGATGTTTGTCCGTTTTATCTCATAAAACTGGCTCCTCTTCCCTTTTTCACTAAGTTAGTGGAAGGTCTGATAACATTACAGTTGGTTTGTTATCTGGGCAAATATGATATCTTACTCAATTATCAATCTGGATTTTGTTCTTTTTTTTTTTTCTTTGTTGGATCATGTTAGGATCCTTTTTAGTGAGGATAGAAGTGCATTGTTGCTCGAGTTTGATATCCTCTGCATTTGATTTGGTAGACCATGGTCTCGTTTTTTACAGTCTTGAGGAAATGGGAATTATGGGCAACATTTTGAAATGGTTCAAAGGTTTTTTGACTAAAAGATCATATAGGGCTAAATTACATTCTAATCTTTCCCCTCGTTGTTCTGATTTGTGTGGTGTCCCTCAAGGTTCTCCCCTTTCCTTGGTGTTAATGTTTTTCTTTGTTCATTGGGTTCTTTGTTGAACAGACACGGTGTTCTTCACTATGTTTATGCAGATGATATCTCTATATTGATTCTATTACAATCGATAGTTAATATTGATTTAACCAGAATTCAACTTTGAATTGATCTGCTATATAAATGGATGTATACATATAAATTAAAACTTAATACTAATAAAACTAATTTTCTGTTCATAACAAATCTGAACTCATCCCTAAATCCATCATTATAAATCATTCTGAATATAAGATCTCTCCAGCTATTATGATATTAGGTATTCAGGTGGATAGCACTATTTCTATGGAATTACAGATTAATTCTTTAGTAAAGAAATGCTTTTTCTTAATGAGAAAGCTGTGTACTATATGTAACTACTTCAAAACTGAACAATTTGAGCATCTAGTACATTCCTTACTGTTGTCCTACTTGGATTATTGCAACTCTGTATATTTTGTGCAACTCAGGTTACACAAAAAGGATCCTGAAAAGATTACAGACCATACAAAACACAGTTGTGATTAATCTTTGGCCTTTATAAATACGATAATGTTACTCAATATTATACTAGACTTCATTGGTTACCATTTGAAGCTAGAATTATCTTTAAACTGGCCTGTTTTCTTTTAAAATCCCTCCCAGGTCTGTTCCCCAATTATTTTCTCTGTCATTTTCATTTTGCAATGTCTCTTAGATCTAGGCATTGTGACATTGCTAATTACTTTACTTTTCCTTCTCTTAAGGGAAAGAGGAGACTGTTAGCTTTCAAGAAAACCCTGGCTGTTCAGGCTGCTGGAATATGGAATGATGTTGCAGGGATATTCTCTACATCGCCCTTCTATCTTTTATTTTTTTTTCTTAAAAAATACGTACTTTAGGTTTTTGACAGCATTTTTGACTTATTTAGAGGGGCATTTTCGATATGACGTCTAAGTCCGACTTTGGACATTTTGCACAAAACGTCCAAAATCTGAATAAGAAAGAAGGTAATTTTCGACAAAGAAAAATGTCTATTTTTTTTTTAAATACTGTTTTGAACAAGGTTTTCTGCTTTGGACGTTTTGGTTTTTGGTCCATTTTCAGGAAAAAAACAAATAAGTGCAAAACGTAGAGATTCATGCCATTGGGATTTATGAGGAGCCAGCATTTTTAGTAGACTGGTCCCCTAGTCCTCCCAGGAGATCAATGGAGCACCCTAGAGAGCACTTCTGTTCACTTCATAAAAATGTTCCCAGGTACACATCTCACCTTTGCTCCCTTATCTTGTCCCCTGAGCCCTCCAAAGTCCATCCAAAACCCATTACTCCCCCCTGTCTCTATACACCTCTACAATAGTCCTTATGGGTGAAGGGGGCACCTATATGTGGGTAGGGTTTTGGTGACTTTGGGAGTAGTCACAGTTTCTACCACAAGTGTTGACAGGCAGTGGAATATAGGAACCTGAGTCCCCCGCTCCATAGTGCACTGTACTCACTATTACACTATTCCAGGGACCTGCATGCTGCTTTAATAGACCTGACTTTAACATCTGAGGCTGTCATAGAGGCAGGTAAACCTTATTTTTATTCACATCTTTGTGGGGTGAACGTTGGGAGGGGGGTCAGTGGGAGGGGGGTCACCCCTGATTCCCTCCAGTGGTCATCTGGCCATTTAGGATACATTTTTGTGCCTTATTCATTCTAAAAATAGGTCTAGCTCAAAACGTCTTAGTTTTAGTCCTGGACGTTTTTGTTTTGTTCCATTATGGCTATAAAATGTCCAAGTATTAGGCATACCCTAATCCCGCCTCTGATAAGCCCCAACATGCCCCCTTGTGATTTGAACACACTTCTGACGGACTTCATAGAAATATGACTTCCTGAACCAGTTCCTGCGCCATTTATCACCATCACTCATTTAAATCTCAAACAGATTTGTCTTTTTCAAGATAAGATTGTTTCTTGAAGGTACCTTGTGCTTCTTTGTCTACTCGCAAAATAATATCTATAGTAGTTAAGGTAAAAAAATATATATACTGGGAGAGGAATAAAGGGGACAAGAAAGAGAATTGAAAGAGGTTACTTGTTAGGAGAGAGAATGCTGCTGTGAAATGCTGGAAGAGGCAAAAAGGAACTGTAAAGGGAAGAAAGGCTGAGTGATGGTGACAGGGAGTGATAGTGGAGCTGTGGGAGAGGACTAGTAATAGGCTGTGATGGTGAGAAGAAAGTAGGGGGAGAGTATGGGCACCATGAGTGAGGGGTTACTGCTATAGTGGTGTGCCACCCCCATTATTATGGGCCAGGCAAAAAGTGGTATAGGGGTATAATGGTTCTGGGCGAAGAATAGAAGAGAAAGAAGGGGATGTTTGGTAAAAGGAGAAAGAAAGAGGGATGTTCTGCTGGAGTCACCAGTAATAAAGAAAGGGCATTGTACCAAAGCGGCTACCACAAAATGAGGTGCCAATTTCCATTTTTGCAGAAAGCACTGGTTAACCTAAATTCAATACTAACTCAGCTCCCCAAGCCAACCACTTACTCTGTGACCACTAAAATTTAGCAGGTAGACTGGCACATAATGGGCTGATATAAATTTATGCCTTTAGGTTTACTGATTTCCTGCTCAGAATGTGATCTTTGAGGTTTGCAGCCTGAGGGCCAGTGGCATAGCCAGATAGCCAATTTTGGGTGGGCCTGAGCCCAAGGTGGGTGGGCACAAAATTTTCTCTGCCCTGCCCTACCCCTTCCTCAGAGTATAAATACTTTAGCTAATGAGGATCCTCAAGCTGTTTCAGCTGAAGACATCCTCCGAAGGTGGCCAGAACTCCCTTTTACCAAGCTTGGCAGACAGCAGCAATGTCCCTAAGCCACTAATTCCGGCACCCCATGCCATGCATTCTTAGTTGTTGGTGGCTCAAGGATGCTGTTGCCAACTGTAGAGCTTGGTAGAAGGGAGTTCTGGCCATCTTTGGAGGAGTTCCTTAGCTGGGGATGCTTGAGGATCCCCACCAGCTATATAGCAAGGGTCAGGACTGGTACAGAGGCGTAACCAGGTTTTGATCTCAGGGGGAGCAGACTTTTATAAAATAGGCGCCAGTTGGTGTCAGCTACACAGCAGTGTCTGTGTTGTCGCTCAGAGGCTGTAGCGGGCACTGATTAATACAGGCTGTCTCTGTTGCATCCTGCCTACAAGGGAAACACTAAGTTACATCAAGAGGTAGGACAGAGCAAGCAACCTGTCTTCTTAACTACAAAGTAAAAATATTCAAATTGTGACCATCACCTCAGGAATAGTACACACATTCCTTCCACTTCTAGACACCTTATTTAAATCAGATGGGTGTTTGTTTGTGTGGTGATTCTACAGGATGTGAAGAACACTAGTCCTGAACAAAACAAAAACAGGGTGGTAAAGAACCAAGTCCAAGAGATCAGTCCACTAGTCCTGAGCATTTTTATTTTAGGTGACAATGGCCACCAAAGGTGGCCCTTGCCTCAGAGCCTACTTTCAAATAGGGCTAGACATTTTGTGAAATAACACAAACCCCTGCAAAAAGACACCCAAAACCTATACTGAAAACTTACCACACCATAACTGCCCTAATCCACCTACAAAAAGAAAGTGCTATAAATATTACAGTGGGACCTAGAGAAGTGTTTCCCTAGGTGGTCCTGGAGTACCCCCTTGCCATTCAGGTTTTCAGGCTATCCACAATGAATTTGCATGAAAAAGATTTGCATGTAATGGAGGCAGTATATACAAATCAATGTCATGCATATTTATTGTGGATAGCCTGAAAACCTGACTGGCAAGAGGTTACTCCAGGACAAACTTGGGAAACACTGCCCTAGAACACAAAACTTACCACACTATAACAGCCCTAATCCACCTATGAACAGACAGTGCTATATATATATTACACTGGGCTCTACAGCACCAATTAACCTACTATTGGGAAACTGGAACAAGCTGCACTGTTACACATTCCTACACAGATGCTATGTGCTAGCAGAATCCTTCACCTCAGGCACATGTGCAGAACATGGGCAGACCCTCATCTATATAACATAAGAGTAGTCATACTGGGTCAGACCAATGGTCCATCTAGCCGAGTATCCTGTTTCCAACAGTGGTCAACCCAGGTCACAAACACCTGGCAGAAACCCAAATTGTGACAATATTCCAATCTAATACAGAATAGGGAGCCATTAAAAAAAAAAAACCCAAAACAAAAGAAACCACCACCAACAACAAGAACAAAAATTGAAATAAAGAGTCCCCTCCTCTCTGCCCAATGAAGCCAGACTCTATAAATAGTGCAATACTGGTAAAAAAAAAAAAAAAAAAAGAAAGAAACAGAAATGCATTTTCTCCTGTACTTTGCAAAATAAAAATACAAAAAATGTACATTTTACAAAGCAGGTACATCTCAGTCCTTACAAAGTATTAAATAAAAATATTTTTTCTACCTTTGTTGTCTGGAAATTTGGCTGGTCCCAGTCTTTTTTTCCATGTTCCATGAGTCAGCCTTACAAATTATTTTCCAGGTTGGCCTTTCCATTTCTTCTCTCGCCTCTTGTCTTTTTCTTTTCCTTCTCTACATCTGTTTGGCACTGATCTTTCATTTTATGTCCCCACTATCAAATAGCTGTGTATAGAGCTGCCAAGTGATCCAGTTACAGAAGGGAGATTTTTAAACCAGTCCTAGTGTGAACTCGCATCCCAAATTCATGTGGGATTTGCAGTCCCTGATTCTACCCATCAAAATCTGTGCTGCAGTACATCCAAAATGACTTAAGAAAATGCACTCAGACCCCTGCAGGGTTGCTAATTTGAAGGTATTGGAGATGTGCATTTTCAAATACTGTCATATTCCTAATATCAAATTGAAAATAAAATACCTTTTTCTACTGTTTTCTACTCTGTGACCTACCTCCTCTCCCTTTCCAGTAGTGCCTTCTCTGTGTCCCTATCTCCTCCCCTTTCCAGTAGTGCCCCTGTGTCCCTATCCCCCTCCTTTTCAGTAGTGCCCCTATCTCCCCCCTTTTCAGTAGTGCCCCTGTGTCCCCATTTCTTCTTTCTCCAGCACTGCCTCTTTGTGTTTCAATGCCCCTACCCTCTCCCTGACCAGTATTGACTCTGTGTCCTTCTCCATCCCTGTCCAGCATTTACTATATCCTTCTCTCTCCCCATGTTACCCTTTTTCCCTGTCTCTTTCAGCGCTCCCCACTGTTTCATTTGGAGGGGCTGGTTATAGGGACACTCTAGCACATGCTGTGTCTGTGCAGAGATTTTTTTTTTCTCCTGGTCAAGGCCACTAAAACAGACATCATGTTTTGATAATCAGGTGCTCAACATTCAGAGTTTCTCTCTATTTATTTATTACATTTATACCTTGCATTAAACATGAATTAGGTTGAAACAAAACAGAATAATCCATTTGTGTACCTAAATGGTAAACTACAAAACAGACGAAAATGTGATTTCATGTTCCCCAATGAAAGGAGAGTTTAATTCTACTTTCATTTAATTTCAATATATTCTATCTTCCCATTGTTGACAGGTCCTCGACGCGGGTGTACGGCCTCTAAGGCCACTATAGCCCATTGGCTCAGGGAAGTCATTTTTTCTGCATATCTGCTCTCAGGATGGTCTCTGCCTGAAGCGTTTAAAGCGCATTCCACGAGAGCGATTTCCTCCTCGTGGGCTGAAACAGGTGTCCTTTCTCTTAAAGAGAAATGTCGTGCGGCTGCTTGGGCTTCTCAGCTCTCCTTTGTACGGCATTACAGGCTGGATGTGGCAGCGAAGCAGGACGCACATTTTGGGGCGCAGGTGCCTGCTCGCGGAGTTGCCTGTTCCCACCCTGTATAGGGAGTGCTTTTGTACATCCCATCAATGGATTCATCTGCTGTTGATGACAAGGAAGGGAAATTTAGGTTCTTACCTTGGTAAATTTCTTTCCTTTAGTCACAGCAGATGAATCCATGATCCCTCCCTATCTGACTTTGTTTTTGTTGTTCAGATCCTTCATGCAGATATCGTATCGCATCAGAAGCAGTTGAAGATCAGTACATCTCTAGCTCCACCTGCTGGTAGGCAGATACTGCAACAGAGCCCTGCAAACATCCAAAAGACGCAATTGCCCAAAGGAATCCGGAAAGTCCTCCCTAGAGAAGGAAGGTAGAAAAATGGGCTGGTTCAGCTGAAACGCTGAAACCACCTTAGGCAGGAAGGAAGGCACTGTACGTACCGTTACCCCGGACTCCGAGAACTGCAGAAAAGGATCCCGATATGAAAGCCTTCAAAGGCCCATCAGGGTCAGACCATTGCACTGAAATAAGCTCTTGGATGGAGTCATGCACCGGAAAAGCCCGAGAAGGCTTCTTGGTACTAGCCATCCTAGGATTAACCGAGGAGGCGCCGCCCTCAGCCGGATCTTTAATAGGGCCTGCAAGGTGTCAGAAATGAGCAGCTCATCGCGGATTTGATGTCTGCTGAGGAAATTGGCTTACATGTTGCGCTGACCTGCTATGTGAGCTGCGGACAGCAGATCCAAGTGGAGCTTGGCCCAGTGGAAAATCTGAGCAGCTTCCGCAGCCAGGGCCGCCCTGAAGATTGATGTATTGTCCGACAGCACCCGGACAGGAAGCCCCTTCAGAGTCTTGTGGAAGAGTCTTCCACTAATGTTAAACGATTAACTGGATTTCTTGACTAGGGACACAAACATACACTTATTTATTCAATACCACAATTTCTCATGTACAGCCACAAAACAACCTTTTAGGGTGGATAGTATTCCTTTTATTATCGACCAAATAAAGAGTTTTTAGTTTTGGCACAGTATAAGTCATCACAAGAACAAAATATAAGAAAACCAATTAGGGATTTATAACACATTTATGTTTAAGCAAAAGAGATCTGCATGAAACAAAATATTTATTTTTATTTTGACTTATAAAACCACTTGCCCCTGAAACATGTTCAAAACAGAATAATCCATTTGTGTACCTAAAAGGTAAACTACAAAACAGATGAAAATGTGATTTCATTTGCCCCAATGAAAGGAGAGTTTAATTCTACTTCCATTTAATTTCAATATATTCTATCGTCCCATGGCAGATTATAACAACAGTTAAGATGATGAACCCATTAGAAAACAGGATATCCTCACTGAAATCTGGATATCTGTATTGTATAGAAGCACAGTGAAGAAAAATCAAACTATAGAGTTTATAATTGCAGTTTCTACCAGCTACAACAATTTTTGAAGCTGTTTTAGTGATATTCATTTGTTACTACATCTACATTTCTCATCCAACTTTTAAGGCACTGCCTTGCTAACTGAAACAACTTTAGACTTGTTACAGACATGGACCAACAATAAAGAACAACAACATGGATACACAGCTGCTCATATGTTTGGCTTGCTTTGTTTCACATGAACAGCAATGACGGCTATGCGGGGGAGTGGAAACAAATCAACCAAACTGGCTTCCATGCTTACAGTGGACTAGATGGCTCACTTCCACTCCTTATTAAGCTTTTTCTCCCTTTTCCACCCCCTACCCACTGACCGACCGACTTCCTTGGCCAGCTTTTTCTCCCTTCTCCACCCCCCACCTCCCTCTCTTCAGCCCGCTCTCTCCTGTCTGCATGGTTATTTTTACTTCCCCGAAGCCTTTTCCCTCCTGCTGCACCAGCAATTCACAGTCAGCTGTTTGCCAGCATCGGGGCCTCTCCTCAGGCGCGTCCCGCCCACTCTAAGCAACTTCCTGTTTTCCGCAGAGGTGGGACGCGCCTGAGGAGAGGCCCCAACGCTGGCAAACAGCTATGTCAATCGCCAGTGCAGGAGGGAGAAGACTTCAGGGCACTAAGAACGACCACGCGCTGTGGATGGGAGAGAGAGCAGACAGGAGAACAACAGATGCAAGACTCGCGGGGGGGGGGGAGAGAAAGATTTTGCATATGGCGCAAAGGCGCCATTTTTTCAAAATATCTGTTTAGGGGAGCGACGCTCCCCCTGCGCCCCACCTAGCTACGCCACTGGACTGGTACTAGACCTGCTTGGGTCCAGATCAGAAAATAAAGGAGGGCCCCCCTCCCTGATTCCCTGTGTCTCCCCACTGATTTCCCCACCTGCCATTACTATCACACCAACAGACCCTCACCAAATACAGAACAAGGGATCACAAATTAGAAATAAAAATATTTAGACAAAAATTGAACTGGGAACCTCAAGAAGTTAAACTTAGCATTACTGCAACACTGGAGACATAAAACAGAACCACATTCCCTTTTCTACTGAACACAGTACAAAGACATTTGCTATGCAGTTTTCCAAAAGTTGACATATTCCATTTAAACCATTCAAAATAAAATACTTTGTTTCTACCTTTGTTATCTGTGCATTGTATTTTTTCATCTTGCTGGTTCCAGTTTCTGTTTTCTGCTTTCCTGTCTGTTGTGTGCTAATTCTCCTTCAAGTGGCTGCAGTTCATTTGTCTTTTCTCCTCTCTCCTGCCTATTCCCTCACTACATCTGCCTCTGACATATTGATCATTCCTTTTTAGCTCTTTTCTGCCTCTGTCTCACCCTTCTTCTCCTCCTTTTTACTTTTCAACTACCTATCAAATTTCCATCTTCTTCTTTCACCCACTAGCACACCCATTCCCCATCTCACTCCTCCCCCAGCCTTACATTCCCTTTCATTTTTATCTACTCCCCATTTTTAATCCACTCTTCTATTCTCTGTAATCACTATCCTCTCATTCATTTCCTTGCTACCCCCTCCTGGCCTCTCTCACAGGGTTCCACCGTTCCCATTGTCTTCCTCCCTCCACCCTTCTAGCCAAGCATCTGATCCCTCTTCCTCCCCTCCCCAACCAACCCTCATAGCCTGACATCTCCCTAGTCGTTCTCTCTTCCCTACTGCCCTCTTCTCCATGGTCTAGCATTTTTCCTCTCCTCTCACTTCCATTGTGTGGCATCTCTCCATCACTTTCCTGGATCCAACATCAACCTCTTTCTCCCCTCCACTCCCTGTGTTCCTCTCCCTCTGTCTCATCTACCCCATGTCCAACATCTCCCCCTCTCTCCTGCTGTCCACCATCTCTCTTTCTCCTTCCCTTGTGCATGGGCCCAACATCTCTTCCCCCTCCCCATGCAGCATTTTTCTTTCTTTCTTCCTTCTACTGCTATGTCCATCAATTCTGCCTCTTTCCCCCTCCCTTGTGGTCTAGGTCCACCAGCTCTCCCTTCCTCCCCTCTGCCGTAATGTCCAACATTTCTCCCTCCCCTCCACACCAATGTCTAACACTTCTCCCTTCCCTTCACCCCTATGTCCAACATTTCTCCCTCCCTCCCTCCCCACCCCATGTGCAAAATGTTTCCCTCTCTCACCCCATCTCCTCTCCATGCAGCATTTCTGTCTCCCCTCCATCTCATTTGCAAGATTTCTCCCTTTCTCACCCCCTCCACCCCTTCGCTGTATCTCTCCCTTCCTCCCCTCCCCTCCACCCCATGTCCAACGATTCTCCTCCTCATGCAGCATCTTCCCCTCTCCCCCATGAAGCATCTTCCCATCTCCCCCCATGCAGCATCTCCCCCCTGTGCAACATCTTTCCCCCATCTTTCCTCCCCCCCTCGTGCAGCATCTTTCCCCTCCATCTTCCCTCACCCCCGTGTAGTATCTTTCCTCTCCATGCATCTTTAGACCCCCCCCCCATGCAGAATCTTTCCTTCCTTTCTGTTCCCTACCCCACTCACAACCCTACCTCTTGAGCTTCCACTGGTCACTGGCAGCAGCAGCGATTCTCACACACTGCCTGCTGCTAACCCGGAAGCCTCTCCTCTTCCGCATCCTGACCGGGCGGAAGTTGCAGTTGAAGAGAGGCTTCTGTGTTTGCGGCAGGCAGTGTGTGAGAATTGCTCCCATTGCCATCGACATGTGGAATCGACTTGCTTTAGGAAGAGATGACAGCACTGTCTGGGCTCCCGCAGTACTGCAAGATACACCGCTACTGGGTTGACCCATTCCCACTGGTGGCTACACCAGCTAGGGCTCTTCAGCTTGGAGAAAAGGCGGCTGAGGGGAGATATGATAGAGGTCTATAAAATAATGAGTGGAGTTGAACAGGTAGATGTGAAGCGTCTGTGTACGCTTTCCAAAAATACTAGGACTAGGGGGCATGCGATGAAGCTACAATGTAGTAAATTTAAAACGAATCGGAGAAAATATTTCTTCACTCAATGTGTAATTAAACTCTGGAATTCGTTGCCAGAGAATGTGTTAAAGGCGGTTAGCTTAGCGGAGTTTAAAAATGGTTTGGACGGCTTCCTAAAGGAAAAGTCCATAGACCGTTATTAAATGGACTTGGGGAAAATCCACTATTTCTGGGATAAGCAGTATAAAATGTTTTGTACATTTTTGGGATCTTGCCGGGTATTTGTGACCTGGATTGGCCACTGTTGGAAACAGGATACTGGGCTCGATGGAACTTTGGTCTTTCCCAGTATAGCAATACTTATGTACTTATGTACCCTTGCTGAGTGCAGGAAGCACCCCATGTAAATGTGGCTCTGGGGGCTGTGGAGTAAGTGACTGCTGAGCTTTCAAGGTTTGTGCATGCAGGTGGTGGAGCAGCTCATAGGGCCTTTCTGGATGGGGAACTGCTATTGTACTTCAGTCTGTGAGTTCTAGGGGATAGGAAGATGTGAGTGGTGTCTGGTGGCCAGATGCACTAAACTTAACGAACCAGCAACATGGTTTATAAACTAGTTCTAGGCAGTTTAGCGTGCAAGTAGTAAACCGGGACATGCACAATAAGGTTCTCCGAGCCATTTTCCTGTCACGGTAGCAGCTAATGAAAACAGAATGCAAAGCTATTATAATGAGCTAATTACTATTATAATGTGCATGCAAGGTGATACACTGCCGTTTCCGATCCCATGCACAAAAGCAGTCCCTACCTTTACCATGGAAATTTTAACAGGAGGTCTGGACCTGCCGGTTCTTCATTATCGCAAGTAGGAGAACAGAAGAAACAAGGTAGGGAAGATGGAGCACAAAAAAAAAAAAAGTACACCAGCTTACACGCAGCTTCTATGCGTGTATGAAAGATGTGTATAAAAGCCGTGCCATGATTCTTTTCTCAAATGACATTTTACTGGCAAGAAATGGGGGAGGGGCAGTAAATGTAAAGCATAAAAGTAATGGTGACTTACCAAAAATGCAAGGAAGACAAGGGTAAACTAGCCTCTGCTGGGAAACTGCATCCTCCATGCTAGAAGCACAATAGAGAGGCAGGGTTGCCAGGTGGAAAATTTTTTTCCAGCCTAAAGGAGCCCAAAATCCAGCCCAAAACCCGCCCAAACTCAAACCCCGCCCCTGACACCCCCGCCCCCGCGTCATCACCCCCGCCCCCGCCGTCATCAACCCCGCCCCCGCCGTCATCGGCCCCGCCTCCCCCGTCATCGGCCCCGCCTCCCCGTCACTAACCCCGCCTCCCCTGTCACTAACCCCGCCTCCCCCGTCACTAACCCCGCCTCCCACATCACTAACCCCGCCCAGAAACGTCATTAACCCCGCCCACCGCGGCCGAAAAAAGCCGGCGAAAAAACCGCAAAAGCCGGCGAAAAAACCGCCCCGAAGCCAAAAAGGAGCCCAAAAAAACGCAACCCGCCGCGGGCAAAAATTTCCCGCGGCGGGTCGCGGAAAACCGCCCAATTGGGCGGTAAAACCGCCCACCTGGCAACACTGTAGAGAGGGGCTAAACCAATTGGACAGTGTCAGCCTGGGATGTCCCGCCCACTCACTGCTGGAGGGGGACACCAGGAAGTTCGGATCCAATCAGCTCACAGCTCTAGAGTGATGTCATCAGGGAAGCCCTGCAGGGAGGAGGAGTTGAAACAGCAGCTAGCCAATGAGAGTCCATCAGGGAGATGGACTTTCTAGGATGTCAGCCAGCCAATAGAAGGAAGCAACAGGAACAGCTGGGGGTGGAACCAGGCCCTAGTGCTTATTGTTCAGAGCCGAGAGCAGCAATGAGCATATTCTAGGCTTTTTCCACGTTTTCTCAGCAGCGGGGAGGCAGGGAGCCCCAACACAGGTCTGTCCATCCAAAAATAAAATGCACTTTTGTGCTTGCAAAAAAAAAAAAAAAGGGCTACATCTACTGCTTTCATACATGCAGCTTCTCTGTGTGTATGAGGGCTGTCTGTTGCATGCACAGAGCAGCCACACATAGTGATTGACTGTTCTGCGCATGCTCAGCTCACCAACTGGCTTCCCCCATATCACATGCAAATGAGCTAGGTCGCAAAAGCAACAAGCAGCTCATTTGCATGTGATTCTCTTTGTGAATCCCTCTGTGTTTCTAAATCGGTAAATTTTTACCGTTTTGGAAATGCAGACAGATTCTTAACTCGACCTTTGTGCATCTGGCTCTGGGAATGGAGATGCTCTTGGCTCTGAGAAGGGGGCATAGTAATATGATCCTAGCCAGGAAGGGTGGGAATAAAAAAGTAAATCCTGAGATGAATCTGTTTAGGAGGGATGGTTGAGACTAGCCTGCAGGGGAGGGGCACTAATCAAGGTGAGAGGGAAACTACTGGGAAGAGGAATTAGTCAGGGGAAGACATGTCATGTCAGGAGGAAGTAAGAAGTGGAGAATGGGGAAGTGAAGTAGGTATGGGTGGAGGGGGGCAGGGTATTAAGCAAAAATCAAACTGTACATTGGGAGAAAGAAGATGAGAGGAGGAAGAAAACATTAAGGCAGGGAAGGGTTCAGAAAGAAGTAGGGATGGTCTGAGAGAAGAGAAAGTATATGGTGTGCACAGGTTAGGTAGGGAAGAGGGGACTATTGAGGACTGACTTGGAGGGGGAGAATGTGGGTTGTATAGATGAACCAGGGTGGGCTGCAAGGCGTAGCGAATGTGGTGTAGATGGGCTGGGAGTAGGATGGTAAACTGTGCAATGAGTTGAAGTTGGGGAGGAAGAGAGACTGGTAGAACTTGGCAGTGCTTCCCCTATTCTATTCTATTCTATTCAGTGACTTATATTCCGCTTGTATCTCAGCAATTCAAAGTGGTTTACAAAAGATAACACATTCTTAACTAGAAAGAGTTACAGTAAATTAAGGAAACAAATATAATTCAAATTCATTAAAACATATAAACTCATTTATAGAGAGAAAATAAGTAAGTTTTAAGAACTTTTCTAAACAAGATATAAGGCATAATTAAACAAATCTCAACCGGTAAAGTATTCCATATTCTTACACCCTGAAAAGAAAAAAAGAATGCTCCCATAATAATTTCTGAGTCATCCCTCTCATTGAGGGGAAAATCGAGTAAAAATGTTTTCGAACTTTTAAAAATAGAAGTAGGCTTCCAATCATACCTGAATTTAATCCATAAAAGCATTTATAAACCATACAGGCAATTTTAAGATGAACACAAGATTCTATTCTCAACTAATGTAATTCTTTAAAAAGAAGAGGAGTAACCTCACTATAGTTACATTTTGTAAAAATCAGTCTGGCAGTAGTATTTTGTAGAAGTTGTAATTTTTTCTACTGTTGCTTACTTAGGGCCCTGTTTACTAAGGGGTGCTAGTGTTTTTAGTGCACGCTAAACGCAAGAAATACCTATAGGAATATATGGGTGTCTTTAGCGTTTAGCGCATGCTGATGTTTAGTGTGCGCTAAAAATGCTAGCTCACCCTTAGCGCAGCTTAGTAAACAGGACCCTTATAGTGCAGTTTAATGAATTACAATAATCGAAAAAAGGTAAGAGAACTACTTGAACAATAATCCTAAAACTTTCTGGATTTAATGATGCTGTAATTACCCTTAATTTTGCAAAGTAAAGAAGAACTTTTTACCAAGTTATCAATATGATGTTCATAACATATATTAGAATTAAATATAATTCTAATATACTCTGATCTTACTATTAAACTTTAAAGATGTTCCGGAAAGGAGTACAGAGGAGAAGAGTGGGGGAAGATAGGCTCTTTCCAATCAATAGGGGAGACATATATTTGAAAAAAGTATAATATTTATTGTAACAGGTAGACTCAACACAGCTGTGTTTTGGCCCCGTAGTGCCTTCTTCAGGAGTCTTCCAAAGGTATATCGAGTACTTGAATGATTAATACTCCAAGAGAAACCAATTTCAAAGAAAATTCAGTTCCTTCTCTTCCAGAGCAGTAGCAGAGATGCATACAGCAAGCGTGGCCGTAGTAACACGTCCAAAAAAAAAGAAAGGAGTACCACACTTTCTAAAGCAACTTTTTGTTGATCGCCAAACCAGAGTACTTTTGTTTTTGAGTATTTAGCTTAAGAAAATTTGCTTTCGCCCAGTCCTCGACTATTTTTATGTAAGATTTTATCATCTGAATAGTATAAATTAATAAGTTTGAACGGGGCATAATACAAATATGTCATCGACATGTGTTAACGAAAAGATGTTCTTTGCTTGCAGATAATTTCCTAAGGGCCTTTTTACTAAGCCACATAGGCTACCTCATGGCCCTTGCGGTAATTTCATTTTTGACGTGCGTCCGCTAGGCAGGTAAGTTGTGAGTAAAGGCTTATGGCACCAGACCCAAGTACTGGTTCCAAGTGAGCTGGAAGTACAGAGGGGCAAGTTAAAACTGCTGGTTGAAAAACAAACGTGCACAGTGATTTAATGTTAAAACAATGGACTATGAAGACAGAGTCAGCATACAGAGTAACAGTGACTGAATACTAAGGATGGACAGCGGGATAGACTAAAATGTGTGAAGTAGTCATTAATGTATCATCTGCTATGTGCTTGCCAGCTTTCTTTTTTCTGGGTGTGTATTTGGAAAAATAAATGGTTCGCGGATAAACATTGCACAGCCTGGTGCTCATTAAATAGAACAGGAACGCCCTCAAGTGGCAAAGAAATTGAAACAGTAAAACAGAAAACAGGACTTTTTTTATAAGGTATGTTAGTAACATGAGAAAGTGCTACATACATTGTGAGACTCAAAGGTGAAGTGGAAGAATAGAGGTTGATGAGGAAAAGAGGAATTACCTATTTTTATTCATTGCACATTGAGGAAGGGCAGAGAGTAGGATGTAGAAAACAGACCCAAACAGGAATGGAAATAAAGTAGATATTGAGCTAATTTCAGAAGACTGTTTGTGAAGAAGTAAAAGTAGACAAAGTGATGGTGCTGGATGGGATACATTCAAGGGTATTAAGGGAAGTTATAATGGCTCTGCTGTCTGAGGTTTTTTGATGTTCCTTAGAGTCTGCAGTGGTCCTGGAACACTAATTTCTTTGGCTGGGTGGCTTTACTGAATCAGTAAAGATGGCTAGATATCATATGCTTGGATTTTAGCAAGACCTTTGGCACAGTTATTTATTAGGATTTATTAACCGCCTTTATAAAGAGAGTCACCTAAATTATGCATAAATGACATAAATGAACCTAGTGTCTTTGGTGTGAGCCCTAAAGTGACTGACTGGGTTAGAAACTGGTTGAGTGGGAGGCGACAAAAGGTAGTGGTAAATGAAAGACTCTCCAAGGATCATTCATTGGTCCAATGTTTTTGTAAGCGACATTGCAGAGGGGCTGTTGGGAAAGGTTTGCATTTTTGTGGATGATGCCAAAATGTGCAACAAGGTAAACACCCTGGAAGGTGTGGAGAACATGAGGAGGCATTTAGAGAAGCTTGAGAAATATTCTATAGCAGAACTTCTTAAGCAGTGGTACTGCACCCTCAAGGAGTGTGTGAAGAAGTGGGTTCGAGTCGCAGCACTGCAGGCAAGGAAGGAACGGAAGTTGGAACTTGGAACACTCTGGTGTGCACATGTAAGACTTGTCTCTGATTCACTGGCACTGTGTGCTGAGAGGTCGCTACATGCAAACTCCAGTAGGTCAGGTGACATCTGATTCTTGTGCCTGTGTCGGAGCTGAGGTCTGCGCATCAGCCCGGAAGCAGAGAGAATTAAAAGTAAAATAGTAAGTGACAGCAGATAAGAACCTGAATGGTCCAGTCTGCCCAACAGTCACACTCATTATCAATTCATATTTAAATGAACGTGATATTATATACTTGATTATGGTCTTTGGCGTTTCTGGGACATAGACCATAGAAGTCCGCCCGACTCTATCCTTATGTTCCAACTTCTGGAGTTGTCGTCGAAGCCCACTGCAGCCTATTTGTCTTCTCATTTGTGGGAAACAGACCGTAAAAGTCTGTCTAGCACTGTCCTCATGTTCCAGCCACTAAAGTACCTGTCTAAGCCCTTTCCAGCCCATCCTAAACCAGATTGCCATACATGAGACACAGACCATGCAAGTCTGCCCGGTATCAGCCCTAGTTCATCAGAGCCGGAGTCACAATCTAAGCGTCACTCAACACATCCACACACATGCAGCCATTTAAGTTTAGTTTTTAATAACTTTAATTTTCTAATTAGAGATCCTCTGTGTTCATCCCATGCCTTTTTTAATTCTGTCACCATTTGTGTTTCTGCCACCTCCTTAATGGAGGCTTCCCATATATGTGCTGTTAAAGCAATGAGGAGAAGGAGACAGCACTCAAAGAACTTGGTACTCGGTAAGTGAGAGGCTGGCGCAAGTGCAGCATACATGTCCACGGGAACCCTGCAGGAATTGTTTCCATCCCCACGGGAACTCTACTTTAAATCTCTTCTCTTGCCCTACACAAAATCTGCACCTCTCTGTTTTGAAAATCAACTCTGTAAGAGTTCATCTGAGTGCGACTGGCGCTTATCATCACCATATGGGGGGGGGGGGGGGGGCGAGTCCATCTCTGCACAGCCTTTAGTTTTTCACTTCATGAGAGGTTTATTGCTGACAAAGCCTCCACCAAAGCTCCCACTGTGTTGTGGGATCTCAGCTAGAACTTTCTACCTTACTAGCTAGTCAGTATCTGCACTGGGCTCCGTCGGATGATGTCTCCAAACCCCTATAACTCTCCACAAAACTCAATAGGAGTAGGAGAGGCTCTTAAGTGCTGCTAAAACAGTACATAATATTCATTTATTTACTGAACCTGAACATTATTGGTCCCTCCATTGATAGCTGTTATGTATTTTTTTATATTCTTCTATCCTATATAATAAAACACACCTCCAGCATTCTGAAGCTGACTGCATGGCTGAGGCATTCCTGCTCTCTGTATCCATCTCCTGAATTGACATCACGTACTTCCGGGTTCGTCACAAGCAGAAGTGACCAACCACACAAGGTTTCTCGGCTTCAGAATGTTGGAGGTGCATTCTATTAAATAGGATTGGTCAGTTCCTTGAAGCACAGCCAGAGCTCAGCGTCCTGCACAGTAACGCTCAGACACCAGAGAGAGAGGGGGGGCCTGACACCAGGGAGGGGGGGGAGGTATCTCTGTCACACACTCTCTCTCTCTCTCTCTCTCTCTCTCACTCTCACACACTGTCTCTCACACACTCTATGTCTCACACTGTATCACATTCACTCTCTATGTGTCACAGAGTCACTCACACACTCTCTTGGTCTCATACACTCAGTCTGACAGAGAGTCTGTGTCTCACACACACTCTCTCTGTCGCACACACTGTATCTGTGTGAAACACACTCTCTCTCACACTGTGTCTCACATATACACTTGCACAAACTCTCAATCTCACACACAAACTCTCTCTCTCACAGACACACTCGCACCCAGACTCACTCTCTCTCTCACACACAGTCACTCTCACATACACTCTCTCAAACATACACACTCTGAGGAAAACCTTGCTAGCATCCATTTCATTTGTGTCAGAAACTGGCCTTTTTTACTAGTTTCTTTATATTCCTTAATTGATGTATGCATAATTTAATGAAACTGTTCAAATTTTGTCTTTCATACACTGTCAGACTGAGAAGTCACTTGTGGTGGTCTGCACCTGCCCTTTCCAACCCATGCCGTGACAAACTTCCCGCCCCCACTCCCAAATTAAACACTTCCCACCCCCTCCCCCAACCCAACTGGAACCCCCCCCCCCCTTCCTTTCCCTTTTGTCTACTGCACTCCCCACCCATCCTTCCTGATTGGTTAAAAAAAACCACACCTTTCCCTGGTGTCTAATGTACCCCACTCTATGACCCCTTCCCCAGGCCCCCCTGAGTTCCTCCCAGTCTATACCTTAATGAAGGGCTCCTGCTTCCAGTGCCACTAGCCCTGCACAATGCATCCCAACTACCATATAAGGGAAAAATTCCCTTATAATGCAGGATGCACTGTGTGGGGCTGGGTGCTGCCATTTTTTCAAGATTGTGGTGCCAGAGACAGGAGCGCGTGGGGGAAGTGAGTTGGAAGGCACCTTTGGCCTTTACCAACTACTTCATTTTTTTTTTTTTTTACTAGCTGCTTCATTTTTTCCATGTCTGTCTATTTTGCTTTGAGCCAAGCTGCTGATGGAGGGCTAACTTTTGAAATGGACGCTTGCCAACACTCTTCTTCCTCTAGGTTTATTCTCTGAAAATACTGTCCTCATATTTCTAAAATTTGAAGTTGTTCAAGATATCACCATTTTCTTTCAGTGCTGAATTTAGTAACTTTCTGTTCCTTCTTTGAAGAGTTATTTTGTGCATAGATGGAAAGACATGGATCTTTTTTATACAATTCTTTGCAACATTCCATAAGTTGGAAAGCAAAAATAGATATTAGTGCAAAACAGAATGATCTTTGCACTATAACAAAGCAGTGATGAAATGGTGCAGAACTTGTGAAATTCATTACTTATATTATTGTTCATTATTAATTTCATGGTCAGGTGCTATAAACATAAAAGTTTAACTGGTTTAGCATCCTGTATGCCACAGTAGCAAGCAGTGCGGGCTTAGAGAAATGTTTTACTACATGACGTGAAAAAAGTGGTCCATCCCATATGTAACACCACTGCTCTTCTTACAACTTTACTAGGTGTTCCCATTAAATGAAGTGTTTATCTCATTTCAGTGCCTAGTCGTGCACCAGAAAATGTCCAAGCAACTGCCACATCTCCTGAGACCGTCTCCATCTCCTGGTCTACTCCTTCCAAGGAAGCGCTCAATGGGATTCTCCTGGGATTTAGGGTCATCTACTGGGCAAATCTCCTTGATGGAGGTAAAGAGATTATTCCATATCAGATATCTACAATACGAAGGAACAAGGAAAATTAGTGAGAAGAGGATTATGGATATTTGACGAAAGTGTAATTTACAAAGGAGTAATATTGCACTCTGTCCGTGGGTTAGGCACCATTACAGTGTATCAGGTTAGAAATAGGAGGAATGAGCAAGATTGCACCACAGTGCCCAAGGTCAGAAATGGAAGAAATACATCATAGTGTGTGAAGTTAAGTAAAGGGAGAAATGAGTAAGACTTTGTGTGTGAGCAGGGATGGAAGGAGTAAGGAATTAGTGAAACTTGGCTGCAGTGTGTGAGGACAGCAACTGAAAAAGTGAGTGAAACTTCATTCTGGCATGCAAGGTTTTGATGAGTAAAATGCGTGAAACTACCATACTGTGTGAGGTCAGGGATGGGAGACTCTTGTATACTGTGTTAAGTGAGTGATGGGAGGGGAGCTAGTAAGGCCGCGTTTCATGACAGTGATGAGAGGGTTCAGTAACTTAACACGTTAAATTCATTGTTTTAAATGTATATGCTGAGAAAATGAACCAGCAAGTGAGAGAGTGGTTAATTTCCAGAGATAAATCCATGTTTCTACTGGATTTTTTGATAATCAGCTGAGAAGCACATACAGAATAAGCCTGTATTGTAACATATGTCTCATCTGAACAGGTGGTGAGATATAAAACGCAAAACTATGGACCCAATGATCAATTCCCTGCACTGTTCTTAAACAACGCCATGAAAAATAGCACCGGTACAGCGCAGGGAATTAACTTCCCAATGATACAACACTAATAGTATGCAAATTTAGGCGTGTTAGTAGCGTTGATCATTGGGGGAAAGTACAGGAGGATTGTGCCTGGGCATGCGCTTAGGCACAATCCTCCTGTACTTGTTTGACAGGTTTGGGCTGTCAAAAAAAAAAAAGCTCGAACCTGTCAAACCTCAAGCCCCTAAATAAAGGTGGGCTGGAGACCCTCAACCCTCAGCATGTAACCCCCACCCTGCCAAACACAAGCTCCTCACCACCCCCCAAACACAAAGTGCCCCCCTAAAAACCTAATATACCCTCGCGGTCCAGTGAGACCCTTGACAGCCCCTGGCTAGCCTGGTGGTCTAGCGCTGGGGGCCCCTCTTCCACCCTAAACCCAACCCCCTCCCCTTATACCTCAGAATAGAGGAGGGAGGGACTAGCACCGTCCTCTGGGCACTGATTCTGCCCTGCCCGGTGCAGCCTGGGATGCACTGGGCATGGCTTAACTTCCTTATATTGAAGTTAATCCCCTCCCAGTGCATCCCTGGATGCACTGGGCAGGGCAGGATGCCACTTATTTTGAGGTGGTGCCTAGAGGGCTAGTCTCAATTCTGAGGTATGAGGGTAGGGGGTTGGGTTTGGGGAGGAAGGAGGGACTGTTGAGGGTCCCACTGGACCACCATAGTATTTTAGTTTTTTTGGGGGGGAGGGCACTTTGTGTTCAGAGGGATAAGGGACTTGGAGGTCCAGACCTTGTTTGGTGGGGGGGGGGGGGGGTTACGTGCTGGGGGATGAGAGGTCCGGGGGTCCACTGGACCCCCCAGGACTGATGGTGGCAGCCCGGACTGACAGTGATGGGGAGGAAGAAAGCCTTAACTCTAAATCTAGCTCCAAGCAATTCCTCCTGTACGATCAGAGTACAGTGCTTTGATCATATGGACAGAATACCGCCGAGCTCATTTAAATATAAAAATCCCTCTGATCATCCCGTGCTGGTAAATGTGAGATCTAGTCTGGCATTGGTGGCCTCTATTGCCTATATTTACCTTTGATCATTGGGGCCTATATAAGGTATCTTCCCTATATAAGCTATAACGTGAATATAGAACAGGTCTTTTTTGCACATCATGATCACTCTCTGAACTATGAGACAATAACACTAATATTATGACTGCCACTGCCTGGCTTAGTGTAACTCTACTGATAATTTGTTTGTGCATATATTATCCTGCAGAACTGGGTGATATTAAGAATGTGACCACCTTGCAGCCTTCACTCGAGCTGGATGGGCTAGAGAAATACACCAACTATAGCATCCAGGTGCTGGCTTTCACCCGCGCAGGAGATGGAGTCAGGAGTGAACAAATCTTCACCCGTACCAAAGAGGATGGTGAGAACCCTGGCATATGTGCAGGCACTTTGCTTGTGATCTTTGTGAAGAGCATGTGAATTTTGTGAGAGCTTCCACTGTGAACACTGATGAACATTGGCGAATACAGTACTGTGGAGAATAGTGGAACATCCCAATGTATTTTGGAGTATCTTGGTATGTTTCAAAACTGGATATGCTTGACATTCAGTACCATGCCTAGAAATGGGTGAATTAATGCCATACATTCTAACTATTCAGTCTAATTTTTAGACTTTTGACATATGCATAAATGGAATTCAAATTCTTTTATTTGTATTTCCAATCTCTCATAGCAGTGGGGTAATTTGGAATTATTTATATCCATCTGGTCTTCATTAAAACACACCTCAGTTGCTTCAGACTTTACAACAGCCTCTCTATCGGGATGCTCTAATATTTCCATTTTGCTAATATACTTTGATGATATTTCAGTCTGAACCAGGCGGTCCTGAGCTGCTGTCAGCTTTCACCTGAAACCAGTTTGAGAGCGGCTCTGTCTTCTTTAGAAATGTTAGAGGTAGCAGTTGGATTCTACCTGTTTAGGATGGAGCCAATTCTTTTAAAGTAGGCTTTCCCTGTCTCAAATTATTGCTTAATTCCTAACAAATTAAAAAAAAAAAAAACCTCTTCCCTGTACCATCATCTCATCTATGCATTGAAATTCTTGAGCCTTGAGACCCTTCATGTGCAACAGGTAGCATATCTGAAAATTCTGGATTTTAGTTTCCCAACTAAAATTCTATATTTTATTTCCAAAATCTCCATGTTGCACCTTCCTATGTTGTAGCATGGTAGTCAAGTGTTCCATAGCACTATCTAAAATCTTATCTAAGGGATGCATGAAGTTTAGCACCTTTGTCAGTCCTAACTCTTCTCTCCTGGCTACACATTCCTGGAGATACATCCTTATTGCAAAAGGATTCTGCATCAACTGGATAGAAGATTGCTTCCTATCACAACAAAATATTGATGCCCTTCCAGATTGATGCTCTTCCAGATGACCTTGCTTTTCCAAGGCAACACAGGAAGTTTTATACTGATGTTGATGATGGATACTTATAGCCCGCTTTATCCCTAAAGTTAGATTCAGAGCGTGTTAACAATTCAAGAAAGGGCACATAAGTCCAGAATAACAATAAATAATAATTACACTCAACAATGAAATTGTGACAAATTTGAAAATGGAAGAAGGACTGCTTTACTGTGTCCTGAAGATTGGCTCTGTATACCTCTTTCTGTATCCTCCAGATATTAGACTCATTCTCTGAGGGTCAGGAGTACTTTGTACTGAGCATAAGCTTTCTCACCATCTGGTAGATAATAGTTCATGTGGCATTTTGTGCAAAAGACTGGCTAGCCCCCATCTTGCCTCTGGCCTGCTGTCTGAATCAATGTTTAAGTTTAAAGTTTATTAGGTATTTGATATACTGCGTAGGGTGAAAGCCTTCAAAGTGTTATACAATCACAAACAATTAAATATATCAGCAAGGAGATAAGGAGAGGAGCAAAAGTGGAGGAGGAATGAGGAACTCCATTTAGGTTAAACGTTTTTTTATTAATTTTTAGTACATAACAACAAAGCAGACAACCAATAGGAGAATATAAGTAAATTATAAGGAACAACACTGGAAAAGCATGGGGAGAGCTTGGTTTCTTCTGACTCTCTACCATGAGAATACATAGTCCAAGATAGGATTATAGGGATTATCCTCCTCCTCCCCCCCCCCCCCCCCCCCACAGTCAAATTGGTGGTGTCCAAACATATACAGTCATATGGAAGGTAGTCACAAATTCCGTTCATTAATAATAAGACTATGTAATCGGGGTGGCAAGTATTGAATATATGAGTCCCAAATTGCCCAAAAGCGTATTGTACATTTGGCTGTGAAACAGGCATGACATGATTCCATCACCATTAATTTGTGAAAAAGACTTTTCCATTGCCAAAAAGTGGGCCACTGGTCTAAAGTCCAATGTTGTAGGATGCATTTCTTACCAACACTAGCTTTATAAAACAATAAACACTCCCATCTTGTAAGTGGACCACAGTGTTCCAATTTGCCCACAATCGCCAGCAGTGATAATACAATGGTCTTCCTCAAAAGGTGCTTCAGAAATGTTAAAAGTTTGTTCCAGAATCTTTGTACCAATAAGCAATGCCAAAATGCATGAGACAGAGTATTATCAGAAACACCAAACAGAGTGGAGAAGTTTCTGAGAAACATAGCCTCTAGTTAGTATGTGAAATTGGCATTCACGGTAAGTGGCAGTGTGAATCCTGATAGGGATTTGAGTTATGGCAACATGTAGATCCACCCCTTTTAATCGAACCCTCAATTCAATATTCTATTTGTCTGTAATAAGATCATAGTGCCATGGAGGGGCTACTTTCTCAAATAATTAGTAGAGGCCTGATACTGATACCTGGGGGTTCCCAGATGGAATGAAGAAACTGTTCAGCTTACCCAAGTGCCCCTTAGAGCAAGAACTCCTCAAAAGGGCCTTAATGTAGTGGGAAAGTTGTAAATACACATAATAGTCAGTAGATGGCAGGCCCAGAGCCTGTTGAAGGGTAGAAAAGGATATGAGAGCACCATCAGCCTCAAATCAGTGACAATTACTAAACCCCTAAACCCAATGCCTAAAAACTGTGTTATCCAGCCCTGTGGTAAAATCAGTTTCCCACAATAGATATGAAATTGGAAAAACTATAAGGAGAGCAAGGGTGTAAGTGCAAAAATAAGTTATGTTCTATTTTTCAGGGAGTATATTCCTCGGAACCCTGTACCCAATCCTGAAAGTGTCGTAAAATGTTAGCTATATTATAACTCCATAGATTGGGGACACCAACCCACCCTTTACCCACCCCCAATCAAGAATTCTAACTTAAGTTTGGGTTTCCTCCCCTTCCAACAAAATTTAATGAGCTCCCAATACAATGTCCTGAAGTCATATTTGATCACCCATATGAGAATATGTCGGAGAACACATAGCCACCAGGGGAGCAAAATCATACAATAAAGACTAATATTCCCCAACAGGGCAAAGGAAGAGTATTCCATAAAAGTAATTGTTGTATAGAATGCTGTAGTAAGATGTCTATCTTGGAGGACAAGCAGGCTGATTATTGTCATGGATGGGTCGTCGTCCGCGACGGCCCAGGAGACCGGCAGAATCTTGAGAGCAAAGAAGAAGTCTCTCGAACGCTGCGTCACGCGGGCAGAGCGCACCGCGCATGCGTGAACGGTTTCCCGCCCGCGACACGAGCGTGAGTCCCTCAGTTGATTTTTTTCCGTGACTCTGGTAACACGGAGTTTGTTTCTGCTTCGCTGTTGCTTCGGCCCGGGGGATCGCGTGTGAGTTTTTTCTTTTCATTTTTCCTTGTTTTTTGCTTAGTTCCAACTGAAAGCTAAAAAAAAACAAAAATAAAAAATAAGTCCCTTATTCTCTTACTTTTCTCACCTGTTGTAAGTTTTCTTTCTTTTTGTGGCAGCCCTCTTTTGGCCGCGCGGTTGAGGTTATTTTTCCCTTTTTTTCTCTTTTTGTGCCTTTTTTATTGGCACAATCTCGTCTTTTAATTTCGCAGCCGCTGTTTTTCTGCCCATGTCATCGAAGACACCCAGCGGCTTCAAGCTTTGTACTCAGTGCAACCGGACCATCTTGGGTACCTACCCCCATGCGTGGTGTCTTCAGTGCCTTGGGCCCGAACATTTGCCAGCTGCTTATAAGCTGTGCTGTCTAATGAAAAAACGGACCCAAGTGTCTCGGGAGGCTCAGCGTGAAAGACTTTTTGCTGATCGGTCCGGTTCTTCGACGTCAACATCGAAATCGGTACCGAGGTTGGCAGCATCGGCATCGACTTCGAGAGCGCAGGTAATGGCTGCAGAATGACCACATCGCGCTGGGAGCAGCGAGGTGTCAAGTGGGTCTCCACCTGTCTCAAGGCCTACTGCTATGCAGGCCCCACAGGACCGACCTTCGTTGGACCCGGCCCCGAGGAGGCATGAGAATTCCACGTCCTCTTCGGTACTGAGGAGTCTCAATGACGGGTGTTGAGCAAAGGCTAAGAAGCACTGTCATCGTTCTACTTCCAGATACGGTACCAAGAGCTCTGGGGAGCTGAGGGATTTGGCACCCGAGAAGCGTCTGCGCCCAGAGGATCGCTAACCCTCTATACAGGAGGTACCGATGCGTCGGTCTTCGGGCAGCTTGGTACCGGCTCTCGAGCCCCCTCAGATTCTGCCTCCAACTCCTACACCGGCACTGCAGCCTTTTTCGATGGAGGCTCTTGATGAGTGCATCAGGGCCCTTCTTCCAGAGCTGCTGGAGGGATTACTGCGCCAGTCTGCATCGGTGCCAGGGATGCTTGCGCCTCCTGCATTGACTGTGGAAGCGGCATCTGGGCCTTCACCTGTGGTGAGGTCCCCGTCCTCTCGGCATCGGCCGCCACCTGGGTCAATTCTCCCTCGAGGTTGGTGAAGGAAGCTTCGCCACAGTCCAGGCAGAGGTCAACTTCTCGGCATTCCCTTCGAGGTCGTCGTTCCTCGACATCGAGACAGGCTCGGGTTCGGGCTGCTCTTAGAGGGCTCTTGTCCGACACCGATGATGAGTGCTCGTGGGAGGAAGAGGAAGATCCCAGATACTTTTCGGAGGAAGAATCATATGGGGTCCCCTCTGATCCTACTCCGCCAATAGAAAGAAGATTGTCTTCACCTGAGAGTCTTTCTTTTTCCTCCTTCATTCGGGAAATGTCTAAGGACATTCCTTTCCCTATGGAGGTTGTGGATGAGCCCAGGGCCAAGATACTCGAGGTCTTGGACTATCCTTCTCCGCCCACAGAGGTTGCAATGGCCCCCTTGCATAACACACTCAGGGAAGTTCTTATGCGAAACTGGTCATTCCCTCTATCTAATCCAGTGGTCCCCAAAAAAGCTGAATCCCAGTACAGAGTCCATGGAGAGCCAGTAATGGTGAAGGCCCAACTACCTCACGATTCCATGGTGGTGGACTCTGCTCTCAGAAGAGCCAAGAGTACTAGAGACTATGCCTCGGCGCCCCCAGGCAGAGAGTCTAGGACCTTGGATTCTTGTGGGAGGAAAACGTATCAGGCCGCTATGCTCGCCGCCAAGATCCAAACTTACCAGCTCTGCATGAGCATCCACTTGCGGAACTCGGTGAGGCAACTGTCCAGTTTGGTTGAAGCCCTTCCTCCAGAGCTCGCTGAACCTTTTCACCAGGTGGCCAGGCAGCAGAAGGCGTGTCGCAAATTCCTGGCCAGGGGTACTTATGACACTTTTGATGTGGCATCCCGAGTAGCTTCTCAAGGTATAGTGATGCGCAGACTCTCATGGCTGCGTGTCTCTGACCTGGATCATAAGACCCAGCAGCGAATGGCAGATGTTCCTTGCTGGGGGGTAATCTTTTTGGAGAAAAAGTAGAGGACACGGTTGATCAGATCAAAAAGCACTATGATGCTATGGATTCTCTCTCCCGCCGGACGTCTTCTGCCACCTCCTCATCTAGGAGGTTTTTTTGGAGGGAAGAGGAGTGCTCCCTATTCCTACAATAGGTGTAGGTACACTCCTGCTTCTCGGCAGCCTGTCCAGGCTCAGTCCCAGCACGGGCTTTTGACTGGCTCCAGTGCAGCATAGCCTCACAAAAAGTGTCCGTGCCGGACGACTTGCCAGTCGGAGGGAGGTTAATATTTTTTCACCAAAGGTGGCGTCTTATAACCTCTGACAGATGGGTTCTTCAAATAGTTTGGTTAGGATACACTCTCAATCTAGAATCCATGCCTCCAAATTGTCCACCGGGAGCTCAGTCCTTCAGCTCCCAGCACAAGCTGGTACTTGCAGAGGAACTCTCCGCCCTTCTAAAGGCCAATGCGGTCAAACCCGTTCCACCAGGGGAAGAAGGGCTGGGATTCTATTCCAGGTACTTCCTTGTGCAAAAGAAAACAGGGGGGGATGCGTCCCATCTTAGACCTCAGGGCCCTGAACAAATTCCTAGTCCGAGAAAAGTTCAGGATGATTTCACTGGGCACCCTTCTTTCCATGGTTCAGGAAAACAATTGGCTATGCTCTCTGGACTTAAAGGATGCCTATACCCACATCTCGATACACCCAGCTCACAGGAAGTATCTTCGATTTCGGTTGGGAACTCGGCACTTTCAGTACTGTGTACTGCCCTTTGGTCTCGCGTCTGCTCCCAGGGTTTTCACAAAGTGCCTGGCAGTTGTTGCAGCATCGCTACACAGACTGGGAGTGCATGTGTTCCCTTATCTCGACGATTGGCTGGTGAAGAGCACCTCAGAGGCAGGCGCTCTACAGTCCATGCGGATGACTATTCGAGTGCTAGAGCTACTGGGGTTCGTGATCAATTATCCCAAGAACCATCTTGTCCGAGTTCAAAAATTGCAGTTTATTGGAGCTCTGTTGGACACACGGACGTCTCGAGCTTATCTTCCCCAGGCAAGGGCAGACAGTCTCCTGGCCCTTGTGTCCATGGCTCGAGTGTCTCAACAGATCACAGCTTGGCAGATGTTGAGACTCTTAGGACACATGTAGGCATATTTTCAAAGCACTTAGCCTTCCAAAGTTCCATAGGTTTCTATGGAACTTTGGAAGGCTAAGTGCTTTGAAAATATGCCTCATGGCCTCCACAGTTCATGTAACTCCCATGGCATGTCTACATATGAGATCAGGTCAATGGACCCTAGCTTCCCAGTGGCGTCAGGCCACAGAGAATCTAGAGGATGTGATCCATCTCTCTACTGACTTTTGCAGTTCCCTTCAGTGGTGGACCATTCGATCCAATTTGACCTTGGGATGTCCTTTCCAAATTCCTCAACCTCATCGGTCTCTGTAATCTGGTTGATATCTGGTTCCAAGAGTGAGCCCAGGAGCGATAATCTTTCAGGAAGACGGCCCTTTGGGTTACTAGGTACCAGCAAAACACACACACACACACACAGCCAAGGGGAGTCCACTCCTTGACCTCGAAGAACCCAAGTAGGTGGACCATTCCCCTGTCTCTGAACAGGAAAACAGAGACACCAGACATTAAATTTATGCCTCTACTATGGTGAGAAGTGACACTATGCCCTTAATTGCCCTAACAAGTCAGGACCTTCAGGCCTAGTTCTGGCCAGGGTTAAGGCGCTTGGTCTGCCCTTAGGGACTCCCCATACCCAACTCCTAGTCCTAGCAGTGCAGGATCTAGATCAAGGAAAGAAAAGTATCAAGGTCTTCTTAGAATCTGGAGCAGGAGGGAACTTCATAGATGAAGCTGTTATTTGGCATTATTGAATTCCTACTTGGGATTTACCTAAGACCATCCTGGTCTCCTTGGTGTATGGAAATATTCAAGGACATCTTAACATCCAGACGATTCCCCTACACCTTAGCATAGGAGCCCACAGGGAGACCGTTGTCCTCTACATCCTCCAGATATTCATGAAGCCCGTCATCTTGGGTTTACCATGCTTCCTGAAGCACAACCTGACAATAGACTGAGGAAAAGGCAAAATTACTGTCTGGAACGATGCCTGTCATCAACGTTGCTTGGACTCCAAGATGCCTGTTATAACCTTAGCCACTGTTGACATAAGTATTCCTGACAATTTGCCTCGGACCTGTGCAGTCCATGCCAATGTATACCCCAAGAAACAAGCGGAGAAACGTCCTCCTCAGGAGGAACAGGTGCGCTATGGACCTTCTACCGGGTAAGATGTTCCCTCGGGGTAAGGTTTGCCAGTCTTCAATACCTGAGACCCAGGTCAAGACTGACGACATGGCAATATTTCTGAGAATACTTCTCCCACTTTCAACTGCATTTACCATGCCCGAAGATTCTGTTCAAGATTGCAAGACCCAGGACATTCCTGATTCCAGGAAGGACTATGGTGCAGAAGAGAACTGGGGGGCCAGTGGTTCTTGTCCATGCTCCCTTATTTATCAGATGGTTCCAGTATATACTTCCCCAGAAACCCAAACTGGGACCAAGGAGGGGAGGACCTTTGGGGAGAAGATACTGTCACAGCTGCGGCTGTGCCCCGAGACCCAACTTACCCACTGGCATCGCCAGATGCAAGGTCCTGAGTCCATGGCTCCTCCTGGGCTTCAGGCTGCCACAGGGTGCGCACAGCCTATTTGACGGTTCCCAGTGCTCTGGGGGTTCTGGCAGCATTGCAGGTTGCTCTCTAGAGCAGTGTTCCGACATCGGCCGGCGCACTTAGCTGTACAAACCTGCCAAAAAGCTACATTTAAAGGTCCAGCTGCAAGAAGACCTACGGAGGTACCCATCGATGATGTCAAGTTCCAGGACCCATATAGGGCGCTTCCTCACATTTCCTTTGCAACGTTTCCATGAGGTGCCTAGTGTGTGTATCAACTGCTGCCTTGTATCCAGCTTTGTTGTCGATCTTGCCTTGTTTTGTTCCTGCTTTGCCTCTGTCCTGACTCTAGCCTTGCCTCCAGTCCCGTCCTGCCTTGCCTCCGTCCCGACTCCTATCCTGCCTTCTGACCTGATTCTAGTCGTGTCTCTAGCTTCAGTCCCAGCCTTGTCTTCAGCTTCATTTTCCAACCTCGTCCCCAGCTCCAGTTTGTCCTGACTCCGGTCAGCCATTGCCTATTCTGTCTAGTCAGGGTGGCTCGCCTGCTGCTAGTCGAAGCCTGGCTACCCTCGGGTGGCTGGGTAGCAGCAACTCAACTGTGGCCTAAAGGCTCACTGCCCAAGATGTGACAAATAATCTTTTATTTATTCTTTCACCATTGTGAGCACACCTTGATTTTACAGTAATTGTAGCTTTTGATAGCTCGGTCCCCACATGTGGAATTCTCTCCTATATTCATGTTGAAAACTAACTCCCCAGATCTAAGGCCACCCTGAAGATCTGCGTCTGCTTGCAGGCCTTTGGCCTTGATTAACTTGGGCCTTGGTGGTTGGAGAGGTTTCACTCATGACTTCAGATATCTTAATTCTTCAATGTTGTTTCTTTTTTTTTTTAATTCTTTATTTATAATTTGCAACATTAATAGATAAGCATATCTCACTTGTTGAAAGAAATACAGTCCACTAACATCAAGTTAATAATAAGAAAACTCAAGAAGGAACAATTTTTTTTTTTAGCAGATGGTGGATATCCTATCTTTAACCACTATAAAGGGGGAGGGGGGGAGCGATCATAAAGATAGAGAGAAAAAAATGTATTACTACATAGTAAAGGCCCAACCTAACTTAATCCACAGTCTATTTAACTCATCTCAACTTATTACTTTTTTAGTCTCTGGATAACTTTTTCAAGTCCAAAAAAGTTCTTAACTGTGTAGGTGCAAAGAAGACATACTTTATACCTAGATACTGGACCATACATTTGCAAGGCAATACTAACAAAAATGAATCCCCCAGGGATCTAGACGCTTCTCATGAACAGGAACTCCTTTCTCCGGTCTTGTGTGGATCTAGTCACAACTGGATGTATCCATAGTCTTTAACCACAAAACAACTGTTGGGCATTCTTAAAATAAAGTCTCAAAACAGCATTGAAATCTTGCTTGAAGATAAAGGAAAACAACAATGTGGCTCTAGTCTATTATTTGCCATCTAAGGTTACTCTTCTGGATAAGGACTCAGAGAAAGATCAAATTCAGCTCCAGGGTGGAGATAATAGTGACGATATTAGAAACATATCTGCAATTTTACTCACAAGTTGAGCCACCTCCTGAGTAGTCTTGGAAACCGTTGCTTATTAATGGCTCTCCAAAGTGTCTCCAGAGTCACCACCGGCGAAAGATCGGCAGAAATCCGACTGTCAAGTGTCAAAGCTTTTACTATCTGCAGGCTTTTTCCTGATGGGGGAGCTTTCCTCAACTCCAGGCCCTTGCTCAGCGACTTCCACTGCAACTGATCTTGGCAGCCCCTCCGTTGCACTGTAGGGCACGGTGGAGGGTTGAATGCTGGGGGGGGGGGGGGGGGGGGGGGGGGGCAACGTCGTGTCCTGCCCCAAGGAGTAAGAGGCTCCCTTCTCCACTTCTTAAGCAGGGCTTCCTCTGAATAAAACCTGTGGGGTTCGGCTGGCATAGCGGTCTACGGACTGCTGGATCAGAGACGACATACATTATGGTGAGGGTAAGCTTTTCACAATGCCTTTCCTTTTAGAATGAGGCATAACAGGAATAGAAGAAACAAAGGATCCTCCAGCAATTTAAACAGACAACCTGCACATTCGAACGCTAAGCCACCATCTTGGCCATTCCTCCCATCCATTTCTTCCTTCAAAATTGTTTGTGACTTAATGCTATATACCTATTTCCGCTGTAGCTTCCCTTCTCCTGTATTATCTACCTTTCACTTCTTAAAATATAATTTGCAAAGGGTGGTTTAGCAAGAATTGTAGTAAACATAAACAGTAGTTGCTTCTTTATGTTCAGAGTTAACATAATCTGCCACTTATAGATGCATGGCGGTGGGGGGGGGGGGTAATTTTATAAAAGAATGCCTAGTTGAAAATCCCCAAAAGGCACCTATATTAAGCCATTTTTTAAAAAGAAAATAGAAATACGAACTAGTTGGCAGCTTTAAATGATATATGCCTCCCCCCCCCCCCCCCCCAGACCAGTTATAATAATCTCACACAGGCATCCTGATTTTATAGCAGGATGCCTGTATGAGAAGTCCAAAAAGGTACCTCTATGAAGTCTGTGCTTATAAAGTCATGATAGGCATTATCTGCCGTCATTTACTATGTTACTATCAGGCTTATTTTGAAAGAGAAGGGCGCCCATCTTCCGACACAAATTGGGAGATGGGCGTCCTCTCAGGGTTGCCCAAATTGGCATAATCAAAAGCCGATTTTGGGCGCCCTTAACTGCTGTCTGTTGCAGCGACAACCAAAGTTCTTGGGGGTGTGTTGGCAGCATAGCGAAGGCGGGACTGGGGCGTGCTGAACAGATGGGCGTCATTGGCCGATAATGGAAAAAAGAAGGGTGTCCCTGACGAGCACTTGGCCGACTTTACTTGGTCCATTTTTTCTTGCGACCAAGCCTCAAAAAAGTGCCCGAACTGACCAGATGACCATCGGAGGGAATCGGGGATGACCTCCTCTTACTCCCCCAGTAGTCACCAACTCCCTCCCAGCCTCTATGCCAGTCTCAAATGTTATACCCAGCTCCGTGACAGCAGTATGCAGGTCCCTGGAGCAGTTTTAGTGGGTGCAGTGCACTTCAGGCAGGCGGACCCAGGCCCATCCCCCCGCCACCTGTTACACTTGTGTTGGTAAATGTGAGCCCTTCAAAACCCACCAGAAACCCACTATATCCACATGTAGGTGCCCCCCTTCACCCCTTAGGGCTATGGTAGTGGTGTACAGTTGTGGGGAGTGGGTTTTTTTGGGGGGGTTGGGGGCTCAGCACACAAGGTAAGGGAGCTATGCACCTGGGAGCAATTTGTGAAGTCCACTGCAATGCCCCCTAGGGTGCCCAGTTGGTGTCCTGGCATGTCAGGGGGACCAGTGCACTATGAATGCTGGCTCCTCCCACAACCAAATGGCTTGGATTTGGTCATTTCTGAGATGGGCATCCTCGGTTTCCATTATTGCCGAAAACCGGGGACGACCAAGTCTAAGGACGACCATCTCTAAGGTCGACCTAAATGTTGCGATTTGGGCGTCCCCGACCGTATTATCGAAATGAAAGATGGCCACCCATCTTGTTTCGATAATACGGGTTTCATCGCCCCTTCATGGGGCCATCCTGCGAGGACAGCCCCAGGAAAACTTGGGCGCCCCGTTCGATTATGCCCCTCCACGTTACCTATGTGCTCTTTTGCAATAGGCTCTCAGATCTAGTCCCCGTAAGAATGTAAATACCAATACAAAGGTATATCACAACTCCACCCCTGTTCCATGCCTACACACACAGCTAACATTTAAGTACACACTGTCTTGTCATCTCATAAACTTACATTTGCATTTACCTCACAGTAATTTTATAATGCACCTCTTCTGTATGTAACTGAAATTTAGCACCTACTGCATAGCAAGTCTAACATCTACTTTACTAAAGGAGAGACAAAGGGGTGGAAATCAGTGATTTTTCCTCGGAAAATCCTGTCGCATTTTTTGATCAGGACATAGCTAAATTTTCTCCTCCGATATCCACAATTCTTCTGTAGCATTTGTCTTAATATGGGGCGATTAATACACTACTGGGTTTAGACACTAGAGGTCAGGTCAGGCTCTTCTTCTAGCACCTAGTCTGTGTATCTGTTTGCCTGCACTGCTCTTTTGATGCCTGGCATGAGAAGCCACAAATATTAGGTAATCTCCTTCAGAGACTGATTACTGTGTCTTTGAACAGCAGACAGTACCCTCCATTGTACCTCATGCACATGCTGGATACCTTCCTGTATGGTGTTGGATATATCTCTGGGTTTAAAATGCTTTTGGCCATGGTTTGGTTTTAAAAAATGTTTTGCCTCTTCTTGGCCTGTGGAACAACAATTCTCAAAAAGAGACTGCATTGTCTTTCCTGGACCTGCCTCATAGTACTAAATCAGTTTCAGTAATGGGTAACTGAAGAGAACTGAAAGGCCTCACGCATTAATGTGAGGGATAGAAGGGATAAAAGCTCCAACAAAGAGGACACACCATGGAGGTTAGCCAAAAAATTAACAAGTAAGGTATTCATAACAGTTATGAAAAAGAAAAATGTGTACAATTAAAACAAGTCCTGAAGGACAATCATAGTATCTGTTATAGTGAAGAAAGTCAAACCTGCATAACAGCTTAGAAAAAACTGTAAGAGCTCAGGGAAACTTTTTATTTTTGAAACCTGGAATGATCTCTGTGGTTAATAAGGGCTGATCTAGAGTACTTTCAAGTTCTTCTTTTTAGTCATCACATGTAAGATTGCAGAAATGTTTCTTCATGGGTACTCTGAACTGACCAGCAGGCAGCATACTGGAACCGGAACCTGTCTCAAATGCAGTTACTGCCCCTCTGTAGAGGGGCAAGTCATTTCACTATTGGTTGCCTCAGGAACAAATTTAAGGCTTGATTTATGCTATTGCTATTTAACATAAGCCACGTTATTGTCAGTTTACTAAAAAAAAAAATGGTCATTAAAGTACAATAACAAACATTAATGCATTAACACAAGTTAGTAAAACTGAAATCCACAAATTTGACCTGAGCCCTTAAGTCAGTGTTCTTGCATACCAAGATGTGCCTCTAGTAGCAAGGAGCCAAGAGGCAGAAAAACAGCCCTGTGTACAATTTAACTTTGTTTCAAATACTTTTTCAAATTCCAGTTTTTTCATCGAGCGAGTTAATAAAGTCAGGGGAAAATGCATTTGTCTTCACTTTAACATAGGAACATACTGGTCAATATTCAGCTGGTGCAGCCATCAGTTCTTCAAACTGTCCACCGCTACTAAATGGACTTGGGAAAAATCCACAATTTCGGGAATAACGTATAGAATGTTTGTACGTTTGGGAAGCTGCCAGGTGCCCTTGACCTGGATTGGCCGCTGTCAGGGACAGGATGCTGGGCTTGATGGGCCTTTGGTCTTTTCCCAGTATGGCATTACTTATGTACTTATGAATTAAACCAGGATAGTTAGTGCCAGCCCCTATCCAAGTACCAGCGTGGAATATTCTGGTATTCAGCAGTTACCCGGGTATTTCTGATATTTAGATGTGATGCCTGAATAGTTGCTCAGTTAACTTGCCTATTTATCCAGGTACTGCTGCTGAATATCAGTGGTGCCTGGGTAATGGCTGGATTCACCTTGATTCTGTACCTGGACTGCTCTGGCACTTGCTGGATAGTGCCACAGTGGTCTACCCAAATATTTGGCGGCACTATCTGGTTATATGTCACCGAATATCTAAATATGGCCCAGTAAAGTTGCTAGTTAAAGAGGTTGGAGTGTCTCCTACCTGGTTAACCAGCACTGAGTATCTGTCAGACCCATCTAACTTGCTCATTGTCTCTCTCTAGAGCCCAAACTGCCAAGTTAGCCAGTTCCAGGAGGGGACTTAGACCAGTCCTTGATTTCTAGCAGT
The DNA here is from genome assembly GCF_901765095.1 of Microcaecilia unicolor. Taxonomy (NCBI): domain Eukaryota; kingdom Metazoa; phylum Chordata; class Amphibia; order Gymnophiona; family Siphonopidae; genus Microcaecilia; species Microcaecilia unicolor. The sequence goes on from NC_044035.1 coordinate 226,535,739, forward strand.
CTCCATCCAGCTGCATTATAGAATCTGCAACACTGATGTTAATGGGAATTAGGGACTGGAAATTCCACACTGCTTTGGGATATAAGTTCACAACCAGGAATAGCCAAAAAGTCACCCTCCTGGAACTGGGTAACTTAGCAGCCCTGAAACCATGAATACAACAAAAAGAAAAATAACATAAGGAGGAGCACAAAACTAACTCTTTACAAAATGGATCTCTCAGTTAACCCATTATAACACCTATTTGCTTTTCCTTCTGTTCTGGCCCCAAGATGACCTAGAGTCTAAGGAATAGTCTAACTTAAACTCAGATATTCAATGCCAGGCATTATCCGGGCACCAGCACTTAACTTCCGAGTTCCACCAGTGACCTGAAATTTTATGTGGATACAGTAGATATTCAGTTCTGTATCTGCTTAACAAACCAGGAAAGTTAGGACCGCCTTTTGTGTGGTCTAACTTGCCCGATTGACTATGTAGGCACTAGCACTGACTGTCACTGGTGACGGCATAACTTCTGGCTTCTCCCCAACTTTGTCCCTGGCAGGGCAGGCATTAGGGATTGACAAACAGGGCAATTGCCCTGGGCCTCCATGTCACTGAGGGCCCCAAACCTGCCTAAAGTTGAAAGAAGGACAATCTGCAAGCAAGCTTTGGGGCCCCCTCCCTAGCATCTGCCCTGGGCCTATGTCTAGTACCAGCCCTGATCTCTGGATCACCCCTAACTGCTGTGGCAGTCAGAGCTGATATTCAGTGGCACTGTCCAGTTAAATACTGCTGAATATGGACTCCCAGTCCTCTCAGCATGGGTTAAGCAGGCAGAAGCCAATATTCAGCCATGCTGAATATGAACCCTGACATATTTATTATTAGTCATCTTAAGCATTTACTTGCAAGAACATTTTTTGAAACTTTTAATATGTGTCAGAAATATATTACTTAACAAATGTACCTATGTACCTCTACAATAGTCTTATTAGTATTAGCATCCCTCTGATACATTGAATACATCAACAGTAGCCTCCCCCCTCCCCCAAAGACCTCTGAACCATTCCAAACCCCTTCCACCCTTGATCCATACCAAACAACTTAACTATATATATCCATATTCTTTCCTTCCCATTGTAGGTAACACTCCCACATTTTACTATACACATGCTCCATACTCTGTATTCTGTATGCATTTTTTTACACAAGCTTCTATATGTTTATACACATTCTTCGTATTCTCCATATTTATTTTTTTATACTGAACCTGTGAGGCCTCACACAGATCATGAAAAATCCTGCTTATGGGGAGGAGGGGGTATAGCATCTTTCTGAATCCCCTTTACTACCTACAGATATATCTTGAAAGTGTAGAAAAGAAGATAAAGGAACCTTGGGGAAATTATCCATAGGTTAAGAGCCTGGCTCTAATATTCCAGATTTTCTATTTTTGCAGTAGAGTTTTGTCCTGTATTAGCATCACTGAAGTTATCCACTTATCCAAGGCTTGCATCTGCTCTTTACGTTCTCCGAAGGCCATGGCCTGAGCTGTAGATTCTCTTGACTTTCCAGGGAGACACCAAAGAAGAGATGGGCTTATCTAATGAGTCCAGATATCATCCAGGGTTACATAGGGATTTAAAGAACCAAGGAAGGTCCCTCAAAAATGGAAACCAAAGTCTTGCCACTTTTAACTTTAGGCCTGGGGCCTACACTTACTCCTGATTGCTCCAGTGGTGTCCCTACAATTTGAACATTCTCTTCCACCTGCAAGACATTCTTGTTTACTTTTGTGCTGCCTGTATGATTGATTTATGTTGTTTCATTTCCTATATTTGAATGGAGTTCCTTTTCTTTTATTGTTAAGATTGTAAATCATTTAGATTTGGCAGTGCTGCAGATTGGCGATTCATTAAATCTTGAAATAAACATAAACCAGCAGCTTGGAAGCCAGTTTGAGCCTCCCCACTCCTTTGCACTGTTTATTCTACTGTTCTGTAATGATTACCTCCGAAATGGTTAAATCCAGCAATGACAATACCCCCACCAGCCCCTTCTATGTGGAGGGAAGACCATTTCATTGGGCTTTAAGGGACACATTAGAATCCTGCTGTGGAGAAGCTGCTCTACACCCTGGAACTGTGCACATTAATGACGAGCCTTGACTGGTAACATTTAGGTGCTCTATAGTAAGCTTACCAACAATACCTAATTAAGAAGAATTGGGAAGGACATCTAGAAGCTTGCTCTTAGGCTTCTGCATTACAGGTATTTATTTCTAGAAAGAAAATAAACAAGAAAAATATGCAGACAAATGGATTTCTTTATTTAAATAGATTCCCTGATCCTGGGGAACAGGATTCGATTCCCACTGCAGCTTCTTGTAACTCTGGGCAAGTCACTTAACCCTCCTGATTAGACAGCAGGGTAAGTAAGTAGGTAAAAATAGTGAAAAGCAGAGCTGGGTACAAACCAGGCATAGAACAGGACCATCAGATGACTTGTTATACCAGCAAGGGTGTGATGGCTGACTTCTTTATATAGTATATGGTTACCACACCCCTTGCTGGGGCCTTGAATCCATGCACAACTTAAAAGTTATGACGATCCTGCCCCTTGTGACGCTTCTTGTCTACATCAGAGGGAGCAGGAGCAGAAGGACCCTGTGCTTTTTTTTCCCCAGCCACCGCAGATTTGGTGAGTTGAAGTGGTGGTGTCTGCTGCCATTGCAATAGAAAGCGAAGGTTTAGAAAAAATCCTGACAATGGAGGAGAGGAGACATGAATAGCTTATAGGGGAGATGCTGCCGCCTACCCATAGGCAGTTGGTGACTTAGATGTTTGAGGAGGCTAAGTTGGAGTGGGCGTCTCAGCGTTTAGCGCTAGTTGATTCTTAGCGCAATCTAAAAACGCTAGCACACATCAGTAAAAGACCTCCCGTAGATTGTAAGCTCTCAAGAGACAGGAAAATACCTACTGTAGCTGAATGTAACTTGTCTTGTGCTACTACTGAGAAAGGCATGAACTAAATCCACATCCAAAATCTAGTTGCAGGCATACTGTGAACTAACACAGAACCCCCAAACGTTACTCAGGACCTATAGAGCAATTCAAGGCTAACAGAATACCTGGCCTCTTCCATACAAGCAGGACAAGCAGACCCTCACCATATATAGAATTGAAATTGAAATATGAAGACAAAAATTAAACTAAACGGACTCTGCATACGGTGCAACACTAGAGAAATATAAACAGGAATGTATGTCCCCCTGTATTGTGCTAGTGTTTTTAGCGCACGCTAACAAGAGAGCAACTGTAAATATAAAAAACTGATACATTCCATTATATTAAGAATTGACAAATAAAAAGAAAGTAAGTTGATATATTTTTATAGGACTAGCTTAACATGTTTTCTTTTTTTTTTTTTTAATGTTTTTATTAATTTTTTCTTAACATCAGCAAAGCCTAACATAACAATCTAGGCACTTTCACCCCCCTTCTCCCCTCTGGATATCTCAGGTATATAACATTCTCCCCTGCGCTGGAAGACCCCCTTAGTCCACAGATCATCCTGTTAAACCCCACTATTCCACATAAGGGGTCCAAGTTTTTAGAAATCTCACCATTCCCCCTCGCCTTAAGGCTGTAAGTTTGTCCATTAAACAACAATAGTCCACTTTAGCCAGCACTTGATCCACGGTGGGGGTCACCGGTTGTTTCCAATATCTTGCAATTAAAATCCTGGCTGCTGTAACAATATAGGACAAAGGGCTGTGACAGGAGCCTTAGAGGCTCATTTTCAAAGCACTTAGCCTCCCAAAGTTCCATAGAAACCTATGGAACTTAGCCTCCCAAAGTGCTTTGAAAATATGCCTCATGGCCTCCCCTCATCGGTACATTCAACAAGCACAAGCCAGGAGTTAGCATAACCTCGGCTCCCAAGCCGCTTTGCAGTCTCATCTGTAAGTCCTTCCAGAACTGCTGTATCACTGGACAGTCCCACCACACATGCCAGAATGTTCCTTCTGCCCCACAGTTGTGCCAGCATCTCGCCACTCCATTTTTAAAAATGCGGGATAACCAGCTAGGAGTCATATACCACTGGTACAGCATTTTATACCCATTTTCCAGCAAGGGGGTAGCCACTGAAAATGACAACAGTCATTTAAATATCTTTTTCCAGGTCTCTGGTTCATATGTATTACCTAGTAGGGACTCCCATTTACGGATACATTTATTTAGTGGTTGGGATTTATGAAGTAAAGCTCTGTAAATTCGGGAGATCCCCCCTTTGCCTTCAGCTTAACATGTTTTTCAATTAGCTTTCAGAGGCCAAAACTACCTTCCTCAGATCAGGATAGTACAGTATATTGCTTTTACGGTATACTATCCCGACATGAATAAGAAGGTTTTGGCCTCTGAAAGTTGGTGAAATAAAAAAGGTAACTCCGTATGTTCCATTTTTCAGCAGACTAACACAGCTATCGCACTATTAAAGATAAATTTATTTTTTATACCTTTGCTGTCTGGCCATTTAATTTTATTAATTGTGTTGGTCCCAGTCTCTAGTTTCCTCTGTCTCTGCTTAACTCTTGCCAGGGTTTTCTATCCATTTGCCATTTTTCTGTTTCCTCCTATTTTGTTCACTTCCTCCACTACATCCATCTCCAACTATGATCTTTCTGTTCAGCTTTTTTTTTCCCCTTTATTTTCCTGTCTGTCCACTCAGATTTCATTACTAATCAGTCTTCAATTTTATTACACCTACTTACAGCTTTCCATCTCTTTCCCTCAATCCAGCCTTCCCATTCTCCTTTCTCTAATTCCCAAGTCTTCTGCTAACTCTTATCCTCTCTCTCTCAAGCCCCTTCCATCCAGCAACTCCTCTCTTTTTCTCTCCCCTTCCATCCAATAGGTCTTCCCTCTCTCTACCCCCTTCCATCTAGCAACCATCTGTCATACCACTTCCCCCAACTTGTGTTCACCCCCCCCAACTCCAAGTCACTATATCCTTGTCTCTTTCACCTCCCCCCCCCCTTAAAAAAATCATGGCTCCTTCGTTTCTGCAACAGCAGCAGCAACAACAACAAAAGTGTGACCTGTGAAGCCACTTTCTATATACATTGTGCTGCTGTTTCTGCCTGTCCTACCCCTCCAAAGGAAGTCTACATCAGAGAGGCAGGAGCATATGGCTCCACTTCTTTTTGTTTATTGCTACTACTGCTGTTCCAGGAGGCACCAGCAGCAATGAAGGTGGGGAAGGCCATGATTTACCACTACCCTCTGTTGTTTATCACTCACCCAGTTTCTAATCCATTCCACAACCTCAGAATACATCTGTAGGCTGCATAGAATGATCATGAATAAACTGAGTAGCCTGAGCGCTGATTAAAGGTTAGTTGATGAAAGAGTAGTGATAAATGGAATTCACTTGGAGAAGTGAAAAGTGAAGTGCCCCAAGGATTTATCCTGGGACTGTGTTTGTTCAGTATTTTTGCGAGTGATATTGTGGAAGGGCTAGAAGGACTAGAAGGAAGAGTTTGCCTTTTTGCAAATGACATGAAGATTTGCAACAGAGTGGACCACCCTGAGAGAGCTTTAAAAGTGATCTTAAAAAGTAGAAGAATGGTCAAGTGCTTGGCAGTTAAGCTTTAATGCAGAGAAATACAAAGTACATTAATTTATTAGTGCAATTTAGTTTATTAAAAAAGACTGCTATACTATCTTTTACAATTTGTGGTGCAGAAATCTAAAGGAGTTCTTGTGATGAGTAGGAGTGGCTGATAGGCACAAGAGAAAGGGTAATAGTGTCAGGTGATTTTAGTCAGAATGTTTGCTCTGCTACCAATTCAGGTTAAAACTCAATTTAACGAAATCTGACGCTCTCTTGGCTTATGGTTGAATTTTGAGCAGTTGGGAAGCCCTTTCCTGTTGAAGTGGGTGGGTGACTTCATATGCAATGAAAATTCAGATGGCCACAACCTGTAAAATTACACAGGGGCTCATTTTCAAAGCACTTAGTCTAAGTGCTTTGAAAATACGCCTTAATGTCCCAAAGCAACCCCTTCATTTTGCTATGTTTCTATGAGTTAAATATAAAACCTCTTCTGGCAGACCTAAAAGATAATAAAACTTGGCATAATTTTCCTTTAATAGGTGGGCTATAAATGTTTTAATAAATAAATAAATAAATAATATCATTACAGCATCCTGCGTTGATAACTTACCTTTGAAGATGGCAAAATTAAAGCATTTTTGATATGTGTAGAGAATTTACACTATCAGTTAAAGACCATTTTGCCTATCTACAGCTGTGACATTATATGCAGAATCTGCTACCCAAGCAGTTCTGTGGAGAGGTTTATGTCATTCGAGTGATTGCTATGTTTGGAGGCATGCTGTCAGATACACATGTCCTGGTTCAATAAAAGCCTTCAAGGCCAGACCCCAAGATTCAACTACACTAAACTGGCAAGCGCCTGGCATAGAGAATTACCTGTGGCTATCATGGGAGAATGATTGAAAGCTAGCCTTAGGAATATATTTTCTATTAACAACGATTAGTGGGTGTGGTAGCATGGGTGACAGCCAGGCATGGAGCCTCAACAAACACAGGGACACAGAGGTTTGCAAGTAAAACAAAACAATTTATTCAAATAGCAAAGTAAACCCTGTTCTCTTCTCAGGCAAAAAAAAGTTGAGGATTAAAGTATCTTGGAAATTCAAAACATAATGTCCCTGTGGCCTGTCCTGCAGGCTTCATAGTTTGTGTGTACTAGTCTCTATAACCAAAAGCAAGCCTAGTGCTAACCAGACCCCAAGGATTAATGATTTCCGAGTTAACAAGGAAAAACTTGGCCTACCTGAATGAATCTTCTGCAGCTTAGACATATGTGGTGAAGCATATGCTGGAGGGTATCTCTTGTCTTCCCTGGGCCTCCCTGTTCTGCCTGGGCTCAGAGAGTTTATCACGCTGCCTTCACCACATCCTCCCTACTTTGCCTCGTCTTGCCTAGGCCATGCCCTTTAAGTTAGCTCTGTGAAGGAGAGTTATAATGGGAACCAGTAACCTCTTATATACTCCCTCACATTGAGCTATTCTAAATAAAATACAGAACTTCTATATATCTCTCCCCATTGAGCCTATAGTGCAAAACCTACTGAGTAGGATGAGTGTCCTAAGTGCCAAGTGAGCGATGCACATCTGGAGTATGCGTATGTCAGTATGCACTGATACAAACCTTCTGGAATAATTTATAGTTTATTGCATTTGATATAACACCTTTCCTGAAAATATAAGAACTTAAGCCTTGCCAAACTGGGACAGACCAAAGGTCCATCAAGCCCAGTATCTTATTTCTAACAGTGGCCAATCCAGATCACAAGTACTTGACAATATGACAAAAGAGTAAAACAGATTTTATGGTTCTTGTCCTAGGAAAGAGCAGTGAATTTTCCCAAGTCCATCTTAATAATGGCTTAGGACTTTTTAACCTCTGCTAACAAGGTAGTTTACAAATTAAAAAAAAACAGATAGAAAAGAACTCCAATATCAAACAAAACAGAGAAATTAAAAAGCAACAATGGATTGTAAAAGAGGATACAATCTTAATCAAAAGTACAAGAGCCAGAGGATGGCATTTGGTCAACCAATGCACAGTGGGTTTTAAGACATCCAGCGCCCATATGGTGATGTCTCTCCAAAGGCAGACTGAAATTAATGAGTTTTGAGTGCTGCCTTGAATTAGGGGAGGGAAATTTAAGGCAAAGACTTGCCTGGGGAACATTCCACAGGGCGGGTGCTGTGCAGTAAAAAGCAGACTGTCTTGTGGAATCTAGTCTTGTGGAAAATACAAATGGAATTGTCAAGCAACAGTCATTCAGCAACCAAAGGAATCTAGGCAGGGCATATTGAATATAGCAGAGGACAGATGAGAGGGGATGCTTGTATGTAAAATTATATGAGTGAAAGTAAGGATTTTGTGCCGTATACAATAAAACACTGGGAGCCAGTGAAACTGGATGAAGAGGGGAGTAATGTGGTCAAATTTTCTAGTGTCGGTGAGGAGCCATAGAGCAGTATTCTGAACTGATTGCAGGTGGCACAGGAGCGTTTGTATTAGACCACAATAGAAAGCATTGCAATAATCAAGACCAGATATAAGAGTGGCATACAGGAGAGTCATTTGTGAATTCTTTTCCACGTAAGAGCGCACTGCATAGATCTGTCGCAGTGAAATGAAACAAGATCTGTGAGACAAATTATAGTTCTTGATCTTGTGAAGACATTGTTCAGAAATGCTCAGATGTACCACTGAGGTCTCACCAGAATCCCTTTTGACTTAAGGGTTGCTTGAAGTCTCCAGGGAAAAATATCTAATTGTTTAATAAAATAAATAAATAAATAAATAAAAGCTTTCATGTTAGCTAAGAAATGTGTCCTCATGAATTGGAAATCCCCAGAGGCACCATCAGTGTCTCAGCAGAGGATGAAAATGATCTATGTACTTACTATGGAGTGAGAGGGAATAGATGTTACAAAAGACTCTCAGTGAAAAAAGTTTAAAGTTGCTTAGAGCTGTTCTAGAATACCTTTTCTACCACAGCTTGGAGTAATATGCTTAATCAAGACTGTTTTTCACTAACAACCCTCTGGGTGCATTACAGTTCCTCCTCATGATTTGTTAGGAAATAGGGTAAGGGTTGGTTTTCCCTTCTTCATAAGGGAGAAGGGAAGATTTTTAAATCTGAGTATATGCTTTGGGAGGAGAATAGAGTTGGGAATGTTACTTTCTTTGTTATTCTAATTTATTTATTTTGGATTTTGCTCACACCTTTTTCAGTAGTAACTCAAGGTGAGTTACATTAAGATACCCTGGGTATTTCCCTGTCACAGGAAGACTCACAATCTAAGTTTGTACCTGAGGCAATGGTGGATTAAGTGACTTGCCCAAGATCATAAGGAGCAGCAGTGGGATTTGAATTGGCCACCTCTGGATGTCAAGACCAGTGCTCTAACCACTAGGCCACTCCTCCACTTGTTATGTAATTGTAGGAATGATATGTGTAAGAGAAACCACAAAAAGCGGAGGCACACAGTCCCTACGTACAACAAGACTCTTTTATTAGTTTCATTAAATATCACCTTGCTAAACCTAAGTCTCCCTTGGTTTTCTGGAAGAGCCTATCTACCCTACTCCTTGGACTTTCTCTTGTATGTGTAAGAGTAACCACATGGTTGAAAACAGTTCTGTTTAAAAGAGTGTAGGGAGGTAGATAGCCCCTTCATTTATTTTCCCAGGGCTCAACAGAGGAATGATAGGAAGATCTGTATTGATGTGAATGATCACATAGGACCTTGTGTAACATAGTGCTATGGTGTGAGGTAGCCTTGCTCACTACTTCCTACCCTGTAATTAGGAGAGCAATTACAGGCCTTCCCAGTAGAAAAGAGGCCTTCAAGTTTAATCAGCTGGTTGTGACTGCTGCTGACAGCAGTATATTTCTGAATGTGAATGCCAGCATAATCAAAGCTGCTACTATATAAGAGGAAAAAGAAGATTGATGTCAACTGATCAGTTGGGCTCAACTGATTTGCCACTTTACTAGATGAGAATCTGTGTCCAAAGTATTCTCATAAATGTATCTAACATGAAAGATTCTAAGCACATAAAATCTGGCAGGTTCCCAACCTGCTTGAAGCACCCCCTGAATGATTCTGTGACAGTACTATTTCTATTTCAAATTAAACCCTTGTGTCCAGACTTCTTTGAATGCTTCAGCAGACGCTCTTAATTGAACCCATAAATTGGGCCAAGCCCAATGCAGAATTTTTTGGTATATTTATCACTAGGCAGTGGGCTTGAAGAATCATCCATGGAGTCTGATAAATATTTAGGACATGAAGAAAGAAAGCTCATGAAAGAAACATTTATCAGTAAGGAGACCAAGGCCATTGGCTTAAAGCTGCCAATTTTTGCACTTGATGGCATTATAAAAATGAGTTGCCACTAACTCTGCAAGTAATGGACTCCCTGTGCTGATCCTTAGTAACTCTACAGCTGTCAATACTGATTATATTGAGGAATGAGGAGAGGTTTATCAGTTCTTCTTGCATATTGTAGGCCAGATCAGCCGATCAGCCTTCCTCAGTGTTAACTTTTGGATCAAGTAAAGTTCTTTTTAAGAACATAAGCATTGCCATACTTGGACAGACTAAAGGTCTGTCAAGCCCAGTATCCTGTTTGAAACAGTTGCCAATCCAGGTCACAAGTACCTGACAAGATCCTAGAAAAGTAAAACAGATTGTATGCTTCTTTTCTTAGAAATAAGCAGTGGATTTTCCCAAGTCCATCTTAATAATGGCTTATGGACTTAGTCATTTTTATTGTACATCGCTTTGAATTATGTGTTAAAAAAAACTTTCCAAAAATTTTTATATAACATATTAGGAAATTATCCAAACCTTTTTAAAACCTGCTAAATAACTGCTTTTATGGCTAGGGTTACCATATTTGCCCTAAGGAAAAAAGAGGACACATGCCCTGCCCCCTGTCAGTTTGACCCTCCCAAAGAAAGCCAAATTCCCTCTCTTCCCATGTATATCCCCTCCACGATTTTCTAGCCTCCCTCCACCCACATGACTCAATTCATTACCCCTCCCCTCCTGTACCTTATTGTAGTGCCCTGGTGGTCTAGTGGCCTCTTCAGGGCAGGAAAGAGCCCCCTCTTTCCTGCCCAGTGTGGTTGTAGACCTCTCTTTCTCCCAGCGCAGATTCAAAGTGGCTGCCGAGAGTTCAAGCAGCGGCCTTGCAAGACTTCTGCGGAAGTCTCGCAAGGCTGCCACTGCTTGAACTCTCAGCAGCCATTTTGAAGTGGTGCCGGGATCAAGACAGTCTACAGATGCATACCAAGAAGGCAGCGCATGCAAATCTCTCTCATGTGGTCTCTGAGGACTGGGTTGAAAATCACTGCTCTAGTACACGTTAGTGCTAGTAGATTTCTCTAGACTGTACACTACTGCTAATCTTTTCTTGGTTCTGTAAGGCCCCTCGTGTGCCTTCAACTTTAAACTATTATGGTCAGTATAGTCAGTGACAACAGAATAGACAAAGTGATTTATTTTATTTAAATCTGGCTCACTTCTTTTCATTAGTAGCTCAAGATATAGCATCCAGATATAGTAGGGATTTCCTCGTCCCCTGATTATTTTTGGCTGGATATTTTACCACACTTAACCAGTAAAGGAGCCCTTTTACTAAAGCGTAGCTCATGCTAATGGACGTTAGTGCGTGCTAAATGGCGCACGTCCTATTTTATCTCTATGGGCTATGTGGCACTTAGCACATGTTGATGTCTGTTATCACGCACTAGGCTTTAGCAAAAGGGCCTCTTAAGAGCGTGATTGAAAAGAAGTGAAGTCTAACTATGCGAAAGTTATGTAGTTGCTATAAATGTAGAACAGCCATTTGTCTGGACAGCGTTATCCATATAAAATTTACCCCTGTACTGCTATGGATTTATAGCCTGCTTCACTAACACAGACTACTCAGTAATTACTGTGGATTCTTTTGTATTCGTATTAGGTAAATGAGACCTTTATTAGAGGTTCTAAAATCTACAATGATTAAGATATACAATGATTAATATATATGCACACAATGATTAGCTATATAACTAAAAAGAAACAATACCTATCTATAAACAATCATTACATCACTGGTCTCTACATCTAAGCAATGCTAAGAGTTCCTAGACCAGGAAAAGAAGCAATAATACACTATATACAATCATCACTGGTCCTTACATCATCCAGTCTCTTATCATCAGCTGTGGGGGGCCCTGTTCACAGCGAAAGCCAGGAGCTTCTTTGACCATGAAACAAGGTTCTCTGCGCAGTTCGTACGTTACTCACAGATGAGCTCCCACTTCACTGCAAGAAGCCTCCATTTTTTATTAGGTTTAGAACTCATGTTTAGAGCTAAGGAAGATTACAGAATGCTTGAGAATAGGTAAACAAGCCATACTGTGGGAATGTGGTCCCATGTTTCCAAGTCCAGGTGGCCAGTCTGAACTCGAAAACAAGCGCCATCCCCCTCTTCACATACCAAATTTATCTTCTACATTCCAACTTATTTTCACACAATCAAAGTTAAACAGAATTACTTCTAATTAAAGATACAGACCCCGAGTGCACTGGTCGGTCAAGGCAGAGTTGAAAAACAATCTTTCAAATTCACTTTTATTACAATCCCCTGTTTACTAAGCCGTGCAGCAATGCCGACACAGCCCATTCAAAGTGAATGGGCTGTGTCAGCATTATCGCATAGCAGCCGCTTGTGTGGCTTAGTAGAAAGGGTTTAGATAGAGCTGAATATTGTGCTAATTAGCTAAATTTTGAAAGCCTGCTATTGACAAGCAGGATGAATTAGCCAAATAAGTGAGGGAAGTCGTCTGATAATGCCAACCTGGATAACTCTCTCAGAGCTCAGAAAAACCTCACAAGCCCTCTCAGTTTATTTTAATCCAAACTTTTATATAGATGTTTGTTTTTAATGGGGAGGAGTGCACGCTAGGAATTATTTTTCCTCTTCATTGGAAAAATTATATATTTCCTAATTTCATTTTTCATGTTCACTGATTGAGTTCCCGTAGTTTTTCCCTCTTATAAAGGAATTTTAAATAATAATTGCAAAATGTTGTATAGTTTCTTTGCTGTCGCAGTTGAATTCCACCTATTAAACCATTTGTTCGATATGCCTGGATGCTTCAAAAGATTCCCCTGTGGGTGGAAGATCTCCATCACAGAAATTCTACCATTGTCTGAAACCATAATGGGGGTAATTCTATAAAATAGGCACATGAGAAAGTTGAGAAATGTGGCTCTGTTTAACATGTTCTTCAGATGGAAGGAGACAATTGTCACTCAGTCTCAGGTAGTGGGTCCCCTAGGAGAAGAGTCCCTATGTAGGAGAAATCTCTCAAAAAAGAGGAGGCTGGGACCCAAAATGCTGCAGGTCTTAGCGCAGGGTTCAACAGTGCAGAAGGCAACCACTACACAGTATAAGTTGCTGTTGCAAAAAGTTAATTAAGCCACAGTGTAGAAGAAGTTGGCACCACAAGACTATTACTACTACTACTACTACTATTTAGCATTTCTATAGCGCTACAAGGCATACGCAGCGCTGTACAAACATAGAAGAAAGACAGTCCCTGCTCAAAGAGCTTACAATCTAATAGACAAAAAATAAATAAAGTAAGCAAATCAAATCAATTAATGTGAACGGGAAGGAAGAGAGGAGGGTAGGTGGAGGCGAGTGGTTACAAGTGGTTACGAGTCAAAAGCAATGTTAAAGAGGTGGGTTTTCAGTCTAGATTTAAAGGTGGCCAAGGATGGGGCAAGACGTAGGGGCTCAGGAAGTTTATTCCAGGCGTAGGGTGCAGCGAGATAGAAGGCGCGGTCTGGAGTTGGCAGTAGTGGAGAAGGGAACAGATAAGAAGGATTTATCCATGGAGCGGAGTGCACGGGAAGGGGTGTAGGGAAGGACGAGTGTGGAGAGATACTGGGGAGCAGCAGAGTGAATACATTATAGGTTAGTAGAAGAAGTTTGAACAGGATGCGAAAACGGATAGGGAGCCAGTGAAGGGTCTTGAGGAGAGGGGTAGTATGAGTAAAGCGACCCTGGCGGAAGATGAGACGGGCAGCAGAGTTTTGAACCGACTGGAGAGGGGAGAGGTGACTAAGTGGGAGGCCAGCAAGAAGCAGATTGCAGTAGTCTAAACGAGAGGTGACAAGGGTGTGGATGAGGGTTTTGGTAGAGTGCTCGGAAAGAAAGGGGCGGATTTTACGGATGTTGTAAAGAAAGAAACGACAGGTCTTGGCGGTCTGCTGGATATGAGCAGAGAAGGAGAGAGAAGAGTCAAAGATGACCCCAAGGTTTCGAGCTGAGGAGACAGGGAGAATGAGAGAGCCATCAACAGAAATAGAAAACGGGGGGAGCGGGGAGGTGGGTTTGGGGGGGAAAATGAGAAGCTCGGTTTTGGTCATATTTAATTTCAGGTGGCGTTGAGACATCCAGGCAGCAATGTCAGACAAGCACGCTGAAACTTTGGTTTGGATGCAAGGTGAGATATCAGGGGTAGAAAGGTAGATTTGGGAGTCATCAGCATAGAGGTGGTAGGAAAAGCCATGGGATGAGATTAATGAACCAAGGGAAGAAGTGTAGATAGAAAAGAGGAGGGGACCAAGAACAGAACCCTGAGGTACACCGACAGGCAGAGGGATAGAAGTAGAAGAGGATCCACCAGAGTGAACACTAAAGGTGCGGAGGGAGAGGTAGGAAGAGAACCAGGAAAGGACAGAGCCCTGGAATCCAAGTGAGGACAGGGTATCGAGAAGTATGCTGTGATCGACAGTGTCAAAAGCAGCGGAAAGATCAAGAAGAATGAGGATGGAATATTGACCTCTGGATTTAGCCAGTAATAGGTCATTGGAGACTTTAGTAAGCGCAGTTTCAGTTGAGTGGAGAGGGCGAAAACCAGATTGTAATGGGTCAAGAATAGCATGTGAGGAGAGAAAATCAAGGCAGCGGCGGTGAACAGCACGCTCAAGTAATTTGGAGAGAAAAGGAAGGAGGGAGATGGGTCGGTAATTAGAGGGACAAGTAGGGTCAAGTGAAGGCTTCTTAAGGAGAGGTGTGACCACAGCATGTTTAAAGGAAGCAGGGACAGTCGCAGTGGAAAGTGAGAGGTTGAGAATGTGACAGATAAAAGGAATAAGAGTAGGAGAGATGGCATTAAGAAGGTGGGTGGGAATGGGATCAGAGGAACAGGTGGTACATTTTGAGGAAGAAAGGAGAAGTGTAGTTTCCTCAATAGTAACTTCAGGAAAGGAGGAAAGGGAATGAGGGGAAGGAGAGAGAGGGGAACGGACTAGTGGAGGGAGAGCTGGTGAGGTAGAGAAAGCAAGGTTTATCTTTTGAACCTTGTTGTGAAAGAATTCAGCAAGGGTCTGAGGAGATAATGAAGGGGGAGTTGGGGGAGGGGGCACCTTGAGGAGAGAGTTCAATGTGGTGAAGAGAAGTCGAGGATTAGAGCCAAGAGAGTTGGTCAGTTGGATATAATAATCCTGTTTGGCACGTAAAAGAGCAGATTGGAAGGAGGTCAGCATGAACTTAAAGTGTAAGAAATCAGCAAGGGCCCGAGATTTCCGCCAGAGGCGTTCGGCGGAGCGGGTACAGGAACGTAGGTAGCGGATATTAGAAGTCAGCCAAGGTTGGGGTTTTGTACGCCTTACAGGGCGGGTCATCAAAGGTGCAAGAGTGTCTAAGGCAGAGGATAGAGTATTGTTGTAAGAAGAAACAGCCTCGTTGACAGACGTGGATGGTGCCACAGTAGAGAGGAGGTTTGAAACATGGGAGGATAGAGATGAAGGGTCAATGTCGTGAAGATTCCTAGATAAATTAGATAGGATAGGACGGGACTGGGAGGGAGGAGATTTAAGTGTGAAAGTTATAAGATGGTGATCAGAGAGGGGAAGATCGGAGGCAAGGAAACTAGAGGGTGAACAGTTGGAGGAGAAGATGAGATCAAGACAGTGACCATTTTGATGAGTGGGGGAGGTGGAGCATAGTTGGAGATTAAAGGAGGCCGTTAAAGCGAGTAACTTGGAAATATAAGAGTTGGAAGGATCATTATCAGGAATATTAAAGTCACCAAGGATGAGAGAGGGGGAGGAAGGATCATGGAAGAAGGCAAGCCAGGCATCAAAGTCACTGAGAAAGGATGAAAGGGACTTATCAGGGGGACGATAAATGACCGCTATTCGAAGAGGCAGAGGAGAGAAAAGGCGGATAGAGTGGACTTCAAAGGAGGAAAAACAGTGAGATTGAGGTGGAAGAAGGGGTTGAAATCTGGAGGAGGGAGAGAGAAGTAGTCCAACACCGCCCCCACGGCCAGCAGAGCGAGGAGTATGTGAAAATAGATAACCGCCATGGCACAGGGCTGCGACTGAAGCAGAGTCATCAGGGCAGAGCCAGGTTTCTGTTATGGCGAGCAGATGGAGGTGATGCGAGATAAAGAGGTCCTGGATATAGGGGAGTTTGTTACAGATAGAGCGGGCATTCCATAGGGCGCAAGAGAAGGGCAGAGAAGAGGAGGGGAGTAGAGGAATAGAGATGAGGTTAGAGAGGTCACGGTGAGATCTGTAGAGTTTGGATAATAGTTGGTGAGGAGGGCCAGGATTGGGATTGATGTCACCAGCTGAGAGTAAGAGAAGGAGTAAAAGAGAGCGGAGGAGAATAGGAGAGGAGAACAGCTTTGGATGCAAATACAGCGGGTCCAAAAATTGTTCTAGTGCTTAGAACACTGTTGCTGGGGGGTCACGTGATGGTGGCAGCCTGAGTGGACGTCTGTTGGCTCCTCTCCTTAAACCTGCTTAACTTCAATTTCCCACGGTTTGGCTTGCCCTAATATTCATGAGTGCTACATGAAGATTGGGGGACGTTTGTAGTGAGGCGATCAGTGTTTTTTCACGCAGCGGTTACTGGATGCCAGTAAAATCATTGCGGCCTGGGTGGGAGAAATGAAGCACAGCCCTAAAAAGGATGGTGTCACCATCCCCATCACCACAGCTTCCTATGACACCGCCGGTCTTGCAAGAAGATACTGTGCAAGTGTCAATGAGACGTTTATCCCAGCTTTTGGATGACAAGCTAGCTAAACTTCAAGCAGGAGTGGAGGAGATTAAAGACAGTGTCGCAGGCCATGCGGTGCGGATTCAGCAGGCAGAAGAATGCATCTCCGCCCAGATGGATCTATTGACTGCAGCAGAGAATCGAATTGGAGCCTTGGAAATAGAAATTCATACTTTAATCGACAGAGTGGAGGATCAGGAAAATAGGGGAAGCAGGAACAACTTGCGCATTATTGGTGTTCCCTAGAGTGTGCCTGATAATGAGCTTCGAGAACTGGCTGAGGGATTCTGTGGGCCTTGGGGCTCTCCTCAGAGGTAGGCCGCGTACATGTGGAGCGCGCGCATCGGATCAGAATGCACAAAGATGAGGCCAAGAAGCCGCGACCGGTCATTGCCAGATACTTAAGTTATGCAATTAAAGCCATTATGCAATGAAAGCCAAGCTGTTGGAGCTGTACAAAAAACAACGTACGATTGAGTACAAGGGCACCCGTTTGTTGCTCTTTTAAGACTTTTCTATGCGAGAAATGGAACAAAGGAAACTTCTGACGCCTTACTGCTCCCAACTGTTTGCAAAGGGAATTAAGTTTGCTTTCCAGTACCCCACTCAGGTCCGGATAACTCACGACAATCACACGGTTACACTGACTAAAGTGGAGGAGCTAAAAGCATTCTTGGAGAAGATCCTGCCTGCATAGGAAGGATTTGATCTACATGAAGCCATCCAGCTATATCGGGTTTGAGTCTTTGTTCTATGACGGAACTGTGTTTTGCTGATGCAGGGTGTTAGTAGATCTCTGTAATTATGGTTATAGTTTTCAAGCTGCGGATCAAGCTTATGTTAAGGAGGGGTCCCAAGGGAACTGGCGGGGGCGGGAATACGGCAATATGCGTATCTACTACAGACTGACAGCTTGAAGGATCCCCGCAGCTATGAACTGAGGCCCCAGTATGGTGATAGTGCTGGCCATGATGACTCCAGTGCCCACTTGGGTATTGGGGCATATGGTCTGCTTGAACTGTTTGTGTTGGTTAACTCACAAGTTGAGATTTGTTTGCTGTGGAAGAGGTGGCAAGCCATGTTGCTTCATTGAGGGGGGGGAGGGATGTTGTGTTTTGGGGGATACCTAGGGGAGTGAGGTGAAGCATTGAGACTTAGTGGGGTGAGGGGAGGTATGAGAGTGTGGGGCGCTTTGGGAGAAGGGGGTCTCTAGGGAGCTGGGGGGAAGGAGAGGGTGGATGAGGAGAGGGTTTGTATTCAAGGGGTGGGAGCATATCTAGGTAGAGGGGGAGGGTGGCTGAAGTGGCTGATTGAATACTCGGATGAGAATGGCTTGTGGAGACAGTTCTACAACATCAAATCAGCATATTTACTCCTATGGGGCGGTTCAGCTGGGACACCACCCCGGGGAGATGTGCAGAGGATCATTTCTATACAGTTGGGGCAGGGGATTGGTGGAATGGGTAGTTTGCGGGTGGCCACCTTGAATTTGGATGGCATCCACTTGCCTATCAAAAGAACCAAAATATTAAAATACAGCAAGCATTTGAGAGTGGATGTCCTTATGGTTCAGCAAACCCATCTTTCCCCATTGGAACATGCCAAGTTGGTTGAAACAGGGGTGGGTAGGGCAACTTGCTTTCTAAAAAGGACTTAAAGGAATACCATAAACAATTTGTCAGAATGTTTATATATATATATATATATATATATATATATATATAGCATTTGTATCCCACATTTTACCACCTCTTTGCAGGCTCAATGTGGCTTACAATACATCATGGATAGTGGAAACATATTAGAGAATAGACATTTAGTATTACAGAAGTATCATGGGTAACATGATAATGATAAGCATGATAGTAGTATAACAATCAAATATTAAAGACAATTCTGAATGTAAGTGGAGGAGATCACATTTGTTGATCTTTGTGGTATGCCTTGTTAAAGAGATGGGTCTTCAGTAGTTTGCGGAAGTTAGTTAGTTCATAGATCGTTTTTAAGTTACGCGGCAGTGCGTTCCAGAATTGTGTGCTCAAGTAGGAGAAGGTTGACGAATGCGTTAGTTTGTACTTTAGACCTTTGCAGTTGGGGAAGTGAAGATTAAGGAATATATCCTATATAATAATTTGCAGCTCTGCACATCCGTCTGGATGCCTGGGTTCGTAACACAGTTGTCATTGGTTCGCCCTGGGGATGATGTCACAGGGCGGACCAATGGGAAGTGAGAGGGAAGAGAACCCAGCAGCAGCCACCGGAAGCTGCAGTCCGACGGCCCCACTCCCGTACGGGTTTGAGGCCCCCCCTCTCCTCTGATGTCCTCCACCCAAAAACGTTTTACCTCCTGCTCCGTGATCCGCCAGCCACAGTGAACCCCTGCACACACGGACGCTGCTTCACACTGCCTTTGCTTTTGCTTCTGTTTCAGCTGCTCCTGTGATCCCACCCTTCCGCAAACAGGGGGAGGGGGAGGGAGATAGGGGGAGGGGTAAGGGAGAGGGGAGAAGGGGGGATGGGGAAGTGGGGGAAGGGGGGAAGGGGGAGTGAGGGAGAGGGGAGGAGGGGAGGGAGGGGTGTGGAGGAGGGGGGAGGTTGAGGGGGAAGAGGGGGAGGGAGGGATGTGCAGGAGGGAGGAGGTAGGGGCGTCTGGAGCTCTGAGGACGGAGGGAGAGAGGGATGGCCTCTTTATCGGCACGTTGAATACAGATATCATTATGTGTACCGAGTTGTTTTAACGCATCCATCTCTATACTAGACAAATTATATAACACCTTTTTTATTACCATCTATTTCTAATTTGTTGAGATCATGTAAGACCAGTCTCAAAAAGGTGTTAATCATGGGGTCCATAGCCGGCGGGCACCATGTGGATTTAGGTTTCAGTATAGAAATATCAACTGTAGATGCATGCTCAAAGAAGAACTTCTCAACCTGAAGTAGTCTAATAAAATGATGAAGCGCTATTCTCGTCTTAAACGGATCATAAGGAGAGGCCGGAACAAAAGATAGTCCCAAGTTTAAGATATCAATTTGAACCTCACTCAGTGTAGTTTGAGCAAAATTATATACGGTGATACCCCAGGATATATGTCTGGCCTCATAGACCTACCAACCAGAAACTCAATCAGATCATCATGCTCTTATTTCAGTCTCCACCACCCTAGTTGCAAAGGACTCAAATACAAATCAGTTCATGGATCCAGCTTCTCATATATATACAACTCTGGAATGCACTCCCCAAAACCGTGAAAACTACGTAAGACCACCTCAACTTCCGGAAAAGACTTACCTGTTCGAAAAGGCATATCCTAAGGACCCAACTTAATTACCTGAATCCAGTAACTCAAAGAAACCCAAATTTGTTATGAACGTAATGAACTTTATATAACTTCCCTCTCTATGTTTCCCTAATGTGTCTGTACATATCTATTTTCATTTAAAATAACATCACTCTGTATTTGTTTCTTCACCGAAGGAGGCTTTCGCCCCATGGTGCTATATAAGCCACATAGAGCCTACAAATAGGTGGGAAAATGTGGGGTACAAATGTAACAAATAAATTAATAAATAAATAAATATTAACTACTATCAATTCATTCCTTGAAACGATCTGGTGGTGGGACCACAATCTCCCTGCTGTCTGATTCGTCCTTTGCAATATCCCCAACTGGGCCCTCTCTATAAAGGGAATACAGCTTGATTGTTTGCTTGATTAAGTTGAACCCTTCTGGGATTTCCTCCATCATCACTGATGCCATCCGAATCTCCAGAGGATCCTTCAAATGCTTGCTCTTGTTTATTCTCCCTGGGGGTTTTAGCACGTCTGCAGGAGTATACCATGTCTTGATGATAATTGCGTTCATCGCGTTTATATTTCTCAATCTTTGTCTGACGCTTGGTCTCCTTAAATGCATTAATTGTCTGTAATAAGTCAGCATGTTGTTTATTATACTCCTCCAGGGTATTTTTTTCTCTCAGTTGTGCTTCCACATCATTAATCTGTACCGTAATTTCCTCCTCTGTAGAGGTTGTTTTGTCTACGATTAACAACATCAGGTCACGACTGCATCTGTTCAAAATCGCAATCCATTTATCTGTGAAATCTTTATCATATGTAAATAGCTTCAGTTCCTTCAGTACACGGAGCCCCCTAGGGATCATAGAAATATAGAAACATGATGGCAGATAAAGGCCATATGATCCATCCAGTCTGCCCATCCTCTGTAACCCCTAGTTCTTCCTGTTCCTAAGCGATCCCACATGCTTATCCCATGCCTTTTTAAATTCTGGGACAGTTCTCTACCACCTCCACCAGGAGGCCATTCCATGCCTCCACCACCCTGAAATAATAAGTACATAAGTACATAAGTATTGCCATACTGGGAAAGACCAAAGGTCCATCGAGCCCAGCATCCTGTTTCCAACAGTGGTCAATCCAGGTCACAAATACCCGGCAAGATCCCAAAAATGAACAAAACATTTTATTCTGCTTATCCCAGAAATAGTGGATTTTCTCCAAGTCCATTTAATAACAGTCTATGGACTTTTCCTTTAGGAAGCTGTTCAAACATTTTTTTAAACTCCGCTAAGCTAACCGCCTTTACAACATTCTCTGGCAACGAATTCCAGAGTTTAATCATACATCCTTAGGTTACTCCTAAACCTATTTCCTCTTAACTTTGTCGTATGCCCCCTCATTCCAGAGCTCTCCTTCATTTGAAAAAGGCTCTCATCCTGTACATAAAGGCCCTTGAAATATTTAAACGTTTCTATCATGTCTCCTCTCTCTCTCCTCTCTTCCAGCGTATACATGTTGAGTTTCATAAGCCTGTCTCTATAATTTTTGCATTCAAGACCGCTTACTAATTTCGTAGCAGCCCTCTGGACCGACTCCATCCTGTTTATATCTTTCCGTAGGTACGGTCTCCAGAACTGCACGCAGTACTCCAAATGAGGCCTCACCAGAGACTTATATAAAGGCACTATCACCTCCTTTTTCCTGCTGGTCATGCCTCTCTTTATGCACCCAAGCATCCTTCCGGCTTTGGCCGTCGCTTTTTCTAGATTTTTTGAAAATATTGTACCAGTGTGCTTCTGTGTAATTCGGCTCTAATAAGCCTTTTATGATGGTTCAGAAGTTCAGTCCATGAGTTAAGAGAGGCGCTCTCGGAGTTGTCATCTAGCAACGCCGGTCTCTGTACAATTTGGTCAAACTGCTCCTCAGTAAATCCTACAAATTCCATTGTAGCGCCAAGATACACATAATAATAAAAAATGAAGGCGCTATAAACAATCAGTGCCGAAAGAAATCACACTTAGTATTATTCTAAAAACCTTGCTTAAAGTTAGGCACAGTTAATAGAATGCGCGTAGCTCCCGTTCCTGTGACTACATTTAGTCGTAGCCAACTACATCAACTCTTCCAGATTCTGTCAATGGCATCTAAAGTTCTGCATGCAAATCAGCACGCTTAGCTGATTTGCACACAAGCCAATCGGCACCGATAATTGGATGTTAAGAAGAAATTAACGGCACTAATTAGGATTTACGCTCATAACTCGCTAAGAGTATTCTATGAAGTATTACACATAAATCGCACCATGTGGAACTCAAAAGGGGACATAGCAATGTAAACAGCATGTATGAGTCATGGGCGTTTCTAAAATTTATGCGCAGTGTTACAGAATATGCCCAATCCATGCCTAAATTAGTCGTGTGCTTTTACATCAGAGTTTAGTTGGTGTAAATGGCCGTGACGACATTTATTCGCAGAACAGGCACTAAGCATGTTCTATAAATTGCACCTAACTTTAGGCGAGGTTTGTAGAACAGTTCTAAGCTTGGTTTCTTTTGGCGCCCTATATATAATCTAGTCCACTAAAACCCTGTGTAAAAGTATTGACTAATTTAGGTGTGGATTGGGCATATTCTATAACACTGCACACAAATTTTAGGAACACCCATAACCTGCCCATTCCCCTCCAGTGGCTATGCCTCTTTTTGAGATCCATGCAGTGCGATTTACGCACATCACTTTATAGAACATGCTTAGCGAATTAGGCACATAAATCCTAATTAGTCCCAATTATGCCATTAATTGCTTGTTAACATCTGATTATTGGTGCTGATTGGCTTGTTAACCAATTAATTTCCATGCACAAATCAGCTTTGGATGCTGATTTGTGTACAGAACTTTAATCGCTGTTTATAGAATCTGGGAGATGGTGGAGCCATTTTACAAGCCTATATGTATAAAGGCCATCTATTAACTAGTGAAGCTACATGTCACGGATTCAGGTATGGTGAGCCATTGGACCTCAGCCAGAGCTGAGGCAGACAAGTCACCTGGGCTGGCACAAAGCAGGAGTCAGAACAAGACATGACTAGGCAAGGCAAAACAAGACTGAGCTAGACAAGACAGGACTAGGAGACTAGATAAGGCAAGACAGAAGTAACAAGATACAAAAGGCAAGGAAAGCAAAGCAAAGCAAAGGGGCTAGAACTGGAACCCAGGGAGGACAAGACAAGATTTGGAACAAGATTAAAACTGGGACTTGGACCCAGGCAATACAAGGCAAAGCAGAACAAGGCAAGACACGGAACTAGAATAAAACTGGGTCCAGAAAAGGGCAAGACAAGGCAAGGACTGGATCCAGACAGGAATGCAAAAGACAAGACAAGGTTAGGCACAACTGGACAAAGCAGACAAGACAGAAGCTGGATCCAGACAAGGCAAGAAAGCGAGGCAAACGGCTAAAACTGAACCCATACAGAACATGGCAGGACACAGAAACAAGGCTAGAACTGGGATCAGGCAAGGCAGGGTAAGAACTGGATCCAGACACGAGAAAGAGCAAAACAAGACAATGCACAAGACTCGGCAAACAAAGCAGGATAAGAACTAGGCAACAGGAACAAACAGAAGCAAGACTATAAACAAGGCAATAGCCAGACTTGGCTTGGCAGGAACAGGAACCAGGAACAGAACTTGGCTTGGCAGGAACAGGAGTCAGGAACAGACTTGGCTGTAGCAGGAGCCAGGAACAGAGCCTTGACATTAGCAGAAAGCAGAAACAAGGTTTGGCAATAGCAGAAAGCAAGAACAGGATTTAACTGTAGCAAGGAAGAGAGCTTTGGCTATAACAGGAGCAGAGTCAAGCTGTAACAGAAACCAGGAGCAGGGTTTGGGTATATCAAGAGCCAGGAGCAGAGTCGAACTGTAAGAAAAACCAGGAGCAGCGTTTGGCTATAGCAAGAGCCAGGCTTACAAGAACAATGTTCAGAAACAAGGCCTTCAGGGACAAGACTCATAGAAACACAGTTAGGCAGGAAGAAGAGTAAAGCTTCAAGATCAAGGTTTACAGAAGCCAGGCTTTCAGGTACAAGACTCAGAGAAATACAGATAAGCAGGGACACTACTACACAGGAACAACACTTCAGAAACAAGATGCACAGAAGCATGGCTTTCAGGTACAAGACTCATAGAAACATAGGTAGGCAGGGACAAAACTACATAGGAGTAAAGCTTCAGGAACAAGGTGTACAGAAGTAAGGCTTTCAGGTACAAGACTCATAAAAACACAGGTAGGCAGGAACAAGACTACACAAGAGTAAAGCAAGGTTTACAGAAGCAAGGCTTTCAGGTACATGGCTTCAGAATCAAGACAAACGAACAAGCATTCATTAAAATTCACAGGAACAAAGCTAGGCAGGAATCGCAAGCAGGATTGGATCGAAACAGGGAACACGGAGACAAGGTAAAAAGACCTCTTGCAAAGGCAAAACATGAAAGTTCCAAGGTGCATTATAAAGGACTTTGCTGATGATGTTACAACTTGGAATGAGGCTTGGATAACAGGGAAACCAGAGCGAGGCTTGGATAAAAGAGAAAACAGGCAGCAGATGCATCAATGCTTTGACAAAGCAGTCCAGGGAAGCCACAGAGCCAGATCACTGGAAAGAAGGTGAGTTTGGCACAGGGGCACAGCCACAACCGTGACACTATGCTGCGTTTTTACATTTTGGAGGCAGATATAGATATAGAACCTGTTTTGCTAGACCTTAGATTAAGTTGCCAGGTTTGACAGTACTGCTGAATTGCATCTATATTAGCGTTCAGACCATCCTCAAAGTCTGAAAAGCTTGCAAGCCAAAGTATATATCATCTGCAGAAATGAATTTTCTGGACTAGATAACTGGGTGAATGTTAGTGTTTAAATTGAAAAGTGCTGGAGAAAGCATTGATCCTTGAGGCAGTCCATTTTTCTGACATTTCAAGGTGCTCACTTTGCTATCAAAATGTACCCTTAATCTATGGTTGCTTAATTAGGAGTTCCGCTGCATTAACAAACCAGAGAATTTCAGCCAGTTCCATCAATCAGATGGTATAAGCATTTGTAAGATTAACAAATACTATGCCAGTTTTAAGATTTTTCTGGAATCCGTTTTCAAAAATGTCATTAAAACCAGCAGCTGATCACCATAGACTTTACAAAGACCAGCTTGATCTACTGATAGGTTTGATTTGAACATTGGTGAGACCCTCTATAGGATGTCTTTCTAGCAGCTTGAGACATACACTGAAAAGGGATATTGGCCTGTAGCTATCTGCTCTAGCAGTCTTCTTTCCTGGTTTTAGCAATGCCATGACTAATGACTACTGCCAAATCTTTGAAAGAGCTTTTTTTTTTTTTTTTTAAAGTATTTTTGTATAGAGAGTACAGCCATGCTCTAGCTCTTGACTAAGAGAAGACTAAAATAGAGAAAGATTTATTTAACAAGCAAGTCAGAATAATAGTATACAAAAGAAATGATTCTAATACTTCTATACAAATCCTAAAATGTTTACCCATGTGTTTCATAAGAAAGTTATGTTGTTGATTTAAACACACACTTTAAATTCTGATAAAACCAACAAGATATCTCAAGTGATCACAGCTCTTAAAGTACCTGCGTCATTAGAGTCTTCATCCTCACAATGAAAGCTGGACCCAGTCAACTTAGAGATGGAGCACAGAGATAGAAGCAGAACACAGACAACTCTCAGACAACACATACTATAGGAAACTGACTGAAGAACCCACACAGGATTATACAAAACGTCTGAAAAAGATCTTATCAAAAACACTTCCAAAGCAAGTACAGCCACATCTAAAAAAAAAAAAAAAAAAAAAAAAAGCTCATTCCAAACCATCTTTCTGTAGGCACATTCTACATCTACCTAAAATCCATAAGCCTGGAAACCCTGGCAGACCAATCATATTTGGTATTGAAACACTTACAGAGGAAGTGTGAGGGCTTACAGAGGGGATTCTTAAACCCTTCGTACATAAAACAAACAGCTTCATTGAAGACACCACAGACTTTCTGAACAAATTAAAAAACATCAAGCAGCTACCGCCAGGTACTCTTCTGGTCACAATGGATGTAGAATCATTATACAGCAACATTCCCTGTGCAGATGGCATAGCTGTATGAGATAAATTCCTAAAAACATCGACCCTGCACCACCAATACTCACCGGAAACTATTACAAAATGAATCAAATTTATTCTATTTCTGTTTTAACAATGATATCTGCAAATCATGGGTACCAGGATGAAACCACAATATGCTAACCTCTTCATAATAGAACTGGAAGAGACATTTTTGAATATATATCAAACTAAACCCTTAAAATACTACCAGTATATAGGTGACATTTTCATGGTTTGGACTGAGGGAGAAGAGTCTCAAATAATTTTACATTTCCTTCAATATATACCATCCTACAGTCAAATTCAAAATTGACTACTCCGCATCTGTATACAGGAAACCTATAGACAGATGAAGCTTCTTCCACAACTCCAACTTCCACCCTTTGCATACAAAAACATGCATTATACACAGCCAAGCCACATAATACCATTGTATCTGCTCTGACCCAAGAGACAGATAAACACCTCAAAATCCTGACTGAATCCTTCAAACAAAAAGGCTATAATCCCAAAATAATCTCCAAGAATATTGCCTCTTCCCTTAAAATACCTAGAGAAAACATATTGCAGTACAAAGAGAAGAATGCCATAGGGGTGGAAGGGGGATAGGGGGAGGGGGTGGGAGGGTGGGATTTGTAGGGATTAAGGGCTTTGAATTGTTTATAGAAATGCAATGACTTTTGGATGTTATATGAGACAGTCTCATCGTTGGATGTGATTGTGAGACTGATGTTGTTAAGTTATATATGGAAATTAATAAAAATACAATTAAAAAAAAGAGAGAAGATGGCCACAAAGCTAGAAAAATTGAGAAGAATCATAAAAGATATACTCTAGGGGGTGATATGATACAGAAGTTCAAATATTTGAAAGGTATTAATCTGCAAACAAACCGTTTCCAGAGATAGAAAGACGATAGAGGACATGAATTGAGGTTGAAGGGGAGCAGACTCAGGAATAATGTCAGGAAGTATTTTTTTTTTCATGGAGAGGATGGTAGATACTTGGAATGCCCTCCTTCAGAAGGTGGTAGAGTTGAAAATGGTAATGGAATTCAAAACTGCATGGGATAAACACAAAGGAATCCTGTTTAGAAGTAATGGATCCACAGTAGCTTAGCAGAGATTGGGTGGCAACACTAGTAATTGGGAAGCAAAGCCAGTGCTGGGCAGACTTCTACTGTCTGTGCCCTGAAAATGGCAAGGACAAATCAAGGTCTGTTATACATATAAAGTATCACATACAATGAGTTTATCTTGTTGGACAGACTGAATGGGACCGTACAGGTCTTTACTTGCCCTCATCTACTATGTTACTGTCTGTCTTGAAATGCGGTAATTATAATGCATATCTTTGCCACTTCAGCTTTTGTTTCCTTCACCATTTCGTGATTTGCTGACATCATAATTTTGAGGGCCTTTGGCTATTCTATAAGGGCTTTGATGGGAGATCTACCATCCTTAGCTGTCATCTTGACCAATGTTTGCAGATCCCAAACACTGCCTCAGCATTTCTTTAACTCACCACTTCACAAGTTTTGGGTCTAGTGAATCTCCAATAAAATCCTCCTGTATAGACAAGCACTCTTGAGTCTAGGTCGGTGGTGGCAACCTGCAGTCTGCCATTGAATTTTATGTAGCCTTTGAGACTATGGGAAGTATACACAGAAGACAACATTAACCAGAATTTTGACATTTTTAAATACTGTATTTTGCAAATATTTTCAGAATAGCAACTCTGTTTGCATCATTTTTAATTACATTTGTACATATTTATCGCAGAAGGTCTGTGAAACTCTGTACATTTCCAGTTCTGACAATACATAAAGTTGTGGCCTGCCAGTGATAGTACTGACATACTTGTGCCCTTTATGTTTTTGGAAATATCTTTATTAGTGTATGAAGTCAGCCACAAACCATTATACAGTATTTGCAAGACAAAGTATTCCAACATCAAAATTAAAGCATACTGAAATACATCTAATAGCACTGTAGTACTGAACTTCATAACTTTTTGTGTCCTTAATTCCCCTGCCCCCAGAGTTGCCCCCCTACCCTCCCCCCCCCTTTTTGGACGCATTATCCCTACCTGCTTTATCCAGGATTCCCTGAATCAAGACCCTGTGGTGAAAGAAAGGAGAGCGCCCTCCCCCATATATCTCGATACTGACGCTTGCCCAGGGAGACAGAGAATTTTTGCGCTGTAAGCACCCATGTAGCCATTTCACTCATACAGTTAAGGGTTGCCCACCCCTGGTCTAGGTGATAGAGCAGAGAGATCAAGTGGCCATCTTCCTCCATGGCTCAAGAGTACCCTCTGCCTGTGCCATTTTTCAAGAGGGACCTACAGGGACAGGAATCACCATGGATTGCTCCTGCCACCCCCACCCTCTCCCCCCACACATATCAGGGATACTCTGATAGGTGCTGGGGATTGTAGGGGTAGATTTGGATTGCGAAAACCTGAATATTCTACAAGTATTGGGGTTCAAGGAAGTGGGTTGAGAGGGGAGATGTTGATATTTCAAAAAAAAAAAATTAAGGATCAGTGAGTGGATCTGAGGGTGCACATATTATAGTGAGTTGCTTTGCAATCATTTGCATGCTTCACTGATGATTGTTAATGCATGTTAGGGTGAAGATTATTGTGTTACATGGTGTTAATTGACAATTAATGTTCATTGCCATATTGTAATTTAGTAAATAAATGCCTTAGATTGTGAGATGTCTAGAGACATGGAAATACCTATTGTACCTGAATGTAACATGTTACCAATGAAACAACAGAGTTTGGTTATTGCTTCTTGACCATTTGGCTACGATCGAGCGTAAGATCACACTGGTTTTAGAATTGCAGGCTGGGAATAGTCCCTTTTTCGCCTTTTGGCTGAAGTTGAATATGGGGGGAGGCAAGGTTTTGGCCTGCCACCTGACCCTATTGGATACATGATGATATAACAACCTTTTCCAAAATAGAAGGCTCAAACTTCTTTCTAAATCCTTCTCCCACTCACAAAAATCCATGTTTTAGTAATCTGAAGCTGCATTATTGTGTAAATAGCAGCATTTAAATATTTGGAGAGACCCAGAAATTTAAATGCCATTTTAAGAATAGGGGCAATTTACATGAGGGGAAGCTTATTTTATGCAGTTAGCAAGGAGGTGTGGGAAAACATGGAGAGGGGGTGGTATGGGTGAGCCTACAATAGAGACATGCAGTCCCTATTTCACATAGGGAATATATGTCTCTATTGGGAAACCAAGTCATTGGAATTTACACCTGCTCCAAGGCATGCAAAGTGCCTGCTGTAGGGTCAGCAGTAAATCCCTATGTCTGGGACTCCCAACCACTCTCCCCCACTGTACATGCCCCCCCCCCCCCCCCCCCCCAATGATCACCCTCTCTGCCTTCCAATTCACATGCTTATCTTCAAAAGTAGTATGTCCCCCACAGCACTGTCTCCCAGCACCAGCAACTCTTGCCTCAGCAATCTCTAGTGCCCCCAGGCTCATCTGTGACAGCCCCCCTAATAATCTCCTAGCTGCAAGGACCACCCCTAACCATAGTACCCACCTGATAGCAAATCCCTCTTCCACCCCACTGACTCACATACTCAACGTGCCCCCCCCCCCCCTCATTTAGGGTAGCACCCCCAAAGGAATTCCCATGAAGGCATGCTCCCTTCCACACCTCCCTCACTTGTTGGTATGTGCCTACTATATGGTTTGCTTCCCCTAGCAATCCCCTCATCCTGTGGACCATACCCCCTTAGGAAACCTCCACCCCCAATGCCATCCACAGCCTTATCATAGGTACCTGGGGCCGTGGGTACCTGGGGTCTAGTAGGGCAGGATCAATACCCACTTGCTCCTGATATGATGCTCCTCTGGGCTGGAAATGGCTACTGTGATCTCCAACAGTAATACCATCATATTACTGCTAGAGGTCAATCTGACCTCTAGAAGTAATATCACAGTATTTTCAGTAGAGGTCTTGGTGGCCATTTTCAGCCTGGAAGAGCACTTTAGCGAGAGCAAGTGGGCATTGCTCCTGTCCCACTAGACCCTAGAAACCCCCAGTGATTCAGGGGGGTATAGTCCCTCTTAAGAGGATTTGGCCCAAGGGAGAGGAGTTTCTATGAGAAGAGGAAATCACGTGGTAGGCACATGCCACATATATTGGGGGGGGGGGGCTGCCTTGAGGGTGGAATTCCTTACAGGGTGCTACCATTGAAGGGAGCATCAGGTGTATGAACCAGCAGTGGGGTTGCTCTTGGGGGTGCTGGTTGTAGCAGGGGGAAACTGTCAGGATTTGAATCAGAGCAGGCTGATGCGTGGATAGGGGGATAGGACGGTGCATGGAAGGGGCTACTGCTGATTAGGTCCATTTGGTGAGGGAATGGTGATTTTAGAAAGCTGCGTCTTTGTGGTTGAGAAGTATGTCACCCCCCCCCCCCCCCCCCAGCTTTCTAAAATTAGTAATCCTCCTTGTTTTACAAGGGTCTCCACATTTCCTGGAGCATCTTGTAAAATAATGTGAAACTTCTACATGTCCTGTCTTAGACATATGAATTCCCCTCTCCATGTCCTATCTAAAATCTGCCTTCAAAGCTGTATTTTTCTCTGATTTATGTTCTCTGTAATAACTATACATACTCTTGACTCAGTTCCAGGCCCAACTGGTGGTGTGAAGGCTGCCGCTGCCTCTGCTTCCACCGTGTATGTGTCTTGGCTTCCTCCTTTCAAGTTGAATGGTATCATAAGGAAGTACACCATATTCTGCTCTCATCCTTACCCCACAGTAAGTAACAGAACTTGAGGAAACGTTTCCCTACTACCCTTACTTCTACTAATCCATTTCTTTAATGCTACTACACATACACAATGCTGTTTACAAACAGAACAAATAAGGGATTATAGAATTACTTTTATTGTGGTAATGATTAAAAGAACATAGATATTGAATACGTGAATAATTGCAACCCAGTTGTCTAATCACAAAATAAAATTAAATCCAGAAAAAACTAAAAGCTATATATTTACCAGGCAAAAATCATGCACTCTGAGTTCACCCATATTTATGTCTGGATTCACAATAAAATGGGTACCATCTTTAAAAATTCTAGAGATAATCTTGGATGACGAAATATAATTTAAATTATATATATATCTTATATTTTCAAGACATGTTGCTTTAAACTACACATGATTTGTTCGGTGAAATCTATTTTCTGATAAAGCATTGACAGCACTAATTCATTCTACAGTTATGCAACTCCTTGTTAAAAGGGTTTGTCGATTGATATTTGGCACCTTCAAATTATTCAAAATACAGCAATGAAATAGATTAAAGGAGCAAGAAAATGGATCCCTGCTTAAAGAAAGAACACTGGCTCCCAGTTTCTCATTTAAAATATTAATTCTGGTATATAAAATTTATCATTCTGATATTCCTTCTTCTTTAGCTCCTTTTATTGTGCCCTATTCATCATTGACAGTACTACGTTCCTTCCAGTAAAACCTTCTCACAGTACTGCCTTTTTAATATATACACTTTGATACTATTGATAACTCAATTTTTAGTGTAGTTTGGGGGCGGGGGTTGGGTGAGACTTGCAGGCTTATTTTCGAAAGAGAAGGGCTCCCGTCTTTCGACACAAATCGGGAGATGGGCGTCCTTCTTACAGGGTCGCCCAAATCGGCAAAGTCGAAAGCCGATTTTGGGCATCCCCAACTGCTTTCCATCACGGGGATGACCAAAGTTCCCAGGGGCGTGTCAGAGGTGTAGCGAAGGCAGGACTTGGGCGTGCCTAACACATGGGCATCCTGAACCCATAATGGAAAAAAAAAGGGGGTCCCTGACGAGCACTTGGCTGACTTCACATGTTCTCTTTTTTTTTCTTACGACCAAGCCTCAAAAAGGTGCCCGAACTGACCAGATGACCACCGGAGGGAATCGGGGATGACCTCCCCTTACTCCCCCAGTGGTCACTAACCCCCTCCCACACTATAAAAAACTTTAAAAATATTTTGTGCCAGTCTCTATGCCAGCCTCAAATGTCATGCTCAGGTCCCTCGCAGCAGTATCCAGGTCCCTGGAGCAGTGGGTGCAGTGCACTTCAGGCAGGTGGACCCAGGCCCATCCCCTCCCTACCTTTTACACTTGTGGTTGTAAATGTGAGCCCTTCAAAACCCACCAGAAACCCACTGTACCCACGTCTAGGTGCCCCCCTTCACCCCTAAGGGCTATGGTACAGTTGTGGGTAGTGGGTTTGGGGGGGGGGGTTGGGGGGCTCAGCACACGAGGTAAGGGAGCTATGTACTTGGGAGCAATTTCTGAAGTCTACTGCAGTGCCCCCTAGGGTGCCCGGTTGGGGAACCAGTGCACTACGAATGCTGGCTCCTCCCATGACCAAATGGCTTGGATTTGGTCGTTTCTGAGATGGGCGTCCTCGGTTTCCTTTATCGCCGAGAATCAGAAACGACCAAATCTAAGGACGACCATCTCTAAGGTCGACCTAAATTTCAGGATTTGGGCATCCCCAACCGTATTATCGAAACGAAAGATGGACGCCCATCTTGTTTCGATAATACAGGTTTCCCCGCCCCTTTACGAGGCCATCCTATGAGGACGTCCCCAGGACAACTTGGGCATCCCTTTCGATTATGCCCCTCCACATATACCACCTTTCTGTGGTTTTTGCAACTACTTTCAGAGCAGTTTACATAGTATATACAGGTACTTATTTGTACCTGGGGAAATGGAGGGTTAAGTGACTTGCCTAGAGTCACAAGGAGCTGCAGTGGGAATTGAACCTAGTTCCCCCGGATCAAAGTCTGCTGCTCTAACCGCTAGGCTACTCCTCCACTTTGATTCTGCCCACTGGAACAACATAGCACATTTTAATGTTTGGAATCTTTCTACCAGCAGTTCAGGAAAGGTCTTAACCTTAGAGGGCCCAGTGGGGTCAAAAATGACCCCATGCAGTATTTATGATGGTGTATGATGAGTTGTGTACATTTTGAGTTGTGAGCCCATTTAGGGCAGTGCCAGTACCTGTAAGAAATTGTAAACTGCTTATGTCTAGGCGGTATATAAATACTTCCTTTATAATAATTTTCATCTCCAACGTTCTAATGGGCCTGCCTGTGTCCGTGGCTCCTTCGGAGTTACTGAGCTAAGCTCTGAAGCCAGGCTGACGTCACTGGAAAGGAGACACCAGATTGGCTGCGACATCAGCAGCAGGAGCCCCCCCCCACATCGCGCATCACCAAAGCCCCCCCCCCCTCGGCGCACCAACCCCCCCTCCCTCCCTTCCAATTCAAGGCCCCCTCACGCCCCTCCCACTGAGTTAGACTCCCCCTCCCTCCGATTTCAACACCCCCCTCCGTGTTACTGACCCCCTGCCACGACCCTCTCGACCCTCCCCCGCCGCCGTCACGTACCTGTGCTGACGGGGGAACCCAACCCCCAACAGCCGAAGTCCTCTTTTCAGCTGCCGTGCTTGCTGAATGGTGTGTTCAAGTTTCTGTGCATGCATCTGATGTCAGAATAAACAGGCTTACATCTCTGATTCCTATAGATTTGGTTACAACTTTTATAGTTTAATCCTTACGTTGAAATCTATTGAGTACTTGTCATTTTACATCACTAACTCCGCCTTTTGCTAGTTCCTTAAATGCTATTTTCTACTTCTTCTTTCAACCATCTGTTATTCTGTTTATTAGTAATGGATTTCCATATAATCAGCAGACATATTTAGATATTACCACTTACTTCATCTATCATTTACAAGAAACAGGCCTACTTCTAATTACTGAGGGTCATTCTCGTTCTTGTGACCAGATTACTACTCTCTCTATGAGAACAAGCCTGAGGCCTGTATTTTGATTGATGCACCAACTTTATGCTGTATTGCCTGATTTGAAATAACCATTGTATGCTTATATTGGTAAGTGATGAAACCTGTAATAATAAATTTGCTTCTTCTCATACAATCTGAAACCCTTCTGAGTCTGTCTCCTCTCTTTCTTGTAATTATAACAAGTTCTATTTACTTCAGTGGTGGACACTGTTAGTATCAATAGACACGTGTTAGATTGTACAATAGAGAGACAGGGGGCTGGGAGTCAGAGGTCTTTACATATCTGAAAAATCTCACTGTTTGGCCTTCAATCTTTCTAGAAATTCACCTACAGACCAAATAGAGAAAGATATTGTGGCTCACTAACCAGTCTCAGATACAGAACTAATAAACTTAATACTTTAACAAACAGCTGGAAACAGTGAATAAGAAAAGTAAGATTTAATTCTACAAAAAAAAACCCAACAATAATAGGGAAAATAACAAGGATTCATATAGATATCACTATCTACTAGACAAATCTCACTGTAGTTAGCTAGTGCTTAGAGAGATAAAGGGTGGGTTATCATCGGTAGGATGTGTAGAGCTGGATGAGACCTTGGCACACTTCTGTTTCCACTGTAGTATTAGGCAAGTCTAAAGGGTTCTAGAAAATTTGGGGCTATTTCCCTTGAGTTGTGTGTGGAGTACACAAATTAATAGTTTTCTGAGCAAAGATATTGCAGAATATTTCAATCTTATCGCTTCTGAAGGGTACTGGGAAACATACTGCCTAAGTCTCATTGAGAGTTAGGATAACCTAGAGGTGGTGTTCTGACATTTGCAATACTAAGAGAAGGGAGTTAAGCTAGCCAATGCCTTTCATTTCAAGAACTGAAAAAGAAAAGATGTCTTGCTGTAAAAAAGTGTAAATCTACATTAAGAAAAACCCTTGTTTCAATTTACAAATAATGATGTTTTGTTGTTCTCAAGTCAGTCTTAGATTACCACTAGCCAATCTGTTTTTCAATAAATATGCATGTGATAGATATGCTTCCTTTGCATTGTGGATATCAAGAAAATTATACTGGTTAGAGAGTACTCCAAGACTGGTTTTGGAAACAGTGTACTTTATAACTTTTCCACACCAGCACCAGAGCAGTAGTACTATAACATTTAAAGATAAATAGCAAAAAAAAGAATTAGGTACAAATGTGGCAAAAAAAGAAAAAAAATCTTCTTGAAGACCGTGTATTCTGGCTGCATCATTAACATTTTCAAGGCAGAGTGGTCATTGAAATTTACTTTATTCAGAGAATAAATTGCTAGCAAGAAGAAAGCTCACGAGGCAGATTACCGACATTCAAGTCAGTTTTTCTCCCATGAGATTTTTGTCTGTCTGAAAGAGCATACAAGATTATATAGACATAAAAGAAACTTACATCAGGTGGTCAGCTAACATTCAGTTCAATAGGTCAGCAAAATAACAGAAGAAAAGACATTTTGACCATTAGCCAAAAACAGATGGTTTCAGGACAGAAAAACATGTCTTAGGTAATGTTTTCTCAACCACTGATAAGAGAAGAAAGCGAACAATTACTGATGTGTCCACAATATGTATACTGGAAAAGAAAACAATTGTCCCTTGCTCCTTGCCTTGAATAAGTTTACTTTTCTTCATAGGGCCCCTCAACTACAAATAAACAGTTCAGGTCACATTGATCTGGCCTCCTCCTGAGGTCAGTTGAAAAAGCTAAGAGCAGCACATTTCTCTCATGTAGACTAAAAGCAATTTTCTAACATTATTTCAGACCAGAAATGTTATCCCTAAGTTTTCCATATCCACAAGATCTTCTATACAAACAAAAAATAAGAATCACTAAAGAAAATTAATTTTTTTAAAGAGATTGTGGACAACATACATATGTTAAACAGGTCAAATGATCTCTTATAGTGCACAGCTATTCCAAATCCACAGCATTTTAAATCACTTGTCACTTCAAACTCTCCAGTGAAATATTATTCTTAAAATCACCAATACAAATTTATTCAAGAATCCAACTTTCAAAGGCTTATAGCTAAACTTGAAATAAAAATGGAGAAAGTGATCACTTAACTGACATTGCAATGTTCAGCATTGAAAACACCAATTACACTTGATAGCTTAGCCGAGATTGGTGGCAGAGTCGGTGGTGGGAGGCGGGGCTGGTGGTTGGGAGGCAGGGATAGTGCTGGGCAGACTTATACAGTCTGTGCCAGAGCCGGTGGTGGGAGGCGGGACTGGTGGTTGGGAGGCGGGGATAGTGCTGGGCAGACTTATACGGTCTGTGCCAGAGCCGGTGGTGGGAGGAGGGGCTGGTGGTTGGGAGACGGGGATAGTGTTGGTCTGTGCCCTGAAGAGGACAGGTACAAATCAAGGTAGGGTATACACAAAAAGTAGCACATATGAGTTTATCCTGTTGGGCAGACTGGATGGACCGTGCAGGTCTTTTTCTGCCGTCATCTACTATGTTACTATGTTACTATGATGCTAACAGGATAGGAAAATAGCGTTTCAAAAAAAAAAAAAACAGCCTGCTTCTGGAGTTAATAACAAGTCTTTAGATCACTTAAACAATTTCCACCGAGGCATACCACCAGCCTAATTCAGAGCAGGCATGAAACGTTTAAAGAAGCGTCACTAATGTTAGATTATCATTAATATAATAGCATGTAGGGCAATATTCAAAGCAAATCATGTAGTTATCATCTGCTAGTAAATGCATAATATTTTTAAGGTTATATGAATAAATCACTAAACGGCCCTCCACTATCCATATAATTGTGGGCCAGGTTAGGGGCAGGGCAGATGCAGCCCTCCCAAACTAACCTTTTAGGGCCAGATTCTGTAAATGGTATCTAAAAAAATAGGCACATACAAAAACAGTGCATAGCACTATTCTATAAACCACGCCTAAAGTTAGGCACAGTTTATAGAATAGGGTATTTATTTTATTACATTTGTACCTTGCACTTTCCCACTCATGCCAGGCTCAATGCAGCTTACATGGGGCAATGGAGGGTTAAGTGACTTGCCCAGAGTCACAAGGAGCTGCCTGTGCCTGAAGTGGGAATTGAACTCAGTTCCTCAGCTCCCCAGGACCAAAGTCCACCACCCTAACCACTAGGCCACTCCTCCACTCATGCCTACATTTAGAAGCAGACATTTACACCACTGAAAACCTGGTGAAAATACTTTCACCTAAATTAGGTGCAGTTCCCCGAATTCTATAACCATTTGTGAAAATATGAGGAATGCCCCAACATGCCCACACTCCTCCCATGGACATGCCCTCTTTTCAGCTATACACGTTAGAATTTAGAACAGGCCTAAAAGATGCACGCATAAATTCCAATTATTGCCAATTAATGCTGATAATTGGTTGTTGGCCAATTATCTGTGCTGATTGGCTCGTTACTCAATTAAGTTGCATGCATAAATTGGGCACTCGCCACACCTTATATAGAATTTGGGGGTTAATGGCAATATTCCACTGCTAAATGGATAGTGCCATCATGGTCACCAGCCAATATGTATATATTGAGTGCCACTACTGATATGGATAATGATGCTGAATATATGGGGTCGATATTCAGCTGCCAGTGTCATATTTGGAAATTCAATGCTGGGCCATTTCCGGGCTCCAGCATTAAATTTCCAGGTTTAAGGAGCAAGCAAAATCATAGCCAGTTAAGTGTGATATTCAGCATATAACCGGCTATGTTGAACCACATAAAGATAGGACCGCATAAAAATCAGTCCTATTTATGCATTTATCT
Source organism: Microcaecilia unicolor (assembly GCF_901765095.1). Classification (NCBI taxonomy): domain Eukaryota; kingdom Metazoa; phylum Chordata; class Amphibia; order Gymnophiona; family Siphonopidae; genus Microcaecilia; species Microcaecilia unicolor. Next base: position 226,573,561 of record NC_044035.1, read on the forward strand.
TGGCCAGTTAAGAGCTGTATAACGACATTTGCCAGCGAAGTGCTGACTCTGCCCCCAGAACGTCCCCAAAATAGTTGGATTTCAGTTGGGTGCTAATCGGACATTTTCAGCAGTACTAACCAGTTAAGTGCTGCTGAATACGACCGCTTAGCCCTGAACAAGTGATTTAAACATCCAGGAGCTTTGAATGTTGACCCCATGGTGTTTAATTTAATTCAGTGGTCATGATAATTGAATATTGGCCCTGCAGTTTCTAAGGCACATCTAGTAAAAAAAATATTTTCTTTCTGTGTATGTACTAATTATTTCCTTTATAAAAACAGCAATGTGTGGATGTATTTTGCAGTATTGTACGGTTTAGAAATTTTTAGTTTATTCCATGGTTGTTGCAGAGCATGAGGGACTTTACTTAATAATCTTATTGAAATTAACTGTGAGTGACGGACAGTGTTCCTGTGATTCATGAGTCAGCAGTGAAATGTAACCATACATCTAAGGTACTTATTATGTATTCAGTTTATACAATACATGATTGACATCTTGCTTGCAAAAGTAAAAATGTTTTACTGGGCAAGTCTGACCGTACATTAAAAGTCGAAATCAATTCATGTCGCTGGCTGATGCCCAAGAGTCAGGAGGCTGACTGTTGAGGTTACACATTTATCAGAATATAAGCATGCTGGTTTGCCTGTAATTGCTATTGTGTTTAGCTAAGAGCCTACTCTGCAAAATGAAACTTAATGAAGTGGGTATAATTGCTAATGGCTTTTTGCATTCTGTTCATCTGGCTTCAGTTGGTTTCTTGTTTCATGTAAAAGAACTTTGTTGATATTTTGGAGAGCCCATTGGTGGTGGTCTTCTAGGAGGAGAAGCCTTGTATATAAAGGGGGCAATTTCATATTTGGGCGCATCCATTAAGGCACCCCAAGGCCATGTGACAGGAGTCTATTCTGTAACAGAGCCCAAGATGCCCAGGATCCATTATAGAAATACTAGCATAACCTGGTATTGACACGCCTAACATTTATGTGCCCACATTTATGCCAGCCATAGAACTGGTATACATATGAGCACCTAATAGCAACATGGTTGCACATATTGTACAGTAAATACTGTAAGTTACATGTGTAAGTGGGAACCTTCCCATTCTCTACCGCTGTGCACATCCTCCTTTCAAAAACACACTATAGAAGTTAAGCAGGTGTTTGCAGAATAGAACTTAGGCAGAATATCAGCATTTATTTATTTATTAACAGCATTTCTAACCCACATTTTCCAACCAGCATCATTTCAATGTGGCTTACATGGAACTAAAAAATACAATAAGGTAGGGAATCTGAATTACATAGAATCGAAGTGGCTTGAAGAGGGAAAGGGGGAGATGTGAGGCAGGAGGAAATATGAAGGACAGGGGAAAGGCGGCAGGGTAGGGAGGTGGATCTATTAGTGGAAGGGATGGAGAGAACGTTGTTGAGTAAGAGTGGTGACTATTCATAGCTAATTCACAGTGGAGCTTCGTGGAAGGATTTTTTGAAGAAGTGGGCCTTCAGTCATTTACGAAAGATCAGGTAAGTATCTAGGCTCCTCAGTGCATTAGGGAGTGAATTCCAGCTCTTAGTACATAGGTAGATGAAGCCCGATCAGTAAACTATCTTGTATCTTTCACCCTGGCAGTTGCATTCCAGAGCCAGAACACAGATGATTTTGTATGCTAGTGTACAGAGCTTGAAAGTTATCCTTGCCTGCACAGGGAGCCAATGCAAGTCTTGCAGCAGCAGTGGCGTTCCTAGGCTGCCTGACACCCGGGACGGATCGCCGATGCGCCCCCCCCCCCCCCCCCCGGTGCAGTGCAGCCCCCCCCCCCCCCACTGGTGAAATTACACCCTCCCCCCACAGGTGCACTTTTACCTGCTGGGGGGGGGTGCCACACGCCTGTTGGCTGAGTCCGCTCATTCCCTCCCTTCTGCTCCCTCCACCCCGGAACAGGAAGTAACCTGTTCAGAGGGAGCAGCAGGGAGGGAACGAGCGGACTCATCCAAGAGGCGCGCGGCACCCCCCAGTGGCGTGCACCCGGGGCAGACCGCCCCCACTGCCCCCCTTTGGTACGCCACTGTGCAGCAGTTGGCTGGCTCTTTCAAAGTGCGATTTTCCAAAGATCAGTCGGGCGGTGGTGTGTTGTGCCAGTTGAAGTTTTTTATAATTGAATCTCTGCAGCCGGCATAGATGCTGTTACATTAGTAAATATATGCAAGGATTAAGGTTTGTAAAAGCATCTGGAAGACTTCCAGAAAGTAGCTTCTGATGCACCTCAGTTTCCACAGTGTATGGACTATTTTGATCACGGTATTCTTTGTACTTCAAAGGACAGGTTTCGGTCTAGTGTGATTCCTAGGATTTTCAGATTATCTGCTATTGGGTAGGTGGCCTCATCAAGGGTAATGCTGGAGAAGGCCTCCTAGCAGTAACTGGATGTGAGCACTATGTTACGTTCCTCACCTGGCTCCAGGCCTGCGCGGCCGATTCGCCGGCGAGTCATGGTCTGGCGAAGATAGCCGGCCGTCTTGGATGGGGTTTCTCCAGGATAGGTCGGCCATCTTGAGATGGGCATCTCTGCTTGTGGCAGCCATCTTGGAGTTGGTTAGCTTCAGGAAGGAAGCCCATATTTGGACGCAGGGCATCTCTGCTGATGGGGGCAGCCATCTTGGATCAGCTGCACATGTTTGAGATTGATTCCTACACTATTTAAAGCCCTGCCTCCAGTCCTTCGTTGCTTCAGCCTCAATTATGTTTGAGAGCCACACCGGTGCTCTTTGTCTTCGGTTCCTGCGTTCCAGTGTTCCAGACCTTGGTTTGTTCCTGGACTACATGTTGTGTTGCTGCCTGCCTTGACCTTGGACTGTTCTATGACTATTCTTTGCTCTGCTGTTTTATGGGCTCCTGGACTGTGTTTGTTTGCCCACCTGTCTGGTCAGTGGTCGTGCAACCCCGCCGGTTCCGGAAGTCCTGCTGGCCGCTTGAACCCAGGGGCTCAACTCCTGGAGGACAGTGGCTAAGTGCAGGTGAAGCTAGGGGTTGTCTGGCTGCCTGACCAAGTGCGGTGGCACTCCATCCTCGCCGTGCTCAGTCGGGGCACAAGGGATCACACATCCCCAGTCATAACACACTAAGAATTGAGTCTTGTCTCTATTGAGTTTGAGTTTGAGTGCTGTGGTCCAGGATTCCAAGATATTCAGTCCTTAAGTTATTAAGGTGTTTATTTCTGACATTTCTTGACTAAATGGGATGAATATGGATATATTATCAGCATAGATGAATGCGTTGAAGCCATGCTTTGATAGTATCATTACTAGTGAGATCATCATTATGTGAACAGTGCGGGTGAGATTGGTGAACCTTGCGGTACTCCACATATGTTGTTCAATTTGACCTGGTAGGGTCTTGATGTTAGGAATCCTTTAAACCACTGTAGTACCTTGCCTCCAATACCGAGTTTGTCCAGCATTCTTAATAGCATTTGGTGGCCGACCATGTCAAATACGCTTGGCATGTCAAATTGTAGAAGTAGGATTTTCTTGCCCTTGCTGATTTCACTTTTGAAGTTGTCAAATAAGGTCGTAAATACAGTTTCTGTACTGAACTGAGGTCTAAATCCCAGTTGGGACTTATGAAGTATGGAGAAGTTGTTGAGGTAGTTCAAGTTCATTAGTTGACTATTGAACTAACTCAACACCCAGGCCTTCCATTATCTTGATCATGAGTAGGATGGAGGCCATTGGTCTGTAGTTTGAGTCTTCGCTTCTGCTCTTTTGTATAGTCTTTGGGATTGGTGTAAGTACTATTCTACGTCTCTATGTTGGGAATAGGCTGTTGGTTAGCATGAATGATATGTGGGAGTGAATTTGAGCTATAAAGTGTGCTGGGGCAACTTTCATTAGGTAGTTGGAGCAGGTATTTAACATGCAGTAGCCGCTGGTATGCTTCTTCACATAGTGGGCGACTGCTTCGAATGTGGGTGGAGTAAACAATGTCCAAATTTTGTCTGCTACAATTCCTGTTTGCTGTTCTTCCAGTTCTTTGATGTAAAGTTCTATATTTCTAATGTCTTGTATTAGTCCCTTTCTTAGATCAACAATCTTTTTTTCGAAGTATTGTACTAAATCGATCACAGATGGGAGCACCTCAGTTTTTGTTGTCAAAGAGTTTGTGTCTGTTAGGTTGTTCACTAGCCTATTTAAGTTCTTTACATTTCTGTAGTTGGCTCCCACCTCCTCTCTGTAGTATTTCCATTTTGTGTGTCTTATACCCACCTTGTAGCATTTGATGACATTTTTTCCGTGCAAGTTTGGATTTTTCGTGTCTGCATATTTACCATTTTTGCTTTAGCTTCCTGCATTGGCATTTTAGCTTTTTCAGCACCTTGTGGAACCAGGGGCATGGTTTTATTCTGTATTGCTGTTTCATCTTTAGAGGGGTGATTATGTCTAGTATGTATTTGCATTTTTCATCCTAGGTTGTGAGGAATTCAGTGGCCTCTGTTGGGATATGTTTGGTGTCAAATGGATTCTATCCCAGAATTTCTCACTATTGATTTTGCCTCGGGATATGTATTGTGTTGGTGTTTTCTTGGGTTGAGTCATCGTTTGCCTCCAGTTTAATGTTAGGTGAAGTCTGTGGTGATCTGACCAAGGTATTTCTTCCTACTTGTAATCTCTCAAGTAAAGGTCTTGATTGGTGCTGAACCTGTAGGTAAGGAGGTTCAGTGTGTGACCTTTAATGTTTGTCATCGTTTGCCTCCAGTTTAATGTTAGGTGAAGTCTGTGGTGATCTGACCAAGGTATTTCTTCCTACTTGTAGTCTCTCAAGTAAAGGTCTTGATTGGTGCTGAACCTGTAGGTAAGGAGGTTCAGTGTGTGACCTTTAATGTGTGTTTTGGGAGCTGGGGGTGGGATATGGAAGTCCCACATAGTTAGGAATTCTCTGCAATCCTTGTTGTTTTCATCTGCCATGTTGTCTAGATGAAGGTTGATGTCTCCTACAACTAGGATGTTTGTGTCACGTCTGTGGCCGTGACCGCCCTCATACTTACCCTGTTTCTGGGAGTCAGTGGCTGTGCTGGCTTCTGCTTGTCTCTGTCTCTGTGTCTGTCTCTGTCTTAGTTTCTCTCTGGCTCTGTGTGCTGATTGCCTTACTGGACCTCACCTATGTGGGCTAGGCCTCTTCCAAGATGGCTGCCGACTCCTCTATGCCAGTATCCAAGATGGCTCCTGCTTGTCCTTCCTGTGGGCTCACTTCCTCTGTGTGTCAAGCCTCTGTTTGGAGGCAAGGAACTTCCTGCTTCTGTCCTGCTGGTGGTGACTCATCAGTGAGTTCCTTTATAAGGAAGGCCTGTGCTTGTAGTCAGGGCCTTCGCATGGTGTCATTGTCTGGTGTCATGCCCAGAGGCCTACAGGTTAGTCAGTGTGTTGCTGCGCTGCTTCTAAGCCTGTCTTCTGTGTGGGCTTCTTGCTCTTCTGTTTAGTACCTGTGGGCTGCTTGCTCTTCTGTGTGGGCTGGTGCCCTTCTGTTCCCAGTACCTGTTTGCTGGTTGCCCTTCTGTGTGGGCTGCTAGCCCTTCTGCCTTTAGTCTGTGTTTGGAGCCTGTCGTTCAGCCCTGGTTTCCCCGACTGTGTTTGCAGCCTGCCCTACTCCCTGCTTGTATATTCTGTGTGCACATCCTGAACCTTGTATATCCTGTGTGCACATCCTGGCTGCTAGTCCTTCTGCCTTTAGTCTGTGTTTGGAGTCTGCCATTCAGCCCTGGTTTCCCCGTCTGTGTTTGCAGCCTGCCCTACTCCCTGCTTGTATATTCTGTGTGCACATCCTGAACCTTGTATATCCTGTGTGCACATCCTGGCTGCTAGTCCTTCTGCCTTCGCTGTGGAGGTAGCCTCTGCAGGTCAGCCTGGGTTTCCCCGTCTGTGTTTGCAGCCTGCCCTACTCCCTGCTTGTATATTCGGTGTGTACATCCTGAACTTTGTATATCCTGAGTGCACATCCTGGTCCTTGCTTGTTTGTCCTGAGTCCTGGTTTTGGCTAGCTAGTGTTATCTGGCTTTCCGCTCTGCCTAGCTACCTTCTGTCCCATGTGTCTACTTTGTACCTTGCTTGTAGATCCTATGTGCTTATCCGGATCCCTGCTTATGTATCCTGATTCCTGTATCTGTCTAGCTAGCGTGTATCTTCTGGGGGATTTATCCTGTTACCTGCCTCGACCTAGCTAGTGGGTTTGCCCTGTGGGTATTCCCTGTCTCCCCTTTTTCCCTGCTTGCATGTCTGCCCTAGTCCCTGCTCCTGATAAGCTTCTGTCTGTCTAGTCTGTCCGGTGTGTCTGGCTTAGCGGCTGCGTGCAGCGCTTAGTGCAGTCTAGTATAGTTTGTTCCCTCGTGTTTCCTAGACCCGGGGCCGGGTCCTCTGGATTCCAGTTCCACTTTGTCCTGCAAGTCCTGCCGGCCGCCTGCACGCTGGAGCTCAACTCCAGCGGAACGGTGGCTAAGTGCAGGTGAAGAGGTTCCTGTTCTGCTAGCTCCAGTTGCCTGCTCCCAATCCAGAGGTCCAGTCCGGCCCTTCCGTGTGTTCCGCTCCAGGGTGGTCTTGCCTGCCTCTGCCGCTCCTCGGCAGGAGTCCAAGGACTCACTATTCCCAGTTCCGCCTCGAGGACCTGACAGCATGCCAAGGCCCTCGAGAATGCGACAGTTTGAGTAGGACATCCTGACATTTGAGATAATGTTCATGAAGTCTGATTGAGATTCTGACCATTTCCCAGTGGTCTATATATCAAAACAGCACAAAGATGGCCTAAGAGTGAGTTGTCTGTTATTTTGGTGGCAGATATTTCCAGTTGTGGGGTTATGAGTTATGCAATAGTTTCGATCTACAAGAAGGATCTGTATAGTATTGCTATTCCTCCTCCCTTTTTCTGTGCCCTAGTCTAGTGGAATATTTTATATCCCAAAGGGCATATTTCATTGAGGATTGGGTCATCCTTGGAATGGAGCCATGTTTCAGTGATGAAGACCAGGCCTAGTTTTTCTCCTTCAATCCAGTCTCTGATTATCTCTGCTTTGTTTATCATTGGTCATGTATTAATATATAATCCCCATCTGATCAGCTGCTTTTGGATTCATTTCCTGGATTTATTGCTATATTTTTGGCTTCCTCCTTTGTTTACCAACTGCTTGAATTCACATGCGGTGTCAGGCTGTTCATGGTGTGTGTTAGTCTGAACCCTGTGAAGGCATTCGAACGCCAGCTGAGGTGTGAGGATTGGGATCGTCTGTTCGTCCCAATGTATGAGTGTGGAGATCCTGATTGTAAGGATGAGCAGTGTTAGTATTCGGAGCGTCTGGTAAATTGTTTTGTGAGGTGTCATTGTGCCTTGGTGATTTGTACTTAAATTCATCACGGTCTTCTGGGTGAGGTTCTTCGTGTTATCTATTCCTGTGCGGTCGGGGTCTCTGTCCGACCATGGGAGGATATGAAGATGGACTGCAAGTCCTCCACAGCACCTGGCAGGCAGCCGGAGGAAGCACTGAGCACCTGATGCGGAGGCCCTGGGTGGATCAAGGTTGGAGAATATGCAGATGGGCTGCAAGTTCTCAAGAGTACCTAGCAGGCAGTAGGAGGGAGCACTAGGCACCTGGAGCAGTGGCTCACGGTGGACCTGGGAGTCACCCCAGAGTAGGCTGGGAAGATATGCAGATGGGCTGCAAGTCCTCCACAGCACCTGGCAGGCAGCCGAAGGGAGCGCTGGGCACCTGGAGCAGAGGTCCTGGGTGGATCAGGGTGGACCTGGGAGCCACCTTGGAGTAGGCTGCTTTTTAATATATTTATAAATGATTTAGAGATGGGAGTAACTAGCGAGGTAATTAAATTTGCTGATGACACAAAGTTATTCAAAGTTGTTAAATCGCGACAGGATTGTGAAAAATTACAAGAGGAGCTTACGAGACTGGGAGACTGGGCGGCTAAATGGCAGATGACGTTTAATGTGAGCAAGTGCAAGGTGATGCATGTGGGAAAAAGAACCCGAATTATAGCTACATCATGCAAGGTTCCACGTTAGGAGTTACGGACCAAGAAAGGGATCTGGGTGTCGTTGTCGATAATACGCTGAAACCTTCTGCTCAGTGTGTTGCTGCGACTAGGAAAGTGAATAGAATGTTGGGTATTATTAGAAAAGGTATGGAAAACAGGTGTGAGGATGTTATAGTGCCGTTGTATCGCTCCATGGTGCGACCGCACCTTGAGTATTGTGTTCAATTCTGGTCGCCGCATCTCAAGAAAGATATAGTAGAATTGGAAAAGGTGCAGCGAAGGGCGACTAAAATGATAGCGGGGATGGGACGACTTCCCTATGAAGAAAGATTAAGGAGGCTAGGGCTATTCAGCTTGGAGAAGAGACGGCAGAAGGGAGACATGATAGAGGTATATAAAATAATGAGTGGAGTGGAACAGGTGGATGTGAAGCGTCTGTTCACGCTTTCCAAAAATACTAGGAATAGGGGGCATGCGATGAAACTACAGTGTAGTAAATTTAAAACAAATCGGAGAAAATATTTCTTCACCCAACGTATAATTAAACTCTGGAATTCGTTGCCGGAGAAAGTGGTGAAGGCGGTTAGCTTAGCAGAGTTTAAAAAGGGGTTGGACGGTTTCCTAAAGGACAAGTCCATAAACCGCTACTAAATGGACTTGGGAAACATCCACAATTCCAGGAATAACATGTATAGAATGTTTGTACGTTTTGGAAGCTTGCCAGGTGCCCTTGGCCTGGATTGGCCGCTGTCGTGGACAGGATGCTGGGCTCGATGGACCCTTGGTCTTTCCCAGTATGGCATTACTTATGTACTTATGATATGCAGATGCGCTACAAGTCCTCCACATTCACGCATATATTCCATCATGCTTAACATTTACCTGCATAATACATGAGGAAATGTTAGCACCTGGTTCACAGAGGTCCCTTAAAGTGACTTGAAATTCCAGCACAGCTAGGAGAGAGTTCCCTTCATTATTCAGGGCACTGGTTGTAGATGGTTCCATGACATTGCACTGCTGCCCCCCACACATGTCATTTCATCCTCATTCATTTCCTACAACGGGGAGCTCTGGCTCTCTTTACCACTGTCAAGGAAAGACCACATTGCTTATGCTGTAAAAGGTGAATATATAACTTCTAAAAAATCTCTTGTTAAAAATACAAGTTCATGGGAGGAATGAGCCTTACTGCTTGTCCTAGTGGGGAATATCAAACTCATGACTAATGATGGACCACTATGGCAGCTGCACATTCATTTATCTCTATTCTCCCCATTACAATTACTTAGGAGCCAAACTTGCATTCTGTAATTAACCAGATGTTAAATTTAGCTACGATTGTGCAGGCTGTGTATTTGACATGACTGCCTTACACCAACCTTCCCCACAAATCAAGCATTTGTTGAAAATGCATATTTATTTATAACAGTTTTTTTTTGTATAACAAGACAATTATATACATATTTAATTCACTATATTGGAGAGCAAAGCCTATTTTTGTCATTGGTGTTTGTGCAGTGACCCAAGTTGGACTTGGTGCTTGGCATATCTAACAATTTCCCAAAAAATAGTCAAGTATAAGAAAAATTTAAGAAGCCATTCTGCATACCAAGTCTCTAACATATTTCAACAGTGATAGACCAAATATGAAGCATGACTTCAGAACATAACTATTTGTTCCATTAAAAGACTTTACTCCTGAGATATGCATAGCATTCTTTGATACCTTTCATTATGTGTAATCCTAGTTCAACATGGACACATGAATATAAAAGTTCTCCAATGGTTCATTTCCTTTAGTAGAACATAAAATAGCATGGTACTGACATATCAGAATTATCCACATTACCAAGTACTCTCCCTACTCAGCTGTTGCACAGCACTTTCATTATACCTTAGACTGAGGTAGACACTCTGGAACTTTAACACAATACAAAACTCGCATACACTTATGGTATCATTGATATACTCAAACACTCTACACATTCATGTCATATTCTCTGGCTTATATGTATTAAACTAAGATAGTCTTGCAATCAGAAAAGTCAAACAGACAACGGGAGCTCTGCTAATCAACAGGCACTCCTTTGGCTGAATAGACACTCCAACATGCATATGACCAAGTGACACATCCGAGTGGGAGGCGATGCTTACCAGCCTAATTCATGGGACAGGATCACAACTCATTCATATGACAGTCACATAAAAGGGGATGGATAGCAGTGCACCTAAAAAAATAATAATAATAATTACACACTACCCCCTAATTATTTTTTTTTAATGTATAAGAATCTTTATTGAGCATTGAATACCAATACAATGATTCAAACTCTCAAACACAGTACTTTCAGATAATAAAAAATACATCAGCAGAAATACAATAGATCTCATCCCAGTAAGTCGCATAAGTACAATTTCAGTGCAGCTATGAAATCATTCTATATTCTTATTTTTTCCAATTTTATACTCCCCCCTCCCATTGAACTACCCACCCCAAAACAAATCCACCCAGTGCACCTTCATCCCCCCCTCCTCATAACTCCCCCCCCGTCTACCCCAACCCCCCCCCCCCCCCCACCTTTCATCCAGTTCTGATCAAAAGAAGAACACGGTAATTACACTAACCAATCATACAGGACAATGGTGAACAAACGGTTCCCAAATCTGTTCCCATCTAGGCAGTTTCTTCTTTTTCACCGCTGTCAAACGTTCCATCTCACATATATACCTCACCTTAGCCACCCACCCACTCAGCAATGGAACACCAGGAGACTTCCAGCACCTTGCCATGTGTATGCGAGCTGCTTGTAAGGCCTCCCGCACTAATAAAAATTACATCTCAGTACATCCCCCAGGTCTCTGTCCCAATAAAAAAACAGCCGGATGCCATTGCACTGGGACTCCCAGCCAAACCTGCAATCGTGACTGAACAGCCTTCCAATATGCCCTCGCCTTAGGACACAGCCACCAAATATGGCCCATAGTATTTAGTTCACCACATCCCCTCCAACAAAGTGCGGACTCCACAGGGAACATATGTTGTAATCTTACTGGAGTCAAATACCAGCGATAAAAGACTTTAATCGCATTTTCTTTCACTGCCACAGATAAGGCCGACTTCAGTATCCCCTTCTCCAACCACGCCCAAGTTGCCTCTGAAAAAATAAAGTCCAACTCCTTTTCCCAGTTGTTCCTATGCAAAAGATAAGGCTTAAGCCGCTGGCTCATATACCCATATAAAGAGGTGATCATCCCTCAGGTACTCCCTGATGTAACACATAATTCTTCCAAGCAATCAACCTCCCGTACCAAGCAGGCTCTATACTGTGAAATTTGCAAAAAATGTTTCAGTTGCAAATAAGCATACCTATCCTGTGACCGTAGCCAAAAATCTTCAATAAGCCTCTCATAAGGAATTATCTCACCTTCTTCATAAAGCTGCCCCCACATCTCCAATCCCAACTCCGCCCAACTCTGAAAGGGCGTCCTTCCCAACCCCGGCTCAAACAGACTGACCTGTGATATGGTTTTGTGTTTGTGGGAGTACTAGGATGACTGGCTGAATGCTGTGGTACAGGATGGAGGTTAAGGGTTACGGGATAGTGCTGGGTGGTTGTGTAAGGGGTTGTGGATGGTTTGGATGTGAGTTGGGTGGATGGGGTATGTCTTGGGCTCCATAAAAATACGAAGTTGTTTGCAATGGGGGATAGAATGTGGAATATGTAATTGGAGGAGTGGCCTAGTGGTTAGGGTGGTGGACTTTGGTCCTGGGGAACTGAGGAACTGAGTTCAATTCCCACTTCAGGCACAGGCAGCTCCTTGTGACTCTGGGCAAGTCACTTAACCCTCCATTGCCCCATGTAAGCCGCATTGGGCCTGCCATGAGTGGGAAAGCGCGGGGTACAAATGTAACAAAAAAAAAAATGTAAGATATGATAGGGGATGCAGCAATTAGGATTCTCTTTAAGGGGTAGGGTAAGGGTGACTTAGTCACACTGTGTTAAGGGGAAGGGAGTTGGGGGAGGTGAGCTGGGTTTGTCATGTGTGTGGAGACTTACAGGTACATCCTGATTTTCCTACTCAGAGGGCTTTTGTCTTCTGTTTGGTGGTGCGATTTGGGGGGGGGGGAGGGGAATTGCATCCGAGGGTGGGGGGTGGTTTTCTGCCTTTCATCTCTGCAATTGGTATGCACAAAATTATACTCATGGGTGAATGTAAGGTACTAACCTATAATATTAAAGGTTTAAATTCTCCATATAAACGGCATTCTTTACTCAAGGAATTGAGTATGATAAGCCCACATGTAGTTTTTTTGCAGGAAACTCATTTTTTTGAGAAAACATGAGGGCTTGCTATCCTCCACTAAATATCCGATTGTGTACTTTGCGTCGGATGTGCGTGGAGCGGCTATTATGTTTCATAAAGACTTACAGGTGCAGCTTCTACATGTTAAGAGGGACCCTGAAGGTCGTTTTATTTTTTTGCATGTAATGTTGGAACAGGAGGAGTATACTTTGGTCTGTGTTTATGCACCAAATTAGCATCAAGATGTTTTTTTTAATCGTATTCGGCGAGCTCTGCAAACTTTTGTGCAGGGTAAATTAATAGTGGCTGGCGATTTTAATGCTACTATGCAGCCAAAGTTTGATCGCTCTGCTACTCCAACTTCAACAGATTATAGAATGTCTCGGGCTTTGGGAGGCCTGGCAGACTCTCTAGACCTTTGCAATGTGTGGAGACTTGGGCACCCAAGAGAGAGGGATTACACTTTTTATTCCCCGGCTCATTTGACCCACTCACGGTTGGATTATATTTTTATTGACAAAACTCTATCAGGTGGAGGTGGGGACTCGTTCATAGGACATATTACTATTTCGGACCATGCTCCGGTCTGGGCTACTCTTCCTGATTTAAGGGAGGAGGTCCAGGATCGGAGATGGACTTTTAATAATTGTTTACTACAAGAGCCAGAGATTGTTCATAACTTTGTCCCCATCTTGAGAGAGTATTTTGATACTAATTTGGACTCAGGACCATCTTTGGCCGTAGTGTGGGATGCGTTTAAGGCTGTTTCCAGAGGATATTTTCAAGTGTGCGAGTCATCGAGCTCGGGTTCAAAGGTCCCGTCTGGCTAACTGTATGGAGAGATTAGGAGTTTTGGAAGATAAATACAAGGCCTTGGGCTTGGCGTCGCATTATCAGAAACTTCAGGCAGTTCGTTTAGAATTAGCAGCTCTACACGATGAGAGTCTGAAATTTGTACACGATCGACTGCGTCAAGTGCATTATGAAAGTACTAATAAGCCTGGGCGTTTGTTCGCTTCTAAGCTTAGAAAGTTCAGAGCGGATAGGCAAATCCTGCGGGTTCGGGATGGAGGAGGGGCTCAGTTACGGAAATCCACTAGTATCCGAGATAGGTTTGCACAGTTCTATGAGAAGTTATACAAAGGAGATGCCACTGTACAGGTCAGGAATATAGATAGCTACTTAAACGCTACTTAAACGCCTTGTCGGAGCAACAGAGGGGGGAGTTGGATGCCCCGGTAACTGTGGATGAGGTGTTGGGTGTCATTAAAAGCTTCCGACAAATAAGGCCCCGGGTTTAGACGGATTTACCACCAAATATTTTAAGGCTTTTGCTGGAGAATTGGCGCCATATTTGACGTTGGTTATTAATTCGGTGAGAGAAGGTGCATGTTTGCCTCAGTCCATGATGGAGGCCTGGTTGGCTGTTATTCTGAAACCTGATAAAGATATCACTGAATGTGCATCGTATCGCCCGATTTCCATTTTAAATACGGATGTAAAAATTTTGGCGAAGGTATTGGCCAACTGCTTGGCTAAGCTGCTTCCTAGCCTGATTCACCCGGATCAGGTGGGGTTTGTGGTGGGAAGAGAGGCTATGGATAACATTAGAAGAACTCTGGATTTACTTTATGTCTCGCAAAAGAGAAACCTGCCTATGGTCCTGTTGGGCCTTGATGCTGAAAAGGCCTTTGAGAGGGTCCATTGGGGGTTTCTTGACAAGGCCTTGGAAAAATTTGGAATGGGATCGGTGTTTAGATTGTGGATTAAGGCATTCTACACTTCTCCTAAAGCTTGTGTTAAAATCAATGGGGGCTACTCGAGGTTTTTTTCTTTGGAAAGGGGAACAAGGCAGGGGTGTCCGTTATCGCCTGTTCTCTTTGCTCTAGCTATGGAACCGTTGGCATCGGCTATCAGAGAAAATGTGGATATTTCTGGTGTGACTGTGGGGGATGAGGAATTTAAGATTGTGCTATTTGCTGACAACGTTCTCCTTTCGTTGACACGTCCGTTGGTGTCTCTTCCTAACCTAATGAAGGAAATTGAGGTATACTCGGGGGTGTCTAGTTATAAACTTAATACAAGCAAATCCATAGGTATGGCAGTTCGGGTGCATTCAGGTTTAATGGAAACGCTGCGGACATCCTTTGCTTTTAAATGGTCATCTCAGGATCTTTGATATTTAGGAGTGTAGATCCCCTGGAATTTATCGGAGTTATTTGCTCTTAACTATCCGGCTATTCAGACGGCGATTCATAGTGATTTGGACCGTTGGAATTCTATTGGTCTCTCTTGGTTTGGGCGGATAGCAGTCATTAAAATGGATGTTCTTCCTAGGTTACTGTATCTGTTTCAAGTGCTTCCTTTGCGCCTCTCAAGGTCCTTTCTATCTAATTTACAAGCCAAATTGATCAGCTTTATATGGAACCAGAAACATCCGCATCTACCGAGAGCCTTCTTGCATAAAAGTCGGCGTGCTGGTGGGTTGGGGGTATTTATAGAACTGTGGCTCCTCTTCTCCATCACCTACCTTCCACAAACCTACAAAGGTAACACCAGATTAAGCTTGCAGACACCAACTAGGTAGATTATCCATTTTTTGGAATTGTAAATTAATTTAAGTTATGACCACTAGATGACACATAGCCGCAGTTTACAAGATAGAAACAATTAGTTCTACATAGCATAAAGTAAAACCAATGGGATACCCTGTTTTGATTTTTCTTAATTTGAATTATTTTTGTTCAAAACCTAAGGAGGATAATTCTCTAAGTCAGGGTTATCTAACCTTGGTCCTTGAGGGTTGCAATCCAGTTGGGTTTTCAGGATTTCCCCCAATGAATATGCATGAGTTCTATTTGCATGCACTGCATTGTATGCAAATAGATCTCATGCATATTCATAAGGGAAATCCTGAAAACCTGACCTGACAAGGGCTGACACCCCTGCTCTAAGTGAATGCCTCCTTCTAGGCACACCGATGCAACATGGTTGGGAGTCTTTCCTTTAACAGCATCTGGGCACCCGGATTCTATTAATACTAGCATACCTTAGTGTTAAGCTGCCTAAAACCTAGGCACCCACAGTTACACCTGCCATAGACTTGATGTAACTGTAGGTACCTAAATGCAGCAAGAGTTTCCGTAACTAGCAGAATACTGCAATTAGTAGCACCCCCGTTCCCCTCCCGTGCTTCACCCATGTGAATGCCCCCTTTGCTTCTAGGCCTTAGCTGCTTTGCTGCCACTTAAATCAAATACTAACTTGTTGACCACTAGTATCCCCGCTTCAGGGTTCAATGCGATGTACAAAGTAAATGATAAAGTACAAAATTAGTTCAAATTACAAACAGAACAAAAATAATTCCTATTAGTTATTAACATTTTTAGGAAATAAAAAGGTTTTCACCTTCTTCCTAAAAGTAACATAGTTATATTCAGTCTTAATATAAGAAGGAAGAGAATTCCACCATGATATTCCAAATATTGAAAATATGGAATTTACCATTTTTAAAAACTTAGCATTTTTATAAGAAGGTGGGCATAAAATCAATTGAGCTCAAAGATGTAGAGAATGTCTAATAATGAGTGAAGTCAGTTTAATCAATAGTTCTGAAGTCGGCCCATATAGAATTTGAAAAATTAAACAAACTGCTTTAAACTTACACACATAAGTGTACGCTTTCCCACAAAAGTACAGGTATTTTGAGCATTCACGCACACAACTGGCACTTAAATGTTGGCACCCAGTTATAGAATGGCTCTTAAGGTGGCCAATATTTTAAAAAGGATTTACCTGTATAGTGATGGCAGCTATACAGATAAGTCCTCTCTTAGTCAATTTTCAGCCGAGCTATGGCCCTAATTCTATAAAAGTTATCAAAATTTGCTTGCTGAAATTTGAGCGTGTGGTCAATTTGTGCGTGCAATTTAATTGAATATCAAGCCAGTTAGTGCCAAGAATTGGTTTTCTAACAAGCAATTGGCACTAATTAGATTTAATTGGAGCTTAAGTGCCTAAATTTAAGCACAAATAAAAAAACAGGAGCAGAAATGGGAGGGTCATAGGTGAAACAAGGGTGTTCCTAGCATTTACTTGCATTGTTATAGAATAAGAGGAGAGGGTATGCGCCTAATTTAGGGCCCTGTTTACTAAGGTGCGCTAGCATTTTTAGGATATGGGTGTCTCTAGTGTTAGCATGTGCTAATTTTTGGCACGCACTACAAATGCTAGTGCACCTATTGCACAGCTTAGTGAGTAGGGCCCTTAGATGTGTACATTTGCACCACATTTCAGATGGTGCAAATGGCCACACCTAAAGTTAAGCACGTGTCCTGGGCGCAAGTGTCGCGGCTCTGATGTCACTCCGGTGTTGGTGAGCTCTCGAGTCTTCCCGAGCCCCACTAGGGCCAGGAAATCACCGAGCACCCCGAATCTTCACCCGCGGCGACCGCCGTTCACCGAGGGTTGAGCCCTCAGCTGCGGGCGGCCAGCAGGACTGCTGGAACCGCGGGGTGACGGCTGGCCTGGCTGGATGTGGGTACAGAGTCCTTGGTGAGCGTGGCTTAGCCGGGCGGCTAGCTGAGCACGGGGAACGGACACTGTCTTTATTGGCAATAGCCAGCAGGATGGCTAGCTGGCCCGAGGAACAAACATAGTCATCACTGGAAATAGCTAGCAGGACGGCTAGTTGACACGAGGAACAAACACAGTCTTCACTGGAAATAGCTAGCAGGACGGCTAGCTGGCACGAGGAACAAACACCGTCTTCACTGGAAAGAGCTAGCAGGATGGCTAGCTGACACGAGGAACAAACACCGTCTTAACTGGAAATAGCTAGCAGGACGGCTAGCTGGCACGAGGAACAAACACAGGCTTGGAATGTGGCTTCAAACAACAAAACGGAAGCACTGGACCCCTTCCGTGTTTCCGTTTAAATCCCCCGCTCGTCCTGGCTGGGGAACCGCTGGAACCAATCCTCTTCGCCAAGGCCGGCAGCGGGGCCCGGATTGGTCCTCCCGTCCGATGGGCGGAGTTCCTACGCGGATGCGCCAATCCGGCGCAAGTGGGCGGAGCCTCCTCGCTGGTCCCGCTGTAGCGAGGAGGATGACGACGCCGGCGCCGCCATCTTGGCCGGCGGATCTCCTTCTCCGAGGCCGGCGCTTGCTCTTCTGGATCGCCGGCCTCGGAGCAGCCTGCAGTCGCGGCGATCCCCGTGGCAGCCTTCCCCCGCCGCCCCGCATCCCACGGGCGCCCCAGCCTCTCGCTCCGGCCCGCGGACCGCCAGGTAAGGGCCCGGAACGGGACAGCAAGTGCTGTTCTTTAAACCGTACCTAACTTTAAGCATGGTTTATAGAATAGTGCTTTTTTGGTTTTGATTTTTTAGGCACCATATATAGAATCTAGCCCTATATGGGTACCCAGATTCCGTTATAGAATACTATCATAACACAGTATCAGCATTCCTCAAATTTGTGTGCCCAAAGTTACACCAGCCGTAGACCTTGCATAACTGCAGTTGCATAAATGAGGCAGGGATGTGCATAACTTATAGTGTGCTATAAATTGCACATGTACATGGGTGCGCTGCCCATGCTCTGGCCATGTGCATGTTTCTGTGCATTTCTGCACTATATGCCACTTACATGTGCCTTGCAGGATAGCGCTTAGGTGCCCTGCTAGCACTTTTGCAGGTCAGTGAAAATATTCTGTAAATTCACATGTGTAAGGAACATGTAAAGGTGGTTGCTCAGTTATACAATTACCCAGAATTGCCCTTTATAAGGGTAATTTTTTAACAGGACACCTGAGATAAGAGGGTAAGTAGGTGCCTATTCTATAAAGAAAAGTAAGCATCTACATTTCCTCATATAATACTAGTGCAGGTGGCGGAAAAAAACAGTTATATGTAAGCAGTACGTTTTTACTAGCAAAAAAGGTGCCGGTACTCAAATGCCAGGCCACCCTTCAGGAGTGAGGTGATCACTGAGGGATCCACCCCACAATGGCCAGGCCTCTTGCAACCAGTCACAGAATCTATGACAAGGCAGAATTGGTGTGCAGAGCCTGAGCACTTTCATTAAAACTTGGGGACCATGGGTCAGTTTTAGCAGACAATGGAAAAGGTGCCGGTACTCAGTACCCCCTCAAAAAAAGGCCTGTATATAAGGTGCAATCATGTATAAGAGCATAAGAATAGCCATAGTGTGTCAGACTAATGGTCCATCTAACCCAGTATCCTGCTTCCAACAGTGGCCAATCTAGGTCACAAGTGGTGCGCTAGGCAGAAACCCAGTTAGTAGCAACATCCCATTCTACCAATCCCAGGGCAAGCAGTGACTTTCTCCCAGTGCCATAGCTATGGGGGGGGCACGGGGGCCTGGGCCCCCCAAATTGGTTCTGGGGCACCCGGTTTGGCTGGCAGGGGTCCCCGACCCCAACCCCCGCCAGCTGAAGCATTTATCTGTCCCTCACTGGTCTTGCACTTGCCTCCTCTCTCCTGTTTCCAGTTGCACCGTGTATGCTTTTGCTTTATTTTATTTTTGTTACATTTGTACCCCACGCTTTCCCACTCATGGCAGGCTCAATGCGGCTTACATGGGGCAATGGAGGGTTAAGTGACTTGCCCAGAGTCACAAGGAGCTGCCTGTGCCTGAAGTGGGAATCGAACTCAGTTCCTCAGTTCCCCAGGACCAAAGTCCACCACCCTAACCACTAGGCCACTCCTCCACTCGCTCATACTCCTCCACTCGCGCATACTCAGTTTCAATAAAACGAGCATGCAGTGCATGGCACGCTGAAATTAGGAGAGGAAGCAAGTTCGAGACTAACGCGGCACAGATAAATGCTTCAGCTGGTGGGGGTTGGGGACCCCCACCAGCAAAGTTACCTTGCGGGGGAGGGGGGGGGTCAGAAGCGGTGTCAGCTGTCAGAAGTGGCTGCGGCGGGGGGTGCGAACTAAAATGTGCCCCCCCCACTTTGGGCTCTGACCCCCCCCTCCCGTCAAGGTCTGGCTACGCCCCTGCTTCCTCCATGTCTATTTCAATAGCAGACTATGGACTTTTCCTCAGGAACTTGTCCAAACCTTTTTAAAAACCCAGATACTCTAACCGCTGTAACCACATCCTCTGTCAGTGAGTTCTAGAGCTTAACTATTCTTTGAGTGAAAAAATATATTTTTTAAGTATTTCCATGTAATTTCATTGAGTGTCCCCTGGGTCTATTCACTTTTCTACATCACTACATCACTCCTTCAAAGCTGAAGAGCCCTAATCTCTTTAGCTTTTCCTCATATGGGAGCAGTTCCATCCCCATCATTTTGGTCGCTCTTTTTTTGAACTTTTTGTAGTACCGCTATATCTTTTTTGAGATATGGTAATCAGATATAGCTGGTGTAAATTCCTGAACCTGGATAAGCAGCAACGGCTGAGTATACCCAGATATTCAGCAACACCCAGTATCTGGATATCGGCACTGAATATCTGGTTATAAAAATCCAGCGGCAGCCAGAGTTTTAAAAAAGGCTAATCCCCAAGGCTGGATATCAGGCAGATGTTTCTGCATGTGGTGAGAGATGGAAGAAAAAAAAAGTTCTCATCCAAATGGAAAAAGCAGTTCCAGCTGCTGTGGTATACAAACACTGATTCACAGTAACACAGCAATTAAGAAATTGCACCTTTCAAACAGTCCTTTCCTCCCATCTCCTCTCCCAATCATACACACACAGAGAACCAAAACGTATACAAATACATACACATATATATACTAAAACCTACTCACATACAGATACAAATATGCAAGCTTACATACATTCATGCAATGACACACAAATGTGTATGTACATACATACAAACATTCACGGACATACCAGCTCACAAAGTACAATATTCATGCACGTACACAAAACAGATAAACATGCAAAACAGTGATATATATACACATACACAGACGTGCTTGATCAAACTGAACTTTCAACCGCACCTGAATAAGTTGCCTATACATGTTGCATCTTATGAACTCCAGAAAAAAGCTCTCTTTGGCACAATGCAAGTACTACAGCGAGCGCTAGCAGTACATTTGAGAGACTGAGACTATACTCCATATGTCCTGCCTTGGAGTGAGGTTCATTCCTTTTATGGTATGAGACAAAACACGGTGTAACGGTAATGGAAAATATACTGTACTAGTGGAACCCAGCCCGTTTCCTCAACAATGAAACGGGCCCTAGAAAGGCTCTCAAGCGATTTTTTATCTCTCCCCTGCCCTCCTCTCCATGTCCATCGATTCTTCCCTTTCCTCCCATCCCATCCCCTCCCCTCCATGTTCAGCGATTCTCCTCTTCCCTGCCCTCCCCCCTCCCTTCCTCCCTCCCTCCCCTTGATTTGTACCTGAACGTTCTCTGGCTGGCTGGCGCTGGCTTCCGTTCCGTTCGTAACATCCTTCCTGACGTCAGCTCGCCTCCAGCGTTCCCTTCCCTCTCACTGTTCAACCCTCTGACATCATTACATTTTGACACAAGGGCTGGGCAGAGGGGGAATGGAACGCTGGAGGCTGGCTGATGTCATCAGATGTTACGAACCCAGGCAGCCAGACAGCGATGGAATGTTGGAGGTGCAAATTATTATATAGGATATGACTGTGTGTATTTTCCCCCTTGCTCCTACACTGTATCACTGGTGGCTGGCAGCCTTCTTTTCTTTCAGCCCATAAGAGTGAATGATTGGTAGTCTTGGGTTTTTATTTTATTTTATTTTTTTGTTATCCATCTCAGACCTAGAGTCTCTGGACTGCACTTCTGACCTGCTGTTTTCTTTTACTGTGTGCCTTCTGCACCTGTTCTAGTATATGAGATACTCGGACCACCTGGCATCAGATTTTGCCAGAGGATTAGAGCAGTTTCTGGTAGTTTCTGGAAGTGAACCTAGAAGCAGAGGAAGAGTTGGACTTTCTAAGGGGTGTTGCTTGTAACGGCAGTATACTCCACTGAAGAAGATTTAAACTCTATCTTGCTTGCCAAAATGTTGTCTTTGGAACTCCTGCCACTGACCATTCCTGCCAATGCCTACAGCTGGCACTGGTGAGAGAGAGAATCAGCCCATCTATACCCAGCTGGTAGACATTTGTGGCACTGGCAAAGGACAAAGATTCAGAGACTGGTAAAGGTGACAGATCCAAAACCCAGTGCTAACATGCTATAGTGAGGAGGGGTGGGGTCTCTTCTCATCCTGTGTAGTCTCTTTTGGAAGGAGTAAGGAGAATCTCGGGACACTCAGTCTTACTACCGAGGCAGCCCATACATCAGTTCTATGGGACACTACATCTATGGCAGAATGGAGGAAAATTAAGAAAAAGGGAATTACCAGGCTAGAGCAGCGCAAGTATTTATTTAATATCTGTGACCATCAACTTGTTTAATTGTAACATCTCACAGAACTGTGCTATTAACTATCTGAATATCATCATCCTACCCTAAGTAGCCTTGACCTTTTTAAGAAAACATGAGCAGGAGAAATGGATATCCAATATGTATAAGTTGGCGTTTGACATGAGAAGACTGATGGTTTTCACTGTTCCTGTGCTTCATCAATTGAGAGTGCAGTAAAGTTCCCGTTTCAAGTTACCTCATGGTGTGGTCTGCATCTTTGGGTGAATGGACTGTCTGATGCTTAGCTTGCCCAGCCCTCCAACCCTAAGATTGGCCCAAGCCTTGGACCCACTAAAATTCTTTGTGTGCCCTTCTTCCCATCATCCCGGCCAGTGACTAGGCAGCCACCTATCTCACATATATAACCAAGGGGCTTACAACACACACACACATACACCCCAACTATACACACACACATTCACCAACCACACAAACATGGAGAGATTGTAAAGAATTCCATAATAAGCCATGCTACACATGCTTTTCCTACTTGCTTCTAGAAAAAAAAAGCACTGTATAAAATACATGCATAGGTTATGATACCCCAATTCCACTTCCTCTCTGATCAATACAAAAAGTATGTACTATTTATTAGTAGTGCTTACTTTGTTTATATGCTACCAGGACAGTTCTATAAGAACCTGTTTATGTGTGGTGTGCTATTCTACACACCAGTCCCTTATAAAATGAGCTTCTATCACTGTTCCCTCTAAGCTGAGTGGGAGTCCTCCATCTACAATCCTGCCAGAGGGAGATGCTATTTCACTATCACATTTTCAATAGTGAGGGACAGGCAAGCTGTGCAGGACTCCAGGGAACCTGCTTATCTCTAATGATTGAAAACACAAATTGAAGCACCACTCCCCCAACTGGTAGCAATGCAGTTGGAAGACTCCCACTGAGCTTAGAGGGAACAGTGGTTCCTTTATGGCTAATGTCCTAATAAAAGACCTGAGTTGTGTATGATCTGTTCGCTGACAGTAAGAACCAGTATAATATTTTGTTTTCTTATTTTTATTTATTTACAGTTATAAACCACAATGTCTAATCACTGATTATTCAATGTCATGCATAATCTATTCAAAGTTATAAAAACAATTAATAACCTGCTACAAAATGTAAACAAAGTCAATAAATAAACAAAGCAGCAAATCATCAAATGTTAGCATCTCAGTGGATGTGGAAGCAAATTCAATGGGAAAGGTCAAGTGTCTGAAAACAATACGGCACGAACGACTGCATGCATCACTGACTTTACCAAAGGAATTGTCAAAAGATTTGCCCCAGAGAGCAGAGAGCTTGCTTGAATAGACATTCAGGGTATTAATTTCTCACAAACCTAACTCTGAGTTCCATTTATAAGCACCTTAAACAAGAGAACAAACCTTGAATTTTATTCCTTGAACTATTAGCAGCCAACATGCAGGTCTTTTTCTGCCGTCATCTACTATGTTACTATGTAATATGAGTGTAATATGATTACTAATGGAAGAACCAACTTGCCTGGTTAGTTATGAGGGCACCAGCCCAGAATACTGCTGGTGCCTGCATACCTCCCAGCTGCACTCTGACTCTACCCCTGTACCATCCTGGCACTAACCAGAGAGTACCGTGATGGCCAGAGCCAATATTCAACAGCACTGTCTGACCAAGTGCTGCTGAATGTCATCTCCATGCTTGCTTAATGTGGGTTAAGCAGGCAAGAACCTCTTCTGCTCACTTAATCTGTGCTGAATATCGATCCTCATAATTACAATCATTTGAAACTCGGTATGTGCACATTTTCTCATGCATATTTGTTGTTAATACCCTGAAAATCAAGCTTGCTGTGGATTACTAGGACAGATTTGGGAAACACTGGTCTAGATTCTTATTTCCCATGTTATACAATTCCTTCCATTATGTATTTAGATGATTAACTCCATTGGAACAAGCTGATAGGATGAAAGCTGGCACGAAACTCAGATGTTCTAAGCCAGTGCACAGCAAACCTTTTTTTATTTAACTTTATTTTTATTGATATAACTTTTTTAACAACCAGTAATACATTGGAAATTACACTGTCCATCTTTACAGGTTCTCCAACATCAAGATCTAACACATTGTAGTTAAGTATCATTTGTGTGTATAGGGCCCAAGGTAGTGTCTCATACACCACTTCAAAACAATCTTTGGTATATTTTCCTATTTCCATTTTTTTCCGTTGAGTACTATAAAAAAAAACCATAATTTTTACTAATACTAAGTAGCTCAGCCTCCCCCCTTCTCAGTCAGGATCCATGAACATACTGAGATACGAAATTCTAAAACAGGACCCATATCTTCACAAATGCACCTATCTTATTTTGTTCAATGGCAGTCAACTTTTCCATCTTAATAAATTTTCCATACCTTACTGTACCAATCTTCCCAACTTTTAGGATTCCCACTCTTTCATTTAGCTGCCACAACCATCCAGGTGGCAAGGAGTAACATTCTTATTGGTTTTATTTCAAGGATGGTAGCCATTTACAGGCTTCCTCATATCCCAATATGAAAAACATGTAGTCATTCGGGAAAGGGAGAAGGACCATCTTCCTA
Organism: Microcaecilia unicolor; assembly: GCF_901765095.1. Taxonomy (NCBI): domain Eukaryota; kingdom Metazoa; phylum Chordata; class Amphibia; order Gymnophiona; family Siphonopidae; genus Microcaecilia; species Microcaecilia unicolor. Next base: position 226,597,945 of record NC_044035.1, read on the forward strand.
ATAGTATTAAAATACTGCATATCAAAATGGTTGTACTTGCAAACACTCTCACCATACATGTTTAAACAGCCCTCTAGTTGCTCACCCTTTCTAACAGTTGTCAGGCGTACCCTTTCCCATCTTGAACAGATGTATGGGAGTTATGTAGCCCTCATTTGCTACCTAGGCTGCTGCTCCTGGCCATCCTGTAGCATTGGTTGCAATGTTACTGTATTTTCCTGCCTCCCCTGGAGCCCACAAAGGCCTAGTTATAGTGTAGGCTTGACAGGAGGCACAGGCTGGTGATGTTTTTTCTTCTAGCTTGATCACAACCCCAAATATGGATTTTATGATCCCATTTAGGGTTGAAACCCATGGTCTAAGAAGCACTGCTCTAAGCATTTTTCCCATGGACACTTGAGAGGTAAAGGGTGTCATTATCCTCATTCTAAAGGGGAGCTTTGAGAAGAGGATGGAAACTCAGGTGGGGAGGGGCTTTGGGCAGAAGAGAGAGGAACACACTTCACCCCTGGGGGGGTCAGAGGGACAGGGAAGAAGGAGAGGGAGTGTTGCTGGCTTGAGGGGGGAGAAGGAGAGAAGTTAGAAAAAGATGTAAGTAGCCATAGCAAAATTATATGTGTACGTTTTATCTGTTATGCTAGTATACTGTAAAGCAGGGGTGACACACCTAGCCAATCAGAGTTTCAGGATATCCTTAATGAATATGCATGAGCTAGATTTGCATTTAATGAAGGTAGCACATGCAAATCTAATTCATGCATATTCATTGAGGGTATTCTGAAAACCTGACTTTCTAGGTGTGTCCCGAGGACTAGGTTGAGAGCGCCTGTTGTACAGAAAAGTCAGAATCAACTTTCCGTTATAAAATTGGCCCCAGGTTGGTGTCCCTTTATAGAATTGCCTTCTATGAGAGTATTTTTTTAAAAGGTTTCCTAGACTGGGAGGGCAAGTAGGTGTTTATTTTGTACCTATTTTATAAAGAACCACAAGAATTTCAAAGCATTTAGACTTACAAAGTTTTTTAGGTTATTATGTAACTTGGTAAGTCTAAGTGCTTTGAAAATACACCTGTGGTTTTATACAATTTCCTCACAAAAACTGCAGAATTGTGCCTAAAAGGAAGATACAGACAAGTACACTTGCACAAATCATGACTCCACCTGCGCTCTGGCTCAGATCTGCTGTTATTGTGCCTACGCCCAAGTCGCACATATGTATACGCGTGCATAATTTTATAAGTGGCATTTTATCCATGTATACTTATATATATAGGTATGGAAGAAAGTGGGATGTTTGACCACGAATCTTAAAAATACTTGTTTATTGATGAATAAAAGACTCGACACAACCGTTGTGTTTCGGCCGTTAGGCGTGTGGGGCGTTCGAGTTCTCCGCTGAACAGCAGATGTTTTTGAACACAGTACTTATATATATGCATGTGTGTGTGAGAGAGAAAGAGCATTTATACAATTACTCCCCAAATGGTTGAAATAAACTGTTTAATACGTCTTACTAAATTTGAAAAGAAAAAGAATGATAACACTGGTCTTTCCCTACTGCTAAGTTCTCCATTTCCTCTGTCTACAACTGAACAAGTGTCTGTCTTTGTATAGAAGGGAAGGGAGAGAGTTAGTTTGTGTTGTCTCATTCCTTCATTAACTACATGCTGAGCAGGTGAATTTTTTGTGTGCATATTGCAGGAATGGGGTTGGTTCAAGTTTCTTTCTTAGCACATAGAATGCTTTTATTTTGAGAAAAAATGATCTAGGTATTTTTGAGGGGGACCAGTAACAATGTTTTTTTTTTGGGGGGGGGGGGGGAGCTGAATAGTAGATTTTCAGGAAAAGATAGTTTTAGAGATTATGATTTCATTCAATTGTTTTTGTTGTTTTATTATTTTATTTTATTTTTTTGGGGTTGGGAGAGGAGTTCCAGGATTTACACTAGCAATAACAGGAACTCATTGTGAACTGAGAGGAGAAAGTCAGAAAAGTATCCCCATTTATAGGCTATAAATTCAAGCCCTGGTCCTTGAGGTCTGCAGTGAATTCAGAAAGCATCCTATCACTACAAGTCCATATTTGAGAATAATTGTCTTTCTCCTTGCAGGTAATCAGTGAGTTTGAAGCCTCTCCTGACTCTTTTTTCTACAAGATCCCCAACTTGAACCACAACAACCAATACAGTGTCTGGGTAGTGGCAGCAACAGCTGCAGGCAGGGGAAACAGCAGTGAAATCATTACAGTTCAACCATTGGCTAAAGGTATGTGCGTCCCTCAGAGAAACTTTTCTTCTTTTGTTTTTTTTTCATATGACATAAAGATATAGAAACAGAGAAAAATGAAGGCAGTTAAAGACTGGAGGGCCGATATTCAGCCAGTGGTGGGCAGCACAATGAAAGCCCGCTGAACCCTGAAATTCAATGCCACATCGTATCCGTCGATCAGCGTTGAATTTCCAGGTTCAGTTTTGGCTCACGGAACTTAATCAGTTAATCTAATATTATTATTATTATTTATTGCATTTGTACCCCACATTATCCCACCTATTTGCAGGCTCAATGTGGCTTACAGAGTGTTGTTATGACAAAGTCATGACAGGATCTTAGATACAATCCGTAGTAATCAGAAGATGTATGAGGGATTAGAGAGGTAGGTGATTAGGTATTCAGCATTAGCCGGTTAAGTTCCTGGCGGCTAAAGACAGGACTGCTATTCATTCGATCCTATTTAACTGCTAAACCCAGTGCTGAATATTGGCGGTAACCAGCTGTATTGCATGATATAACTGGTTAGCCACTATGCACTTACTGCGAATATTCAGCGGAGATAACTTCTGAATATTTGCGCTTAGCTAGTTAAACGCTATTTAAGCGATCAGTGGCTGTTGAATAGTGCTGAATATTAGGGGTATATGTTCTATTCAGTTTGCCCATCCACACCAAATACTATCCGTTCTCCTTAGGGGATCCTATGTACTTGTCCCATGCTTTCTTGAATTTAGATACAGTCTTTTTCTCCACCACTTCCAATGGGAGGCTATTCCCTGAATTCACCACCCTTCCCGAAGAGAAGTATTTTCTTAGCTTACTCCTGAATCTGTCCCCTTTCACATTCATCATATGCTACCTCATTCCAGAGCTTCCTTTCAATTGAAAGAGACTTGCTTCTTGTGTATTTATGCTACGGAGGTATTTAAACATCTCTATCATGTCTCACCTTTTCACCTTTCTTCCAAACTGTACATATTGAGATGTCTAAGTTTGTACCCATATCCTTTACAATGCTTTATGTGATTTCCTGAATCAATAAAGGTTTTTGTTTGGATTTCACTTCTCCTGGCTTCCTGACATTTTTACTGTTTGTGTGACCTATTCATCAGTAGAGGTTGTCTCCTCTTCTTTTTAATTATCACACTTGAGAGATGGCTGCATCTTTATTTCTGGTAATGCCTGGAGTTCCTGTCTGGATTAATTTTTTTAAATATGTATAGAACACAATTTATAATTACTGATCATTCAGTGCATGACTTTGTATATACAGGAAACTCAAATTACTATATTTAGGGTTATTTTTAACTTAACGTGCAATAAGGTTTTGCACTTTCCACCAGTAGTAGGCCACTATAGTGCAGGAAGTGCAAAGTCAGTGTGATAAGTGCAGGGAACGTGCCCAGCATCTGCCCTGCATTTAGCACATAGGCTGCCTCCTGCATTAGCATGCACTACTGGACTGTTGGTGGTGCCAGTGCACTCACCGCCTCCTCTTGAGGTGGCAGTAATTGTGGCCACCCTATTGACTGTCAGGATAGCTAGAGAGTGGTAATCATCTGTGCACTAGCTGTCAGGTAAGATCATTTCCCCCTTTACCCTGGTCCTGCCTGATTCCCGCCCACTGCTGCATTAAGCAGTTAGTGTATTTTTACCATGTGGTCTGTATTAGCACATGGCAAATGTTAGTGTGGGTAATTGCTAACATTTACAGTGCAGTAAAACCCATGCTAGCTGCTTAATGTGGCTTAGTAAAAGTGCCCCTTAAGGATTAAGGTACTCATTTCTGTATAAAAACAAAAGAAGACTTGGTACACCATGAACTGAAGTATATGGAAAACATTAGGGACAACCAAAATAATAAACAAAAAAAAACTTGCTCACAAATGAGAGCCTCTTTATAAAACAAAAACCTTTACTTTATATCCAGAAAAAAAAATCTTTTGTGATATATCCAACAGATTGAATCCAAAGCCTCACAAAAAAGCTCTTTTTAATATATCAAGAACTGTATACATATGAAATTTGCACTAGAAAAACATATGTATATGTGTATGAAAAGACACTATACTGCAATGATGCATGCAAAAATATATGCACTAGAAATTAATACAAAGAAAAAAATAATACACAACCAACAACATACAAAATATATGGTATTAATCATAAGAATAATGGATATAAAAATGGCTATCAAAACCGTAGATGTACCTGAGGGTATCTGTCGGTTAGCATGAATAAGGACATGAGCAAAATAATAGAGGTATGTACTGTAGAAATCGAAGAATCATATGCAGTAAAAATTAAACAAGAAGCAACACAGTAGGATGAACAACTAAGAAGCCAATAAGAATATTTGTACTATAATGATAAACCACAGCAAACATCATCTCTAAATGAATGCTATGGCCAAGATAAATTGTGTTCTGTAGAGAAACAAACACTTTAAATGCACAGCCCCTGAGATGACTAAATCAATGATGTGATTTTTTATTATTATTATTTATTTATTTATTAGAATGTATTTACTGCCTTTTTGAAGGAATTCACTCAAGGCAGTGTACAGTGAGAATAAATCAAACATGAGCAATAGACAATTACAGCAGTAAAAATATTCAACTAACAATACAAAGTATGGCAGAGAGGGGCATAATCGAACGCGAACGCTCATCTCCATGGGCGCCTATCTCTGAGGATGGGTACGTGAAGGGGCGGGACAGACCGTATTTTCGAAAAAGATGGGCGTCCATCTTTTGTTTCGATAATACAGTTGGTGCCGGACAGATGCATCGGATTTGGGTGGATTTGAGCTGGGCGGTATCGGTTTTCAGCGATAATGGAAACCGAAGGCGCCCAGCTCAAAAACGACCAAATCCAAGGCATTTGGTCATGGGAGGGGCCAGGATTCGTAGTGCACTGGTCCCCCTCACATGCCAGGACACCAACTGGGCACTCTAGGGGGCACTTCTAAAAAGTTAAAAAAAAAAAATTTACATACCTCCCAAGTCCATAGCTCCCTTACCTTGGGTGCTGAGCCCCCCAAATCCCCCCAAAAACCCACTGCCCACAACTCTACACCATTACCATAGCACTTATGGCTGAAGGGGGCCACCTAGATGTGGGTACAGTGGGTTTTGGGGGCGGTTTGGAGGGCTCCCATTTACCAGCACAAGTGTAACAGGTAGGGGGGAATGGGCCTGGGTCCACCTGCCTGAAGTCCACTGCACCCACTAACAGCTGCTCCAGGGACCTGCATACTGCTGTGACCTGCTGGGTATGACATTTGAGGCTGGCATACAGGCTGGAAAAAAAAGTTTTTAAAGTTCTTTTTTTTGGTGGGAGGGGGTTAGTGACCACTGGGGGGGAGTCAGGGGAGGTCATCCCCGATTCCCTCCGGTAGGCAGTTGGGGCACTTTTTGGGGACATGTTCATGAGAAAAAAGGGTCCAAAAAACCCAACCCAAATTCTCGCTTCTGGTGCCCTTCTTTTTTCCATTATCAGCTGAGCGCGCCCATCTCTCCTCGGCCGATAAACACGCCTCAGTCCCACCTTCACCATGCCTCCGACACGCCCCCGTCAACTTTGTTCGTTCCCGCGACAGACTGCAGTTGGAGGCGCCCAAAATCGGCTTTTGATTATACCGATTTGGGCACCCATGGGAGAAAGGCGCCCATCTCCCGATTTGGGTCGAAATATGGGCGTCTTTCTCTTTTGAAAATAAGCTGGATAGTATACTACTTACAATGTCAACACAATACATAAATAGAACGTTTTAATTGACAGTGTATGGTATAAGCAAAGATGGAACATATAGATAGGTAAGAAGAGTTGAAAAATAAGGTGGACTTAGGGATTGAGAACATGACACCAAAATATATTGGGAACATCAAACTTCATTCACACAGTTTGCCATATCGCTGGAACATGAAGAGGAAAAAAGTAAAAAGTAGTTTCAAAGAATGAATGCTGTGAGAAAATATATATAATGGCCCCAATATTGAAACAGCAGGAGTTAGACTGGCTAACTCTCGCTGATGCCGGCAAACCCAGAAATTCAATTCCGGGGCCATATCTAGCTTCTCACATTAAATTTCCAGGGGTTTTTTTGGCACCGCAAACATAGGCAGTTCAGGGTCACCGAGAGACATAGCCAGATCTGGGGCAGAACCGGACCGCCGCAAATCATCCCCCCCCCCACACACACACTCTCACCGCCGCTCCCGCCCGCCTGCCTCCTTACTTTTCTCCCCTCCAAGGGGGGTCCGTCGCTGGCAAGCTGCTTCCTGCATGCTTGCTCCCGCGGTCTGTCCTCTCCTGTTCCTGTCCATGCTGGGAGTCAGGACCCGGATGATTGCATTAATGCGATTTTGTGCTAATGCAATCATCTGGGTCCTGGGCAGCAAGCAGGAGCAGGGGAGGACAGACCTGAAAGCAGGCAGCAAGAAGAAGCTTGCCGGAAGCCGGGCCCGGGGAATTTTGCCTCCCCCTCCCCCCATTGCCGGCTCTGAGCCAGTTAAGCTGGTATTCATTGGCTGACCGGCTACGTTCTAGCAGCCAAAGATAGATCTGCTATTTATGCAGGTCTGTCTGACCTCTAAACTTAACCAGTCAGCCTCTGAAAATCAGCAGTAAACAGCTATGTCACACAATATAGCCAGTGACTGGATTAGCCGCTGACTGGTATTCAGCAGGAGATAACCGGTTATCTCCCGCTGAATATCAGCGAATAGTCGGCTTGAGGGTATTTGATCGGCCAGGTGTTGTTCCTGGCCGGTTAAATGCTTTTGAATATCGTGAGGGAATGTGTTGGTTTTCTACATATGTTTTTTTTTTTTTTAGATTTTGTGACTCCTGATGCAGGCATCTCGCTGAAACATGGCTCATTTCAAGTCTTTGCATTCTGTTTGTTGGTTATATCACAAAAGACTTTTTTTGCTGGACATATAATAAAGGTTTTTATTTTGTAAAGAGGTCCTTGCCTCTCCTTTTTACCATATTTGTGAACTAGGCCTCTTTTTGTTTATTCTTTTAGTTATTCTTATGCGATTCTGTATACACAGAAAACCTAGATTATTACATTTAATATTATGGTACTTGATTCTTGTTCTCAAGGATCATAAGCAGCTATGGTGTTCAAGGTATCCAAAGTATGCAGATTAAGCAGTTCTTTGTTAACCTTGGGGAACACAATTTTCAAAATGATTTACAAAAATAAAAAGCATTTTATACACATTACCGGACAGGCTGAAAATAGCCCTCCTTTGTTTCTTCTGCAACAAGTGTACTTTCAACTGCATTGAGAGAAAGCATTCCTGAGTGTGTGTTTAGATAAAGGAAGGAAGAAGGGTACATGTCTACATTTCAATATCAGATCTTTGTGCATATTTCTCAAAGTTCTAACTGCACAAAAAGCAGATTCTTTCCCTTTTCCCCCACTTCCCAGTAACACTGCCCACTGGCTGCATGCTCCTCAGTCTGTAAGATTCTGTGGTATCAATGACCACAGCATCAATCACACCACATACTTGCTTTTGTCTTTTTGCAAAGACAGTCTCATTAAGAGTGCATGGTTGTTCGCTATTTTATAGCCAAGCAGACAGTATTCTACCTCTCTCACTCTTGTTACAGCTCCAGCCCGAATTCTGACTTTCAGCGGTATCATCACAACCCCATGGATGAAGGATATTGTACTACCCTGTAAAGCCGTTGGTGACCCAGCTCCCACTGTCAAGTGGATGAAGGATAGGTAACCAGCAATAATTGTGCAACATGAACTGTTATGCTTGTACTGACCAGTATAATGTAGTCCACTGAATACACGAATTACAGTCATTGTTAATGTTAGAGTTCAGTGATGTTCACACTCCATCAAACTAATTTCCACTGTGTGGTTTCTTTAGCAAATTGGGAATATATATAAAGCCTCAGAGCAAAGCAATACCCATGTAACTTAAAAGGGCAGGGATTTTGAACAAGAACTTGCTGTCTCTCAGAACTACACTCATAATCTAGTAGTTCTTTAGAAGATTCTATCCAATGGCTGAGAGATAGTGCTGAGCACTTGGGTTAATAACTCCAAATAAGTTAGTTTTGTGCATTCCATGACAGCAGTGAACCTCATTTGTTGGAGAGGATCTCATATTTAGTGCTAATGCTTTTCTGAACACTTGCATTCTCTTTGGCACTTGCATTATGCCAAAGAGATCCTCCTTCTGGAGTTCATAAAATGTCATAGATATAGGCAATATATCAAGAACAAACTTGAAAGTTACCAGCCAGTATCTAACATCCCATATCTAGGAAAACTTATTATTATTATCAGTGCTTTTTTTTGTGCCGGTACGCGCCGGTATGGCGTACCGGCACCTTTTTTCTGAGGTCCCGCTCCCGCGCTCCGTTCGTGATTCTCCTCGCTCCCCTACACTGCCCTCCATGCCAGCAATTCTCTCCCCCCTGCCCTGCCCAGCATGTTCCCTCTCTCCCCTGTCCTCCCCTCTCCAAGTCCCAGCGAAGCGAACGGGTCCGGAAGTGAAGGCAGCAATGATCACTGGTTCGCAGGCAGCCAGGTTCGTCTTCTCTTGCGTCACTTTCCTCTCAGCGCGTCCCACCTTCGAGGGCGGGACGCGCTGAGAGGAAAGTGATGCAAGAGGAGACGAACCTGGCTGCCTGCGAACCAGTGAGCATTGCTGCCTTCACTTCCGGACCCGTTACAGAAATTATTTATAATGAATAAAAATCACAGTATTTTTTTCTTCTATACTAGTATAATATTTTCAATGATGTCTGTTTATATGCGCCATGGCTGGTATAAGGGGTGTGGCTAATGTGGGTGTGGCTATAATAGGGGTGGGGCCATATGTGGTGAGCCCGCCCACAATGAGTACCGGCACCTTTTTTTCTACAAAAAAAGCACTGATTATTATTAACATTTGTATAGCGCTACCAGACGCACGCAGCGCTGAACATCCAACATAGAGAGACAGTCCCTGCTCAGAAGAGCTTACAATCTAAAAATAATACAGACAGACAAGACAATTAAGGACAAGGGGCGTACTGGGTGAGAAGGAACAAGGGGAGGGCAAATTGAGTAGTGGCTAGGAGCCAAAAGCAGTGATGAAAAGGTGGGGTTTTAGCATAGATTTGAAAACAGGTAGAGATGGGGATAGACGTACAGGCTCAGGAAGTCTATTCCAGGCATAAGGTGCAGCGAGGGAAAAGGAACGAAGTCAGGAGTTAGCAGTAGAGGAGAAGGGGGACGACAAGAGAACTTTGTCCAGTGAGCGGAGTTCACGGGGAGGAATGTAGGGAGAGATGAGAGTGGAGAGGTAATGGGGGGCTGCAGAATGGATACATTTAAAGGTCAGTAGGAGAAGTTTGAATTGTATGCGGAAGCGGACAGGGAGCCAGTGAAGTGACTTGAGGAGTGGGCTAGTGTGGGTATAACGATTTTGGCGGAAAATAAGTCGTGCTGCTGAATTTTAGACAGACTGGAGAGGAGAGAGATGGCTGAGAGGAAGACCAGTGAGAAGTAAATTGCAATAATCCAAGTGAGAGGTGATAAGGGTTCTGCTAGTGTATTCAGAAAGGAAGGGGCGAATTTTGCTAATGTTGTAGATAACGAAACAACAGGTTTTAGCGATTTGTTGAATATGTGCAGAGAAGAAGAGAGAGGAATCAAAGATGACTCCAAGGTTACGAGCCGAGGAGACAGGGAGGATGTGAGAGCCATTAACAGAGATAGCGAAAGGGGGAAGAGGGGAGGTGGGTTTAGGGGGAAAAATGAGAAGTTCAGTTTTAGTCATGTTTAGCTTCAGATGGTGTTGAGACATCCCAAGCAGAAATTTTAGACAAGCAGGATGAAATTTTGTCCTGGATTACGGTTGAGATTTCAGAGATGGAGATGTAGATCTGAGAGTCATCTGCATAAAGATGGTATTGAAAGCCATGAGATGAAATTAGGGTATCAAGGGAAGAGGTATAGATGGAGAAAAGGAGGGGTCCAAGGACAGAACCCTTATAGAGCAAACAGTCTATGTTCAACTCAGTGATTGGCTAGAAGACAGAAACTGGCTAGATCCATGTAAATCTGGATTCAGATCTGGTTACAGAACAGATACGGTCCTTGTATCCCTATTAGATGATCTTCACAGAAACCAAGACAGGGGATTTGCCTAGGTGTTAGTACTGCTAGATTTCTCATCAGCTTTTGACACTGTGGATCATAATATCATGCTAGCACAACTGGCAGAAACAGGTACCAATCGAACAGTACCTATCAAACAGGCAAAAAACCTTTTTGTTAGGAAAGTAAATAAAAGAGGAATAGGAGACTGCTTTAGTTCACAAAATTAGTAGCTGAAAAGGTAAAAATAGACTAGCCTTCATAATTTACAAGAGACTACAGAAAGAAGACAGGCGGCAGTTTCTGCAAAAGCTAAGAGTAGCTGGTAATATAGTCAGGAAAGCAAAAATGCAAATGGAAGAAAACACAGCCAATAAATGGGAGGACAAGACATTTTTTTAGATATGTTAGTGATAGAAGGAAGTACAAAATTGGCATTGTAAAGATCAAGAGTGCAGGGGAGGAATATGTAGAAATTGATACAGATAAAGCAGAAGCACTTAAATATGTCTGTTCTGTGTTCATAGAGGAAGGGCCAGGAGTAGGACTGCAGAAGACAAAACATAAATAGAAATGGAAGTGAGTAAGATCTTAACATTTTTTCAAAAGACTCTGTTCGCGATTTGATAGCTAAACTGAAGGTAGACAGAGCCATGGTACCAGACGAGATACATCTGAGGATACTGAAGGAACTTAAGAAAGTTGTGGCTGCTCCTCTGTTTCACCTTTTCAGTGCCTCTTTAGAGTCGGCAGTGGTCCTGGAGGCAGGGCCAGCGTTGGGGGGGAGGGGCAAACAGAACAGCTGCCCTGGGTTTCACAGCTTCAGGCGGCCCCTTGGTTCACCTTCTCCCTACCATAGTCCGTCTCCTCCTCCCTTCCCCTCACCTTTCCAATCTTTAAAAATGTATTTCCCTTCTCAGAGGGGCCCCGGCACAGCAGCCATCCTCACAAGTTGCCTCCAGCTGCCCCAAAGCTTTCCCTCTCTGCCGTAAATCAAGATCTGCCCCCCTCTGACGCAATTTCCAGTTTCCGCCTGGGCGGATGGCTGCAGAGAGCGGGAAAGCTTTGGGGCAGTTGGGGGCAGCTTGTGAAGATGGCTGCTGTGCCAGGGTCCCTCTGAGAAGGAAATGTTTAAAGAAAACTACAAGCTGAGGTAAGAGGAAGGGAGGGAGACGGATCGTGGTGGAAAGAAGGGTAAGAGATGCCCATAGTAGTAATGCAGGTGGGGAGATCGGGGGGGGGGGGGAGGAGAGGGGATCAGGGGCCCCCTCCTTAATTTCTGCCCTGGCTCTACCATGTTTAAAACCGGCCCTGCCTGGAGGACTGGAGAAAGGTAGATGTGTTCCTTCTCCACAAAAGCGAAAGTAAGGAGGAGGTTAGGAACTACAGGTTGGTTGAATGTGATTAATTTTTTTTTTTGACTGGGTGGCGACTGGGTGGCTAGAGTGTTGGATTGAGGGAGAGCGCTGGATGTGACATACTTATTTTTTAGCAAACCCTTTGACACAGTTCTGCATAGGTGACTTATAGATACACTGACTGCCCTTGGTATGGACCCTAAAGTGAGTGACTGGGACTGGGTTAGAAATTGATGAGTGGAAGATGAGAAAGTGTAATTGTAAATGGAGTTCATGCAGAGGAAAGAGATGTTACCTGTGGTGTACCCCAGGAATTGGTCCTTGGACCAGCTCTTTTTAATATTTTTGTGAGCAATGTTATAGAAGGCTATCTGACAAGTTTGCCTTTGTGAATGATACCAAAATCTGCAATAAACTAGACTTCTGAGGATGTAGATAGCATGAACAGGGATCTAGCAAAGCTTGAAGAATGTGCATAAGCATCGCCATGCTGGGACAGACCAACGGTCAATCGAGCCCAGCACCCTGGACCGACAGTGGCCAAAAGAACAAGCAATTTGTCCCATCCATCCTAGAAATAGTGTATTATTCCCTCATCCATTCAATAACATTTATGGCCTTTTCCTCCAGGAAGTCGTCCAACCTTTTTTTGAAGTCCGCTAAGTTAACCGCCTTAACCACTTTTTCCGGCAGCGAATTCCAGAGTTTAACTATGCGTTGAGTAAAGAAAAATTTCCTACGATTCGTTTTACATTTACCACACTGCAGCTTCATCGCATGCCCCCTTGTCCTAGTGTTTTTCAAGTGTAAACAGACGCTCCACATCTACCCATTCCATTCCACTCCACTCATTATCTTATAGACCTCTATCATATCTCCCCTCAGCTGCCTTTTCTCCAAGCTGAAGAGCCCCAGCCTCTTCAGCCTTTCCTCATAGGGAAGTCATCCCACCGCCTGAATCATCTTTGTCATCCTTCTCTGCACCTTTTCTAATTCCACTATATCTTTTTTGAGGTGCGGCGACCAGAATTGAACACAATACTCGAGGTGCAGTCGCACCATGGAGTGATACAACGGCAGAATAATATCCTTATTTTTGTTTTCAATCCCTTTCTTAATGATACCCAACATTCTATTTGCTTTCCTAGCTGCAGCAGCATATTGAGCAGAAGTTTTCAACGTATCATCAACAATGACACCTAGATCCCTTTCTCTGTCCGTGACTCCCAACGCTGAACCTTGCATGACGTAGTTATATTTTGTGTTCCTCTTTCCAACATGCATCACTTTGCACTTGTTCACATTAAACGTCATCTGCCATTTAGATGCCCAGTCTCCCAGTCTCATAAGGTCCTCCTGTAGTTTTTCACAATCTTCCTGCGATTTGACGACTTTGAATAACTTTGTGTCATTGGCAAATTTGATTACCTCACTAGTAATACCCATCTCTAGGTCATTTATGAATATGTTAAAAAGCAGAGGTCCCAGCACCAATCCCTGAGGGACCCCACTAACTACCCTTCTCCATTGCGAATATTGACCTTTTAATCCTACTCTCTGTTTCCTATCTTTCAACCAGTTTTTAATCCACAGTAAGACACTAACTCTGATCCCATGTCCCTTTAATTTCCTCTGTAGTCTTTCATGAGGGACTTTATCAAATGCCTTCTGAAAATCTAGATACACAATGTCAACTGGCTCACCTTTGTCCACATGTTTGTTTACTCCTTCAAAGAAATGCAGCAGATTGGTGAGGCAAGACTTCCCTTCACTAAATCCATGTTGACTTTGTCCCATTAGTCTCCTTGTTGAAAGGGAACCAAGGTGGTCAAGGTTCAGACCACCATAGATTCCTTGCTGGTGCTCTGGGCCATTGTTCCAGGTCCCCAGGTGAACAGGGACAAGGCAGATGCTCCATCTACGTCATTGTCTCAGAGAGTGAAGGCACCTTTCATCTGGTCTTAGTTATCAAAGGTCTAAACCTGCCTCCGAGAGTCCCGCTTTCGCATGGAGACACTAAAAGCAGTGATAGCCTCAGTTCAGTGGTAGAATTTCTCACTGCCCTTGATCTCAAGGAGGCATACTTACATATATCCATATGGCTGCCACATCAGAGGTTTCTATGTTTCGCGGTGCTGGGCCGTCACTTCCAGTTCAGGGCTTTGCCCTTCGGTCTCGCCACAGCTCCAAGAACATTTACCAAGGTTATGGTGGTGGTGGCATCCTCCCTTCAGCACCAGGGAATTAGAGATCACCCATATCTTGATTATTGACTCATTTGTGTGTCATCCTATTTGGACAGCTTGGTGGCAATGGACAAAGTTGTCCACCTTCTGCAGTTGGGTTGGGTGACCAGTTTCAAGAGGAGCAGAGTAACTCGATCACAGATGCTGGAGTATCTGGGCCTAGCTGAGATAATATTTAACCATCTCTCTGACATCACGTGCAACTTTCTTCAAATCAATCACCTTACTTTCTAATTCTTCCTACTTTCTTCCTCATCTATATATTACAACTTTGCCTTACCGTTCACTACCAGTTATAATGTTCTAGTACATATTGTGTTGTCATTGCAAGTAGTATACCATGCCATACTTTGTATTGTTGTTTGAATATTTTTACTGCTCTAATTGCCTCCTGCTCATGTTTGATCTATTCTTACTTTACACCACCTTGAGTGAATTCCTTCAAAAAGGCGGCAAATAAATCCTAATAAATAAATAAATAAATAAAGAGCAGCAGAGGATCTTTCTCACTGAGGGCAGAAGATCACAGCTGGTTCTACAAATTTGTTTTCTCAGTCAAAGCAGTCCCAGAGTTTAGGACTATGTCCAGGTTCTGGGATCAGTGACGGTGATGATGGAAGTGGTCCATGGGCAAGGGCTCATATGCGGCCATTATAGGAATCCCTTCTCAGCCACTGGTCTCCGGTATCACAGAAGTACAGCCTCCATCTTCCTTGGATGCTAGTTGCCAGAGTATGCAGTGGTGGTTGACACCCAGGAATTTGACCATTGGCGCTCCCTTTCTGATAACACAATGGGAAGTGGTGACAACAGATGCCCGCAAGCCGGGTTGGGGAACTCATTACAAGTTCCATCTGGCATAGGGCATCTGGAAGAAAGAGGAGTCTCACTGGTCAATAAATCAGCTAGAGCTCAGGGCAGTGCGGAATATCTTACACGACTTTGCTCCATTTCTGGCGGGAGCCCCGGTCCAAGTTTTCTCCGACAATGCAACAACAGTGGCTTATATCAACAAGCAAGACAGGACCTGCAGTCACCTGATGGAGGTGGACACAGCCTCCTTCATGAGTTGGATGGAGAAAAATCTTCTTTGCTTGTCAGAAGCTCACATCACTGGGTACTTGAATGTGGTGGCGGACTTTCTCAGCAGGTACTCCTTGGACCCAGGAGAATGGGAACTATCCAGCCATGGATTCAGCTGATAGTGGGCCAATGGGGTTCTCTGCTTCTGGATTTGATGGTGACCAAAAGGAATGCCAAAGTGCCTAAGTTCTTTAGCTGTTGGAAAGAACCGGGCTTGATGGGAATTGATGCCCTACTGCAGCCCTGGCCAGAGACACATCTACTCTATGTTTTCCCTCCTTTGCCCATGATAGGCCGTGTGTTGAAAAGGATCACGTTGCTCCAGGGTCAGATAATTCTCATAGCCCCGGATTGGCTGCGGAGGCTGTGATTCACAGACCTGATTCGACTGATGGACGGGGTCCTCTCCATCTTCCGCGGGTACAAAGCCTACTGAAACAAGGTCTACTGCTCATGGAGGATCCGTGCCCCGATGGTCTTTCAGCTTGGCCATTGAAAGGGCTTAGTTGAGAAGAAAAGGTTATTCTGATTCAATCATTGCTACCGTGCTTCAGGTTCAGAAATGCTCTACATCCATGGCATATTCGAGGGTGTGGAGGATGTTCGAGGGCTGGTATTTTGAGCAGGGACTGGTGTTCTGAGCATGAACTATCTCCCTTCTCTGCTCAGATTGTGCACATCCTAGCATTTCTCCAAACAGGTCTAGAGATGGAAGTAACTAGTGAGGTAATTAAATTTGCTGAGTACACATGTCATGGTCCCAGGCTTTAAACAAACAGTCATGAACTCTGGAACAATGTGAGCCCTTGGCCTACTGTCGTTGAGCGGCAGCAGGAGGCAAAACCCCCCAAGCAGGACTGGACTAACAAGCTTGGCTTGGCTGGAACCGGATGCTGGGACGAACTTGGCTTGACAGGAACTGGATGCAGGATCGGACTTGGCTTGACTGGAACAGGATTCAGGATACTCAAGCAGGATTCAGGAGTCTCAAATTAGCTTGGCAGGAACAGGATTCAGGATACTCAAGCAGGATTCAGGATTTTCAAACAAGCTTGGCAGGAACAGGATTCAGGATACTGGAACAGGATTCAGGATACTCAAGCTTGGCAGGAACAGGATTCAGGATAGTCAAGCAGGATTCAGGATTTTCAAACAAGCTTGGCTGGAACAGGATTCAGGATACTGAAGCAGGATTCAGGATACTCAAACAAGCTTGGCTGGAACAGAAGCTGAAAGCAAACAGGGCAGACACAAGCAGGAAGGAAACTGGAGCTGAAGACAAACAGGGCAGACACAAGCAGGATACAAAGCTGACCCACACAGACAAGCAACAGAACTATGGCTAAAGGCTGAACCTAGCACACAAACAGACTGAGAAGAACAGAAGCATCCAGTCCTGCTGCTGAGCTCTCCACCGCACTCACCTGTTCCTGCCTGCCTGCCTGTTAGCCAATCAACCAACCTACCTGCTTGCCAGCCCTTCAACTTGCCCGCTTGTTTGCCCATCAGCAACCTGCCTGCCTCCTAGACTACCTACAACTACCTACCTACCTCCCCCCTGCCGCTTTGCCCCCCCTGCCGCTTTGCCAGCCCATCACTCTCCTGACTGACTGCTCACCCTTCAACCTGCCTGCCTCCTAGCCCATCTACCTGCCAGCCCATCACTCTCCTGTCTACCAGCCGATCTACCTGACTGCCAGCCCATCTACCTCCCAGCCCATCTACCTCCCAGCCCATCTAACTGCCTCACCCTTCAACCTGCCTGCTTCCTAGCCCATCTATCTGCCAGCCCATCACTCTCCTGTCTGCCAGCCCATCTACCTGACTGCCAGCCCATCTAACTGCCTGCCTGCCCCCATTAACCTACCTACCCGCCAGCCCCTCTACCTACCACCCGTAAACACCTCAGTAACTACCAATGGCCCCCATACACATTCTCTTCCTTGCCCTGTCCCTTCCTAATCTTTTCCCCCTCCCCCCTCCGCTGTATACCGCACGAACGTACTGCCCATCCATGTCCTCTCCCGTCCTGCTCACCACCTCACCATCTCTACTGTCCTCCTCCTCTTTCCTAGCTCTCAACCTTCAACACCTCCTTCCTGCCTTGAACCCTTCCCCATTCCTCCTAAGCACATCCCGTCTTCGTCGCCTTCGTCGCCCTACCTCCCCCACCCTCCTCCTGCTTTCCGCGGGAGACATCAATCCCAACCCTGGTCCCCCACACCTGTCCTCATCCTCATCTCATCCATGCAAACGTTTCCGCGATCTCTCCAATCTTATCTCTATCCCCCTCCTCCCTCCCCTTCTCTTGTGCCCTGTGGAACGCCCACTCAGTCTGCAACAAACTTTCATTCACCCATGATCACTTCATCTCCCGTTCCCTTCAACTGCTCGCCCTAACTGAAACCTGGCTCACCCCTGACGACTCTGCCTCAGTCGTAGCCCTTAGTCATGGAGGTTATCTTTTTTTCCCATTCTCCCCGCCCAGCTGGCCACGGTGGCGGCGTCGGGTTACTACTTTCGCCCTCCTGCAGCTTTCAACCTCTCCCCCTACTGCAGTCTCACTGCTTCTCATCCTTTGAAGTTCACTCCATCCGTCTATTCCACCCGCTGCCACTCAGAGTTGCAGTCATTTACCGCCCCCCTGATAAGTCCCTCTCTTCCTTCCTCACCGACTTCGATGCCTGGCTCTCCGTTTTTCTCGAGCCCTCATCTCCATCCCTCATTCTTGGAGACTTTAACATACACACTGATAACCCATCCGACTCTTACGCTTCTCAGTTCCTCACTCTAACCTCCTCCTTCAACCTCCAGCTGAGCTCCACCACCCCTACTCACCAATCTGGCCACTGTCTTGACCTCGTCCTCTCCTCTCCTCTACCTGCTCACCCTCCAATTTCTGCGCCTCAGCTCTTCCTCTCTCTGACCATCACCTGATCACCTTCACACTTCATCACCCTCCCCCTCAGTCCCACCCAATACTAACCACTACTTCCAGGAATCTCCAGGCTGTCGACCCTCCCACACTATCCTCTAGTATCTCTAATCTCCTCCCGTCCATCATGTCCTCCGAGTCTGTTGACAAGGCCATCTCCACTTACAATGCCACTCTCTCCTCTGCTCTGGACACCCTTGCACCATCCATCTCCCGACCCACAAGGCGCACTAATCCCCAGCCCTGGCTGAACCCTTGCATCCGATACCTTCGCTCCTGCACCAGATCGGCTGAACGCCTCTGGAGGAAATCTCGCACCCATACCGATTTCATTCATTATAAATTCATGCTATCCTCTTTCCAGTCCTCCCTATTCCTTGCCAAACAGGACTATTATACCCAATTGACTAATTCTCTCAGCTCTAACCCTCGTCGTCTCTTCGCCACCCTCAACTCCCTCCTCAATCTCTGGCTGACTACTTCCGTGACAAGGTGCAGAAGATCAACCTCGAATTCGCCACCAAGCCTCCTCCTCCCTTTCACCCTTTAAACCACTCCCTCAACCAACCATCCTAGGCCTCCTTCTCCTCTTTCCCTGATATCACA
This sequence comes from Microcaecilia unicolor, assembly GCF_901765095.1. Classification (NCBI taxonomy): domain Eukaryota; kingdom Metazoa; phylum Chordata; class Amphibia; order Gymnophiona; family Siphonopidae; genus Microcaecilia; species Microcaecilia unicolor. Next base: position 226,616,564 of record NC_044035.1, read on the forward strand.
GAGGAGGAAACTGCCCACCTTCTCTCCTCCTCGAAATGCACCACCTGCTCTTCTGACCCCATCCCCACCAGCCTTCTTAACACCATCTCCCCTACTGTCACCCCCCCCCCCCCATCTGTCATATCCTCAACCTCTCTCTCTCCACTGCAACTGTCCCTGACACCTTCAAGCATGCTGTAGTCACACCACTCCTCAAGAAACCTTCACTTGACCCTACCTGTCCCTCCAATTACCGCCCCATTTCCCTCCTGCCCTTCCTCTCCAAGATACTTGAACCCCGTTGCCTTGATTTTCTCTCCTCTGATTCCATCCTCGATCCGCTTCAATCCGGCTTTCGCCCCCTACACTGTCTGTAATGACCTGTTTCTTACCAAATCCAAAGGTCATTACTCCATCCTCATACTCCTTGACCTATCTGCCGCTTTTGACACTGTCAACCACAACTTACTTCTTGCCAAACTGTCCTCATTTGGGTTCCAGGGCTCTGTCCTCTCCTGGTTCTCCTCTTATCTCTCCCACCGTACCTTCAAAGTACATTCTCATGGATCTTCCTCCACCCCCATCCCGCTCTCTGTTGGAGTTCCTCAGGGATCTGTCCTTGGACCCCCTTCCCTTCTCAATCTACACCTCCTCCCTGGGCTCGCTGATCTCATCTCATGGTTTCCAATATCATCCTTATGCTGATGACACCCAGCTTTATCTCTCCACACCAGACATCACTGCGGAAACCCAGGCCAAAGTATCGGCCTGCTTATCTGACATTGCTGCCTGGATGTCCAACCGCCACCTGAAACTGAACATGGCCAAGACCAAGCTCCTTGTCTTTCCACCCAAACCCACTTCTCCTCTCCCTCCACTCTCTATCTCAGTTGATAACAACCTCATCCTCCCCGTCTCATCTGCCCGCAACCTCGGAGTCATATTCGACTCCTCCCTCTCCTTTTCTGCGCATATCCAGCAGATAGCCAAAACCTGTCGCTTCTTTCTCTATAATATCAGCAAAATTCACCCTTTCCTCTCGGAGCACACCACCCGAACACTCATCCACTCTCTCATTACCTCTCGCCTGGACTACTGCAACTTACTCCTCACTGGCCTCCCACTTAGCCATCTATCCCCCCTTCAATCCGTTCAGAACTCTGTGGCACGTCTTATCTTCCGTCAGGACCGATATGCCCATATCACCCCTCTCCTCAAGTCACTTCACTGGCTTCCAATCAGGTACCGCATACAGTTCAAGCTTCTCCTACTTACCCACAAATGCACTTGATCTGCAGCCCCTCACTACCTCTCTTCCCTCATCTCCCCTTACGTTCCTACCTGCAACCTCTGCTCACAGGTCAAATCCGTCCTCTCAGTACCCTTCTCCACCACCACCAACTCCAGGCTCCGCCCTTTCTGCCTCGCCTCACCCTATGCTTGGAATAAATTTCCTGAGCCCATACTTCAAGCCCCCTCCCTGCCCATCTTCAAATCCTTACTCAAAGCCCACCTCTTCGATGTCGCCTTCGGCACATAACCATTACACCTCCATTGAGGAAATCTAGACTACCCCAACTTGACATTTCGTCCTTTAGATTGTAAGCTCCTTTGAGCAGAGACTGTCCTTCTTTGTTTAAACTGTACAGCGCTGCGTAACCCTAGTTGTGCTATAGAAATGTTAAGTAGTAGTAGTAGAAGCAGAAGTTCACAAAGGCACCCACAGGCTATGAACAAGGCAACAAGAAATCAAGACAGAAGTGCCCACAGGCACACAGACTATGAACAAGGCAGAAGTGCTTCACTGCACACGGACTAACCTGGAGACCTTTGGCATTGCAAAGGCACTGAATGAAAGTGCACCACTTCCTTATAAACAGGACAGAGGCAGTAAATACACTGAACACCAAAGTGAGGCTTGAAACATGCAGGAAGTGGAAACCCTACAGGACAGAGGCAGGAAACACACTGAACACCAAAGTGAGGCTTGAAACACACAGGAAGAAACAACAATGCAAGGTGAAAGAACAGACAGGAGCCAGCTCAGAAGCTGACTATCGGAAATAAGGTGAGTCAAAGAGGGGTCACGGCCACAGTCGTGACAACACAAAGAGGGGCATAATCGAACGTGAACGCCCATCTCCATGGGCGTCTATGTCCGAGAACGGGTATGTGAAGGGGTGGGACAGACCGTATTTTCAAAAAAAATGGGCGTCCATCTTTCGAAAATACGGTTTGTACGGACCAAAATGCCATGGATTTAGTCGTTTGTGAGCTGGGCGTTTTTTTTTTTTTTTTAGCGATAATGGAAAAAACGCCCAGCTCAGAAACGTCCTAATCCAAGCCATTTGGTCATGGGAGGGGCCAGGATTCGTAGTACACTCGCCCCCCCTGACATGCCAGGACACCAACTGGACACCCTAGAGGTCAGTGCGGTGGACTTCAGAAAACGCTCCCACATGCATATCTCCCTTACCACGGGTGCTGAGCCCCCAACCCCCCTCCCCCAAAACCCACTACTCACAAATGTACAACACTACCATTGCTCTTAGGGGTGAATGGGGCACCTACATGTGGGTACAGTGGGTTTTGGAGGCCTCCCATTTACCAGCACAAGTGTTACAGGTGGGGGGGGGGGGGGATGGTCCTGGGTCCCGCCTGCCTTGTGCACTGCAGTACCCACTAAAAGTGCTCCAGGGACCTGCATACACGCAGGCCTCTAGGACTTGTTGCTGCTGTATAACCTTGGCACACCAGTTGACACCTGAAGACTAATCTCTTTGAAAAAGTCCTTTACTTGAATAAGCGCGTTTACTCACAGTTAACTGCAGATCAGAGGTTGTGCCCCTCTGGCAAAGAGTCTTCCTTGTACTGAGATTAGCAGTAGGTCAGAGCTGGCAGAATGCTGTACAATGCCCTCTTTCAGCAACATTCAAGGGAAGAACTAAGTTCTGTAACGTGGCTAACACATGAAAGGGATCTAAAACTGTGTTACAAAAATGGCTACTACCTCATGGACTACCAGAAACAAAACAGGGCACACTCTGACCCAGTAAGCAGGGGGAAAAGCACCATGAGAGTAGAGCCTACCAACTACCAACATCGTGAGCATTTAACACAAGCTAGTGGAATCACGGAGCCCAATATCCTACACCCACCACAATGCATTGCTGATGTGACTCTGCAGTGCGCAAAACAGAAAAGGCGTCACACTCAGCCGAGAGCCACATCAGAACCAGGGAAAGGCTGTCACAGGATAAAACACATTCTGCTGTCATGGAGGTGGGTATGGCATTTGAGGCTGGCATAGAGGCTGGAAACAAAAGTTTTTTAAGTGGGTTTTTTTTGGTGGGAGGGGGTTAGTGACCACTGGGGGAGTCAGGGGAGGTGATCCCCGATTTCCCCCGGTGGTCATCTGGTCAGTTGGGGCACTTTTTTGGGACTTGGACCTGAAAAAAAAGGGTCTAAATAAAGCGGACCAAATTCTCATCCAAAACGCCCTTCTTGTTTCGATTATCAGCTAAAGACACCCATCTCTCCTCGGCCGATAACCACGCCCCAGTCCCACCTTCGCCACGCCTCCGACACGCCCCGTCAACTTTGTTCATTCCTGCGACGGAGTTCAGTTGAAGACGACCAAAATCGGCTTTTGATTATACCGATTTGGTCGCAATCGGGAGAAAGACGCCCATCTCCCGATTTGGGTCAAAATATGGGCGTCTTTCTCTTTTGAAAATAAGCTGGAAACTTATTCAAAGTTGTTAAATCGCAAGAGGATTGTGAAAAATTACAAAAGGAACTTACGAGTCTGGGAAACTGGGCATCCAAATGGCAGATGATGTTTAATGTGAGCAAGTGCAAAGTGATGCATGTGGGAAAGAGGAACCCGAACTATAGCTACATAATGCAAGGATCCACATTAGAAGTCACTGACCAGGAAAGGGATCTAGGCATCATTGTTGATGACACATTGAAACCCTCTGCTCAGTGTGCAGCGGTGGCTAAGAAAGCAAATAGAATGTTAGGTATTATTAGGAAAGGAATGGAAAACAAAAATGAGGAGATTATAATGCCTTTGTATCGCTCCATGGTGCGACCGCAATTCAGGTCACTGCATCTTAGAAAACATATAGTGGAATTAGAAAAGGTACAGATGAAAATGATAAAGGGAATGGGACGACTTCTCTGTGAGGAAAGTATAAAGCGGCTAGGGCTCTTCAGCTTGGAGAAAAGATGGCTGAGGGGGGAGATATGATAGAGTTCTATAAAATAATGCAGCGATTTTCAATCGGTGTGCCGTGACACACGTGCTTCCCAGGTGTGCTGTGGGGATCCCAGAGATATGCTGCGTCTTTCACCTGCGCCATATGCCTCCTGCCCGGAACCAGAGTCTTTTACCTGCCTCCCCCCCCACCCGAACTGGTGTCTTTTACCCGCACCCTCCCCACCACCGAAGTGCACCAACTTTTTATTCCTTTCCTCCTCCCCCCAACGCTCTTCTAACCTTCTCATTAAGTACCAGCTCTGTCAACGATCAAGGCAGGTCAATCCTGGAAGCTTTCTTTCTGCAGCTCCCACTTCCACTGATTCAACTTCCTGTCCCCGCATAGTCAAGAACTGCAGAAAACAGCTTCAGGGAGTGGCCTGCCTGGATCGACGATGCTGCTGGCATTGAATGAGAAGGTTGGAAGAGTGTCAGGGAGAAGAGGAAAGGCATAAAAATAGTTGTTGGACCTTGGGGGGAGGGTAAGGGGGCGGACACGGGTGAAATATGCTGGTTCTCAGAGGGGGGCAGGCATGGGTGGAAGATTCCAGTTCTCAGGGGAGGTGTGGCCACAGGTGGAAGATGCCGATTCTGAGGGGGGCATGGAAGTGGGTGGAAGATGCTGGTTCTGGGGAGGGGGGGGGCGCAGGTGTGGGTGGAAAATGCCTGAACTTAGGGGGGGGAAAGGAGAAAAATGTTGCCCATCAGCTGAGCAGAACAGTACAGGGTGGGCAGGGAAACAAAGATGCTTGACCATGAGGTAGGGAGGGAGAGAGATGCTGGGGAGAGAGAGGTGACCTGGAGATAAGTGAGAAAGAGAGTGGGAGAGAGGCTGTAGTAATGGAGGGAATAAGAGAGAGCGTGAGTGAGAGATGCTTGGGGTGGGGTGGGGGGAGGCAGGTGAGCAGAGGGAAGAGTGGGAAAGTCACTGGACCCAAAGATGGAAAGAGCAAAATCAAGAGAGATGCCTGCCCTTGGATGTGGGGAAACAGCTGGGTAGTAGAAAGGGAAGGGACACAGGGGGAGGGGGAGGGACACAGTGGGCAGGTGCTAGAGAGAACAGAGTGGAAAAAAGCATAGAATTCCACAAATGTGGAGCCATAAAGAAAAATGCACTTTGATTCTTGCAGGGAGTGTGCCGCTTGCGGCTTCCCTTTCGTACGCCGTGTCCAAAGTGGAACCTTAATTTAGTCCTTTGTGCTCTTCAGAAGCCTCCTTTTGAGACACTCTGGAAGGCCTCTTTGAAAGATCTTATGCTAAAGACAGCGTTCTTGGTGACTGTTGTGTTGGCACTTGGGGTTTTGGAGCTTCAGGCTCTCTTTTGTTGGGATTACTTTCTTCACTTTTCGGAGGTGGGGGTCTCCTTGCATGTGGTTCCTTCCTTTCTTCCGAAAGTGGTATCAGCATTTCATCTCAATCAATCAGTGGATCTGTCCTTTTGTAGAGAGGATGAAGAGGCTCAATATTCTTCCTTGAAATTTCTCGATATGCGTAGAGTCCTCATTAAATATCTGCAAGTCACAAATGAGTATCGCAAATCAGACAGACTATGTTTTTTGGTAAACAGAGGCTTGGCCACATGGCTTCCAAGCCTGCAATTGCTAGATGGCTGAAGGAAACTACTGCATCAGCTTATTTGCATGTGGGGGAAGCAGGCTCCTGAGGCCTTATGGGCTCATTCTACAGCATCCTGGGTGGAGACTGCCTTATTGTCTCCGGTGGATATTTGCAAGGCAGTGACGTGGTCGACGCTGCATACGTTTGCCAAGCACTATAGGGTGGATGTTGCAGCACACTCAGAAGCCAGTTGTGGGGCTTAGGCCCTAGAATTCCACCCACTCTAGGGATTGCTTTAAACATTCCACAGGTTCTGGAATAGTGGGAAGCTACGTAATGGAAGAAGAAATTAGGTCTTACCTGATAATTTCTTTCTATTAATCCTTCCCACTATTCCAGAGGTCCAACCAAGGTTTTTGAGATATTTAGTTGGTGCGAAGTAATAGGTTAAATAACCTTGCATTGTGCTTCCTGCATATCTCTTGTTCTCTACAAGTTGTCCAGAGATGAGAGACGTCCATACATGTTTGCTCATCTAGTTAGTGTTAGGTTAGTGAGCTTTTTAAGGTTGTTGTGTTTATTCTCAGTTTCTCCTTACTGCTTGTCTACATAAATACTGAGGAGTTGGACTGGATGCCAAGAGAGATATGTCTCAGCTCAATTTTCAGTTCTCTATCTCCACCCGCTGGTTGATTGACACAACTATTCCAAAGGTACTGGAATAGCAAGAAGGACTATTGAAAAGAAAATTATCAGGTAAGACCTAATTTCTCCTTTGAGAAGGTTGTACCAAAACTAGATCTAAAAGGAAGGCTCAAGTCCAATAACTCGGGATCCTCTAAAATCCACATTCTCAGAAAGCTTCACATCTGTGGAAGAGTTCCCCGCCAAAAGAATAAAATGGATGTTAGCAGTTTTCTGAGCGACTTTTATGGAACAGTTCCTCCTTTGAAGGCTGTTTTTAATGAATTGGACAGTTATTTATGTTCAAGTGATGCAGATGACAATATTTTGATTTTTTTTTGATAAACAAGCAAAAGTACTAGGCAAATGTTGCATGGGGGATCCTGTATATTCCTGCTACCAGCATGTCTTCTGAGAGGACATTTTCTATTGCGGGAAGGATTGTGGAAGACAGACGAGCTAGACTGAATCCTGAGATTGTTTATGACTTATGATTCATCCACAGATTAAAATATCAAGTTGTGTATGAACAACTTGAAAAGCTAAAGGTGGACAAAGCCATGGGGCCGGATGGGATCCACCCTAGGATATTGAGGGAGCTCAGAGAGGTTCTGGCGGGTCCTCTTAAAGATTTGTTTAATAAATCCTTGGAGACGGGAGAGGTTCCGAGGGATTGGAGATCGGCGGATGTGGTCCCACTTCAGAAAAGTGGTGATAGGGAAGAAGCTGCAAACTACAGGCCGGTAAGCCTCACTTCAGTTATTGGAAAAGTAATGGAAGCGATGCTGAAGGAAAGGATAGTGCATTTCCTGGAAGCCAATAAGTTGCAAGATCCAAGACAGCATGGATTTACCAAAGGGAAATCGTGCCAAACGAACCTCACTGAGTTCTTTGATTGGGTGACAGGAGAACTGAATCAGGGACGAGCTATGGACGTAATCTACTTAGATTTCAGCAAAGCTTTTGACACGGTTCCCCACAGGAGGCTCTTAAATAAACTGGAGGGGCTGAAGATAGGACCCGAAGTGGTGAACTGGATTAGGAACTGGTTGACGGACAGACGCCAGAGGGTGGTGGTGAATGGAATTCGCTCGGAGGAGCGAAAGGTAAGTAGTGGAGTGCCTCAAGGATCGGTGCTGGGGCCGATTCTGTTCAATATATTTGTGAGTGACATTGCCGAAGGGTTAGAAGGTAAAGTTTGCCTATTTGCGGATGATACTAAGATCTGTAACAGAGTGGACACCCCGGAGGGAGTGGAAAACATGAAAAAGGACATATGGAAGCTAGAAGAATGGTCTAAGGTTTGGCAATTAAAATTCAATGCGAAGAAATGCAAAGTGATGCACTTAGGAAGTAGAAATCCAAGGGAGACGTATGTGTTAGGTGGGGAGAGTCTGATAGGTACGGGCGGAGAGAGGGATCTTGGGGTGATAGTATCTGAGGATTTGAAGGCGACGAAACAGTGTGACAAGGCGGTGGCAGTAGCTAGAAGGTTGTTAGGCTGTATAAAGAGAGGTGTGACCAGCAGAAGAAAGGGGGTGTTGATGCCCCTGTATAAGTCGTTGGTGAAACCCCACCTGGAGTATTGTGTTCAGTTTTGGAGGCCGTATCTTGTTAAGGATGTAAAAAGAATTGAAGCGGTGCAAAGAAAAGCTACGAGAATGGTATGGGATTTGCGTTACAAGACGTATGAGGAGAGACTTGCTGAACTAAACATGTATACCCTGGAGGAAAGGAGAAACAGGGGTGATATGATACAGACGTTCAAATATTTGAAAGGTATTAATCCGCAAACGAATCTTTTCCGGAGATGGGAAGGTGGTAGAACGAGAGGACATGAAATGAGATTGAAGGGGGGCAGACTCAAGAAAAATGTCAGGAAGTATTTTTCCACGGAGAGAGTAGTGGATGCTTGGAATGCCCTCCCGCGGGAGGTGGTGGAAATGAAAACGGTAACGGAATTCAAACATGCGTGGGATAAGCATAAAGGAATCCTGTGCCAAAGGAATGGATCCTCAGGAGCTTAGTCAAGATCGGGAGGCGAGGCTGGAGGTTGGGAGGCGGGGATAGGGCTGGGCAGACTTATACGGTCTGTGCCAGAGCCGGTGGTGGGAAGCGGGACTGGTGGTTGGGAGGCGGGGATAGTGCTGGACAGACTTGTACGGTCTGTGCCAGAGCCGGGGTTGGGAGGCAGGGCTGGGGAGGTGAGGATAGTGCTGGGCAGACTTATACGGTCTGTGCCTGTGCCAAAGCCGGTGGGTGGGAGGTGGGGCTGGTGGTTGGGAGGCGAGGATAGTGCGGGGCAGACTTATACGGTCTGTGCCCTGAAGAGCATAGGTACAAATCAAAGTAGGGTATACACAAAAAGCAGCAAATATGAGTTATCTTGTTGGGCAGACTGGATGGACCGTGCAGGTCTTTTTCTGCCGTCATCTACTATGTTACTATGTTACTATCATAATAGTGCTTTATAGGGCATATTTCTCTCTGCTAGTGCATACAGAGTCCCCCTGGACATTTTAACAGGGTGGATAGGGGTTCCTTGGGGTAGCTGAAGTCAGATATTGTTGGGGTTGGAAGGGTAGAAGGTGGCCAGGAGGGGGGGGGGGGTTATTTCAGTTGCTCGATATTATTGTTTTCTATCTGTGATTTATAAATAACAAGTTTACAGAATATTTTTCCTTTTTTATAATTTAATAAAAATATTAATATAAAATCATAAGTATTTGAGTCTTGTGCATGGGACAAAGCCCCTGGGGACGGGACAGCTACTAGGAGGATGGGATAGGGACAAACTTTGCCCCGTGCCATTCTCTAATCCTGAAGTACCTCTCTGTATTTCCTGCTTTATATGTGCTTTGGCCTTGAAAGATCTTATTTTTTTTTAAATATTTTTTGTTGTTTTGCAAATTCTGTTGCTTCTTTCAACCTCATATGATGATGGATTCTCACTGATTCTTTCTGTTTATCAGAATGTTTGTATAAGTTTAAGGATGCATCTGACTATGGTCATTTGCTTTCTTATGTATCACTATTTGAGAATTTAGGGGTCATTTTATACAGCTGCAGTAAAAAGTGGCCTGTGGTAGTGTTGTCACGTAGGATTGCCACATGCTATGGACACTTTAACCGTGGCCATGAAAAGCCTTTTTTTCAGTTGGCATCCTTAATGGCCATGCGCTAACTTCATAAGTAGCATATGGCCATTAGTGCCTGAGCCCTTACTGCCACCTATTTATTTGGCGGTAAGGGCTCATGTGGTAATCTGGCGGTAATTGGGCAGCGGCCAGCGAATATCACTGGGCATGCCTATTCCCCAGCCCCTGTGCTAGAAAATGGTTTTTATTTTCTAGTGCAGGAAATGGCACACTGCAAGAGCGGAAATACCACCCTGTAGTAAAAGTGTGTTGATGCTATTAAGTATGCCTATGATGGTAACTGTGTGCCTGAAATGCAAACACAGTCATCTGGATAGCAGCACCTGCTCTCTGGATAAGTGCTGCTGACTGTGGCCATCCATCGATTTTTAGTAGAACTGTCTGGATAGTGCTGCCAAAAATCATTACCTCCAGCACTATTGGGCTAGTGCTGGGGTGGTACCTAGATAGAACAGGAAATTATGGTGCTCATTGTCAAAGCAGATGGATGCCTAAAAAGAGTCCATCTGCTAAAAACGTCCAACTCCTGATTTTGGAAAGTCAGAATTTGGACATTTCATACTTCAGTTCGTTCAAATAGCAAGGGGGTGTTTTTTGGGTGGGTCTGGGGAGGGCCCAAAAGTAGGATGCCCAATAGCAAGTTTCGAATGTGAAGAAATGTCCGTGTCTAAAAAGGACATTTTTATCTAGACCTGCTTTATGTCATGTCATCGTTTATCGTTTATTCATTTACTAGACCGTCACTTATTACAGAAGTAAATCAGAACGGTTTACAATATAAAATCACATTAAAATAAGAGAATGAACAACACACTGAAATCCATTTGTGATAGGAAAGCACTGCAAAAGTACATACAGATTTTGCACCAAGTTACAAAAAAGCAGCTGACCACTGGAGGGATTAAGACATGATCTCTCCTTAATCCCCAAGCAATTGCTGTCTTCCTCCCTTTCCCCTGAAAGTGAAACCAGAAAGGAAAACCAGGCTATATGTCAGCTGCATGTATTATGGCCATTCTGAACAAAGCAACAAGCAGCTCAGACGATTAGCCTAGTGGTAAATTCAATGAATTTGTAAACCAAAGGACCATAGGCGCCCGGTATAAGAGGCTTGGCCACAAGTGCAGCAAGGGCGGGGCGGTGGGGGCGGACTGCCTCGGGTGCAGCTCGTGAGGGGTGCTGTCTTGAACATCTCCCCCCCGACTGGTGCGTGCAGAACGTGCAATTGATGCTGAGGCTGTCTTCCCCCCCCCCCCCCACCCCCCGACGTGCGATCGATGCTGGGGCTGTCCTTCTCCCCCCCTCCGACCAGCGCGGCATCGCTCTCCCCTCCGCTCCTGTCACGTTTTTCAAATTTGAGGCTTCGTAGCAGCAGCAGCAGCAGCAATGATGTAAGCGCTGCTTTCAGCCTGCCCCGGAAGCCTTCTCTGGACAGCGTCCCACCTACGCGGGAAGCTGTACAGAGTGCTTCCGGGGCAGGCTGAAAGCAGCGCTTACATCGCTGCTGCTGCTACAGGTCACTGTACCGTGGATTCAGCTGTTATTAATGGACTTCAGGTGTGCTCCCGCGCGGCTTTTCCCTCTCTGCAGTAGGCTCTCGAGTTCTCCAGCACTATGAGCATGAGTACCGTCTACTTTTGTTTGAGCCGGGCCAGAGAGGTGTCCAGGGATGGGTATTTTCCGTTGGGTTTAACACTCCCAGTTATTTAGAAAATTTGGCTCTCTTGGCGGAATATACGAGGAAAGGCGAGGTGGGGCGCCAATTGCCAGATATTAAGCAAGCTGTTAAACTGCCCAGGGAGAGTTAATTTCCATTGGCTTTAGCATCCCCAGTCATTTTGAAATCTTGGTTCCTCGGTGGGGGCGGGGGGCGCAGATTCCTCGCTGGGCAGCAGTAATACAGTGTTTGAACCGATGGACACATCCCCCACACCAGATAGTCTTGAAACAGCCTGTTTGTTTGTTTTTTTTTTGCTCTGTTGTTCCCCTAAATTAATTTGCATCATTTAATTGAACTTGTAGCTGGCCTTCCCAAATGTTTAACGTACCTTACAGTACTACCCTTTTTCTGCCTTAAAGAGCTTACAGTTCAAGTGAGGATGCTGGAGGAGAGAGAGAGAGAGAAAGTGGAAAAGTGCAGGGGAGAGCCAGGGACATACAAAAGAGCAGGGGAGAGCCAGAGAGAGATGGGGAGAGAAAGAGGGGACATGGAAGAGAGCAGGGGAGAGCCAGAGAGAGATGGGGAGAGAAAAGGAAGGGGGACAATGGAAGAGAGCAGGGGAAAGCCAGGGACATGGAAAAGAGTAGGGAAGAGCCAGAGAGAGATGGGGAGAGAAAGAGGGGCCATGGAAAAGAGCAGGGGAGAGCCATGGGCATGGAAAAGAGCAGGGGAGAGCCAGAGAGAAGATGCTGGATGAAAGAGGAGAGAGAGAGAGAGAGATGAGTGGAAAGATGGGGAGAGAAAGCGTGGACATGGGCAAGAGAGAGAGAGAGAAGCTGCTGGGGAGAAACTGGGGGAGACCCTAGCTGTCAGACGGAGAAATACGGAATGAAAGGATGGAGAAAGAGGGGAAAATGCTGGAAGGAGGGGGAAGAAAGAGGGAAGGGTAGGGAGGGAAAGAGGAAAGACACTGGAAGGATGGGGATAGAGAGGACATGCTGAATGGGAAGGGTGGAGAGAGAGAACTGTTTAGAAGGAAGGGGAGATAGAGGGAGATAATGGATGAAAGGAGAAGGAGACAATAGAAGGAAGGATTGGGATAGGGTAATGGGTAGAAGGATGGAGAGAGAAAGAGGGATGACACTGGATGGAAGGGTAGGAGAGAAAGAGGGAAGGTGCAGGACATGGATGGATGAAGGGAGGGGAGGGAAGAGAGGAGAAATCTGGACATGGATGGAGGGGAATGTCAGCTTTTGGAAATATGCATCTGTGATATTTTGCATGTAAGTTTCAATTTTTCTAGTATTGCTGCATGATGAGTCTGACTTCCTGAGGTAACTTTCCAGTTTTGCCTTCATATCTGTTGTGTCATGTGTTTTTCATGTGTAATCAAGGTGCAGTATTCTACTAGTGTTTAATATTTACAGCCCTTTTTGGGTTTTTTTTTTTTGTTTCACTGGGTTGTGTACTGGTGTTTTAGAGCCCGGTGTAATTACAGTGCTGCCTTTCCACACATAAGGTTGTAGCTCATCCTGTCCTTGGAATTAGTGCTGTTATGGTTTGCTACGGTTATGAGTGTGTTTATGCACAAGTTTGTGTAGTGTTTTGCAGTAGAGAGATTGTGTATTGGCCTTACTGAGGTGGCACCAAAACATCAGAAAGGGTTTTAGAGCCTAAATCATGACACACTACCTCTTTAATAAAAGGAGCTCATTGTGAACACTATCCACCCTAAAAGGGTGTTTTGTGGCTCTACATGAGAATTGTGATATTATGATCTCTTGTTTCATATTGTTGACGGTCTGTATTTTCCATATGGGTAGTATATTGGTGTATTAGGGTCTGCCTAGTGTTATGGTACAGTAAGGTTCTGTGTGTTTTTGCACAAATTTGTGCATAGTGTTTTACAGTTGAGCGATTGTGGTTAGTATATATGCTTTGAGCAACCACTTTATTCTTTGACATATGATACATATCTAATATCTAAATTTAATAAAAGGTATTAATTGTGATTTATTTTTACTTATTTTTTTTCTGTTAATTGTGGCTATAAGCTCCGCCCTTGGCTCCACCCCTAACCCCACCCCCTTTAGCCTCCCCAAACAGTTGGGCCACCGACCGCCTATGCAAAGGACATGTGGTGTACATTCAGGTACAGTGGGTATAAACCTCAAGTTATAATGGGATTTGAACTTTTGCTCCTTGGTTTACTGCACTGACCATTAGGCTACTACCCTGTTCTGAAAGGACATCTGTGTGACCATTTTCATAAGAATGCTGCCAGACAGATGTCCTTATGCCTTGCACCCCCCCCCCCCCCCCCCCCCCCCCCCGGATTATCATGTAAAAGTTTCAGTTTGTAGAATGGTTACTCAGGATGGATGTCCTTCTTTCTTATTTTCGAACAGGAAACCTCAATGCTTTTCCTGTTTGAAAAGGCTGTGAGATGAACGGATTTTGGGGTGTTTCTTTTGCTACTGAGACGTCCTTTCAAAAATGCTCCTCTACATGAATACTGGTGATATTCAATCTGTTAATTAGATAACTGTCCGGATAGTTAGAAATTAGTTATCTGGATATTGAGCTCAGTATCATCATCCGGATAGCAGTGCTAGTCATCACTCCATCCGGGTACTCAATGCTGGCCATAGGCTGAATACTGGCACTTTTTTGGCTGGAGCAGCTGATGTTAAAAAAAAAAAATACAGTACTGAATTCCAGTCTCTCTCTCCCTTCCCTTATATAAAGGTGGTATTCAATCCTGTCCTGCCCCCTGTGCAAATACATACTATGCCACTCACACATGCCATTATAACATAATGCTTAAGTGCCTTACTGTCACTTTCATGAGTAGGTGTACACTTGCTCATGTAAGTGCTGGTATTTCATACCTTTATACATGGAAGTTGCATGTAAATATGGGCCCCGAGTTTTAAAATTGCCCTCTATGGGGTCAATTCTATAAAGTGCGGCAAAGTTTATGTGCCAAAATGCAGCATTCTGAGTGTGAATTCTGTAATGGCATCTGTGCACTCAGATTCCTTTATAGAATACTAGTAAAAAGGCCCGTTTTGAAATGCAATGAAACGGGCGCTAGCAAGGTAAATTCCCACCCATCCTCCCTCCCTGCCGAGTTCCATACCCCCCTCCCTCCCTCCCATCCGAGTTGCAGACCCCCCTCCCTCCCTTCCTCCCTCCAGACCCCCTCCGTCCCTTGGTGTCTCCCTCCCGAGTTGCAGACTCCCCTCCCAGTTCAAGGCCCCCTTCACGCCCTCCCACCGAGTTGCAGACTCCCCCCTCCCTCCGATTGTAACCCCCCCCTTTCGCATTACTGCCTGGCCCCCCCGTGGCGTGACCCTCTGGACACCACCCTGCTCGGTCCCTTGCCCCCCCTCTTCAGTCCCTCCAGAGTTACAGACCCCCCTCCCTCCCAGTTCAAGGCCCCCTTCACGCCCCTCCCACCGAGTTGCAGAGTCCCCCCTCCCTCAGATTTAAACACCCCCCCTCCGCGTTACTGACCCCTGGACCCCCCTGCCGCAACCCTCTGGACACCACCCTTTCCTCCGAAATACCTCCCCTGAAGCCGTCATGTACCTCTGCTGACGGATCCGAAGTGCTGTTCTGGGCTGCGTGGCGTTCCTTGTTGAATGAGCATCTGTTGAAGTTTCTGTGCGTGCATCTGATGTCAGACGCACACACAGAGACTTCAACAGATGCTCATTCATCAAGCCACGCCCCGCAGCCCAGGACAGAACTTCGGATCCGTCAGCAGAGGGGAGGTATTTCGGAGGAAAGGGTGGTGTCCAGAGTGCCGCGGTAGGGGGGTGCAGGTGTCATTAACGCGGAGGGGGGTGTTTAAATCTGAGGGAGGGGGAGTCTGCAACTGGGTGGGAAGGGCGTGATGGGCCTTGATCTGGGAGGG
This sequence comes from Microcaecilia unicolor, assembly GCF_901765095.1. Taxonomy (NCBI): domain Eukaryota; kingdom Metazoa; phylum Chordata; class Amphibia; order Gymnophiona; family Siphonopidae; genus Microcaecilia; species Microcaecilia unicolor. The sequence goes on from NC_044035.1 coordinate 226,631,788, forward strand.
AGGGAGTGACATGTGTGTGTGTGTGGGGGCGGGTGTTTGGATGTGCTTCGGGTGGTGGGAGGGGGGGTTCATGTTGGGGGGGTTGTTGATGCGCTGAGCAGGGTCATTTACGCGGGGGGGTGTTTAAATCTGATGGAGGAGGGAGTCTGCAACTCGGTGGGAGGTGCGTGATGGGCCTTGAACTGGGAGGGAGGGAAGGAGTGACGTGTGTGGGGGGGGAGGCGGGTGTGTGGATATGCTTCGGGTGATGGGAGGGGGTGTTTGATGTTGGGGGGTGGGTGGGTGATGTGATTCGTTGAGTGTCATTGCTCTGCCCTCAACGTCATCACGTTTGACGCGTGGGCGGGGCAGACTCTCATGGATGAAAACTTATCTCAGCCACTTCACTTTAGAACGTTGGGAAAACTTATCTCAGCCACTTCACTTTAGAACGCTGGGAAAGTGAGGCTTCATTAGAACGTTGGAGGTGCGTTTTATATAGAGAGACTAGTAACATAGTAGCATAGTAAAATAGTAGATGACGGCAGAAAAAGACCAGCACGGTCTATCCAGTCTGCCCAACAAAATAAATTCACATGTGCCATTTTTTGTGTATACCTTACCTTGATTTGTACCTGTCTTTTTCAGGGCACAGACCGTATAAGTCTGCCCAGCACTATCCCCGCCTCCCAACCACCAGCCCCGCCTCCCACCACCGGTTCTGGCACAGACCGTATAAGTCTGCCCAGCACTATCCCCACCTCCCAACCACCAGCCCTGCCTCCCGCCACCGGCTAAGCTTCTGGGGATCCCTTCCTTCTGAGCAGGATTCCTTTATGTTTATCCCAAGCATGTTTGAATTCTAGTACCGTTTTCCTCTCCACCACCTCTCGCGGGAGGGCATTCCAAGCATAGTGTAAGTTGAGATTTATATACTGAGATTTAGGATCACCCACTTATGTCAATAGCAGGCATAAACGTAGACACCAAAATGTAGCACTTTAGCGCCTAAATACAAGTATCATATAATCAATGTGTGTAAAAGGGTCATAAATTTGATATACTGCCTTTCTCAACCAAAGTGATTTACATGTATGATATGCAGGCACTTTACCTGTCTCTAGTGGGCTCACAATTTGTTTTTGTACCTGCGACAATGGAAGTATGATGTGTCCTCTGCTCTGGAGTCCTTTCAACGGTAGCTGGCTACGAATATCCTATGGCTGATCAACAGTTGCTGTGTCTAGAATCTGGCACTCACACACAAAAATGGATTATCATCAGTCACTCAGTCTCTCCAACACTAAGTCCAGGTCCCTTTCTGGACTTAGGTTCCTTTAAGCCTTTCCCCAGGGCAAGCTCCTGTAGGGAGGTGAAAACATCCCAGTCTTACTTAGGTCTCTAGGGTGTTACGCAGTTCACATCAAGGTCCAAAACAAACAACAACAAAAACTATGGGAACAATCCTCAGGGTTCACTTGATTCAAAAAAATGTTACCAGTTAATCACAAATGAAAAAGAAATGCCAAGCTTGCTATCTTGCCTGACACCACCCACATAATTCCTGGAATCTACTCCTCCTTCCAGGGATGCATTTCCCCCACTGGTAGGCAGTAACAAGAAAACAAATAGTTCCCAAACAGTCAGTTTTAATACCACAGTTCAAAGACAGGAAAATAGTAAGACAGGTCTGTACCCTCATGCTTGCAGGTCTTCTGGCCAGGAGCTCTGCACTTTTCGGTCTCTCAACAGTGACTGAGCTCTGCTCTTGTCTCCTCTCTTTTATAGCACTGTTGACGCCTCCTCTTTCTGCTTCCACTCTCTCTGGCCAGGACTGTGTTCCTTCCCATCTCTTCCTGCTGAGGCTCTAAACCTCCTTCTTCTGTGATTGACTTGGAGCCCACCCTCTCTCCTGAGGTTTTAATTCTGTGGTTCCCGCCTCCTTCCTAGACTTGCTTCTATCTCTCTTCTAGGGATTAAATTCTGTAGTTAATGTTTCTTCTTCTCTAGGTTTCCCTGATTTCCATGATGGGATATACAAGAGGGTTAATTGGCTTGCCAAGAGTCACAAGGAGCTGCAGTGGGAAATGAACCCAGTTCCCCTGCCCACTGTGCTACTCCTCCACTCCTAAATGATTGACATGTACCACCTCCTGTTTATGCACCCTTGCATTTATGTGCCATGGGACTTGCGTGCTTATATTATAGAATACCACTACTGTCACATATAAGTACTGTGACAAAAGGTTGTAAAGATTTGTGCAATCAAGCCTTTTGGTTTCTTAATTACTTTTTCAATAGTTCTATAATTGTTCTTTCACATGAAAGTGTACAGCATGTTGTGTAGATCAGTGAAACAAACTCTAGCTTGAATGCATTTTAAATTCTATTTTCTAGACAGCAATATATGAAAGATTTGTGAAGATGTGAAGACGTTTACAATACACCGCATGTGAGGCTTTTCTGCCCAGTTTATGGATACAAATATATATATATTTTTACGTGTTCCGTCATGGCACCATAAAAAAATTTTTTATTAAACTTTTAAACATAACAAGTACAATAAGCACTCTAGGAAATGTGACCAGTTGTAACTGTCCAGAAGATAATAGTGGAGGTGGAGTAAGCTGCAGCAAAGCCAATCACCCTCCCACAGTAGAAAAACCTTCTTGGGAAGAAATAGGAGGGTCTGGGGTGAGCCTTTTGCTGAACTTAACGAGGCACCACAGAGTATCTTCATTATACAGAATCAGATCTTTTATCAGGCCTATAGTAACCAGTGTACTTGCAACAAGATTTAGATTTGGCTTTGTGCTTCCCAGTTTAAAAAGCAAAAGTGTACCTGAGAGAGGAGTAGAAATCCAAGCCAAATACCCTTTCGCCAAAGGGACTCACAAGGAGCCTGGTTTGCTCCATAGGGCACACCCCGTGCTGCAGGGGTTTGCTGGGTTTTATTGGCAGCGCCGGCCTGCACTGATGACGTTAGTGAGTCGACGAGATGGATCGAGAAACAATCACAGCCAGCCCAATAGGATCTTCTGAGTGCCTCTTGCAGTGCTCACCAGGCTCTCGCTCCTCTCTACCTCCACCAGCCACAGGGATTTAAGGGTTTTATGTTGCGTTCTCGAGGTCTTGGCAATGCAAAGGCAAAGGCTGCAATCTCTAAGTGCTTAATAAAGCCCTTCAACACCAAAGGCACAGCTGCAGCAATCTCTAAGCAACTACGGAGGCTGTTCAGGCACAACCCACAGAGCAGGCAGAAAGCACAGTGAAACACAGAGAGGCTTCCCACACCCAGGTGTAGTGTAGTGAAGCAATTAGAGTCATGCTGGAAGCAGCCAGCACAGAGTGAGAGAGAGAGCTAACCCAGGCAACACCCACAGGTGCAGTATAGTGAGGCAATTAGTGTCATGCTGCTGGATGCAGCCAGCACAGAGAGCTCAGAAAGGACAGACAGAAGAAACAGGAGCCAGCTAGGAAGCCGACCTCCAGGAATAAGGTAAGTCTGAGGGTGGTCACGGCTACAGACGTGACATTTTATCAGTTGTGCCGGCCCACACTGATGATGTTAGCGGGCCGACGAGATGGGTCCAGAAACAACCACATCCAGCCCAATAGGATCTTCTGGGTGCCTGTTACAGTGCTCACCAGGTTCACACTCTTCTCTACCTCACCCATAAAAAAATTTAGCACTCTATGTGATGGTACTAAATAATGACCTTCCTATTGCCTGTCGTCATCTTTCAAAAGAACCTTTAAGCTTTGGTATACAGTTAAAATTTTCACTAAGGGCTAACTTAATAAAGCAGTCCTGGTGGTTAAGAGTTTGGCAGTTGGCCATTGGTTCCATTTGCAGAGTTATGCTTGACAGGACATGTTGAGGAAGACCAATAATGGATCTCATTGTTGGTCCTGAACTGTGTGAATAAATTCATCTTGCATAAATGTATCAGTTCTTTTCTTTCATTGTTTGAAATATAATGTGCCCTCTCATATTTATAAAACCATTTTTCTTATGGGGTACCCTGAGAAAAAGCAGCCCTAACATAACACATGTCCACACAGATTTCTTTAAAAAAAAAAAAAAAAGGCCAGTTCTAATTTTGATTGTAATTTCTTTGTTTTTGTTTTCTCTGAGGTAGTAACGGGACACCCAGTCTAGTATTGGTTGATGGGAGAAGAAACGTCTATAGCAATGGTAGCTTTATAATTCGCACTGTGAAAGCAGAAGATTCTGGGTACTACAGCTGTGTTGCCACTAATAGCTGGGGATTCGATGAAATCATTCTGAATTTACAGGTTCAAGGTAAGACATGGAGGTATTTATCATCTGTTTAAGATTAAGAGATTAATTCCATTACACATTAAATCACAAGACTAAAGGTCAAGTGGATTTTAGGTTATCATAGTAATTAGAAAATTTGTGGACTCTTTCCTATATTTGGCTGTTTATTTTTTCACTCTCTCCCTATGTTCTGCTGCTGCTGCTCATTCTTTAACTCCCTTTAACCTGCTGAGAACGGTATGAGCTAAATCAAATTCAAGTCCAAATCATTCATTATTGTTAATCACCGAATGTCCTGTCAACAATTCAGAATGTGTAGGTTCCTTAGATTTTAATTTTCTAATGATGTAAGCAGCGAGAATTTACAGACCTTACTTCTAAAATTTTCATTATTTATATTACAATGTTATCTGTTAAAAGCACAAATTCTTGTAAACCTGAAAAATTCTATAATTCATAATGAAATGGGTGGGGGCATAGTATAACTATATACAATCAGTACAGACTATGAAGAGTGATGGTCATATTTGTTTTGATTATGGGAACATCTGTCAAATGGGAACTATATTGAGGTCAAAAACTAATTTGGCAGGGGCCACCAACCTTCTCATGACTTTAAGCCACTGGAAACTTGGACTAAGTTTGGCCCCTAGTGGCCAAAGTAAAGCTGTATCCAGTATTCCTCACTTACGATCAAGAACAATTACCCCTCAAGTAACATAAATGTGTAAAACCACACATCAGTCTTATTTTGCTCTTCTCCAGCTGTTAACAACATTTTTTTTATAAGACAGAGTTGATGGGCCAACACTGTTATGACTTTTTGCCACATTGGAAACCTGTCCCCTGATATTCAAAAGCATTTATCCAACCAGGCTTGGCACCTGACTGGTTAAATGCCGCATAACTGGCTATCCGGCAATATTCAGCGGGGGATAGCTGGCTATCCCCTGGTGAATATTACCGGTTAGCAGCTAGTGGATAACTGGTTATATCGGACAATATAACCGACTATCTGCCAATTTTCAGCTCGAGTTTAGCAGCCAAATATGGCCACATTAAAACATGGGATATCTTTGGAAATTTTCAAGATAACTTGTTAAGTCTGAATATCTACTTAGCCAGTTATGTTGAAACCAGCTAAAAATAAACTGGATATTCAATGCCGTGCACCAGAAATGGCCCAGCATGGAATATCCACCATCATCACGGTCCACGGGAGTTAGCCAGGCTAACTCCCACGGTCTGAATATCAGCCCCTATGGGTACTACAGGAAGAGGTACCTATGGACTATGACAGAGACATTCACATCTGAGACATAAGGCCATAAAACATACCATTCTGGGTCAGACCAAAAGTCCATCTAAGTCAGCATCTTGCCTGTAACAAAGACCAATAATGGTTATTAGGAAGTAACCAATAGATGTCCTAGAGTAGATTCATTCCTTGTGGGTCAGAGAAAGACAATCAAAATGGTGTGGAGTCTATATATCAGAAGTCATACTAGATGAGACTCAAAGAGCTAAATATGTATACCCTAAATGAGAGGAGAGACAGGTAGATAGGGACTAATTTCACTTGCAGACGGGTAGGGAGGGAGGAAGGGAAGGGGGGGGGGGTTGGAGGGGTGGGCAGGGGAGAAGGGATATATTTGGATGCTACTTTTTTTTTTCCCTTTGAATGGTATAACATATAGGGAATTGATGGGGGGATGACACAGTTGGGAGGGGGGGAAAAATAAAAGTTAGTGCAGTCCTGAGTGAGGGAGGGGACTTGCACATCTTTATTCAGAGTATAAATGTTGTTCATCGCACTGGTGTTACTTTTTGTATATAAATGAACAGAACACATGGTTGTACTGCACTGATGCTAATAAAGATAATTAAAAAAAAAAAAAAAGTATTAATAATGCTCAAGAAGCAAATGCTTTCAGTGGAAAGGAAGTTCTAAAACTAGAGGTCACAAAATACAGCTTCAAGGGAGTAGACTGGGGAACAAAATGTTTTGGGTTTTTTCATGGAATGAGTACTATATTCCTGAAATATCTCCCTGGAGGAGAAGGTAGAGACATAGTTGGTAGAAGAGTTCAAAAGAGTGGAATAAGCACAGAGGGTCTCTAGAGATAAGAAGAACATGAAACACTGGTATGCCCTACAAGATGAAGCAGTTACAACTGTAAAACCATTATATGTAGTCTGGCAGTTAAAACACAGAAACATTAAAATATGGGGCCTAATAAGATCTGAAAGTGTGCTTCCAGCTTGGCCCAGCTTAATTAATTACTGGAATCACACAAGCAGTAAATAGGTCTCAGGCAGACACACCAGCCATACCTTTTGATGCCATGGAAGCCTCCATTTCTTGTGTAGTGATAAAGTGACAAATGGCAGTCTAGATTTCTTTCCTTGCCAGACAGTAGCATAGCTATGGGTGGGCATAGGCCCACCCATTCTTGGCTCATGCCCACCCAGTCTGGTGGCCAGTGAGACACCCAGAACACTTCAGCAGAAACTGCCTCATTCTCTTCTCTCCCTCTCTTCTGGCCCAGGATCTGGCATCTGCCCCTCCCTAGGGTTACCATGTGGCTCCAGAAAAAGGAGGACTGATTGAGCCAGCCGGGTTTTACTTCCATTGCTTTCAATGGAAGTAATTGAGTCAGCCGGGTTTTTACTTCCATTGCTTTCAATGGAAAGCAATGGAAGTATATCCCGGCTGGCTCAATCCGTCCTCCTTTTTCTGGAGCCATATGGTAACCCTACCCCTCCCATGCACATGGCCTGGCAACTCTCCCTCTTTCTGAAATCCTCACCCTTCCCTGCTTTACCTCAGAACTGTCACCAGCAGCATCCACCATTCATGTAGACTGCCTGCACTGGCCCCGCAGGTTCCCTCTGTCATGCCCTACCCTCAATGATGTCACTTCCTGTTTCCTCACTTGCTGGACACTTCAGAGGAAAGCTTGCAGGGCTAGCACAGGCAGTCTATTTAAATGGCTGCTGCCACCAGTGACGGTTCTGTGGTTCAGCAAGGGAGGGGGTTCAGAGAAAGGAAGAGGTGCTGGGCTGTGGGTCAGGGAGGGAAAGATGCCAGATCTGAAGGTGGAAGAGAGGGAGAGAGATGCAGACATGTTGATACTGAGGGGAAGGGGGAGGGTGGGAAGAAAGATATTGGTTTCAGGGGCAGAGGGGAAGGAGAAAGGGAAAAGAGACAAAGAGATTTTGGATAAAGGAGCAGAGGGGAAAGAGGGAAGAGAGATGGTGAATGAGGAAGCAAAGAGGAAGGAGGGAGAAATTTTGGGCCTGGGGTGGAGGGGGAGGGAGGGAGGGAGGGAGGGAGGGAGGGAAGGAAGAGGTACAATATACTTAGATTGTGAGCCCATCTGGGACAGTGCAAGTACCTGAATAGTTGTATATGTAAACCGCCTTGATTTGTGCTTCAATAGAAGGCAGTATATCAAAAATTGATAGACTTAGACTTAGATATTGGACATGGGAGCAGAGGGGGAGGGAAGGAGAAATGTTGGATCTGGAGTAGAGGGAACAAGGGGAGAGATTCTGGACAATGGGAGGCCGGAAAGAGAGATGGAGAGCTGTTGGACTACAGGGACAGACAGGGATGGAAGAGAGAGGGAGATGCTGGACCATGGGGAGGGAGAGAGGGAAGGACAGCAGGAAAGAGAAAGGGAGAGATGCTGGACTATGGGTGGGGGAAGGAGGGAATCGATGAGACAAGAAGATGCTGGGAGTGGAGGGGAAAGGACAGAAAATGCCGGGCTACAAGTGTGGAGGAAGAGAGAATGAGAATGTTATAATGGCTTTGTATCGCTCCATGGTGTGAATGCACCACGAATACTATGTGTAACTCTGGTCACCGCATCTCAAAAAAGATATAGTGGAATTAGAAAAGTACATAGAAGGGCGACGAAAATGATAAAGGGGATGGGACAACTTTCCTATGAGGAAAGGCTAAAGTGGTTAGGGCTCTTCAGCTTGAAGAAGAGATGACTGAGAGGAGATATAATAGAGATCTGAGTGGAGTGGAATGGGTAGACGTGAATTGCTTGTTTACTTTTTCCAAAAATGCTAGGACTAGGGGGCACACAATGAAGCTACTAAGTAGTACATTTAAAACAAACCAGAGAAATTATTTCTTCTTTGAACATGTAATTAATCTCTGGAAATCGTTGCTAGAGAAAAACAGTTAGCTTAGTAGGGTTTAAAAAAGGTTTGAATAATTTCCTAAAAGAGAGGTCCATAAGCCATTAATATGGACTTTGGAATATCCACTGCGTATTTCTAGGACAAGCAGCACAAAATCTGTTTTACTGTTCTGGGATCTTGCCAGGTACTTGTGACCTGGATTGGCCACTGTTGGAAACAGGATACCTTCAGTCTGTTCTAGTATGGCATTGCTTATGTTCTTATGTTTAATAGGAAACTTAATATACCACCTTTCTTAAAGGAAAGTCAAAGCGCTGTACATAACAAGGTAAATTATGAATGGAAAAGAACTACAGTCATCATAGGAAAGGACAGGAAAAGAATAGAGGAAGGAAAAAAAAGTGTGCTGCCATGTGGATGGACTGGTCACTGAGCAGGCAGCCTAATGGGCAGGAAGAGCAAGGGAAAACAGATGAGTCTTTAAGGCTGACCTAAATTTGAGGTAAGATTGCTCAGATCTAAGTTCAAGGGGTAACAAATTCCAGAGGGAGGGGGGCCTGCAGAAAAAAAGCAGAGTGCCACATGGATTCCAAATGAGAGCAGTAGAGAGGTGGAATAACAAGCTGATTAGAAAAGGACAACTGTAGTAAACGTGAAGGGGTGTAAGGGGTAATGAATGAGGAGAGACAGGCTGGGGAACAGCAGTGAAGGACCTCATGGGCCATAGAGTCTTGTGCTGAAATCTGAACTGAATGGGCAACCAGTGAAACTGATCAAAAAGTGGAGAAGCTCAGTTGAAATGATGGGTGCGTGCCAAGATTCTAATGGCAATATTTTGGACCGCTTGCAGTCTTTTTAAAGAGGGAAGAGGGAGACCAGAAAAGATAATATTACAATAGTCCTAGCCGAGAGGTGACTGGCATAGATTAGAGTAGCGTAGGAGAGGTCATCCAGATAGTAGCGGAGGAAGCAGATCAATCTTAAGGAATAAAAGCAGCTCTTTAAAACTGAGGAGATGTGAGATGTGAAGGAGAGTTGTGGGTCAAGAATAACGCCAAGGTATTTCACGGAATCGACAGTCAATTGGAGATCCTCTCAAATAAGGAATGAACACGGGGGGAAATGATACCTAGAAACCCATAAGGCTGTGCTTTTAGAGAGGTTCAGAATCAGATTATGTAAAGAAAGGCAGAGATCAATGGCATCAAGACATTTCTGAAGTGGGGAAAGATCAGGGGTGACAGGGTCTTGAGGGAAAACAAGTAGGATATCATCAGCATACATGTAAAATCTCACAGCGAAGCACTGGATAAGGGAGTCAAGGGGACTAAGGAATAGATTAAAGAGAAGAAAAGACTAAGTAAACCCTTGGGGTGCTCTGGAAGTTAGGGAGAAATTATCAGAAACTGAGAAAGGGAAACAGCCTGGAAAATGCGAGCAGAGAGGAAGGAGGAGAACCACATAAGTACAGTACTGGAGATGCCAATGGAAGAGAGTTGATGGAGAAGTAAAGCGTGATCAACAACGTCGAAGGCAACAGTAATATCTAATAAGATTAGCAAAATGTCGGAAAATTGTAAGCCACATTGAGCCTGCAAATAGGTGGGAAAATGTGGGATACAAATGCAACAAATAAATAAATAAATAAATAAATAAAACAGTGTTACCCCTATTGGAAGCAGAATAAAGATCATTTAGGTGAGAGGCCATAATTGTTTCGGTGGAGTGACTAGAGCGAAATCCAGACTGGAAAGAATGAAGCAGCTGTGAGGATTCAACATGTTGGGTAAGCTGAGCAAAGACCAATTTCTTGGTCAGTTTGGAGACAAAAGGGAGATTTGAGACAGGACGATAATTTGACAGACAACAAGGATACAAAGAAGGTTTCTTCAAAAGAGATCTGACAACTGCAGATTTCCAAACAGGGGGAACCTCATCAGAAGAGAAGCTATTATAGATCATGAAGAGGGAAAAGGGAAGAAGGGCATGGTGTGGGATAGATAACCAAGGGGATGGCAATAGGGTCAAGAAGGCAGGTAGGTTTGCGCATTGAAATGAAAATATTAGTCAGAAGTGTCAAAGAGGGAAGATTAAACTTGAGTCCAAGAAAGGGAGCTACGGGATTGGAGGCATGGAGGGGTAAAGGGAGGAAGTGGGGAGAAGGGGAGGTGAACAGGAACAATCAAAGGGAGAAAGAAAGGAGGAAAATGAGGGTCTAGATGAGGGAGAAGCAGTGGGCAGTTGGGCAGGAAGAGAGATTGAGCATGGAGAGTTTGTAATTTGGAAGCAAAGAAAGAAGCAAACTCAGAGGCAGAGACACAGAGGACAAGTTGGAAACAAGAGCAAATAAGTTCTTCAGCCGGTTAGCAAAGGACTTGATTAGATTAAGGTAGCAAGAATAACATTGTTGTTTTAAGAGGGAGTGATACCAATGGAATAATGACTTAACAACATAGAGGGAATAAGAAAAGCAGGACTTGCGCCAGATGCGTTCGGCATGGCGAAGCTGTTGCTTGAGGAAGCAGCAGTTACCATGATACCAGGGGAGAAGCAAAAAGAGCATGAGGAAGGACATGGAGTTGGAATGCAGAGAAAAGTAGGCCACATAATTCGGTGGGAGGCATTGTGCTAAAAGAGGGAGGATATGCTGGGCTTCAAGGGTAGAGGGAGGGGAGATACTGAAAATGATGGAACCATTAGGCATTAGGTATTTATTCTTGATATACCACCATTAACTGACCCACAGACCAAAATGGTTTACAAAATCAAATAAAGAATAGAAAAGGAAATGCAATGTATAGGAGAGATAAGCAGTCATACCAGAAGAATTGTTAAAAAAAAAAAAAGAGAGTGAACACTCAGTCACTATTAGGGTCCCAATTCTGACTGCTCAAAGGATAAAAGAAAAGGCGCATCTTCAGTAAGAATTTAAATCTGCCAAGAGATTCCTCTTAACTTGAACTACGAGGGAGAGGCCTTGGACGGTTGTCAAGGAGAAGTGGGACAAGGATAGCGAATACACAGAGTAGAAATCTGGTAATGGGGAACAGATGACAGAAGAGACAAGTGAGACTAAAAATGGGAGAGCTGGGGGGGTGAAAGATGGAAATGGAAAGTTGATAGGTGACAAATAAAAAGGAAATCTAGTACTAGAAGGTGAACCTGAACCCAAAGTGAATGGGCTTGACAACCCTGCCCCTCACCCAGCATCTCTCCCTCCCCCCTCAGGCAATTGTGGGGGGTCACTTAAGTGCACTCCCTGCCCCCCCCCCCCAGTTCCTTTAAATCCTTTAGGTCTTCACCAGCAGCGAGCAGCAAGTGATTCCCCTTGCTCACGCCTGCTCCAAGCTTTCCTTCTGATGCAACCTCCTGGTCCTGCAAACAGGAAGTTGTGTCAGATGGAAGGCTCGGGCCAGTGTGATCAGGGGGAATGTACTGGGGGGAAGGGTGTCTGGGGACTTAAGTGACTCTCCCAATCTCTTGGAGGGAGAGATGGTGGGAGACTTCAGCTGGTGGGGCTTGAGGAATCCCGCCAACCACATTGCTGCTGGGTGGGCCTGTGCCTAACCGGGCCCACCTGTGTCTATGCCACTGGGTCTGTGGGACTAAGCCCAATGAGGAATATTTCTGTATCTTTCTGCTACGGTCTTTGACTGCATGTCCAGGCACTTGAGGATCTTCTCTCTCCACACAATGTATATAATAATCCCTTGCCACTGTCACTTGTATTATTAATGCCATTCTTATGGTTTTCTCTTTTACCACTATGTCAGATTTTCTTGAGTAAGCTCTTTGTACCACATAAGACTTGTGAATAAGCTGAGAGGACAGAACTTAGGACCAAAAGTGGTGAACTGAATAGGAAACTGGTTGACCGACAGGTGACAGAGGGTAGTGGTAAATGGAATCTTCTCAGAGGAAAGGAAGGTGAGCAGTGGAGTTTCTCAGGAGTCGGTGCCAGGGCCGATTCTGTTTAATATATTTGTGAGAGATATTGCTGAATGGTTGGAAGGAAAGGTTTGCTTTTTTGCGGATGACATGGAGATAGCCAATAGAGTGGACACTATGGAGGGAGTAGAAACAATGAGAAGGGATCTCGAAATGTTAAAAGAATGGTCGAGGGTCTGGCAGTTAAAATTTAATCTCTCATCTACCTTCAGGCTCCAATTTTTTCAACTAGTGTTTGAGTAGTTTTATTATAAATATACCATTCTCACCAGATATTAACGTGAAGCCAAACATGAAGCCACGTTTCACCATAACGGCGTCTTCAAGGGAATTTATAATGCTTTAAAACACAGAAATTTTGTATAAGGTTACAGCACATCCTGTGGTATCGTCTATAGCATTTTTATGCATGTTGCTGCTCCTCTACATCCATTTGTGTACAAGTATTCCTTACAAATATATTTAAATGCTCTATTTATGGTTTTACCAGAGGGGGAGTTGTTTCATGTTTCTCCCTGCTCTCCCGAACTCAGGCGCATGCGCTAAGTGTCTCCCTTTAAACTCTGTATCTGCCCATTAGGGTTGACGTCAGTCCTTGTTACCTAATTATACCCTGCTGTCAGCCATTCTATTTCTTTATTGAGCCCATTAGGCTGAACTATATTCCATCTGTATATGTATCTTTTTTTCAATTTGAGTTAACAATGCTGAGATGTCTCCCCCCCATCGTAATGTAGCCTGAGTCAATACTACACATTGTAGATCTGATTCTTGATGTCCTAATGTAATCCAGTGCGCTACCAGTGACGTGTATGATTTCTTCAAGTGTAAATTACTTAGGTGTTCTCCCACTTGCTGTTTGATCTTGCGCTTGGTTTGCCCGATATACCACTTTTTGCACGGGCATTGTATGGCATAAACCACTTGCGTAGAATTGCAATTAGTGCTATGTTTCAAGTAATATCTATTGCCTGTGACAGGATTGATCACATATTTGGTTTCCATAAAATTAGTGCAGTAAATGCACTTCATGCAGCGTGTATGACCCCCCTCCATTCCTTGATAATTTATTTTGGACTCTGTGTCTCTAAATACCGACAGCATCTCTCCCATGTTTCTGGCTCTTCGAAATGCAATCTGTGGTTTATCTTTAAACTGTGAATGAAGCTGTAAAATGGGCCATTGTCTGTGGAGTATGCTGATGATTTTGGTGTCCCTGGATGAATAGGGCAATACACACTGCAGGACTTTGCCCGTCCTGTGTTCCATGGTTCGAGGTGTCAATAACCATTGCTTCTGTGCATTTTGTGCTCTCTTCCTGGCTTGCCTGATTACTTTTTGTGGATATCCACGCTGTTTGAATCTATTGGACATCTGATAGGCATATTGTTTAAATGAATCTTCTTCGCTATATAAGCATTTAATTCTGAGGAATTGTCCCATGGGTATTCCATTTTTTAATGGGAGAGGATGACAACTATTGTAATGTAAAGTAGTGTTCCTGTCTGTGGGTTTTCTAAATAATGACGTGACTACCTTGTTTTGATTGAATGCAATATGTATGTCCAGAAAGTCCACACTCTGGGACCCAATAGTAGATGTAAAAATAATGTTGGGATCACATTGATTTATATAATGCAAAAATTCCTCCAACTTTGTTAACATGCCACTCCAAACTAATAGAATATCATTGATGAATCTTCGCCATAACTTTATTTGTGCTGTGTATCTGGAAGAATATATATGTCTGTTTTCAAATTGTGCCATGTATAAACAGGCTAATGTGGGGGCTACTGTGGCCCCCATAGCAACCCCTTTAGTCTGCAGATAGAACGTCCCCTCAAAGCTGAAATAATTCCTTCGCAGGACCAACTGCCCACTAAGAAACGTTTTTTATCTACTGAAATTTCCAATTCATGAATGTAATGTTCCAAGATAGTTATGGCACCTTCCTGTGGGATATTGGTATAAAGGGCTTGGATATCCAGTGCTTCTACATCTCTTAGGACCAGTTGTGAAAATGTTTCTATAGTTTGGTCCGGTGGACCCAGAGGGACCCAAATCGAGGGTAAATGATGTTTACTCATGAATGAGGTGTCCCCTGTGTTGCTGTCATCATGTGTCCCTTCACTGTGTTGGGGATCATCAAAATGTAGCCGCAATTTTAACAGTCTGAAGAATCTATGCAAATGTTGTCTTGTCTGGAAAGCATCATATCTGTGAGTGGGTACGAACGATAGCCCAAAGCTTAACACTTCCTCTTGCACTTGTGTGAGTTGTTTAGTAGACAGGTTAAACACTACTGTTTGTTCACTTTTTGTCGCCTGGGTCTTACGAGCTTGGGAGGAACGTGCTCTGGTTTTGACTGAGCGGGAGGTTGATTGTTCGCTAAAAAAGGCTGCTGTAATTCATTGATATCAGTTACTTGACTCTCATGTTGTGCTGAATCATTATCATCACTAGATGACCCACTTGAGGTATTAAATGCGACTCTTTTGTTTCTGCGAGGATGTCTAGGTTTTCTGACCGTATCCATCAAAGGGAAGACATATCCCTTGGTATAGTCCATCTCATCTCATTTAAATTTTGCCACCTTCTGGGCCCGGATCTCTTGTGTATATTTTTTCATTTGATCCTCGTGCTGTTTAAACTGTTGATCAAATTCCTGAGCGGGCATTATCCTCCTCAAATTGTTCTGTGCCACTGTGACTTCATCCTGTTGATCCGTGATTAGCCTGTTTAATTTGTCTACTGTTAGCAACATCAGGTCCAAAGAATACTTTGATATTACTTCATTTCATGCTTTTACATATTCCTTGTCATCCAAGAATCTGGGTTCTTTGTATAATCTGAGGCCTCTCGGGATCCTCATTACATGGCAGTATTCTATAAGTATTTTGGCATGATATTGATTCCTGAGAATGGTATATTTATAATAGTTAAAATTTAATGTCAAGAAGTTCAGAGTGATACACTTGGGGTGCATAAACCCAAAAGAGAGATACTGGATAGGAGGAGAGAGGATTAGTAAGCTCGACTCAGGAGAGAGACCTTGGGGTGTTCGTGTCCGAGGATCTGAAGGTTAAGAAACAATGCCACAAGGCGGCGGCCATGGCCAGAAGGATGCTAGGCTGCATAGAGAGGGGTATAACCAGCAGAAGAAAGGAAGTGTTGATGCCCCTTTACAACTTGTTGGTGAGGCCCCACTTGGAGTATTGTGTTCAGTTTTGGAGGCCGTATCTTGCTAAAGATGTAAAAAGACTGGAAGTGGTGCAAAGAAAAACTACAAAAATGGTATGGGATTTGCGTTGCAAACCGTACGAGGAGAGACTTGCCGACTTGAACATGTGTACCTTGGAGGAAAGGAGAACATGATGCAGACATTCAAATATTTGAAAGGTATTAATCCGCAAACAAACCTTTTCTGGAGACAGGAAGGCAGTAGAACTAGAGGACATGAATTGAGGTTGAAGGGGGGCAGACTCAGGAGTAATATCAGGAAGTATTTTTTCATGGAAAGGATGGTAGATACGTGGAATGCCCTCCCGCGGGAGGCGGTGAAGATAAAAACGGTAATGGAATTCAAACATGTATGGGATAAACACAAAGGTATCCTGTTTAGAAGGAATAGATCTATGGAATCTTAGCGGAGATTGCGTGGCAACGCTGGTAATTGGAGAGTAAACCCAGTGCTGGGCGGATTTCTACAGTCTGTGCCCTGATCTTGGCTGAATAGATATGGATGGGCTGTAGTGTAAATTTTAAGGGGCTTCAGTGTTAGCTTCAGAACTTTTAGTACAATAAAGGTGCTGGGCAGACTTCTACGGTCTGTGCCCTGAGAAAGGCAAGGACAAATCAAACTCTGGTATACATATAAAGTATCACATACCATGTAAAATGAGTTTATCTTGTTGGGCAGACTGGATGGACAGTACAGGTCTTTATCTGCCATCATTTACTATGTTACGACGAGGCTCATTTCAAAGCACTTAGACTTAGAAACTTCCATAGGTTACAGTGGAACTTTGTAAGTCTAAGTGCTTTGAAAATACGCATCTGTTACTATGTTATCAGTTAGAATGGTTATGTCCCAGATGATCATAGCCTCTTCATTCTCCACAGTTCTCTCACAGTTATAATCCCAGTGTTTTTCTAGTACAGCGATAATATGTTTTTATTTTATTTTATTTTATTATATATTTATTTATTTATGACATTTATATCCCACAATATTCCCGCCCAAGGGCAGGCTCAATGTGGCGTACAATAGTTAATAAGCATACAATAGTACAAAGTACAGTAGACAAGGTCACAGGTGGGAGAGAGAAATGACTGATGAAGAAAAGGAGAGAGGGTAGGTGATAAATTATCACAGAGTGAGCTATGGGCTAAAAGGGCATGGCTCCTGTAGGGCTCATGGCGTATGCTCTGCCAAAAAGGAAGGTCTTGAGACGCTTCTTGAAGGTCGGTATATAATACTCAGGAATTATTTTGTTTTTATTTATTTACAGAAACTTGATATACTGCCTTAAACTAACATGTAGACCTAGGTGGTTTACAATCTAAAACAGCAATAAAAACATGGTCCATTCTTTTAACATGGCAAAGAAGCTTGATTGCGGTATTTGCAATGTTTGAAGATGCTTTAAAGAATAACGAGATCATAAATAAATTATGTTACAGTAGTCGATTCTGGATATCAAGAGGGAGAGGATGAGCGAGTGAAATGTATCATGATCAAAATAACTTCTAACTAACCGGAGATGACGAAGTATAAAGAAATTTGATGTGCATAGATGAAATCAATAGAAAAACAGGGAAATGCAAACTGAAATAATACTATAAATCCAAAGAGTTTGCACAATTAGTTTGCGGGTGTCTCCACACAGTATTTTCAAACTACCAAATGGAACTCAAATCTCCTGATAGGAAGAATATCAGTATAGAACTACCACTATCACTTTAGGAGTCCATTTTTATCATTGGTTCCGTAAGGGACCAAAGAAGAGGAAAACCAATCACACGCAAAAAACTCACTCTAAGTGAGAAAAGCGAGTGATTTAAAAACCTCCTCCTGTTCCTTACTCAAAATAATGTGGAGCTCACCAATCACCAAACTAAAGAAAACTGAGTCCGGTAACAAAGAAAACTGGCTGCTTACACTACTCCTGAACAAAAAGCCCCCAGTCTGCCCTTACTGTACTAAATCCTATAACAAGCCCAGCAGAACTTCAATGTAACTGAAAAACAATCCTCAGTACTTAGCTGCGGGGCGTGGGATATCGAGAGCCAGTGGGGTAACTTATGATGTGCTCATAGAGGTTAAATTGCAATTTCTTTGAGCACATCATAAGTTACTCCACTGGCTCTGGATATCCCACGCCCCGCAGCTAAGTACTGAGGATTATATTCAACATATTTCTGTGATATCAAGAAATGGTCATTTTATTCAGATTATGGCTTTATTAACTTGATTAATTAATTTTTCCTTGGATGTCGGATTTAATGTCCATAGTCTGGATGCCAGTATATATATCTGTCTCCATATAGGCTTGAATATCAACTTTCAGTTCTTCCATCTCTAGTTTCTGTCCTGCCTCTTCTCTTCCCTCACCCTCTGCCTGTCCTACATTATTCTGTTCTTGTATAGTGTCCTTATCCTTCACTATCCTCTCACCTGATACTCCCTCCTATTGCTTTGGTTGTTTCAGTGGTGTAGCCAGAAGGCCGATTTATGGTGGGCCCGAAGATTCATCTCTTCCTCAACCCCCCCACCACCTGCCCGCTTGCTGCCGCAACCCCCCCCCCCCCAAAAAGAAATAACCTCAGCTGGTGGGGATCCGCAAGCCCCACCAGCCGAAGACCTCCTCCCAGCAGAAGAGCACTTACACCCTGTGCCTCCGCCAGCAGTGTCTTAGTCAGTGACACAGCCAGCATTCACATATGAATAGAAACTGAGCATGTAATAGGGTGGGGTGATAGTGGCTCAGAAACACTGTATCTGACTGTGCAGGGTGTAAGGGCCTTTCTGCCAAGAAGTCTTCAATGGAGCACTGATTTTGGGTGGGCCTGAGCCCAAAATGGGTGGGCCTCGGCCCACCCGTAGCTATGGCGCTGGGTTGTTCTGACTTTTCTTTGGCACTCAGCTCTTCTGTTACCACTCCCCTATTTTACTTTCTATTTCAGTTCTTGCTTCCTCTTCTAGTTGTTGTAAGATATTATTAGTCAAGTACTTCTTTCCTTTGATTTGTTGATCAAAGGTCTTGACATTCCATCAGATTATCTATTATGTGTTTTCCATTGATATTTTTGTTCTTCTAGATTTTGGCGAATTCTCTTTATAAACTCTACCATTGGAAAATTAGGGTTTGTAGTTTAATAATAACAGTGCATTATCTCCTTTTCAATCTTTAGGAGTCCAATTAACCATAGTTAATCTTCTCAATATTTTCATTATTTACTGTGAAGTAACCTCATGGCCCATAGCTGCTGCAGGAGTGTTACCTGTACCTGAAGTGTCTGCGCTATCACTTTTATCACCGTTAACCTTAGTGCTTAAGCTAATGTTGGACACCGTTCTATCTTAGGCATCACACCATCAGTATGTAGTTTTTTTTATTTATTTATTTATTTATATTTTTCAAAATAAATGACAAGTAATATATCACAATGTCAAAGCAAAACAGCACCATATTAACCATTAAATATAAAATAATGATTAATTTCAATATTTAAAGAAAAGTTAAAGAAGAATAGGTAATTTATCATTATTATTATCTATATTTTATCTATATAATAGATATTATTATATCTATTTGCACTGACGTCACTGAAGCCAGGTTCGTATGTTCGAAGCTCTGAAGCCACACAAAATCACAGTCTGTGGGTTCCGCCCTCGCGTCAAACGTTATGACGTTGAGGGCGGAGCACATTCTCAGCTCCAACGTTGTACTGCACTGTAGCTCTGCTCCGCCCTCGCGTCAAAACGCGATGACGTCGAGGGTGGAGCACACGTTACTCTATCGGTTCCTACTGCAGGGGCATTCACATGACGCAGAAATCTTCTGTTTCGGCAGGTCAGTGGGGTGGGGGGGCCTTCGGAGAGGGGGGAGCGCCGGCAGCGAAGACATCGGTGGGGGTGGAAGGGGGTGCACTGGCAACACACACATCGGGGGGAACAGAACGGTCACGGACGCTGGGGGGCGTGCCAAAAGGGCCAGGGTCACAGCACATTCACACGGAGGCTGCAGGGGGGCCGGCGACACACGGAGACACAAAGGGACAGAGGGGAGCCTTGCTAGTGCCCGTTTCATTGCGATTTGAAACGGGCCTTCGTTACTAGTTCTTTCCTATAATCAAACAGTATCTTGCTTCCTTAGACCACAAAATTAGAGAAAAGAGAGGGGGGTAGTCAAACATAATAGAGAAGAATTCTTTCATATTCTAATTCAAAAGTAAGGCCTCATGCACTCCCAAGCTTATACGTTACTATTCAAGCTTTTAGAATCTAGAAAGACTTTCAAATGGTCTGGTGAAAAAAAGACATATTTCGTTAATCCTAATCGTACTATACATTTACAGGGATAAGCCAGTAGAAAAGTTCCTCCCACTTCTAAAGTTTTTTGTTTCATCTCTAGAAACAATTTCCTTCTTTGTTGAGTAGTTTTTGTGACATCCTGAAACATCCAAACTTTGGCACCAGCAAATAGAGTAGATGAGTTTTGGAAATATAAACGCAACATTGCATTAAGGTCCTGTTCAAAAACGAACGAAACTAATAGTGTCGCTCGCTGAGTAGTAGCATCCAATGACTGTTCCAATATTGCTGATATATTCTCTAAGTCCAAAGATTTATCTCCAGCAGCACCTGGTTCATCCAATCTCTTTCCTT
The DNA here is from genome assembly GCF_901765095.1 of Microcaecilia unicolor. NCBI lineage: Eukaryota > Metazoa > Chordata > Amphibia > Gymnophiona > Siphonopidae > Microcaecilia > Microcaecilia unicolor. The sequence continues at coordinate 226,652,052 of NC_044035.1, forward strand.
TCTTCTGGGGTAGATAATAAATCTTATTTAAAGGGGGAATCGCTTCTTGAGGCAACTTTAATATTTCAGTGGCATATCGTTTAAACATATCTAATGGTAAGATTCCAGGTGCTTTTGGGAAATTCAAAATTCTTAAATGTAACCGTCTGTTGTAGTTCTCAATTTGTTCAATTTTATTGTGAATAAAGACTTTATCTTTGACAACAAATGTCTTAAATTCAGAGAATAAATCTACTTCTTTTTGTAAATTTTGTACTCTATCTGAGAGTTCAGTTTGGATCTTCTCCACTGTACCTTGCAATTCACCAACTTTAATAGTTAGGACACTTAACTTTGCCCCGTCGTTGATGATATGTTGAAACCTTCTGCTCAGTGTGCTGCTGCGGCTAAGAAAGCAAATAGAATGTTAGGTATTATTAGGAAAGCAATGGAAAACAAAAATGAGGACGTTACAATGCCTTTGTATTGCTCTATGGTGCAACCGCACCTCGAATATTGCATTCAGTTCTGGTCGCCGCATCTTAAAAAAGATATAGTGGAATTAGAAAAGGTGAATAGAAGGGAGACGAAATGATAAAGGGGATGGGACAACTTCCCTATGAGGAAAGGCTAAAGCGGCTAAGGCTCTTCAGCTTGGAGAAAAGGCGGCTGAGGGGAGATATGATAGGGTCTATAAAATAATGAGTGGGATTGAACGGGTAAATATGAAGCGTCTGTTTACACTTTCCAAAATTACTAGGACTAGGGGGCATGCGATGAAGCTGCAAAGTAGTAAATCTAAAACAAATCGGAGAAAATATTTCTTCACTCAACGTGTAATTAAAATCTGGAATTTGTTGCCAGAGAATGTGGTAAAGGCGGTTAGCTTAACGGGGTTTAAAAAAAGGTTTGGACATCTTCCTAAAGGAAAAGTCCATAGACCATTATTAAAATGGACTTGGGGAAAATCCACTGCTAATTTCTTGGATAAGCAGCATAAAATGTGTTGTACTTTTTTGGGATCTTGCCAGGTATTTGTGACCTGGATTGGCTACTGTTGGAAACAGGATGCTGGGCTTGATGGACCTTTGATCTTTCCCAGTATGGCAATGCTTATGTACAATGTATACATAGTTGTCAAAATATCTCCCTCAGCTTTTGTACCGGCACATGCAAGTGCTAGGTCCCAGTTTAGACATAGCGTCTATACCAAAGGGTAAGTGCAAAACAAAATCCTCTTCCATCAATATCCATACTCCCCCCCCCCCCCCCCCCGTGCTACACATGCAGAACTATTTCCTGATGCTTAACGCTTATCAGTTCTAATGCAGCATTATCACTAGAGGGTGAGAGGAGCCATTTTAAACTTGGGTGCCAATGGGCAGGAGCATCTGAGATCACTCCTGCCCCTTATTAGACACCATGGAGACCTCCAGTAACAGCAGGGGGAGTCCTGAGTGGGAAGGTATAGATGTTGATGGGGGAAGGTCCAAAGAGGGAAGGGGGTGGAACTTGATCTCACTGTTGGCCCCTTTAACGGATAATGCATGCTGCAAGTAGTTGCAAAATACCACAGAAAGGCGGTATATCAAGTCCCATTTCCCCTTTCCCTTTAATGGACCTGAGTATTACATCTGAGGCTGGCATAGAGGCTGGTAAGTAATGTTTTAATCACATTTTTGGGGGGGGTGGGAGGGGAGTCACTGACCACTGGGGAATAAGGGGAGGTCATCCCTGATTTCCTCCAATGGTCATCTGATCATTTAGGGCACCTTTTTGTGCCTTATTCTTTATAAAAACAGGTCTAGCTCAAAACGTCTTAGTTTTAGTCCTGGACAGTTTTGTTTTGTTACATTATGGCTGAAAAATGTCTCAAGTGCTCCTGCTCTTAACATGCCCCTGAGACGCCCCCCGCCCCCTGTGATTTCAAAGCACTTCTGATGGACTTAATAGAAAACGTCTAAAAATTGATTTTGAAAATACCAATTGAGATGTTCTTGTGAGAAAAACGTCCAAATGCAGGTTTATGCCACTTTTTGGATGTTTTTCTCTTTTGAAAATGAGCCCCACTGACTCCTGCAGGTACTTATTTAACAATAGGTTAGATAGTGGCTTCAAAGGAATGCCATTGCTGCTGTGCCAGCACTATGTTTCTGTCCCCAACCCTGCCTTACTAGGCAGACTCCTAGCCTGCCGATCACGATGGAACTCCAAAGGAACAGATGAAACTGCTGGGCTAAAACAGAAAAGTCATAATATTACATCAGATAATACAAAACACCAGTGTAAAATTTCAACGGGCAGTCTAGAAACATCCAGAAAACATTATGTTTCTTTGTTTTTGTTGTTTTGTTTTTTTTTAGAAATGTAATTACTGGTTTTGAACTGGAATACAGTGAAGCAAAAGCTCAAAAATTAATGGCAATAGATGTTATGGAAGCAGTAGCTCCAGAGAGCCACATTCACATTGTCAGATGGCAGCACAAAAGAACAGTATCACTTGGCCTTAAACCAGCTCAGCTTGAAAACTGCAATGCTGGCAGTTAATTTAACATCAACAGCAAAGTGCCTTTCATAGAAGATGGGATGACTGGGGAGCTTCATGAACACCCAAACACTTTGTTCCAGTTCTGGTTTTCCTGTTACTGCAAAGCATTTTTGAGGTTTGTAGACCTCTTGTCTTAAAAAGACAAGACAGAAGGATGAAAAATCACAGCTTGCTTTGGGAAGGAGATTATAAAAACAGTGCCCTGGTATTCAGGAAGTCACCTGGTCAGTTTTATTTATTTGCACACGTATTTTGGGCACACAAATCTGAGCACCATATAACTAACTAACTAACAAACTAACTGACATTTCTAAAGCGCTACTAGGGTTACGCAGTGCTGTACAATTTAAACATAGAAGGACAGTCCCTGCTCAAAGAGCTTACAATCTAAAAGACAAGAGAACAATCTAAAGACAAGTGAACAATCTAGAGGACGAGTGAACAGTTAATCTGATAGGGTGGATAGATTGGGGCAATCCATGCACAGTCTTGATTGAAAGGAATGAGGGGGCACAGGGAAAAGGTGAAAGGGGACAGACGCAGGAGTAACCTGATGAAATACTTCTTCATGGATAGGGTGGTGAATTCCCGGTGAAAGTGGTGGAGATGAAAACATCTGAATTCAAGAAAGCTTGGGACAAGTACATAGGGAGTGAATGGGAGATTAGATGGGCAGACTGGATAGTAACATAGTAGATGACGGCAGAAAAAGACCTGCATGGTCCATCCAGTCTGCCCAAGACAAACTCATATGTGTATACCTTACCTTGAATTTGTACCTGTCCTTTTCAGGGCACAGACCGTATAAGTCTGCCCAACAGTATTTCCCGCCTCCCAACCACCAGTCCCGCCTCCCATCACCGGCTCTGGTACAGACCGTATAAGTCTGCCCTCCCCTATCCTAGCCTCCCAACCACCAACCCCTCTTCCCCCCACCTGCTCCGCCACCCAATTTCAGCTAAGCTTCTGAGGATCCATTCCTTCTGCATAGGATTCCTTTATGCATATCCCACGCATGTTTGAACTCCGTTACCGTTTTCATCTCCACCACCTCCCGCGGGAAGGCATTCCAAGCGTCCACCACCCTCTCCGTGAAAAAAATACTTCCTGACATCTTTCCTGAGTCTGCCCCCCTTCAATCTCATTTCATGTCCTCTCGTTCTACCGCCTTCCCATCTCTGGAAAAGATTCGTTTGCGGATTAATACCTTTCAAATATTTGAACGTCTGTATCATATCACCCCTGTTCCTCCTTTCCTCCAGGGTATACATGTTCAGGTCAGCAAGTCTTTCTTCATACGTCTTGGAACGCAAATCCCATACCATCCTCGTAGCTTTCCTTTGCACCGCTTCCATTTTTTTAACATCCTTCGCAAGATACAGCCTCCAAAACTGAACACAATACTCCAGGTGGGGCCTCACCAACGTCTTATACAGGGGCATTAAAACCTGCTGGTCACTCCTCTCTCTATACAGCCTAGCAATCTTCTAGCCACGGCCACCGCCTTGTCGCACTGTTTCGTCGCCTTCAGGTCCTCAGATACTATCACCCCAAGATCCCTCTCCCCGTCTGTGCCTATCAGACTCTCCCCGCCTAACACATACGCCTCCCTTGGATTTCTACTCCCTAAGTGCATCACTTTGCATCTCTTCGCATTGAATTTTAATTGCCAAACGTTAGACCATTCTTCTAGCTTCTTCAGATCTTTTTTCATGTTTTCCACTCCCTCTGGGGTGTCCAATCTGTTGCAAATCTTGGTGTCATCTGCAAAAAGGCAAACTTTACCTTGTAACCCTTCGGCAATGTCACTCACAAATATATTGAACAGAATCGGCCCCAGCATCGATCCCTGAGGCACTCCACTACTCACCTTTCCCTCCTCCGAGCGAACTCCATTCACCACCACCCTCTGGCGTCTGCCCGTCAACCAGTTCCTAATCCAGTTTACCACTTCGGGTCCTATCTTCAGCCCGTCTAGTTTATTTAACAGCCTCCTGTGGGGAACCGTGTCAAAAGCCTTGCTGAAATCTAAGTAGATAGGCCATATGTTCTTTAACTGCCTTCGTTTTTCTATGTTTCTGTGTGTTCTATGTTTCTTATGTATTATTTATTCAATAGAATTTACTAGACTACCAGTTGAACAAGTCCATCTAGGTGGACAAATCTGAATAAACCAATATAAAACACAAATATGTAATTACTGTAGTTGTATGAGGGGCAGTGTTTCTATAATTAATTTATAGATTCTAGCCCCTTACCTTGTTTCTTGACCGCCAAGAATAAAGGCATTGTCAGTTTAGCTACTGATATTATATTATGGACACTTTGGGAGGTAATTCTAAAAAAAAGATTCTAATTTTTACACAGCAAATAATGTGTATAACTGACTGAAACACTGGCATATACATGCATGGGTGTGCACATATGTCTGTACATGCTGAAAATCCAGCTATCTGTAAATATGCTCATATTTTCAATAGAGTGTATTTTACATGTGGTTATTCACATGGGCAGAATCTGCACAGAGCATGGATTGGACCCACATGCACATAACTTATAGAACGCTATAAATTATGCATGTGTCTCCTGAATCTAGACACGAGCATTTACATCAGCTTTAAAGCTGGTGAAAGTACTTAAGCCTAAGCACACACTGACAGGCAGAAGCTGTCTGCTCCCCGGGACAGGGGCAAAGAGAAGCAAAGAGCCAGGAAACCATTTTGGGAAGTCAGACCCCTTTGAAAGACAGTGAGCAAGTAAGTAAGACAAGCTTGGAAGGAAAAGCACCATGTTTCACTTGCAGGAAAATGCTAGGGCTAGTAAACATTGCAAAAGGCAGTGCTGCCAGATGGCAAATTTTCCAACCCCAAAATAGCCCAATATTAATATAAACATTAATAAGGTCAGTATGAATAGTATTATTGTAATTATAATCAGTAGCAGCATAATCAGCATCAGCATAATTAGCACAATCGGCACCATAATCAGCAGCATCATCATAATCAGCACAAATTTATAATCCATCTATCCACTCATCTACCCACAAAACAAAAGGAGCAAGTTTTCACAAACCATCTCTCTTTTGGTCTAGGCACAGGAAGAAAAAGATTTTATATGCTCCCAGGTTTCAACCTAAATCATATTTAATGTGGGTTACAAATTGTATCCCACATTAAATATGATTTAGGTTGAAACCTGGGAGCATATAAAATAAATAGATAGAAACTCTGAATGTTGAGCACCTGTTTCCCATAGCATGATATCTGTTTTAGTGGCCCTTTACCAGGAGAAAAAAATCTCTTCACAAATACAACGCATGCTAGGGTGTCCCTATAACCAGCCCCTCCAATTGACACACTGATTACGATTTATAACAAACTAGTAAAAAAAGGCCCGTTTCTTAGCGCAATGAAACGGGCGCTAGCAATGTAATGAGTTCCTGCCATTAATGTTTCCACGGTTGTATTCTGAATATAATTGTTGTTTACATGTGTAAGATTTCTTTATATACAATATTTTTTGTGTAAACTGTGTTACAATGTGGTAAAAGTTTTCCTTGTTCAGGCCCTTCAATCAGTTTAACAATCACATCAGAAGAGCTCCTTACTCGTGAGAATGCAACATACAGTTGCCCATGTGAGAGACTGAGAGTGACAGTGTGTTTTACAGACAGTGTAAGAGAGAGATACACAGAGTGATTGATTGAGTGTGTGTGTGTGTGTGTGATGTGTGTGAGTGACAAAGTGATTAAATGTTTGTCTTCCTTTCCGTTCTGTGCACTTGCCTCCACGTACCTCCCTGTATATGATTGTTTGTTATAGATTCAATCCACTCCACTTCCCTCCTCCAAGTTCCGTTCTGTCTGATTGGTTCTTCGTTCCTGTGATGTCACGTTTGTTTGCTTGGCAACTATGCAGCATTCCGTTTCCTCGACATGAGGGCGGGGACAGTGAGAACCAATGAAACGCTGAACTACAGACTTACGATTCGTAAGTGTTGCCAGGTGGGCGGTTTTACCGCCCAATTGGGCGGTTTTCCGCGCCCCGCCGCGGGAAATTTTTGCCCGCGGCGGGTTGCGGTTTTTTGGGCGGTTTTTTAGGCTTCCGGGCGGCTTTTTGGGCGGCTTTTTGATTTTTTTCGGCCGCGGGGGGCGGGGTTAGTGACGTTTTTGGGCGGGGTTAGTGACGTTTTGGGCGGGGCTGATGACGTGGGAGGCGGGGCTGATGACGTGGGAGGCGGGGCCGATGACGTGGGAGGCGGGGCCGATGACGTGGGAGGCGGGGCCGATGACAGGGAGGCGGGCCCAATGACGTGGGAGGCGGGGCTGATGACGGGGAGGCGGGCCCGATGACGTGGGAGGCGGGGCCGGTGACGGCGGGGGCGGGGCCGGTGACGCGGGGGTGGGGGTGTCAGGGGCGGGGTTTGTGTTTGGGCGGGTTTTGGGCTGGTTTCTGGCCCGGATTGGGCTGGAAAAAAAATTTCTACCTGGCAACCCTGCTTACGAACCCTACACTGCCACAGTGCCACAGAGTCAGCTTCAGAATGTTGGAGGTGTTTTTTATTATATAGGATTACTACTCTACCTATGAAATGTTATTCTGTTATACTTCCTCTTTGTACATCCGTATGCTTCACAACTAGTATGTTTGAAAACATAGTTGAGATCATAGGCGCCCCGTATAAGAGGCTTGGGGAGGCTAAGCCTCCCCAGCCCAGCTGTGACCTTCCCCGCCTGCCTCCTTCTCCAAATGTGGCCCCGGAGGCAGTCAGCATCAGCATAATTATGTGTCTCTCGTCATGTCAAACCCACCTCGGAATGTAAACTTAACCTGTCCCACTTTGCCTCGCCTGTTCCCTCAGTAAGCAGCAAACAAGTCCTTCCTTGTCTGGACTCTGGAGGATGCTGGGAGTAACTCTCAGAGTTCTCTGAATTCTCCAAAGACAAGCAGGCTGATATTCTCACAAGTGGGTGACGCCACGTCGGCCCCGGAGGATTTTAAAGCAAAATCTCAAAATCTCTTTACGGCGTTCCGTCGCGCGAGCGATCGTACTGCGCATGTGCGCACACCTATTCCCGCTCGCCGAGCGGACACGCCCCTCAGTTTTTCTTTTTCCGCGTCTGAGGAGACACGGAGTTCGTTAGGGCTTCGTGTTTTCTTCAGGTCTTCGGAGTAAATCTCTTTTTTTATTTTTTCATTTGTACTTTTTATGGCAGGCTCATTGTGGCTTATATATACAGGTATTTTTTGTACCTGAGGCAAGAAAAAATTTAAGTAATTGCCAGAGTCACAAGGGGCTGTGCCTCAACGAAGCATATAAGCTTCTCTTTTTCTTTTTTCTTCAAAAGTGCTGGTATATTGTTATCTGTGGGCTAGCCAGCAAATAAAACAAGCCCACATTTTTTGATCCATTTATTAAAACTTAAACAAATTGCTCTCGAGAGCTGTGAGAGCCTGCTTCAGCACACTACTGTCTTTGAGCCTCACAAGTGGTGAAGGTGTATGTCACAGGAAAAACCAGGAACCTAAGCAGGTGCATCCCTGGTTAGCCACTGAATGGGCAGCCTGGTGACACAATATCAGTGGTGTAACCTTTGAAGTGAGTCTCCACCCGTCTCGGCGTCTCCTGCTCTGCAGGTCATTCGGACGCATCAGCGGAAGTGTCTTGGGCCGGATCATCTCCCTGTGAAGCGCAAGTAGTGTCTCAAAGTACCGAGACGTATTCTACTCTGCCAGGGATGCCCAAAGGACCGGATCATCTCCCTGTGAAGCGCAAGTAGTGTCTCAAAGTACCGAGACGTATTCTACTCTGCCAGGGATGCCCAAAGGACCGGATCATCTCCCTGTGAAGCGCAAGTAGTGTCTCAAAGACGAGACTTATGCTACTTGTCAGGGATGCCCAAAGGAGTTTCTGGAGTCCGACAGAGACCGATGCACGCTGGGTATAGTTATGCATCGAGTAGGTCTCCACCTGCCTCGGCGCCTCCTGCTTGGCAGGTCATTCGGGCGCATCAGCGGGTGTCGGTACCATCGGTGCCCAGAGCTTTGCTCCCTCTGTTATGGAGGTATTCGGGCTTCAGACATCAGTCGGTGCCGAGAGCGTTGCTCCCTCTATTATGGAGGTATCCTGGCATTGGACGTCGATACACCGCAGTACCGTCGGTACCGAGTATCATCGGTACCGGGTGTCATGGGTACCGTCGGTACCGAGTATCATCGGTACCGGGTGTCATGGGTACCGTCGGTGCCGAGTATCATCGGTACCGGGTGTCATGGGTACCGTCGGTACCGAGTATCATCGGTACCATGGGTGCCGTCGGTACCGAGTATCATCGGTACCATGGGTGCCGTCGGTGCCGAATGTCACCGGTGCGTCGGTACCGAGGAGTATCGGTACCGGGAACATTGGTACCATGGTCGGTGCCATGGGTCCCGTCGGTACCGGTACCATCGGTACCATGGATTCCGTCGGCACCGGGTATCATCGGTACCATGGGTACCATCGGTGCCGAGTGTCTTCGGTGCATGGGCACCGTCGGCACCAGGTATCACCATCGGCATCAGATATCATGGGCACCATCGATCACAGGTATCATCGCCCATCGGTACCGAGTATCACGAGTACCATCGGTATCGGGTATCGTCGGTACCATGGATAGGTATCATGGATACCGTCGGTACATGAGTACCGTCGATACAAAATATCATAACCAGGTACCATCGGTACCATGGGTGCCATTGGTACCAGGTGTCTTGAGCACCGTCGATACCATGTGTACCATAGGTACCGTCGGTGCTGTTGGTGCCGAATATCATGGGTACCATCGGTACCACATGTCAAGGGTCCCTTCGGTACTAGGGTATCATGGGTACCATCGATACCAGATATCATGACTATCATCGGTACCAAGTACCATGGGTTCCATTGGTACCGGGGGTCATCGGTCCATGTGTATCATCGGCACCGTCGGTGCCATGAGTACTATCAGTACCATCGGTCACATCTCTGTTATGGAAGTCATCTGGCAGTCTGGTTTCGATTCCCTTGCATTGCCAGATGTTGTCCTTGGCTTCGAGACCATGGGTACCATTGGATGCCATGGATGCTACCGCCTCCCGCGGCATCTAGCTTTTCAACTGGTCTCCTTCACCGATGCTGCCTCTGGTATGGGTGTTCGCTCGTAGAACTTACCGCGCCTCCATACCTTGGCTTCCAGGCCCAGAAATGCATGTTAAGAACAGCCATTTTGCTACAGGAGAACATATTTTTCCATAGCTGTTCTGTAGAATTGTATGTATGACAGTTGCTCTATACTGGTCAATGTTTGCATCTGAGCTGCTCTGTTTGAGTAGTTGGCTCAGTTCAATGATGGTTCATCTGATGAACATGAAGGTCATGGGGTTTTCTCTGCTGAGAATCCTCTAGATCCTCTATTTGTCTTGACACATTACAATGGAGATTGTCAATCAGCCCAATGCCAGATGCTCGAGGTCCTGGACTACCATCTTCAACTCAGAACTGATAGCAGTTCTAAGAACTTGCTTCGGCGCCCCCGAGGCCAGAGCATACATCCTTAGCCTCCTTTGGAGAATGGCGTACCAGGCTGGCATGATCGCGTCCAAGACCAAGTCCTGCCAGATCTTTATGAACATTCCCACCGGAGTAGGCTACATCTTTTTTCCAAGTGTCGCAAGTTCCTGTTTTTCATCACTTGTATTGTAACACCTAGATTTCTGCTCTAGGTATGGTGATGCGCAGACTCTCATGACTGTGTGCCTCTCACCTGGAGGAGGAGACTCAGCAGAAAATTGTTGATATGCTGTGCATACACTTCCTCATCTCGGAACTTCTTTAAAGAGATCAGCACGCTCGTTCTAGTCAGCGGCGTGCACCTAATCAGGCTCCTGCAGCTATTCCGCAGGAACCAGAGAGGGGTTTTGGAGTGGCTCCAATTCAGCATAGCAACTATATAAAAAAAAAAAAAAAACAACAACAAATGTCCGTACCGGCCAATCTGCCTGTCGGGGGGAAGTTCAAATATTCTCCACCACAGGTGACTTCTATATCCTCCAACCGGGGGGTTTTTTCAAATAGTCCGGTTAGGATACATTCTCAATCTGGAATCAAACCCTCCACATTGTTCATTGGAAGTTTAATCCTTTAGCTTCCATCAACAGTGAGTACTTGCAGAGGAACACTCTGCCTTTCTCAGTACCAATGCAGTCGAGCCTGTTCCACAAGGGTAAGAAGGATTGAGTTTCTATCCCAGGTCCTTCCTTGTGGGTTCCGTCCCATCATAGACATAAGGGGCCTCAACAGATTTCGTTCAGGATGATTTCCCTGGGCATCCTTCTTCCCATACTTCAGGAAAACGAATGGTTATGCTCTCTGGGCTTACAAGATACTTCTACTCACTTTGCGTCCAGAGTATGTTTTTCCTAGTGCCTAGCTGTTGTTGCAGCGTATCTTCATGGACTGGGAGTGCAAGTGTTCCCTTAACACGTTGATTGCCCGTCTCAACAGATTACAGCACAGTAATATTGAGACTTCTAGACACATGGCTTCCACAGTTCACGTCACTCCCTTGACACTTTTGCACATCTAGAGGATGTAACCCAACTGTTCACCAGTCTTCGGAATTCCCCTCAGAGGTGGTTAATTCTCTCCATTTTGATTCTGAGGTGTCCAGTCCACCTTACTCAGTCAAAAGCTGCTGACGAAGGTTGCATCCCTCCTGGCTATCCAACCTAATTATTTTAATCAACCACACAATCGGGTTGTGATGTACTCGATAACAAAGGAGTACTGGATCTTGTCCTCTGAGTCAAGATGCCATGCAGATGTAGCGGTGGGCTCGCCAACGCGGCTTGTTTTCTCCAAGCCATTTATCTAATTGGCGTAAACAGCAGTCTGGCCGACAGGCTGAGCAACTTAGTTCAATCACAAAGTCCCTCAGTTCTGTTCCAGGCTGCAGGTTCACGGCAGACTACCATCGGATGCCTTTCTCCTTCTTTGGGGGACAAGTTTTCTGTATGCGTATCCTACCATACATCTGGTGGAAAAGACTTGCTGATTCTCAAGCAAGATTGTGGAGCCATGATTCTCATTGCTCCTTTCTAGCTACGTCAGATACGATTCCCTCTTCTTCTGGAGTTGGAATGTTTTCCAGCTCTCATTACGCAGAACGAGGGGGCACTTCTACATCCCAACCTCCAATCTATGGCTCACACGGTCTGGATGTTGAGAGTGTAGGTTTCGTTGACTTTTCCAGAAGAGTGTCTCCCGACTCTTGCCTGCTTCCAGAAAAAGATTTCACAAAGAGGTGTTATTCTTTTCATGGAAGAGGTTTGCCGTCTGGTGTGACAGCGAGGCCCTAGATCCTGCCTCTAGTCTTATACAGACCTTGCTTGAGTTCTTTCTACACCTGTCTGAATCTGGTCTCAAGACCAACTCGGTCAGTATTCATCTTCGTGCAATAAGAGCTTATCATCAACGTGTAAAAGGTCAGCCTTTAGCTGTCCACTTCATGACGTTTACTTCTCCCACAGTATTGAGAGAATTCCTTGTATGTGTCTAAGGGGGATTATTTCTGTTGGGCTTAGCACCCCCAATAATTTTTACAGTTGGCTCTTATGCTTCGGTCAGAGCCCCTATCACTCCTTATTCAGTATCTTGGGGTCTCAATGTCGTTTTCATCCAGCTGCTGCAAGCTCAATTCGGGCCACTGGATTCCTGTCATCTGAAGTATTGGACCTGGAAGGTCATTTTCCTTGGTGGCTGTTCCTTCAACTCGAAAGGTCGGTGAGCTTCAGACTCTAGTAGCTCAAGCTCCTTACCTTACTTCTCATCTTAACGGAGTAGTTCTTCGCATGCAGCCAAGGTTCTTACGGGCGCTGGTATCAGAGTACCATCTGATCCAGTCAATTGTCTTGCCAACATGCTTTCTCCCTCATCTTACAAGCCCTGGCGAAAGCAAGCTGCGCACTTTTTGCGTGGAGCAGACGAGCTCCCTCGCAAGGTCCGCCCAGTTGTTTATTTCTTTTAATGCCAGTTGCTGTCGGAAACCGCATCATTTCTTCTTAACTGGCAGATTGCATCTCCTTCATTTTTGTCCAAGCTGGACTGACTCTAGAGGGCCATGTCACGGCTCACAAAATTAGAGCCATGGCTGAATCGGTGACTAATCTAAAATCAGTCACTATTGAAGGGATCTGCAAAGCTGCGGCGTGGTCATCAGTCCACACATTCACATCTCACTACTGCCTTCAGCAGAATAGCCGACGCGTCAGTCGGTTTTGGGCAGTCGGGGCTGCAGAACTTCTTTGGGGTTTAGAATCCAACTCCAACCCTCCTAAGCCCATGTTTGTTCTGTTCCAGGCTACACTCATTTAGATGTTTCTTCTTTTCAGGTCAATTTTTATTCTGGCCTCGCCGTTGCGAGACTCTATTGACCACTGTTTGTTGTGTAAGCCTGAAAGCTTGGGATACCCCACTTGTGAGAATATCAGCCTGCTTGTCTTTGGAGAAAGAGTAGTTACTTACCTGTAACAGGTGTTCTCCGAAGACAGCAGGCTGCATATTCTCACAAACCCTCCCACCTTCCCCTTTTGGAGTTGTCTCCTCCATCTTTTGGATATAACTGAGGGGCGTGTCCGCTCGGCGAGCGGGAATAGGTGTGCGCACATGCGCAGTACGATCGCTCGCGCGACGGAACGCCGTAAAGAGATTTTGAGATTTTGCTTTAAAATCCTCCGGGGCCGACGTGGCGTCACCCACTTGTGAGAATATGTAGCCTGCTGTCTTCGGAGAACACCTGTTACAGGTAAGTAACTACTCTTTACTCGTGGTGTCCAACCAATCAGGAGCACCTTTTTAGATGCCAGACAGGATTCCCTGACCAATCACAGCTGCGCTTCCGTAGCAGCTCAGCCACGTGAAGAAACTGTGGCTGAGTGAGTGCAGAGATTGAGAACTGCAGCTGTGGTTTTGAATGTGACTTCACTGGGAGCAATCCAGTTGTCCAGCTGCTCTTGGGAGTCTCAGGGTCAGGCCACTAGAGGGGATAGAAGCAGAAAGCTTTATTCTGATTTTCTAACAAGCATCATCACAGCGGTTTCAGGAAATGAAGCATCAAAGGTACAGACACTGTAATTAATTTTTGCAATCTCACCCTCTAATGGTTCTTTTGTCTTCCCTTCTCACAAATGTGAAGCTTCCTCTCTGTTTCTAATTCTTCATGCCAAACCGGTTTGTGAAACTTCTTAACTGTGAGGGGTCTGACTCAGAACTTCAGTGAAAGGAACTCATGCTAAACCCTAAAATACGTGTTTGGCTTTTTTTTTTCTCTTGTAGTGCCTTCTTTGGTCTTACTAGGGTGTCTCCTTTCAGAAGCAATATGTTTCCAAACAAAAGATTGTTTCAGGATTGCTGAAGGATTCTTTTATTGTTGATCGCATATAATAAATAAAATTAGAGTTAAGTGAAATAGAACTTCCACATTTCACTTTCTTCTGTTACCTGCAATATTCGCTTATTTCCTGAATTAATCACTCTTCTTAATATGGACACCAGGTGGAATGGAGTGTGCTGTGTAGTAGGATGTCTTAGGGATAAGGTCTGAAACCTATTTATTTATTGATTAATTAGGATTTATTTACTGCCTTTTTGAAGGAATTCACTCAAGGTGGTGTACAGTAAGAATAGAACAAACATGAGCAATAGGCAATTACAGCACATCTAATATCTAAATTTAATAAAAGGTATTAATTGTGACTTACTTTTATTTATTTATTTTTCTGTGTTATCAGACAATTATGGATTTAAGTTCCACCCCTGGCCCCACCCCTAACCCCACCTCCTTTAGCCTCCCAAACAGTTGGGCCACTGACCGCCTATGACTGAGATTAAATAAAAATACTACCAACAATAAAGCACGATAACGTGGATGCTACAGCTCATAGTGGGCTCCCTCCCCCTCCTCTCGACCTGACTCACTCACTGCTGCCTCATCCTCTCTGGTGGAAGCTGTGGGTCCCCCTCTTCTGATGATCTGACTCGCAGCCAACACCTCGGGCCTTGCAGTTGCCACTCCGGCTGAGAAACATGCGTGGCGTGGCGGGAAATGCAGTGATTATTGAGGTTATTAGGACCAATAGGAAGACGAGCAGTTAAGCAGTAGCCAACCTGTGGCCGTGGCGATAAAAAGTGCCCAACCTGAGACAAAAATAGCCCAAAAAGCTACGACCCGCGTGCTTTCAAAAACTCTCATGGGGAGGAGTGGGAAATAGCCCAATTCCACAGTTTTACCACAGAATTGGCAACTTGGCAAAAAGGGAAAACACAATATTTGCCTAACCAGGACAACATGGAGATCTATCAGTTCCCCAGCAACCAGGGGGAGGCGTGTGGGTTGAAGATCATCTGTCAATAAGTGCTACAACTCAGCAGGCAAAAAAGGTCCATGGAAGGCAGGCTACCAGGGAGGAAATAGGGATCTAGAGGAATTATAGCATACTAGTAAAAAAGGCCCGTTTCTGACACAAATGAAACGGGCGCTAGCAAGGTTTTCCTCTGAGTGTGTATGTTTGGGAGAGTGTATGTGAGAGTGAGTGTTTGAGAGTCAGAGTGAAAGTGGCCATCTGTCCCCTGCCCCCTCCATTCATCCTTTTCCAGCAATTCCCCTCTGTCCCTGAGCCCTGCCCTCCCAATCCATGCCCATCCATGCTCCTCTGTCACCTGGCCCCTCCATTTTTCCCTATCCAGCATTTCCCCTCTCTGCCTGAGGCCTGCTCTGCAATCCATATCCATCCATGCCCATCTGTCCCCTCCATTCATCCCTATCCAGCAATTCCCCTCTCCCTGAGTCCTGCCCTTCCAATCCATGCCCATCCATGCTCCTCTGTCACCTGGCCCCTCCATTTTTCCCTATCCAGCATTTCCCCTCTCTGCCTGAGGCCTGCTCTGCAATCCATATCCATCCATGCCCATCTGTCCCCTCCATTCATCCCTATCCAGCAATTCCCCTCTCCCTGAGTCCTGCCCTTCCAATCCATGCTCCTCTGTCACCTGGCCCCTCCATTTTTCCCTATCCAGCATTTCCCCTCTCTGCCTGAGGCCTGCTCTGCAATCCATATCCATCCATGCCCATCTGTCCCCTCCATTCATCCCTATCCAGCAATTCCCCTCTCCCTGAGTCCTGCCCTTCCAATCCATGCCCATCCATGCTCCTCTGTCACCTGGCCCCTCCATTTTTCCCTATCCAGCATTTCCCCTCTCTGCCTGAGGCCTGCTCTGCAATCCATATCCATCCATGCCCATCTGTCCCCTCCATTCATCCCTATCCAGCAATTCCCTTCTCCCTGAGTCCTGCCCTTCCAATCCATGCCCATCCATGCTCATCTGTCACCTGGCCCCTCCATTTTTCCCTATCCAGCAATTTCCCTCTCTCCCTGAGTCCTGCCCTCCCAATCCATGCCCATCCATGCTCCTCTGTCCCCTGCCCCCTCCCTTCATCCATTTCCAGTAATTCCCCTCTCTCCCTGTGCCCTGCCCTCCCAATCCATACCCATCCATGCTCCTCTGTCCCCTGCCGCCTCCATTCATCCTTTTCCAGCAAGTCCCCTCTCGCCCTTCCCTGCCCCCCCCCCCCCCCCGTCGCATCCATGCTACTCTCTCTCCCATGTCCCAGCCTGGCCCGCCCTCTTCTCCCCCCCCCCCTCGCATCCATGCATCGTTTTGGTTTTTTTTTTCTTCTTTTTCAATTTACCTCCGTGGTTCCGGCAACGAAGCGTCAGGGAAGGAGGCGGCGCTCCCCACGTCTAGCTTTCCCTTCGCTGTGTTCAGGGTTGCCAGGTGGAAAATATTTTTCCAGCCTAAAGGAGCCCAAAATCCAGCCCAAAACCCGCCCAAACTCAAACCCCGCCCCTGACACCCCCGCCCCCGCGTCATCACCCCGCCCCCGCCGTCATCAACCCCGCCCCCGCCGTCATCGGCCCCGCCTTCCCCGTCACTAACCCCGCCTCCCACGTCACTAACCCCGCCTCCCACGTCACTAACCCCGCCCAAAAAAGTCACTAACCCCGCCCAAAAACGTCACTAACCCCGCCCACCGCGGCCGAAAAAGCCACCTAAAAAAACCGCCCGAAGCACAAAAACCAGCCAAAAAACCGCAACCCGCCGCGGGCAAAAATTTCCCGCGGCGGGTCGCGGAAAACCGCCCAATTGGGCGGTAAAACCGCCCACCTGGCAACACTGGCTGTGTTCCGCCTTCTTTTTAAGGCGGAACACAGCGAAGGGAAGGCTAGACGTCGGGAGCGCCGCCTCCTTCCCTGACGTTTCGCTTCCGGATTTGTTTGTTTTGTCGCGAGGGCGGGGCAGAGACGGCTGGCTGGCTTGAAGGCTTCACACCACGAATCCACGAACCCTTCAGCCTCAGCCTGGGAGTGACGTCAGATGGCTTCAAGGCTTCAAGGCTTCAGGCTTCAGGGCTTCAGGCTTCCGGCTTCAAGCTTCCGGCTTCACAGAACGTTGTCTTCAGAACGTTCACGGTGCGTTTTATTATATTAGAAGATTTTCTCTAAGGCAGGAGAGAAGGGAAAAGCCTGGAATGCAGAGGGCCTGTTTCTTTGAGGCAGAAGGGAAGAAACGGGCCTATTTCCCCGATGCGGGCGAGAAGTTCACTTTCCCTAGGATGGAACCACAGAGTACAGCAGTCAATGACAGAAGAGAATTCCCCCATAGTGCCTAGGGATGGAACCTGAGGAACAGCATCAGAATTGCTAACACTGCAATTTTCCCACGGAATTTGGCGGCTTGTATAAGTTGTCTGCGGGCACTTTTTAACTGTCGCGAGTTGCGACTCTTTGGGTGGCTTCTGGTTCTGTTTTCTATTGGTCAAATGAGGTGCCTCTGAAGCCTCATTCTGGCTCTAAATTTCACCAGTAGGAGAGTGAGGAAGGTGATTAGGTCATCAGCTGATGACTGATCACTCATCATCAGCCCTGGGAGAGGCAGTGAGCAGTAACCATGTGGGATTGGAGGAGGAGGCAGAAGGCAAATTAAGCAGTTGCACAGCAGTGACTACGGGGGACACCCCCCCCCCCCCCTTGCTCGCTCAGCTTGGGCTGTTTTGGGCTCCTTTATGGTGCAGATGGATTGGGCTGGGAGATTTTTGTCACTCTGGCAACCCTAGCATATTTTGAGGGCAGCTCTGCAGGGGATGGAACTTTGTTCTGCTTTGCTTGCTGCTGTGTGGACCCACAGACTGCAGTCAGGTAGAAAGGGCTAAAAGGGGGTAAATGTGTAGCTTGGGCAGAAATGTTTATTGTTTGACAGAGACACTGCTGCATATATCTGCCTACATTAATTTCTGATCATGCCATAGCGCTACACTGTGCTACTACGGCATTGGAAGAGCGATATTTCCAGAACGCTAATTAAAATAGCACCGGGGTTTGATCATCTACCTGTAAGAGAGCTGTTTGCTGCAGTGTGAGAAAAAGGCAGCACATGGATTTCTGACCTTAATTAAGCATTTAGCAGCTGTGAAGCAGGGAAGGTAGTTTGCCCTGCTTGCAGCTTACATAAGGGAAATTAAGAGAACCTTATAAGGAAGGTAGTTTTTTTTAAAATATCTGCCTACAGTACAAATCCAAAAATCCAGACTGCTCAGGGATTGGGTCAGTTTGAATTTTCTGGATTCTCAGACAGCACTTTTAAAAAAGAAAAATAAAGAGATAAATAGGCAAACTTTGTTGATTTATTCATTAACAAATACAGAAAACACAAAAAACTACTGTAAAAGCTTAAATTTTAAAAAAATGGTTACAGTATCTCCCCATGCAGCGTCTGTCTCTCCCATCCTGCATCTGTGTCTCTCCCCCAATTATCAGCGTCTCTCTGTGTCTGTCTTCCCCATAGGAGGGGACCCAGACCTTTGACCCCCAAGACCCCCCCATGGCTATGCCTCCCCCCTGCACATTCTGGCATCTCTCCCGGCCCTGCCCACGGCTCTCTGTCCCCGGTGTACAATACCATTTTAGAAGTGTTCCATGCTGCTGCGCCAGCAGCAGCCTTATTCACAGGCTGCCTCCGGCCTGCAATGGGCCTTTCCCCTCTGACCCATCCCATCCCTTCTGATGCAACTTCCTGTTTTCAGAAGGCTATAGATGTAATCTACTTAGATTTCAGCAAAGCTTTTGACACGGTTCCCCACAGGAGGTTCTTGAATAAACTTGACAGGCTGAAGATAGGACCCAGTGTGGTGAACTGGATTAGGAACTGGTTGACAGACAGACTCCAGAGGATAGTGGTTAATGGAATTCACTCGGATGAGGGAAAGGTGAGTAGTGGAGTGCCTCAGGGATCGGTGCTGGGGCCAGTTCTGTATATTTGTGAGTGACATTGCCGAAGGGTTAGAATAAAGTTGATGATGAGTGATCTTTTTCTTGGGTGCTGACCCCCAAGGTGGACCCTTGCATCAGGTAACTATGATTCGGATTATTCTTCCCAATGTGCATCACTTTGATTTTGTCCACATAAAGTTTCATCTGCCATTTGGATTCCCAGTCTTCCAATTTTCTATGGTCTTCCTGCAATTTTTCACAGTGTGCGTCTGTTTTAACAAACTTGAATAGTTTTATGTCATCTACAAAATTTTAATCACCTCACTTATCATTCCGATTTCCAGATCAGTTATAAATATGTTAAACAGCACCAGTCCCAGTACCAATCCCTGCGGCAGTCTAGTATTCACCCTCCTCCATTGAGTGAAATGACCATTTAACCCTACCCTCTGTTTTCTGTTTAATAACCAATTCCTAATCCACGCAAGAACATTGCCTCATATCCCAAAGACTGCTGAAGGGAGAAGTTAAACAGCCTGAAACTATTATAGGTGCCCTGTGGTAGGTGCTATATCACAGCACATATGCCTGTATACCCAGTTAGGATAGTATTCTATAAAGTAAGGTAGGCCTCTATTTTCCTTCATAGAATAGGCTCCACATAGGCACCTTTTTGGTGCCGTAATCTAGATGCCCTTTACAGAATTGCCCTCCATGAGGTTATTTTCAGCACTATTTAAAATTAGGCAAATTTTCCCAACTTCTCCTTTGTAATTTCTGAACATCTACCAAAGATAGTTTAGTTTATTGTAACAAGGCAATATCCACTTCTTCCTTCAAATGTAGAAGAATATTTCAGTGTTTTACCATGTTATTTAGCCCTCAAACATTCCAAGTTACTATTTTATGTAATTTTTGCCATAATATTAAATGAGCAGCATTTATCCCAGATTTCACGCATCTACGCCTTCCCTCCACAATCTCCTAACTGTCTTGAGTCCACCCTCTGTACTCTTATCCCCAAACTTATCCCCCCCATCCAAATCACTCCCATAACCTCTCTCCCATCACACCTCAACCCAGTTGTGTCTCCCATGCAGCTCACCTCCCCTCATATTCCTCTAATAGCTACTCCTATTCATCCTTAATTAAGCCCCCCTTCACACCCACAACCAAAATAATTACTCAAAATACTCCATTCCCACCATCACACTCTTATACACTTCCCTTCCCTGTACTTTC
The DNA here is from genome assembly GCF_901765095.1 of Microcaecilia unicolor. NCBI lineage: Eukaryota > Metazoa > Chordata > Amphibia > Gymnophiona > Siphonopidae > Microcaecilia > Microcaecilia unicolor. The sequence continues at coordinate 226,672,164 of NC_044035.1, forward strand.
AACATCATGGCCATATCTGACCACTTAGTACTGTCACATCTGCTGCTTTATCCTATACAGTCTCTCAAACATTCTGAGGTTTGCAGGACGGTTTCTGGAGATGGCCACCAACTGCACTGCTTACTGTCATCTTCTTCTGAGCTGTCCATTCTCCTGGGCTTCCATCCCTGTACTGTTATGTTCTTCTACCATTTCAATAAAATACAGAACATCATATCTTCCTTTAAATTCAGCTCCACAATGCTCCAACATCTATTTTCTCCCTCCAGACCTTTGTCGCAACAAAGATAGTTTGCCTGTGGTCCTTTTATGCGCCTGCCACAGCACAGGCTTCCTATAGGCAGAGCTAGCTACAGTATAGTGCTTTCTATATAGAGTAAGACAGGCAAATTGTGTAATGGTAGCTTTTATCAGGATTTTATAAAACTGTGTCCCACAAATTATACAAATCCAAGTTCTATTGCTCCTGGAACTGACAACAAATGACACCAGGCCCAGAGATTACAAAAAAACAAATGCTTTTATTTACAAACAAAGTAGCCAAATCTAAACAGAGGTAGTTAGTGTGTGAGAGAAAAGCTCTAAGTAACTCAGAGGAAAACAAGCCAGGAGAACACTTATCAGAACTATAATGTGGTAAACACACATAAGCCCTGTTAGCCTGGATGTAAACCACCTTGATCCCTAGCAATAACAGAGCTGATATACAATCTGGGTAAAAGTCTCTTCATGCTTTGGCAGGTGTTGCAGGTACCGGTCAGCAAATGAGCAGGCACACAGAAAGGCTCTGATGTCTAGACAGGGTAGAGATGTGCATTGTAGAATACTTCTGGTAGACACCTGACAAGATGACAGTTCAGGTCTGATGGAAAAACCCAACACCATCAATACCCAATTGATCTTTGGAGAGGCCTTTTATACAGTTCTGGTAGAGGCCTTCTCAGAAGATAGGGTAAGCTCCTCCCATTGTTCTAGACATTTGACCTCACTGAAGGTGCAGTTCTTGGAATCCAAGAGAGTCCCTGAACCCATTCACCAGAATGTATTGAACATTCCGAACCAAATGTCCCTGTAATAAGTACATGATGCCCCAATTGTTACAGTCCAGTGGGCACTGCAGAGCAGTGATGCAATAGCTAAATTGTTTTTAACTAAGTATTCCACAAGCAAATCTGTGTTGCTGTGCCAAACCAGATGAAAGGTCACGCTGCATTAAAGCAGTGTCCAGAAGTATCAAATCCTAGCCATTCTGCTGCCTAGTATAGTCCAGGAATTTAAGAAAAGCATCAAGCTCCTTGGGTGGATGAAAAGAATTTGTGCGTCCCGTCTAGAGTAAATACCAGCTTAGTTTCTTTCTTCATAAGGGCTTGTTTATAATTCCACAACTCATGCCAGCCTCGAACAGTCAACTTTAAAACATTGTCCACCTCTGGGAAATGAAGAAGTCTTACAATCCCTGCTCGAGGAGGTAAGCCCTGACCAGGTCTAACCCTCAATTCATAGGCGGTCGGTGGCCCAACTGTTTGGGGAGGCTAAAGGGGGTGGGGTTAGTAGTGGGACCAGGGGTGGAGCTTGAATCCATAATTGTCTGATAACATGCATAAAAAATAAAAATAAAAGTTACAATTAATACCTTTTATTAAATTTAGATATTAGATACGCATCATATGTCAAAGAATAAAGTGGTTGCTCAAAACATATTCTAACCACAATCGCTCAACTGCAAAACACTATGCACAACTTTGTCCAAAAACACACTCAGAACCTTACTGTACCATAAATATTACACTGGGCAGACCTAATACACCAATATACCACCCATACGGAAAATGCAGACTGTCATCAATATGAAACAAGGGATCATATCATCACAATTCTCATGTAGAGCCACAAAACACCCTAATTCATGTTTAATGTGGGATAAAATGCCATAAATAAGTAAATAAATATAAACTTTTAATGTTGAGCACCTGATTCTCAAAGTGGACATATTCCAAACACTATAATGAAAATAAAATGATCTTTTCTACCTTTGTTGTCTGGTGACTTTTTCTGATCATGCTGGCCCAGTATCCGTTCTGCTGCTATCTGTCCTCAGTGCAGGTCAGGAAGTCATCCTTGTTAAATATCTCCCTAGCAACCCAGGACACCTCCAGCCAACCCCCCCTGCTTTCCCAGCAGTAAGGTAAACAAACCATAAAACAATTTCTACAACTGCTAGAGGGCTTTCACTGCAGCTCCTGCTGTGAGGATGGAGGTAAATCAACAATTTAATCCCCTCATAGCAGCTGGACTCCACAGCTGATCCATTCTGCTGCAGCAGGGGGGAGGCTTAGCCTCTCCAAGCCTCTTATACCAGGCACCTATGCCTCAATTCCCTCTGGGCCTTCTCCACTTCATAAGCAGGGTGCACTGGAGAACCCAGAAAGCAGGTCTCTAAAAGTAATCATACCAAAGTCACTATTTCAGAAAGAAAGTGTACTCTTTTTGTCAACACCCCCAGCGGCACCCCCTCCTTTTTTTTAAATATATTTTTCACCTCAGGCATTCCCCTTTCTAGTGCTTCTATGTGCTCATTGAATAAATCCAACTTCTCTTTAATATGTTGAGCAGCCGCCTCCGCGACCTCTATCTTAGCAGCCTTTAGTTCGTCCACCACCACAGATCTTTCACCGGACCTCCCCAGGCTCAGCACTGCCATCGGATACTTTTGGTCTCGCCAGGAGCCCCTCTGTCCCCTGGCTTTGCAACCTTTGCTGCACACATAGTTTTCATAGCGGAAGTCTGCCTACTTTTCACCAAGCGCAGTATGGGATCCACAGAAACCCTCTCATTGATGTTCTGATAAGTATCTGTCACCTCTCAGCTATAGATGGGTGTGTACTGGGGGCATCATGTTGAGGGAAATAGGAGCAGGTAGAAGAGCACAATTAAGCAAGACCACACCTCATGGCTGCACCACGGTAAGTCCCAAAATTAGGTTTTCAGCGGTTCTTTCTATCCAAGTGATGCCACTCAAAATCCACATATAATTATCTAATTAAAGTTATACCTGCTTACATGTGTTTTCACATAAATGGATAAGTTATCCATTCAGCAAGAGAATTATGCCACTAAACTGATAGTTTGAAATGAGACCCCCCCCCCCCCCCCATGGTAAAATAACTTGATTTAACCATAACCCATATTGATAATTTCCCCCTTATATGGATAACCTCAGTTCTTTAAATTGCTAAACATCCAAAATTATCCAAACCACTCTAATTTTAAAATGGATAATTTTGGCTGTTTAGCAATTTAAAGAACTGAGGTTATCCATATAAGGGGGAAGTTATCAACATGGGTTATGGTTAAGTCAAGTTATTTTACCATAGTGGGGTCTCATTGCATAAAATGGGATCCTGTGGTAAAATAACCCATCAGCTTTTCAGTAGTCCTAAGTGGGGTAAATTTTAAGCAATGGCATGCATGCAGCCATCATCACTGTTGACCACAAAAGTGGTTCTGAATATTGACCTTCATTTGTTCCATCCTTCTTATCTTGTCATGAGCCTTCATTGAAGTCCCCATATTTAACCATCTACTTCCTCCATTTAGCCTAGCTAACACAATGACACTCCTTTGCATGGTCTCTCTGAAAACCAATAAGTGCTGCTATTGAGATTCCTCACCCCTTTCCCCAGAGACTCTGAATGGTGCTTCTACAGCATCCCTAATCTCCACCAGTAGGGATTGCAGATTTGTGGTGTTATTATGGTAGTATACTGATTCTGAAAGCAAGCATCGGCTGTCAGTGTTTGTTCTAGAGTTCAAAAGCCAGATAACTACATTTCTAGGTGCAAACTAGGGTCACGGGAAGGAGGGGTGATCAGAGGGGTCTTAACTAGGGCCATGCCTAACAGTTTGGAGCAGATCTTTCTGATAATCTGTATGAGGGGATATGAAGCCTTTCTCCCCACTTGTTGCCACTTCCACAGAATGCAGGGCCCTTGGTGTAGTTCAAACTTTGAAACAGGTGGAGCAATACCAGGCTGGAAAAAAGAAGTTGATGGTCCCCCACTCATCTAAGTGGGACCATTGGCGGAGGCTATTGTGTCTCTCTTTATCATGACTCTCAGTTCTTCTCAGAAGAAACAGTATAGAGGAAGGTATGTGGGACATAGGATTTTCAGGCTCATATACTCACACAGAACGCACACGGTCATAGACCCATACCCTGTCACAACACTGTCACACATACTGCATCAGTGTTTTCATTTATTGTACTCTCTCACTAACTCATTTATTAGAATATTTGCTGACACAGACCTTCACTTACTTGCACCTCTACACATCTTCACACTGACTTGCAGATATGTACAGACATCTGTTTGCTCACTATCTCATGCAGTAGCATGGACACTCACTCATGTAGATTCACGCTCAGTCACGAGCATACTTAACACTTTGTTTTTAATATATGCAAAAATTCACTCACACTGCTTGCAGAAAATGCCAGTATTGCAGATCAGGAAATTGGTGAATAAAACTGAAATAGTGAAATGAATTTTCTTACCTACAATATTGAATGACAGTTTCTCAGAGGAGTTGCACATATGTGCCCTGTGGCCTACATCATGTGCTTCATTGTCAGAACCTGTGGAGAATCGAGCCAAAATCCGCTCTGTTTCATGATTAGCAAAGAAAAAAAGTGATACAGAACAATTCTAGTAGTTCCTACAAAATACCAAAGTAATTTATTATTTTATAAGTCATAAACCTAAACCCAAGTTTATTCTTAAACAATTTTATTATCAATAAAACAAGAAGTGTACAATAAATATTAGTCTCAACAGTTTTTTGTTTACATTATTAATAACTCTCTCTCCCCTTCCTTCCAACTTCCCCACCCTTGTCCCGCCCTAGCCTTCTATAATCTCCAAAAATGACACCCTCTACCCCCTTCCCACGCCCCACCCCCTTGTACTATAGCTTTACGATTCAAGATGGGACCTTCCACAATTTAGAAACACTATAAACCAAACACAAGTTTAAAAATTATAAAATTAAAGTCAAGTTAGCAATGTAGTTTGACATCATATTATAAATTAACACATTTAAAGCCCCATATTGCATACAATGTCAAGGTAAAGGGACATCCCAGGTATTTTACAAAAAGCCTTAGTGAATGCAAAATGACTGGAATCAGAGAAAGGAATCTGACTGAAGTGGGCATAATGCAATTGCTTCTGCTGAATTGGTTGCATAGACTGCATTATAACCAGTATGAAGGACTTTACTGATAGCAACACAGACATGCCTTGTAGGAGAGGAGATTAATGCGCCCATCAGAGTCTTACTACTCAACACTGGTGCTCCCCTGGATCTGAAGAGGCTTCAAAAATATGACTATTAATTCCCTTATGGCCAAATGTATTGGAGCTAGCTGATTTGGATCAAAGGACCACTTAAGATCAAGAGCTCACAAAGTGAGTGGCAGTCAGTCTACTACTGCACAGGACCATCTCCTTGCCTACGCAGAAGCTTCTAGATGTTTCTCCAGCATGCACGGATCAATTCATATAACCCATGTGTGTGTCTCTTGAATCTGTTTGTTGATAAGGAAGAAAAAGATCCAGTTGAATACAAACTTTCATTTACTGCTGGATTCTATTGTGCTCATTTTCGAAAGAGAAGGACGTCCATCTTTCGACATACATCGGAAGATGGACATCCTTCTCCCAGGGACGTCCAAATCGGTATAATTGAAGCTCGATTTAGGACATCTTCACTCCGTCGCAAGGGCGGCCAAAGTTCAAGGGGGCGTGTTGGAGGTGTAGCGAAGGTGGGACTTGGACGTTCCTAACACTTGGACGTCCTTGACCCATAATTGAAAAAAACAAGATCATCCTTGACGAGCACTTGGACGTTTTCACCCGGACCTGTTTTTTTTACGACTAAGGCACAAAAACGTGCCTGAAATGACCAGATGACCACCGGAGGGAATTGGGGATGACATCCCCTTACTCCCTCAGTGGTCACCAACCCCCTCCCACCCTCAAAAAACGTCTTTCAGAATATTTTGTGCCAGCCTCAGATGTCATACTCAGGTCCATGACAGCAGTATGCCGGTCCCTGGAGCAGTTTTAGTGGGTTCAGTGCACTTTAGACAGACGGACCCAGCCCCATCCCCCCCTACCTGTTAAGTTTGTGGAGGAAACAGCAAGCCCTCAGAAACCCACTGTACCCACATCTAGGTGCCCCCTTCACCCGTAAGGGCCATGGTAGTGGTGTATAGTTGTGGGTAGTGGCTTTTGAGAGGCTCAGCACACAAGGTAAGGGATTTCTGAAGTCCACTGCAGTGCCCCCTAGTGTGCCCAGTTGGTGTCCTGGCATGTCAGGAGGACCAGTGCACTACAAATGCTGGCTCCTCCCATGATCAAATGGCTTGCATTTGGTTATTTTTGACATGGACGTCTTTGGTTTTGAAAATTGCTGAAAATCAGAAATGTCTATGTCTAGGGACAGTGAAATTTTAATTTAAGGATTTGGATGCCCCTGACAGTATTTTTGAAACGAAAGATGGACGTCCATCTTGTTTCGAAAATACAGGTTTCCCCGCCCTGGATTTGGATGTTTTGCAAGGACGTCCAAATATCAACTTGGACGTCCCTTTCGAAAATGCCCCTCCACATTTCACGCCTTAATTTCCACATTGAAATCGAAGTGTATTCTACAACAATGTGTGTAACTTAATTGGTTAACCAGCTAATCAGCATGGTCAAATGGATGTTAACAAACAATTATTAGCACTAATTGTCATTGATTAAGATTTACATGCACAGCTCGCTAAGCGTATTCAGTAACATGGTGCATAGTGGAAAAGGGGGTGGGCATGGGCGTTTCTAAAATCTGTGTGCATTGTTGTAGAATACACTCGCTCTTCGCCTACTTTAGGCATTGAAATTTACATGCTGTAAATGGCCACAACTAAGTTTGGTCGCATGGAGAGGCGCTTGGCATATTCTATATACTGTGTGGAAATTTATGCCTATTCTATAAAATTTAGACATACGTTAGAAAATATGTCTAGGCGTTTTCTTTTCCGCATGGAATTTTCAGGTGCCATATATAGAATCTAGTCCTTAATGTCTTGAATTCTGTTTGTGACTCAGCCCTAGAACCAATATGTCATCTCAACAGACATTTTGACAGAACAGATTTGCATTTATATTTAGTTTTTTTTATTCTTTGTACATTTCTAATAACTTGCTTGGTAAGTGAATGCTGTAAGAATTTAGTCCTGTAGAATCATGAGAATAGTTTTGATAAGGAAAAGAGAGATAAGATGCATATTTACATAACTATTGCCACACTGGGACAGACCAAAGATCCATCAAGCCCAGCATCCTGTTTCCAACAGTGGCTAATCCAGGTCACATATACCTGGCAAGATCCCAGAAAACTCAATACATTTTGTGCTGCTTATCCCAGAAATAAGCAGTGGATTTTCCCCAAGGCAATTTAATAATGGTCTGTGGACTTTTCCTTTAGGAAGCCGTCCAGACCCTTTTAAAACCCTGCTAAGCTAACCGCCTTTACCACATTCTCTGGCAACGAATTCCAGAGTTTAACCCTTATCCCTTACTTGTCCTGTCTGTCTGTCATAATTAGATTGTAAGCTTTATCGAGCAGGGACTGTCTTTCCATGTTCAAGTGTGAAGTGCTCCGTACGTCCGGTAGCGCTATAGAAATGATAAGTAGTAGTACACGTTGAGTAAAAAAAAGTTTTCTCTGATTCGTATTAAATTTACTACTTTGTAACTTCATTGCATACCCTCTAGTCCTAGTATTTTTGGAAAGAGTAAACTCCACTCATTGTATTATAGACCTCCATCTCTTCTCCAAGCTGATGAGCCCTAGACACTTCAGCCTTTCCTCATAGGGAAGTCGTCCCATCCCCTTTATCAATTTCATCGCCCTTCTCTGTACCTTTTCTAATTCCACTATATCTTTTTTGAGATGCAGCGACCAGAATTGAACACAGTATTCGAGGTGCGGTCGCACCATGGACCAATAAAAAGACATTATAACATCCATTCCTTTCCTATTAATACCTAACATTCTATCTGCTTTCTTAGCTGCCGCAGCACACTGAGCAGAGGATTTCAATGTATCATCAACATCGATGCCGAGATCCCTTTCTTGGTCGGTGATTCCTAACAGATAAGAATTGCAAAAAAGAGGCTACAAAATATTTGGTCGCGGGTCAGCTAGTTTTTCGTTAAATCTGTGCTTATCTGGGTCCGAGGTGCCATGTGGAACCTGTCGGGCTGTAGACCAGCTTAGTCGATTCTGCTTGTCACCACCGTTTTCGCGGACCAACCGCCGGCCAACCACGGCCTGACCCGCTCATCTACATTAAGAGCCGCTCAGCTGTGCGGCCGGCCACAATCCCTCCTGGCACCGTCGACCTCCAGCTGCTGAGGACCGCCTGGCCTCCGTTCGCCTCCCTAAACATTACAGGAAGCTCGTTAGGGCCAACGAGTGCGGGCATCTGTTTGTCTCTCTAGGCCGCTAATTTCTTCAGCACTACGGGTCTTCCCCCGATGTACTCCGTCTGTGTCACCGTTGCGCATTACAATACTGCCCTGCTGTACCTATGAGACGTGCTGTTTCCTCGATCTTCAATAGCTGAATGCAGATTGAGCCTCGCCTGTTCTGCGCCAGCTTTCTGTCGGCTGAGTATAGTGGGCTGCTGTCTTGTTCCTGCCTTGGATCCCCTGCTAGTCTTCTGGCTTCGGTTGTGGAGGAGTTTCCCTGGCCTTGTTCTCTGTATCTCCCACCTGATTGGAGAACGTCTTCTGGTGTGGGGCTGATGATTATGGTAACCGCCCCCTCCGCAGTTACACTGGATTGTTTCCTTTCTCCATCTAGCAGCAGTCTCAACAATGAATACATTTAAGACTTTTTTCGCATGTTATTTAACTTATCACTTTCTGTTTCGCCCATTGAAAACAATTTAATTCCCATTATACATAATCAGCACAGACTGTCCAGTAGCCTTTCCGCTCAAAGGTAGATTGCCCAAACTTGACAAATACCTTCTAACTGGTCAGCATTGTCATTCTAAGAATACACCGGCCACAGAATGACAACTTGTAAAAATTCATCCTTTACAGAACTCCTGCCAATACATCTTAGTGGGCTACGTTAACGCCAGATCTGTGGTTAATAAATCAGCAATTATCTCAGACTGGATTACTTCCGATAACCTTGACCTTGCCTTCATCACAGAAACTTGGCTCCATACTCTCACTGATCCTATCTTGCTTGACATATGCCCCTCAGGTTACAAACTTGTCCACTAGCCGTGACCCGGAAAACGAGGTGGAGGTATTGCACTTGTTTATCGATCTAGCTTCGTCATTGAAACCATAGCGGAATCCATCACACCGCAACTAGAAATCGCTTCTCTCAGGATGCATAATAAAGCCTTGCATGATCATCTGACCTGTATCCTGTTTTACAGGCCACATAGCAACTGGAACGAAGTTCAACCTACCTTTACGGATTTCATCTCCAACACATGTATGGCAAGTCCCAAAGTACTCATCTTAGGAGATATAAACCTACATCTGGAAAATTCTTGGGACTTAACATATTGGAATCATTAGGCAACCCATTCAAAAGGTCACACGCTTGACATCCTCTCACATAAATCGGCCGATAGCCTTAATTTGCAATTATCCTGCATAAATTGGTCAGCAGTCCCTTGGTGCCATTTCTTGGCAGGAAAAGGGTCAGCAGCACATCCGAACCCAAACCACATATAGTACAAGAGGACGTATAGACCCCGCGACATTTTGGAATTTAATCTACGAATCTGATTGACCTGAACCGGTGGACTCGGTACACTTCTTTTCCATCTGGGATGAACGATGCAGGAAAATTTTAGATATCATAGCCCCGATCAGAACAAAGACAGCAAAACGGCAAGCCGTAGCGCCATGGTTTAATGACGATCTTAAGGAACTCAAAACCATTACGAGAAGACTAGAAAGAGGATGGAGAAAACAAAAGGATGCTCAACACCACCATGCATGGAAGCAATCACACAGAAAATACAAGAATGCTATTAGACAATCTATAAAGCACTTTTATAAATCCAAAATAGGCCCGCTGCATTTAAACTTCATGCTTAGTAACGGAATCTTCCCTTAAAGGTTATCGATAGAAATCAAGCAAAATAAAACATGAAAAAGAAAATAAGATGATACCTTTTTTATTGGACATAACTTAATACATTTCTTGATTAGCTTTCGAAGGTTGCCCTTCTTCATCAGATCGGAAATAAGCAAATGTGGTAGCAGATAGTATATATAAGAGAAACATCAAAGCATTACTCTTCCCTGAATCTTCCCTGAAACCTAAGGAAATATCCTACTCACCCCTATTCCTAAAGACACCAAGAAAAGTAGCACCCTATTCCTAAAGACACCAACTATTACCAACTAGCGACCTATTGCATCGATCCCGCTGTTTGTGAAATTAATGGAGAGCATGGTGAACAAGCAACTCAGTGAGTATCTGGACAAGTTCCACATTTTGCATGAATCACAGTCAGGATTCCACACACTCCATAGCACAGAAACTGTGCTCGTCACACTCCTGTCAAACTTCAAACAGGAGATAGCAGTAGGGAAAAGCATTCTACTTTTGCAATTCGACATGTCCAGTGCCTTTGACATGGTGAACCATACTATTCTACTACAGCTCCTTGATTATTTTGGAACCAGCGGCAATGTACTAAAATGGTTAAAAGGCTTTCTAACCTCCCAAGTCAACTCCAAAGCAAGTTTGTCACCTTCTTGGACAGCCGACTGTGGTGTGCCACAGGGCTCGCCTCTTTCCACAACACTATTCAACATAATGCTAACTCCTCTGGCCGCAGCTCTTTCCAAACTTGGTCTCAATCCATTCATCTACGCGGATGACATCACAATCTACATTTTAGAAACAACTTAACCGAAATAGCTGACAACATCAGACTTGGATTACACACCGTGCGTGCTTGGGCGAACTCCTTTAAATTGAAGCTCAACACAGAGAAAACTCATTGCCTTCTACTCACCTCACCCTATAACAAGTTCAATCCCACCACCTTAATTGCACCTGAGCTTGTCCTGCCAATCTCTGAGTCTCTGAAAATTCTAGGAGTAATACTTGTTAGAAATCTAACACTGGTAGAACAAACAAACGCAACTGTCAAAAAGGTATTCTTCACTCTTTAGAAATTAAAGCGTATAAAACCATTTTTCCCTAGAGAAGTATTTTGCAATTTAGTGCGGTCGCTAGTTTTAAGTCATCTTGATTACTGCAATGGAATCTATGCAGGGTGCACGGAACTGCTTCTCAAAAAATTACAAACTGTCCAAAACACAGCTGCAAGATTGATCTATGGTAAATCGAAGTTTGTCAGTTCCAGACCATTATGTGCAAAACTGCACTGGCTATCTGTCAAGGATCGTATAACATTTAAAATTTGCACCCTGGTGCATATAAAATCCTCTACGGCAAAGCTCCAGCTTATATGGATAATCTTATCATCTTACCACCCAGGAATTATTACAAATCTTCTCGTTCTTACTTACATCTCCACTACCCCACATGTAGTGGCCTCAAGTATAAAACCAGCTACGCATCTACCTTTCCCTATATCAGCGCACGATTGTGGAATGGTTTACCCAAATCAGTTAAAACAACTTCCGAACAACAGGCTTTCAGAATATCACTGAAGACCACCTTATTTAGAAAAGCTTACGCTACAGTCCCGCATTGCATTAGTGACTCCTGAACTGTTACTGTTATGCGGCCGTATTGAATTCTTCTGCTCCTTTCTCTTTTCTTCCCCTCTGTCATTCCTCACCAACTACTTCACCCTTAATGTATCTGATTGTTTGTTACTAGTTTGATGTAAGCCTTTTTACACTGATGTTAGCCTTTTTGAACTAATGTAAGCCACATTGAGCCTGCCCATGGGCGGGAAAGTGTGGGATATAAATGCTATAAATAAATAAATAACGTTGTATATCATAGAGGCCATGAAAAGGTGCAAACCATACTTATTTCTAGTTTTTATTTTAATATTGCTATTTTGCTTTTCTTGAGCTGGGAGCAGACTTAAGAGTTGCTAGAGAGCTATAAATGTGCTTTTTCTGAAAAATACCTTTCTAAGGCTGTGGTTTGACATTTGGCCTATGCTAACTTGTGATAAGTTGCTGGTCAGAAAAAAAGGTGCCGGTACTCATTATGGGTGGGGTCACCACATATGACTCCACCCCTTTTATAGCCACACCCACATTAGCCACACCCCTTATACCAGCCATGGCGCATATAAACAGACATCCTTGAAAATATTATACTAGTATAGGAGAAAAAAATAACGTGATTTTTTTTTAATTATAAATAATTTCTGTAAGCTGTTACAGCTCCAGTATACCCAGTGCAAATTAAGACAGCAGATGTAAATTCTCAAATTGGACATATTCCAAACACTAAAATGAAAATGAAATGATTTTTTCTACCTTTGTTGTCTGGTGACGTGTCCAGCATGTCACCTCCCTCCCCTGCCCTCCCCTCTCCTCTCCAAGTTGCGGCGAACCGGAAGTGAAGGCAGCGCAGCAGTGCTCACTGAGGCAGGCAGGCAGGCACGCAGGCAGGTTCGTCTCCTCTCACGTTGCTTCCGGCCTTCAAGGGCGGGACACACTGAAAGGGAAGCGATGTGAGAGACTAACCTGCCTGTGTGCCTGCCTCAGTGAGCACTGCTGCGCTCTTTTCACTTCCAGTTTGCCGCAACTTGGAGAGGAGAGGGGAGGGCAGGGGAGGGAGGCGACATGCTGGACATGGAGGGGAGGGCAGGGGAGAGAGGAGAATTGCAACTTCGGGTAAAAGATTTTGGAGCGCGAGAGCAGGAACAGAAGGGAGTGAGCAAGTGAGCCGGACCTCAGGAAAAAGGTGCCGGTACGCTGTACCGGCGCGTACCGGCACAAAAATAGCACTGCTTGTATCCCTCATTGATATGTCTCTGACTCTAAAGGTTAGCAATTTTATTAAAGCAAAATGTATTTTCACATATCACAGACTCGTCCTATCCAAGGAGAATGTTTTATATAAAAACAAACACAAAAAAAGCACTGACTCTAAAGTTTAGCAATTTTATTAAAGCAAAATGTATTTTCACATATCACAAACTCTTCCTATCCAAGGAGAATGTGTTATATAAGAACAAACACAAAAAAAGCAATCAGATTTTCACTTACCAGCTCTTCAACACTATCCACCTTATAATTGAAAGAGAAAAACGCCTAGATTTCGACCCAAATCGGGAGATAGACGTTTATCTCACAAAAACGAATAAATCGGTATAATGGAAAGCCGATTTTGGACGTTTTCAACTGCACTCCATCGCGGAAGCGTACAAAGTTGACGGGGGCGTGTCCGAGGCGTGGCGAAGGTGGAACTGGGGCGTGGTTATCGGCCGAGGAGAGATGGGCGCCTTTCGCCGATAATGGAAAAAAAGTATGCGTTTGTAGCTAGAATTTAGGGCACTTTTCCTGGACCCTGTTTTTTCACGAATAAGGCCCCAAAAAGTGCCCTAAATGACCAGATTACCACCAGAGGGAATCGGGGATGACCTCCCCTGACTCCCCTAGTGGTCACTAACCCCCTCCCACCACAAAAAATGATGTTTCACAACTTTTTATTTTCACCCTCAAATGTCATACCCACCTCCCTGGCAGCAGTATGCAGGTCCCTGGAGCAGTTGTTAGGGGGTGCAGTGGACTTCAGGCAGGTGGACCCAGGCCCATCCCCCCCTACCTGTTACAATTGTGCTGCTTAATGCTTAGTCGTCCAACCCCCCCCCCCCCAAACCCACTGCACCCACATGTAGGTGCCCCCCTTCACCCCTTAGGGCTATAGTAATGGTGTAGACTTGTGGGCAGTGGGTTTTGAGGGGGATTTGGGGGGCTCAACACACAAGGGAAGGGTGCTATGCACCTGGGAGCTCTTTTACCTTTTTTTTTTTTTTTTGTAAAAGTGCCCCCTAGGGTGCCCGGTTGGTGTCCTGGCATGTGAGGGGGACCAGTGCACTACGATTCCTGGCCCCTCCCACGAACAAATGCCTTGGATTTATTCGTTTTTGAGCTGGGCGCTTTCATTTTCCATTATCACTGAAAAACAAAAACGCCCAGCTCACAAATTGTCGAATAAAACATGGACGTCTATTTTTTTCGACAATACGGTTCGGTCCGCCCCTTCACGGACCCGTTCTCGGAGATAAACGCCCATGGATATAGACGTTTTTGTTCAATTATGCCCCTCCACGTCAGCTAAACTTCCTCTTTGAAACTACTGTTGGAACCATCAGCCAATGCAATGGCTTTTAGCTGTAGCTATCCCAGGTTACCTGATAATTATGCACACATCATTGCAGTCATGCCCTCCTCTCGGTGTACATGCTCAGGAAAAAAAACAAAAACTTTGAACCACTTACAGATTTTAACAATTACACTATTTATTTTTTATTTCTCCCCAGTCTCACTTGCACACCTCCCTCCAAACCTGTTCTCCAGCAATGGAAGAAGAGAGTACTCAGTGATATAGTGTTGCCTGAAATATTGAAAACATGAAAAATAGCTCTACTGCACAGTTTAGAAAGCACTTGAAAGCCTTTCTTTTTGCTAAAGCTTTTGATAGTCTGATAGAGATTATATTACTATGATAGTTTTAAATATGCTATGATTTTTCTGTTTGAGTGAATGTTGTTTATTTAGTAAATGACATGCAAATGTTTGATTATGTAATAACTAGTATAAATGGCCCATTTTGGTAGGCAATGAAACGGGCACTAGCAAGGTATTCCCCCCTCCTCCCTCCCTTCCTGTCTCCAGACCCCCTCCCTTATTCCAGACCCCCCTCCCTCCCTCCCTGCTCCCGAATTCCAGCCCCCCTCCCGAGTTCCAGACCTCCCCTCCCTCCCTTGCTTCCTTCCTTCCTTTCCTTCTAAGTTCCAGACCCCCCTCCCTTCCTTGTTTCCAAATTGCAGACCCCCCCTCCCTCCCTACCTCCCTACCAATTCAAGGCCCCCTGACGCCCGTCCCTCCCTCCCAGTTCAAGGCCCCCTCAAGCCCCTCCCACCGAGTTCCAGATTCCCCCCTCCCTCCAATTTCAATACCCCCCCCCCGTTATGCGTCTGAGCAATGCGGTTTGACGTCATGACGATCGGGCGCTAGCAAGGTAATCCCCCACCCTCCCTCCTTCTCTCCCTCCGACGGTGAGTTGGTGAGTGTGAGTGCTCCGCCCTCGACGTCATCACGTTGTAACGCGAGGGCGGGGCACACACTCCTGGGCAAAAGCGATCTACACAACTACGGAAGTTCCGGCTTCATTAGAACGTTGGAGGTGCATTTTATATAGAGAGATTATAACCCACCTAGAACTGTGGGATAGTGCTGGATAGAAATTTTTAAATAAGTAAATAAATTTTGTCTACAATGAAGGACCACCCCTATTGTCTGGAAAAGAGACCAGCTGATTTGTGAGAAATTTTTCTAAAATCTTGGAAAGGAAAGTTAGAAATAGAAATAGGATGATGGATACTACTCAAAGGTCTTTCAAGCAGGGAGTAATGATGGCTTGTTTCAACTGACAAGGAAACACACATCCAAAGATTGGTGATAATGATGGACTAAAGGAAAGGAAAAAAGTGTTTAAGAGAAGTCCTAAAAATGCCTTTGGGGGGGGGGGGGGTCAGACAAGGGTAAAGAGGAGCACAAGGCAGAAACCAGTCTTCAAATTTCCAATGCTGAGGGTAGGCGGAAAGTATGAAATCTGTTGGAGGTAGGTGAGGGATGAATCAGTGAGGACAATACCACAGTTGAGGGGAGGGAAGGGAATTTGGTAGGTAAAAACAAAGCAGATAATGGTGCTTGGGCAGAGGATGAAGGAGATGTATCAGCAAGTAAAGGTAGGGTGAATACTGTTATGCATAGGTTCGTTTTCTGCAAGAATCTTGAAGCAAAGGAGTCAGATCATTTGAGACCGAGGAAACAGAAGTTTGTTGTCTCAGGAATCTATATAGCTGAATCCATGTAGAGAAGAATTTCTTCTTAGCCCAAACAATAGCAATATGATAATCAGTCGAGAACTCCTTATAAGCTCTAAGATGGGGGAGACAAGAGAGGTGGCATCATTGGCATTCATGATGGTGCAGCTGCCTCCTCATTGTGGTACCAAGGAAAAGATAGTTGAGGAAGGAGGGTACAGGATTTTAAAGGAGCAGACTTGTTCAAAACAATCTGAAATTTGCTTTTTGAAAGAAGAGAGCTGTTAAGAGAGGAACAAGGACTCAAAGTCTCCTGAAAAAGGGGGGCAGTTGGACAGAAGAGTGTCTGTAGTGATGTCACCCAGCTCCTGAAATGTTTTAATAACAGAATTTTGAGGAAAATGAGACAGAAGATCTCCAAGAGGAGGATACAAAACAGTAATCTGTACGGCATGGGAGTACATGTGACATTAGAGGTTGCATTTGATCCAGTGGTAGAAGTAATAAACAATTCCAGAGTCTGATCAGCAGAGTGAGAAGGCATAGACTGAATTTGAACTAGGTCAGCCTCATGAAAAGAAAAAGGAGAAGTAGTCACTAGCCAGGGGGTCTTAAGGGTTCGGGCAGATGAAGGCTCAAGTATCCTAATAGTATTGGGGTTGTGGCATGTAGTAAATGTGAACTAAAGAGATCCAAAAGATTATAAATTGACCCCTGTTCATGGGCAGAGGCTGGTAAAGAGCCTAAAAATAAGGAGAACCAAAATACTGAGATGAGAGAATAGAAAAAGCAGAGGGAAAAACATCATAGTTAAACCACTACCTTTCCATTGGCAGCAATTTGAATAAAGGAAATGTTATCCAGGAGGGAAAGCCTGGTGGAGGTATAAGAGATCTGAATCAGACATTCATGTTTCAGTGAAACAAAGCAAGTTGAGAGAGAAATAAGAGCTTGACTAAATTATGTTGGGGAGGAGGACAGACAGTTTTTAATAGGCTGCTACATTACCAAATATGTGTGCACTTTTAATTTCTGCACTTTGTAGATGATTTCCAAATAGATCAATTTCAAAAATTAGCTACACACTTTGTACTTGATATTTGTATAAGTGGCCATGCATGTGCAAAACAGCGCTGGTACATTTCATGCAATTCTTCATAGACATGCTATTTTCTCCATGAATATTACACATCCCCCCCCCCCCCCCCAACACTTCTTTTTAAAAAATATTTTATTTATATTTTAATGTAATCAATACATATATAATCATCAAATTGACATACTTACAAGTGTATTGTGATGGGAGTGGCCCTTTCTAACCTAACTGGAAGCTCACATGTACTTTTAGCAAGGCAGAGGAGGCCTGTTTACCTGAATAAAAAGCTTGGAAAATTGTCCACTTGGTATATGAACTGTTGATGATATATTGTTTAACATAATTGATGCAGAGGATAAACTCCACTTAATAAATTCAGATATGTTTTTAGCTGGACCCCTAATTTAATAGCTTTAATGTCTTCCAATTTAGTTCCACCAGACCAGCCTCGACTGACTGTCTCAAGAACAACATCATCCTCTATCACGTTGTCATGGGTTCCGGGAGACAATGGAGGAAGCTCAATTCGAGGTGACCAAACACTTCACTGCAAAAGATCCACACTGTTCTTGTGCTTGAGGGGCTAGAGAGCTACCGTGCATTTGTGGCCACCAAGGGATACTCAAGGCACTTAGTAGCTATCTTTGATTTTAGAGAAAGATTTCAGGGATCCTAAGAGAAAAAAATGTAATAGAAAGAATAGTATGTCAAAACATGTTTCCCTGCCTGGTTGACATTTGATTCATGGTGATTTCAATATTTACATTGACTATGCAGCAACTAAGCTTTCATATCAATCATACTGTATTCATCTGGTATATGGAGCATGTGCCCCACTAACATATGCTAATTCTTGTAGGATGTTGATCTGTAATGGAGACAAAACTTATTCCACTAGAGTCAGGGACTCTTTTCTGGTTATCGTCTTTGCTTTTCTTGCAGGATACATCCTTCAGTACTCTGAGGATAATAGTGAGCAGTGGGGTAGCTTTTCCATCAGCCCCAGTGAACGTTCCTATCGCCTGGAAAGCTTGAAATGTGGAACGTGGTATAAGTTCACATTAACAGCTCAGAATGGAGTGGGACCAGGACGTATCAGTGAGATCATAGAAGCCAAAACCCTTGGCAAAGGTATTGGATCATTGCTTCTATTGCTTAATGTTTCTATAGTGAAACTAGATATATCTAACTAGTAAATAAATAGCTACCATCTATATTATCCAGTCTTAGTATAGTAGAGGAGTAACCTTGTGATTAGAGCAGTGAGTTGAGAACCAGGAGGCTTCTTATGACTGTGGGCAAGCCACTTAACCCTCATTGCCTCAGGTACAATTTAGATTCTAAGTCCTCCAAGGACTGGGATATTCTACTATACCTGGATTTAACTTTCCTTGAACCACTACTTAAAAGGCATGAGCTACATTCAAAGACCACAGTAATCATAACTGTGGCTCCCAAGGAAGATGGGAAAGGAAAGAGGATGGGACTTGATATACCACCTTTCTGTGGTTACAATCAGAGCAGTTTACATCTTGCCCAGAATCACAAGGATCTTTAGGGGGAATTGAGCCCAGTTCCCTTAGTTCTCAGACTGCTGCACTAACCATTAGGCTACTTCTCCACTCCAGAACAGAGAGTAACAAAAATATTATATGAAGTCTTTGAGTCACTGTTGCTTTTGAGTCAGTACTAGTGCCACCCAATCAGTCCATAGTGTGCTGAGATGTTACAGAATTGGTACTCCATATTTAGTCTATGAAATCAGCAAACTGTAAAGGTAAATTTGAAGAGGAGCATGAAATATATTTTGTTGCATGGGTGTCTGCCTAGTGTTGGCCCCGTGGAGTGGGAACCAGGCTCACAATCAAATTTATTGGTTTAGCAGAAACCAAACTAGATAAATATCTTTCAGCAGTTCAGACTTTTAAAAATCTCCACACAATAACTCAGTTGACTTCCAGGTTGTTGCTTTGAACTATAATCTTTACTAAAATCTTTTAAAAGTTAATTGTAATGGTGGCAAAACAAAAAAATGTGGGAATTTGAACAGTAACTTTAGCAAAGATATATCCAAAGTCTTTCCTGTACTTCATTTCTGTAGTTCAGAAGTGCTTTACTCCTGCCAACTCTTAAATCTTACCATTTGGAGTGGCAGGGGTCAAACACAGTTTTCAGCATAGTTCCTATGGCTGGTTGCTGATAGTAATAGCAGTACTCTTAGTTATCACTTATGTTATTTATTTATTTTTATTTAGGGTTAATTTCTACCCCACATTTTCCCACAAATGCAGGC
Organism: Microcaecilia unicolor; assembly: GCF_901765095.1. Lineage (NCBI taxonomy): Eukaryota > Metazoa > Chordata > Amphibia > Gymnophiona > Siphonopidae > Microcaecilia > Microcaecilia unicolor. The sequence goes on from NC_044035.1 coordinate 226,691,640, forward strand.
ACAATGTTAGGCTGATATTCTTGATGGAAACTCAGAAAGACTGAGGCTTTGTGATTGGGATTCTTTTAGAAGTGCTGGAACCTACAGAGTTGCCTGCAGAGGTGATAAACACGTTAGTCCTTCAACCTTAAGATATTCCTAGGCCAGGTAGTGTCCAGGGCATCTGAATGTAGATAATAAGGTAGCTCAGTTTCCCCTTCTTCTGTCTGGTAAATAGAAGGAAAGCAAGGGATCCTCTCAACCTTGCGCATATGCAGGTCAGCAACTTTCTGTCACTATTTTATGCCTTTGTATGTGCCAATCTGGTGGACCGATGCTCAGAATGTAATGCCAGAGCTAGAGGCAGTTAGCGCCGGACTAGCACCGGTGTTAGTGAGCACAGAATGCTCAGAGGGTTCTAGCACGGGAGACAATGTGCACACCAAAGATTAACACAATTTAAAATATTAAAAATAAATGCTTTTTTCTACCTTTGTTGTCTGGACACTTTATTTTTCCATCATGTTGGTTCCATTGTTTCTTTTATGCTTTCCAGTCGGTCATTTGCTAATTCTTTCAAGTGGCTGCTGTCCATTTCTTTTCCCCTCTCTCCTGTCTATTCCCTCACTACACCTGTCTCTGACTTTGTTCATGCCTTTTTATGTCTTTCCTATCTTTTATTTTATTTTCTGCCTGTCAACTCAAATTTCACCCTCTTTCTCATTCTTCTCCTCCTCTTTACTTTTCAGCTACCTATCAAATCTTCATCTTCTCTCATCTACTAGCTGTCCAATTGCCCGTCTCACTTCTTTCTCAGCCCTCCATTCCCATTACCATATTTCTACCCTCTATAACACTATCCTCTCATTCATTTCCTTGCCACCCCTTCCTCCCCTGTCTGGTCTCTCCCACATGGTTCCACCATTCCCAATGTCTTCCTCCCTCCACTCTTCTGCCCTCCCCCTGTTAGTTCAGCATTTCTCCCTCTCTTCCCTCACTCCCATTGTCCTACAAATGTAGTCAAACGGATGTGAATGAGGTAATTTCCTATTTCCTCTCAATGCTCAGAGAACAATGCACAAAACAAAGCCTCCCTTACCAAGGGGAAGGGGGTATGTGTATCAGGTGTTGTTGATATATTCAGCTATGATGTTGTATATTCATTGATCTTTAATAAATCTTTAATAATAATGAAAAAAGCCGCTCTTACCACTGAAAATCTAATGCCAGCTCAAAGCAGGTATTAGGGTGATTGAACAGAGCATTTCTCATGATTTTCTCTGTAAAATCTGTCAGTTTGTTTTACAGCGCACATATGATTTGAATTTCCTATGAGCATTGACGAGCTGGTTTTCTGCACTGTTCCAGCAGTATGGGTTCTGTGCTGTTGGCTTTACCACAGGAGTTCTGAGCATCGGCCTGCGGGTGACTCAGCAAGACTTATGACTGTTTCTGAGAACTATATTGTTTAGGCTTGGCTAGAAAGCTCTCCCTTGCAGCTGATGGTTCAAAATTACCAAAAGCCTTGAAAACTACGAATGGCCACCTAAACTTCTGGAAAACACTAAAAACTAACCTGTTTAAAAAGGCATACCCTATCGATCCAACATAATTCCTGATCTCTGCAACACAACAAAACTAAAGAACGTAATGGACATAACACAACTCTTCCGTTGTACGGTTCCCTAGTGTGGCTTTGCCACATGAACTTTATCTTACCACAACATCACTTTGTATTCGTTTACACTGGAGTCTGTAACACCTCTCCGGTACTATATAAGCCACATTGAGCCTACAAATAGGTGGGAAAATGTGGGATATAAATGTAACAAATAAAATAAATAAAATCAGGAGATATAAACCTAAGACATATTTCAAGGAGGAGTTTCTTTTCATAGTCAGAGGAAGATTCTGCAGCTCCCAGAGCCTCCCACTGATTATACTAGTCATTTCTATTCTACAGCTTTCTTGCAACTTCTGTCCTTTTCTGCAAAGTCAGGAAATTAGAAAGGACCCCAGTCTGCCTGTCTACATACGAGGTCAGTCAGAGAATTTTATTCTATTGGTAGACTAAAGTAGAAGCACTGAGGATTTGGGTAACACTTCTTAGCGCTGAATTCCTCAGGCTGCTGCAGAACAAAAGTCCATTTTCTGTGAAGCTTTACGCCGCTTATACTCACATTCTTAATAAATATTATTATCCAATACATTGTTCACCCTCATTTTCTTGCACTTTCTCTCATCTACTAGCTGTCCAATTGCCCGTCTCACTTCTTTCTCAGCCCTCCATTCCCATTACCATATTTCTACCCTCTATAACACTATCCTCTCATTCATTTCCTTGCCACCCCTTCCTCCCCTGTCTGGTCTCTCCCACATGGTTCCACCATTCCCAGTGCCTTCCTCACTCCACCCTTCTGCCCTCCCCCTGTTAGTCCAGCATTTCTCCCTCTCTTCCCTCACTCCCATTGTCCTGCATCTCTCCATCACTCCCTTCTGCTCCTGGATCCAACATCTCTCCCTCCCTCTCATCCCCCCCTTGACCAACATCACTCCCTCTCTCCTATTGTCCAATATCTGTCTCTCCCTCCCTTGTACCCCGGGTCCAACATCTCTCCCTTTCTTCCATCCACCATCATTCCTAATATTTCTTCCTCTCTCTCGCATGCACCATCTTTCCCTCTCTCACCCCTCTCCATGCAGTATCTCTCCCTCCCTCTCTCGCCCCTCTCCACTCCTTTGCTACATCTCTCCCTTCCTCCCTTCCACCCCATATCCAACAATTCTCCCTCTCTCGTGTCTCCCCCCTACACCATTGTCCACCATCTGTGTCTTGCTCTCTCCTTCCCTCCCTTGTTCCCCGGGTCCAACATCTCTCCCATCCTCCCCTTCACCATTATGCCCAATATTTCTCTCGCACTCCCTCTCCATTCAGTATCTCTCCCTCCCTCTCTCCCCCCTCCATGCAGCATCTCTCCTTCCCTTTCTTGCCCCCATGCAGCAACCCTCCTTCTTTCTCTTGCCCCCCCTATGCAGCAACTCTCCTTCCTTCTCTTGTCCCCGTGCAGTAACTCACCTTCCCCCTCTCACCTACAGTGCAGCAATTCTCCTCCCCCTCTCATACTCAGTGCAGCAACTCTCCTTCTCCCTCTCGCCCCCATGCAACAACTCCCCTTCCCTCCTCCCCCATGCAGCAAGTCTCCTTCCCTCTCTCACCCCCACATGCAGCAACTCTCCTTCCCTCTCGCCCCCCGTGCAGCAGCTCTCCTTCTCTCTTGCCTCCCTGTGCAGCAACTCACCTTCCCTCTCTTGCCCCCCCCCTGTTCAGCAAATCATCATCCCCCTCTCATGCAGCAACTTTCCTTCCCCCTCTCGTCTCTACTCCCTGCAGCAAATCTGCTTCCCTCTTGGCCCCCCCTCCCCCCCGTTCAGCAACTCTCTCTCCCTCTATTTCCCCCCCCCCCCCCCCGTGCAGCATCTCTTCGTTCTTTCCCTCACCTCACCCATCCCATGACTCTCCTTGCTTCAGTGGGTCTCCGGCAGCAGCAGCAATTCCTATACACTGCCTGCCGCTAACCTGGAAGCCTCCCCTCTGTTGCGTCCCGACTCCCACCCAGGCAGAGAAACAGGAAGCTGCATTAGAGGAGAGACTTCCGGGTTAGAGGCAGGTAGCAGCATATAGGAATTGCTGCTCTGCCATTGCTGGGGGCCCGCTGAAGCAAGGAGAGTCACGGGATGGGTGAGGTGAGGGAAGGAGTAAAGAAGAGATGCTGCACGACGCCGGACCCTGGAAGAAAGCGCCATGACAGCAAATGCCAATGTTTTTAAGATGCACCCGCTGCCGTGGCTACACCCCTGTTTCAAGCCTATAGGAGAATACACTGATGTCCTAAGGCAATACTGTCCTTAACATTTGTGTTCTATCAGCTATTTTCAAAGGCATTTCCTTGGGTAAAGTGATTACATTTAGCTGCAGAAATGGACTGTTACAAAATCTCCTGCCTAATATGCAAGAAAACTTAACTCATGTACAGATTGTTGTATATATGCAAGTTAATCTATGTTTTGGGGCGGTGTTCCAGACGGTGTGGTTAGGGAGAGGGTTTGTACTTATGTGTATACTTTTTGAATTTCCAGACATGTGTAATTTTAATTGACTGAGCCAATTAATGTCAATAATTGGGCACCAACAATCAATTATAGGTGCTGATTGACAGAAATTAGAATTTATGTGCACATCTTCAAAGTCAGTATTCTATAAATATGAGTGCATAAATGTTTCCATGTGGATCCGGAAAGGGGGTGTGGCCACGGGAGGGGTATAGTTCAGTTAGGATGTTCCTAGAATTTGCGCACAGTGTTATAGAAAACGGCCATCAATGCCTAATTAAGTTGCAAAGATTTAGACCAGGTTTCAGTTGTAAATCCTTGTGCCCAATGCTGGCTCTAGGCAGTATTCTATAAATGGCACCCAACTTGAAGCACTGTTGAGTGAAGAAATATTTTCTCCAGTTTGTTTTAAATTTACTACTTAGTAGCTTTATTGTGTGCCCTCTAGTCCTAGTATTTTTAGAAAGAGTAAACAAGTGATTCACAACTACCCATTCCATGCCACTCAGTATTTTATAGACTCTTATCATATCTCCCCTCAGCAGAGGGTTTCAACGTATCATCAATGATGTCACCTAGATCCTTTTCTTCAACCTTTTCCTACCTGAGCACACAATTCTGGAATGTGCTGCCGCGCAATTTAAAAATGATCTATGAGCTAGCTAACTTCTGAATTCTGCTGAAGACTCATCTCTTCAACAAGGCATACAACAATGATCAACAAATATGAACTCCTGTACACATATCCAGAACTACTTCCACTATACCTGCCAAAATATTAACATGTTTTCTCATCATCACGCTACCCAAGATCCTTTTGCTATTACTAAATGCATATTTTCTTATATAATTCTTATATATTTCTTATATATCTCTTATTATGTTTGCTGAAAAATACTATCATGTTCTATCATTATCATGTTACCCAAAATCCTTGTGTTATTACTAAATGTATACTTTCTCATGCATTTCCACTACTCATGACATATTGTAAGCCACATTGAGCCTGCAAAGAGGTGGGAAAATGTGTGATACAAATGCAACAAATACATAAATAAATAAATAAATAAATAACGTGGAACCTTGCATCATGTAGTTTGGGTTCCTGTTTCCCATATGCATCACTTTGCACTTGATCACATTAAATGTCATCTGCCATTTGGATGCCAAGATTTCCAGTCTCGTCAGGTCCTCTTTCAATTTTTCACAATCCTCTTGCAATTAAATAACGTTGAATAACTTTGTGTCATTAGCAAATTTAATTACCTCACTAGTTATTTCCATCTCTAGATCATTTATAAATGTGTTAAAAAGCAGCAGCCCCAGCATAGACCCCTGGGGAACCCCACTATCTACCCTTCTCCACTGAGAATATGGATCATTTAACCTTCTATCTTTTAACCTGTTTTTAATCCACAATAGGACATTACTTTCTCAGGAGTCTTTTATGAGGTACTTTGTCAAATGCCTTTTGAAAATCCAGATACACAGTATCAACCGGTTCACTTTTAGCCACATGTTTATTCATCCCTTCAAAGAAATGTAGTAGATTGGTGAGGCAAGATTTCCCTTGACTAAATCCTTGTTGGCTTTGTCTCATTAATCCCTGCTTATGTATGCTCTGTAATTTTATTCTTTATGATAGTCTCTACCATTTTGCCTGGCACCGACTTCAGGCTCACCAGTGTCTAATTTCCCGATCACCTCTGGAAACCTTTTTAAAAATTGGCATTACGTTGGCCACCCTCCAATCTTCTGGTACCATGCTAGATTTTAAAGATAAAATACGTATTACTAACAGTAGCTCTGTAAGTTCATTTATCAATTCTATCAGTACTCTGGGATACATACCATTCGGTTCAGGCAATTTGCTACTCTTCAGTTTGTCAGATTGCCCCATTACATATTCCAGGTTTACAGAGATTTGTTTCACTTTCTCTGACTCATCAGCATTAAATGCCATTTCTGGCACTTGTATCTCCCACATCTTCCTCAGTATCATTTATACCTATGAAAGTCATGCAGTCTAGAATTAAGGTTGAGTCAACCAGATAAAGGCTAAACATAGGTCCAGGAAAATGATAATGGTTTCCTGATTAAGTTCAGCTGTGCATTTAAGTGTATTTGTTAAGGTTAGGAGAAGGTTTTCTATGGAGTGACTAGTGCAAAAGCCTTATTGTTTGAAGTGAAGAACATTGTTTCTTCTAAGCAGGAAGAAAACTGATGGAGTACTATTTTCTCCAAAACCTTGGAGGCCAAAGGAAGCTTATAGATAGGACGGTAGTTCATTGGTTGAGATGAATCCAAGAAGATTGCTTCAAAATGGAACAAATGGATGCATATTTCCAGTTAGAAGAAAAAGTGCCTAAGGAAAAGGCTAATAAAATGGGGTGGAGGAAGGGGAGAAGCAATGAGTTTTAAATTTTTATTAAATTGTCATTCATAACACCCGTGTAGCTTTAACAATCAAATCACAGTTATTATCAAGAAAGAAGGAGGGAAGGGGGTCGGTGGATGTATAAGCAGAGCTCATAGTTGAGAGTGTTTTGGAGAGATAAAAAAGTGAGATTTGGTTAAAAGATGATCCAGTGTGTCCGAAGTCAGACAATGTTGCATGCAAAAAAACGAAATTAAGCTGAGTGTCGGTATTTTTTGTGTCATGTTTTCATATTTCCACTATAAACACCCCAGACTACACCCTTCATGTTTCAGACCGCCTAAAACTTCTGGGAGTTACAATTGACCGAAATCTCACACTAGAAAGCCACATGAAAAATATAACAAAGAAAATGTTCCATGCAATGTGGAAACTCAAAAGAGTTAAATCTTTCTTCCCAAGGGATATATTCCGCAGCCTGGTACAATCAATGGTGTTAAGCCACTTGGATTATTGTAATGCCATTTACGCCGGATGCAAAGAACAAATCATTAAGAACTCCAAACTGCCCAAAACACTGCAGCTAGACTCATATTTGGAAAAGCGAAATACGAAAGCGCCAAACCCGTAAGAGAAAAATTACACTGGCTCCCACTGAAAGAACGAACTGCTTTCAAAATCTGTACCCTGGTTCATAAAATCATTCATGGTGAGGCCCCGGTATATATGTCAGACATAGACTTACCAACCAGGAACACAAAAAGATCAGCACGCACATTCTTGAACCTCCAATACCCCAGTTGCAAAGGACTTAAATATAAATCAATATGTGCATCTAGCTTCTCCTACATCAGCACGCAACTATGGAATGCACTACCAAAGGCCTTAAAAACAATGCACGACCTAACAGCCTTCCAGAAATTACTGAAGACCAACCTGTTCAGGAAGATATATCATAATGAGCCATCATAAATAACCTAACACCATAACTCTACCAACCCAGATAAAACCGAATTCTCTACACCTGACCGCTTCAATCAATTTTCACCAATGAACATTAACGCATCACCCCCTTATTTCCCATGCCTGAAATGAACAGTCTATACAACTTACTTTATAATTTACTTCAACATTTATGAACTTTAATGTAACACTATTTTGTATTTCTCAATCCGGAAATATTGATTGCCATTATGGCATAATGTAAGCCACATTGAGCCTGCAAAGAGGTGGGAAAACGTGGGATACAAATGCAACAAATAAATAAATTATTGCATTTCAATATTGAATTATTTTGTTATATTTTGGGGCATTACCACAGCACTTTTGGGCAGTTTATATTGAGTTTGCTCAGCGTTTCAATAGGTGGATGGTAGACCAGTGATGTTATAAAGTTGCTTAAGGAACCAGTGGAGACATGTATGTGTTAGCTACCTTATGGTGCAATAGTTCTCAGCATTTGTTAAAGATCTGTGTACCAGTCAGATTCAAGTGATGGTCTCCCAACCTTTTTTAACACTCAAATTACATATAAGCATTTTATCATATATGTTTTTGTTGAGCAGTCATGCTAAGAAGGTTTGATTCATAAGAGGAACTTCCATTTATAGGTTTGCAGCACATATTGTTGCAGGGGTAGTCGTTACAAACACACCTCTCCTATATTCAAAATCATTATGGTGGCTCATAAAGTTTTGAACAGTAAAGCTTCAGAATGTATTTACGCTTCTTTGAAGTTATGTTGCCCTCTGTGAATGTTAAGATCAAAGGGACAGTGTTTATGGGCACCTCGTCCTTTTATCATGTCTGCTTAGATGAGAATCATTTATAAGTTTTCTCAGTGGTTGGGCCAATGTTGTAGAACTGTTTACTGGTAAATATGAGGTGTATTGAAGAAACTGTGACATTTAGGAAGATGCTGAAAGCCTATTAATTTAAACAAACTTATAGAGGTTTACTTTGATAACTGATTTGATTGTTAAAGCTACATGGATGGTATAAATGACAATTTGATAAAAATTATGTGTGGTTTTATTGTTAATGTTGATTAGTTTTAGATGATTTTACATTTGCCATGTTTTATTCTGATGTTACCCACTTAGATTTTTAGATAACGTGTGTTAAAAATATGAATGAATAAATAAGGGCCTCTTTTATCAAACCACGCTAGAAATTCCCAGTGCGGCAATGCTGACAAATCTAATTCATTTTGAATGGGTTTTGTCAGCATTGCCACATGGGAACTGTTAGTGTGGCTTGATAAAAGAGGCTCTAAGTAAGTAAATTAAATAAATGTCAGCCATAATTATGCCATCTGTCAGAGGATGACACCTTGGGGTTACCATGGCCATCAAAAACATAAATAGGCCCTTTGACATATCTAACTTCAGTGCAAGTGCATTGGTATCAGAGGGATTGAAGCCAATGAACCATGGAGCTGTGCTTGATGCTAGGAATGCATTGACAATAAAGAGTGCATCAATTGCCCTCAAAATCAAGGATCAATAGGGGCATTGATCTGTATACCTATAGTGCAATACAATACAATTCTTATATAGTGCAGTTACCCCCATAAATTGTTTCAATACAGTTTACAACGAAAGAAACTAGTAACTCACTAGGAAAAATTACATAAATAAATATAAATAGTAAAAAAAATAAAAAAAATAAAAATGCAAACCTAATCATTGAAATTTGGAAAAGAAAAAAGTTTTCAATTTACTCCTAAATTTAACTCATTCTAGTAATTACAGTTGAAGAGTTAGAATAGGAGAGTGGCACATATATTTATCTCTCTTTGAAAAATGGAGTGATGAGTTCTTTCAGCATGCTATGATCTCGCCTCTTGTATGGGCTACCCTCTCTTACGTTGTCTTGGTCTTCTTTTAAGGAAATACTGGCGTTCCATTTATTTTCTTTATGTTTATTGGAAATTTTGATTGTAAACCACCTTGATGTTTGCACGGAAGGCTGTATATCATTTAATAAACCATATATTAAGGTTCTAAGCCATTAATGACCCAAAACACAAATGTACAAAGCTTAATTATCGAAATTGAACAATGTAATTCTATTACAAGAGGAATTACTTTTTTCATAACTCAGATATTGAACTCAACCTTACTTCTAGACTGTATGGCTGCCATCGGTATGAGTGATACTGTCAAAGTCCTAGCAGATATCATTATTGGATTCCAGTGCTTTGGTACTTGCATCTGATGACACTGATACACAGTGTTGAGCAAAGATAAAAAAGCATCAATATCAGTCCCTGTCAGCACTCGATGCTGGGAGCAGGGAAACTATAGTAACCACTGTTCCACCTCCTCATCACTCCCAGAAAGAGGACCCTCATCCTCTGCAACATCAAGTGACCCAGGAGGATTGTGCTATTCCTATAAGCCATCCAGTCTTGGCATTGGCAGTATTTGAGGAGATGTTGAACAGGAAGTTATAGGAGGCAGTGAATCATCTGTCTCTGTTTCTTGTACTAGCACCAATAACATCCACTCTAATGCTGACAGAGATTTATCCTGTCATGAAGGACTTAGTGATACCTGGGGACATGTAAATGATACCAAAGTTTCAAGGGGCCTTGGCATTGGCAATTGCCAGTGCCACCCCAATGAAATATAATTCTACCAAATTTATTTCATCCTCACCCCTCTCCCCACCCCCCACTTGACATAGTGAATCCCCAAGATCTTTCTTGTCTTTAATCCCTTCGCTAAACAAGAGGCTGCAGTAACCAGGCCCTCTAACCCCAACTCTGCCTAATTCGCAGCTTCCCTGTTCTCTGAAAGAATCATGCTACCCTTCTTCCATTTTCAAAACAGAGGATGGCAGTTTCCACTATTTTTTCATTTATTTTAAAGGTACAGGTCAGGGTGCAGGGGTAATGTATTGGAGAAGATCGTTGGAGGAGGGAGGAAAGGCAAGAGCAAAGGCAAGAGTGGGAAGCTAAGGAAAATTGTTCTTGTAAACTGAATCTGTTGACCATTTGCACCAGGACACTGGTGAAGGCCTACACTAGAATTGCCACCATGTTTCTGATTAACCAACCAAGCTTATCCAGTCCTGATTTTGCTCCACTGTATACATGGATTTTTAGTTCTGTTATTCTGTTGGAAATTAATAAGAAGATCAGAATTAGAAGTGGAATAATATTGTAGTTGGATCAACTGTTTGGTTTATATAAGAACATAGGATTTATCATACTGAGCCAGAGTAAATGTCCATCAGGCCTAGCATCCAGTCTTGGACAATGGCCAGTCTGAGTCATTAAAATTACCTAGCCAATACCGAAGAGTATATTGATTTCTTCTTCCTCACACCCAGGCATAAGCAATGGCTTTTCCACAAATCTACCTGGCTAATTATTACTTTATGGACTTTTCTTCCAGGAACTTGGCCAAACCTTTTTTAAACCCAGCTGTGCTAAACGTCCTAACCACGTCCTATGGTTTACCTGAGGAAGTATGAACTGTGAGCTGAAAAGGTTCTGGCTCCACGGAGCACATGATTGTAGCTGGTGTTAGACACAAGCTTTGCCTCCTGAGGGCCTGCCCCTTGGAAGGGCTTGTAGAGGAGACATGTGCTGGCTACTTACAAGGGCGGTGGTGTGAGTGCACATTTTAGGGTTAATTCTTTAACAGGACACCTCAATTTAGGTGCCACAATGTAGTGCGGGGAGCGCCTATTCTATAATGGCATCTAAGTGCCCTGATTCCCTTATAGAATGCTAGCATAAACCTGCACTGGTGAGCCTAAATTTTGGTGTGACCATTTATACCTGGTCTGTGGCTAACATAAATGGATGCATCTAATAACGTGCATAATTTATTCTGTAATTTTGTGCACAGAAGTTGACACACCATGCCCCTCCCATGCTTCACCCATATGTACGCCCTTTGAGCCTACTGGTTAGTGCAGCAAACTTTGATCCTAGGGAACTGGGTTCAGTTCCCACTGCAGCTCCTTGTGACTCTGGGCAAGTTACTTAACCCTCCATTGCCCAGGAACAAATAAGTACCTGTATGTACTATGTAAACCGCTTTGGATGTAGTTGCAAAAACCACAGAAAGGCAGTATATCATTCCATTTCCCTTTGTAGTTATGTACTATAGCATTAATATGTTATCCTATAGGTACTAATCCACAAACAAACCTTTTCCGGAGATGGGAAGGCGGTAGAACTAAAGGACATGAGTTGAAGGGGGGGCAGACTCAGGAGTAATGTCAGGAAGTATCTTTTCACAGAAAAGGGTGGTAGATACTTGGAATGCCCTCCTGCGGGAGGTGTTGGAGATGAAAACGGTAACAGATATTTAAAAGCATTTAGCCAGCCAGGATTGGCACCTGGCCTGTTAAATGCCGCATAACCAGCTATCCGTGAATTTTCAGTGGGACATGGCCAACCATGACCTGCTGAAACTTCGTGGTGAACCACTAACAGATAGCCGTCATATCGCATGATATAACTGTCTACCTGCTGATTTTCAAACCATCACCGACTAAGTTTGGTGGCCATATTTGGCCGCATGAATACCAGGCCCATCTTTATCTGGTTCAAACTTAACCAGCCAGTGCTGAATATCAGCATGGCTGGTTAAGTTTGAATGTCCAAAATTAAACCACATATTCAATGCTGGTCACCAGAAATGGCCTGGCATTGAATATCTAGGCTCCATTCCAAACACAGAAGTTAGCCGGGCTAACTCCTGTGGCTTGAATATCAGGCCCTGTATGTCAATCTCTCTATCTAAACTAACAGAAAGAGGAAAAGCAACTTCCTTTGAAGTACAAAAACATAAAACACCAATAAAGAAAGCAGATACAATGGAAGTGCGTGATAACAAAATAATCTCACTAAAAATTTCAAAAATACAGAGGGTGACATCATAAATATGAACGCTCCAGCCTTGGGACCTCTTACAGCACACAGCTGTTCCAAGTCCGAGGCTTTAAGACAAAATTATAATCATTTGTCAGACTTCCTCCACCCTAATAAAAACTGACTTAATTATATTTCAAAAAATCTTTTCAAAACTGCATCAGAAACAGTAAATCCTCAATTCAAAAGTAGTTACACTTATCTTATTTAGAAAATCAGTGCTGAGGCATGTGGAAACACCCGACATTCACAAAAAATCAAGCAAAGCGTTTTGGAATCAAGCCTGCTTTGGGGTTGACAACAAGTAGAGGCATTCACTGGCAGCTTCCTAAAAACAACATCAAACAAACAAAATTAAAAGATCTGTGAACTGCCAAAAGAATGAATTATAAGGAATAAAACATACAATTAACCTAGGAAACACCCATTAACCTTCTTCATTATGGCTTCAAGCACCTGCCAGTTCAAACACCTGAGAATTTAAACAGAGCTATCAGTGTTGACATCAATTAGAAAAAAACAACAAAAACTTTATTAATTAAGACACTCAGAGATGAAGAGAAAAGCGCAACCAGATCAAAAACTGCAAGTAGAAATTCGTACACATCCGTAAACCCCGAGGTTCTAAAGTAGAGAGAAGATAAATCCACTACTTCTCCTGCTACAATAAACGAAGGTTAGGGTCACCTCCCCATGGAGAAATAGGGACCACTTCTAGCACTACAAAAGGAAGTAAGTCATTGAGAGAGTGGGAAAAAAAATAAGCAATATGAAACCACTGGAGCTGATTTATCTTGTCGTTGCAAACAGCTCCGATGTTCAATCAATTTAGTGTGAACAGATCTCAAAGTTTTCTCCATACAGACAAAGGAACACGGGCACCAAAGGGCATACGCCACACATGAAGTCTGACAAGTAGATGAATGATTTAGATAAATCAAGATTTGAGTTCAACTCGAATACTGTAAAATGATGAACCACCGGCACCAAGCTCAGATTTTTACCCCCCTTAAATGCAAACAGGGGGGGATGGAAAATGATCATGTAGTTGTAAAATATACCAATATTTCAATATCACAGCGTGAACATAATGTGCCTGGGGAGAGTATGGTAACACACAGAGAGGTCTTCCAGAGGGCTCACGACACGGGGAAACAACAAGTAGCAGTTCTCTGCTATTGGGCATGTTTATAAGGTTTTTTCAATGTTCTGTAAGGGTAACCACATTCCAAAAAGTGAGAAAATAACTGGGATGCTTGGAGTGTAAGAGGATCTTCTGATTCCGCTAGAGTTTGTCCACGGGAAGCCTGTTCCACTCACAGGGTTCCAGCTTAGTTCAAATACTCCATTCAAAACTCAGTTCAAAAGCATTCTCCTCAAAATTCAGTGTGGGGTTCCCCCCTCCAAGAGGGGCCCCTGAAAGGGCTTGTTACCAGTTCCCCCCCCCCCCCTTCTCTTTGTCCCAGACAGTTCAGACAATTCAACTCAGAAGGTTCATCAAGAAAACAACAACAATTAAATCCTTCTCCAGTGCACTTCAGGTGCCCTGCAACAATCAGGGCAGGTAGTTCACCTCCCATTTCACAGTAACAAAACTTATATGGTTTCCCACACTGCCTTTAAGTGCTGGAAAGGTCTGGATTTGTATTTTCCCAATTCATGGTAGCTTGCTCCTCTCGGTAAGGAAGTTCTGGAGGCAGGTCCTACCCTCCTCCACATACTCCATGGATTGCTTTCGCAGCCACAGGAATTGGGCTTCTTCTCTTCTGCTCCCCCTACTGGTGAATGGGTTAAATGGCCCACCTTTCCCTGAGCTACTCCCGCTCCTGTCAATGCTAAAACTCCCTTCTGGGTTTTCAAGCCTGCCCTTCTCTTTCAGTCTCCCAAGGGGTTCTGGGTATTGTAGTTCTGGGGGTTGCTGCTTCTCCCTAGGGCCTCGGTTACCGCCCTATCACAAGAGTTTAAACTCCTGCGCTGTAGAACATACACTGCACAATTGCAAAAATTTGGCCCATGGGGATACCTTCTCAAAGCTTGTGCTGTGATATTGAAATATTGGTATATTTTACAACTGTATGATTGTTTTACACCCCTCCCCCATGTTTGCATTTAAGAGGGGTAAAATTTTGCGTGACATTTTGGTGCCTTCATATTTACCTCTTGTACCATCCAAACAGTCCTCAGTAGGAAATAAGGGACATTTGCCTTGTGGGCACTGCAGTGTATATGGTTCATCGTTTCTGGTATTTTGTTGAAGTTGAACTCAATTTTGATTCATTTGAATCATTCATCTACTTGTCAGACCTTACATGTGGCGTATGCTGTCTAGTGTCCGAGTTCCCTTGTCTACGTGGGGAAAACTTTGAGATCTGTTCACAATAGAGTGATTGAACATTGGAGCAATTTGCAATGACAAGATATATCAGCCCCAGTGCTTTCGCATTACTTATCTTTTTCCCACTCTTTCAATGACTTACTTCATTTTGTAGTACTAGAAGCGGTCCCTATTTAGTCACGAGGAGGTGACTAACTTTCGCTTATTGCAGAGGGAGAAGTGGTGGATTTATCTTCTCTTTACTTTAGAACCTCGGGGTTTAACTAGAATCATGGATGTGAAAGAATTTCTATTTGCAGATTTTGGATCTGGTTGCGCTTTTCATCTGAGTGTCTTAGTTGATAAAGTTTTCGTTGCTTTTTCTAATTGACGTCACCATGATTACACTGGTAGCTTTGTTTAAATTCTCCAGTGTGTGAACCGGCGGGTGCTTGAAGTCATAATGAAGAAGATTAACTGATATTTCCCGAGTTAATTGCAAGTTTTATTCCTTACAATTCATTCTTTTGGCAGTGCGTGGATGTTTTAATGTTGTTTGTTTGTTTGTTTGTTTGATGTTGTTGTTTTTAGGAAATTGCCGGTGAATGCCTCTACTTGTTGTCAACCATGGAAGCAGGCTTGATGCTGGAACACTATTCTTGATTTTTTGTGAGCGTTGGATGTTTCCACATGCCTCGGTACTGATTTTCTACATCAGTGTTACTACTTTTGTTTTGAATTGAAGATTTACTGGTTTTGGTGCAGCTTTGTAGAAAGATTTTTTGAAATATAATTAAAAGTCAGTTTTTATTAGGGTGGTGGTGGTGGTGGTGGTGGAGGTCTGACAAATAATTGTAACTTTGTCTTAAAGCCTCAGACTTCAAAAAGCTGTGTGCTTTAAGAGGTCCCATGGCTGAAACATTCATATTTACAGTGCTTTTTTTGTAGAAAAAAGGTGCCGGTACTCATTATGGGCGGGGTCACCACATATGGCCCCACCCCTATGCTAGCCACACCCACATTAGCCACACCCCTTATACCAGCTATGGCGCATATAAACAGACATCATTGAAAATATTATACTAGTATAGGAGAACAAAATAACTGATTTTTTTCATTATAAATAATTTCTGTAAGCTGTTACAGCTCCAGTATACCCAGTGCAAAATAAGACAGCAGATGTAAGTTCTCAAATTGGACATATTTCAAACACTAAAATGAAAATAAAATGATTTTTTCTACCTTTGTTGTCTGGTGACTTTGTTTTTCTTTCCATATTGGTCCCAGTCTCTGATTCTGCTGCTCTCTATCTGTTCCCTTAACTCCGTTTCCGGGGCTTCCTTTCCATTTATTTCTTTACTTTCCGCCTTTCTTCTTCATTTCTTGTCTTACATCCGTAAGTAAAAGCTGGGTCCTCCGCAGACTTGACTGTCCACTGGATCCAGCTTCTGCCTATTTTCTTCATCCATGTGCAGTTTTTCTCCTCTCTTCCTTTTCCCTCATCTCATCTCATTCCTCACTCTTCCCTCCCCACCCTCCATGTCCAGAATTTCTTCTCTCTCCCTTCCCTCTCCTCCATCCATGTCCTGCAACTCTCTTCTCTCCCCTGCCCCCCTCCAGCCATCCATACCCACCCAGTGATTCCCTTTGCTCCCCTGCCCCCCTCCAGGCATCCATACCCACCCAGTGATTCCCTTTGCTCCACTACCCCCCCCCCTCCAGGCATCCATACCAACCCAGCGATTCTCCTCGCTCCCCTGCCTCCCCACCAGTCATCCATACCCACCAAGCAATTCCCTTCGCTCCCCTGCCCCCCCTCCAGGCATCCATATCCACCCAGCGATTCCCTTCACTCCCCTGCCCCCCTCCAGGCATCCATACCCACCCAGTGATTCCCTTTGCTCCCCTGCCCCCCTCCAGGCATCCATACCCACCCAGTGATTCCCTTTGCTCCACTACCCCCCCCTCCAGGCATCCATACCCACCCAGCGATTCTCCTCGCTCCCCTGCCTCCCCACCAGTCATCCATACCCACCAAGCAATTCCCTTCGCTCCCCTGCCCCCCCTCCAGGCATCCATACCCACCCAGCGATTCCCTTCGCTCCCCTGCCCCCCCTCCAGGCATCCATACCCACCCAGCGATTCTCCTCGTCCTTGCTCCCCTGACTCCGTCGCAGCAGCCGCAGTGAAAGGCCGTCTCTAGCCTTCCCTTCGTTTTCAGTCATTGTCCCGCCTTCGCGGAAAGAGGAAATGACATTAGAAGAAGGCGGGACACTGACTGGAAATGAAGGGAAGGCTAGAGACAGCCTTTCACTGCGGCTGCTGCAGAGGTAAATGATCAACGCCGATTTACCCCCCCCCCCCCCCCCCAGAGTGCGGGATATGAGGTAAGCATGGCTTGTGGTGCCCTCCTGCCATGCTTACCTCACTTACCGCCGGCTCACCTGCCACAACAAACGGCTCGCAAGAGCTCTTACGAGCCGGCTCCAGCACACCACGCCCCTGGGGGACTGAGAGGAAGTGCAGGGCAAAAAATAAGGTGCCGGTACGCCGTACCGTTGCGTACTGGCACAAAAAAAGCACTGCATATTTATGATGTTGCCCTCCGTATTTTGTAATTTTTAGTGAGATTATTTTGTTACCACACACTTTCATTGCATCTGCTTCCTTTATTAGTGTTTGTAATCTCTCAGTCTAAGGCATACAAATGTTTTGTTGGGGGAACAATAATCAACAAACCCCTCAATAATGTCCCAGCACCACAGAATAGTTCAAAACAGCAATAAAAAAACCATTTGTAGCATGGCACCATGGTTGTTTATTGCTGTTTTGAGATAGGATATTACTGAGGGTTAGGCTCTATATGGACACATTGAGGGGGTCTTTTACTAAGGCACACTAGCGTTTTTAGCACTCGCTAAAAATACATAGGAATACATTGGCGTCTCTAGCACATTTAGTGTGTGCTAAAAACGCTAGCGCGCCTGAATAAAAGACCCCCTAAATTCTGCAGGGAACATCAGTTCTGCACAATACAGTACTACAGAATTCCCCCAGGAATCATATTCATCATATTCCAGGATCCTTCTGCCATGCATTTCAGTTTGCAATGCTTTCTTCACTTCTCATGCTGACCCTGCTTGCTCTTATAGGTCACAGAACAGCTTAGGATAAGGAGCTGTGAAACATCTGTTGTTTTATTCTTTCTATTTTTGCCAAACAATTAATAAGGCTATAGAAGCTTTCTGCTCATTCTTAAGTGCTCTACAATCAATAGAGTACCTGTTATAGTAAGGGCTGCCATAAAGAAGACCAGTATGATTTATCTCAGGTGGCATGGGTAGAGTGAAAATTTTAAATGGCTTTATTTTGTGATATCACTAAAGAATGTATTTCTTCTTTGTTAAAAACTGTCTTCCTGGCTATAATGACATGTAGTCAGTGCCATCTTGAGTGGAGGAGTGGCCTAGTGGTTAGGGTGGTGGACTTTGGTCCTGAGGAACTGAGTTCAATTCCCAGCACAGGCAGCTCCTTGTGACTCTGGGCAAGTCACTTAACCCTCCATTGCCTGCCGCATTGAGCCTGCCATGAGTGGGAAAGCGCGGGGTACAAATGTAACAAAAATAAAAAATAAATCTTAGTTATTCAGTGAATCACCAACTCAGAAGTTCCCAACTTGTGTAAGGAAGTTTGTTGATTTAATATATATATATATATGTGTGTGTCACTTCTTACTGCCTCTGCCTTTCTTCCTTCTGAGATTGGAAACATGCTGGATCAGGTGGTCTCAGAAGCCTACAGAACCCTATGGTTCTGACTTTACAAGGAAGCCAACAGAGGAGGAGGTAGCAGCAGCAGCAAGTGTAGAAAGTGCTGCTTGCCTGATTTTTCCTGCTCACCAGTTTTTCCTGAGGAAGGAATGATGATTGTTTTAGAAAGGAGGATAGAAAAGAAGTTAGTACTGGGGAGATAAGGGAAGGGAAGATGATGATGAGAAGGGGACATGATGGTGGAGGAAGAGGGAGCAAAGGGAAAATGATAATGTCAGCAGTTTCATGATGGGCTGTCCCAAACCTTGCACTGAAACAGGGTTAGAAAAATATAATACAGAAATGCAATAGGAAAAATAAAAATAATCAATTCATAGCAAAATGAAAAACACAAATAAATCAATACAGGTCTACCTGATCAATCTTTCTGTGTATTTAATGGCTATCACTGGTATTTCACATGAGATACAATGTTTTTTTCTTTTGTAGAACCCCAGTTTTCAAAGGAACATGAACTCTTTGCCAGTATTAACACCACTCGGGTGAGATTAAACCTGATTGGCTGGAATGATGGTGGCTGCCCAATCACTTCATTTACTCTGGAGTACAGGCCCTTTGGGACCAGCATGTGGACCACTGCTCAGCGCACATCCCTATCCAAGTCCTACATCTTGTATGACCTCCAGGAAGCCTTGTGGTATGAGATGCAGATGAGAGTATGCAACAGTGCAGGCTGTGCTGAAAAGCAGGCCAAATTTGCAACCCTCAACTATGATGGAAGTAAGTTCCAGGATACAAAATTATGAGTAAGGAATAACCTAACATTTTCTTTCCTGAATTTAAAGATTCAATTATTTCCCAAAACAGGTAAGTAGCAGCAAACCTTCCAGGCAAAGGTTGCCTTCAACATTTGTGTTCTTTTAGACTCACAGACAATGATTCAAAAGGGTAGCACAGTACCCCAGGAAGCCACCTGTCTGGCTTACCCCTTGTGACAGCCCTGATGCATACTTTTCCAAACCTTTTCTGATTATGTGCTACTGAAGTATGTCAAGTAACTTTGCCCCAGCATTTGTTGCAGTGAATAGCCCACTCCAGCCTTGATCCTGATCTGTCTCTGTTATCTACGGGACCCAGACCATTAAGTCTGTCCAGATTTGGTCTTATTTCCCAACTATTCTTTTGAATTGCCCAATGGTCAGTCAGGTAAGCACAGTTAGGAATAGGAAACATCTCAGTTCCACGCCAGAGATCTATTGGTAGAGGCCTTTCTGATCCCTTGTGATGCCTAGGATCAGTGTTACATATGTTTGTTTATTAAAAATTGTATATACCACCAAGCCAGGTGTAGATCTAAGCAGTTTACAATAATAACTTAAGGAAATATAAAAGAACCCCATAAATGTGATAGAAAAGACCTAACACAATCAAATCCAAAACACCCATTCTACTTAAAAAAATAAAACTGAACCATAGCTCTTAGGAAACCTCATACAGCTTACCCTTCTCATCTAATTAATGGAAAGTAAGTAGTGAAGTTGAATGCTTAGGGATAATGGGTATGGATGTTCCTTTGCTTTTTTCTTCTACTGTGGAAGGCTGTTTTACTCGATGGTCGTATTGGTGGTGATTCTTATAACATTCCTTGTGTGTAAAACAGCATGTCATCTTATCACTGTAGTGCAGAATAATGGATGTAAGTCATATTGAACCCGAGTTTGCTTGGGAAAATGTGGGATATTAATGTCAATAAATAAAACATGGAACCGAAATAACTATATATCAAATGCTAACTGAAAGAAGAAAATTAAAAAACGTCCTCCATTCTAATATACTTTGGTATATGTTGGAGCCCAGGGCAGAAACATGGGAAGGGGTCTCAAAGCCCACATACAGGCTATACCTTCTTCAGCTTCAGGCAGGCTTGGGGCCCTCTGTGGCTCTGGAACCAGTTTAATTGCCATGGTTCTCTTTTCACCCTCTCAAACCCCCCACCCCTAATACCAGCCTTGCCAGTTCCTATTTCGGGGAAGAAAGAACCAGAAACATGCTGATGTTGTCAATTAAGAGTTTGCATATAAAAATATTGCACAAGAGTTGCAACAGCTTGACAGTTGCACATCAGTTTACCCACAATTGGAGTTTATACTTAATACATATTCAAAAGGGTTTAAGCAAGCAGGAGAGGCTCCTTCCTGCTTAAACACTGATCAATGGGCTAGGAGGAACTATTCAGTGGCACCTAGCCAGGCAATGCCACTCAATACACTCTCTAATTGCCACGGTACTGTTCAGGTAGTGCTGGAGTGGTCTGGGGTTGTGGATCAGGGAGGAGCCAGCAGTTATGCAGGCACCAGCCATATTCAGTGATGGTGTCCACATATCTACATCGACACTGTCTTTGCCCTCTTAGCTGTGTGGGTGCTTGCACTGACTATTGGCTGGTACCTGAATAAGTTTTGGGTCTGCAGCTGACCTGGATATTCAGTGCAGGTGCCTGAACCATAGCTGCTAATAACTTGAAAACTGCTGACTGCTGCGGCTGAATATCAGGCAGTCACTTTCTACCTTAATGTGCTGTTTAGATCACTTTGCTGTTAAAACCCTTTAGTGTCCAATGTGCCCGTAATAAGCCATATGGGAACAGATTAATGGGAACATTGGACACTAAAGGGTTAAATTGAGACAGCTCACAATATATAAACCTGAAGTCCTAATCTGCATAAGACTTTTGCGGGAGCAACTGAGCATCTCAAGGGCAAAATGATGTCACAAAAGGATATTATTCCCTAGTGCTAAAACTGAAAGAGAATTATGCTAAATGTTTGGCTCTAGATTTGCCTAGCAAGGTTGATTCAGTTCTGGGATTACCTCTTTGCATGCAGAGTCTTGTTTAGTAAGAAATCAGAACTGCAAGTCCCCTACTTACATGGATGATGAGATAGAGCTGCCTGATCCTCCTCTCTTTCCTTTCTTTTATCTCATTTCCATGGTCTCTACTTTCTCTTTCTTCTTCTCCAT
Source organism: Microcaecilia unicolor (assembly GCF_901765095.1). Classification (NCBI taxonomy): domain Eukaryota; kingdom Metazoa; phylum Chordata; class Amphibia; order Gymnophiona; family Siphonopidae; genus Microcaecilia; species Microcaecilia unicolor. The sequence goes on from NC_044035.1 coordinate 226,713,104, forward strand.
CTCTTCCAGTAGAAGTGGCTGTCGGAAGGCCGGTGGGGATGGGAATATCTCTTTCAGTAATTCATCCTCCTGGAGTATAGGTTGTAGATCTCTTATGATTTTCCTCAGTTTTTCCAGCTCTGGATTGTATGTCACTACAAGCGGGATTCTGTCTGTGGATTTTTTCTTTTTGTACTGTAGCAGATTCTCCCTGGGTGTTTTGAGGGAGGAGGCAATATTCTTGGTACTGTAGCAGATTCTCCCTGGGTGCATACTTCCTACCCACCCCCCTCCTCCCACCCTGTCAGACTGTCATAGTAATGCTTGAATGTTTTCACTTATATACACTGTCAGCTAGCACATTTGCTTATTTCCGATCTGAGGAAGAAGGGCAACCTTCGAAAGCTAATCAAGAAATGTATTAAGTTATGTCCAATAAAAAAGGTATCATCTTATTTTCTTTTCCATGTTTTATTTTGTTTGATTTCTATTGATAACCTTAACAGTGGACTAACACGGCTACCACACTCCCCTATTAACCTACAAATGCACTCGACCTGCAGCCCCTCACTACCTCTCTACCCTCATCTCCCCTTACGGTCCTACCCGTAACCTCCGCTCTCAAGACAAATCCCTCCTTTCAGTACCCTTCTCCACCACCGCCAACTCCAGGCTCCACCCTTTCTGCCTTGCCTCACCCCATGCCTGGAATAAACTCCCTGAGCCCATACGCCAGGCCCCCTCTCTGCCGATCTTCAAATCCTTGCTCAAAGCCCACCTCTTCAATGTCGCCTTCGGCAACTAACCACCGTTCCTCTATTCAGGAAATCTAGACTGCCCCAACTTGACATTTCGCCCATTAGATTGTAAGCTCCTTTGAGCAGGGACTGTTCTTTTTGTTAAACTGTACAGCGCTGCGTAACCCTAGTAGCGCTCTAGAAATGTTAAGTAGTAGTAGTAGTAGTGGTTGGGGGCATAGGGACAAGGATTCAAAGGGGTGGTGTTGGACACTGGGATGGATATGGACACAAAATGATGATGTTTATTAAACATTGTTAATACGGGAGGCTAGGGACCCAGGGACGATACTGAAAAAGGTAGGAGATGATCACATGGGTGATCTTGGATATGGAGAGATAGGGATACAGAGGGGTCATGCAGAACTTAGGAGGAGGGATATGGACACAGAAGGGAGATGCTGAATATAGGGGATGGATAAAAGAGCACAGGAAAGGGAGATGTTGAACATGGGAGGAGGATAGAGACAGAGAGGGGAGATGGACATGGAGAAAGGAGAAATTTAATTGGACAGGAGACACTGGCAAGAGAGTTAAGAGAAGGCAGAGGAAAGCAGAAACCTGATACTGGGACCAATACAATAGAAAGCATAAATAAAATGACCAGATAAAGGTACAAAAATAATTTTATTTCTCTGTTTATTGATTAAAATATGTCAGTTTTTGGAATATACAGATGCCAGACCTGGTGTTAGACATGGGTGGAGCTCAGGGCAGAAATTTGGCAGGGGATCCCCTGGAGTGCGGGACACAGTGAGGGAGGGTCCGAAGGGAGGCGATCTGCTGCTTTCACATGGAGGTGACTGAGGCGCTGCCGATTTGACTGCAGGGGGCCCGGTCACGGTGGAGGACGGGGGGGGGGGGGCTATCTACAGAGCCGAGGGCAGGCAGGTGAGACCGGGGACTGCATTGCCGGCGGCCTGAGAGCAGGAGAGGGGAGCAACAATGGTAGGGATTGGGGGGGCGGCGGCCCCAGGGGGGGGGGGAATGCCAGGCCCAGCTCAGTCTCTCGGTGGCCCTGCCCATGCCCTCCCCCCAGAACTGCCATCTTCCACCTGCGCCCGCCTCCCCCTGAGAACCAGCATCTTCTACCTGTGCCCCCCCCCCCCCGCCGAGGTCCAGCAACTACCTTTATGCCTTTCCTCCTCTCCCTGAAGCTCTTTCAGCTTTTTCATTCAGTGCCAGCAGCATTGGCAATCTAGGCAGGCTGCTCCCTGAAGCTGTCTTCTGCAGTTTTGTATCAGAGCAAGTGGGAGCTGCAGAAAGAAAGCTTCCAGGATTGGCCTGCCTTGATCGCTGACACTGCTGGTACTTAATGGGAAGGTTGAAAGAGTGTTGGGGGAGAAGGAAATGAATAAAACGTTGGTGGACTTTGATGGGTGGGGGGTGCAGGTGAAAGATGACGGTTGGGGGGGGAGTGGCGGCGAGGTTAAAAGACTCCAGTTAAGGCGGAGGGCATGCGGTGCAGGTAGAAGATGCAGCATATCTCTGGGGTCCCCGCAGCACACCTGAGAAACAGCCACAGCACACTGGTTGAAAAATGTTGATACTTGAAACATTTAAGTTATGTTTACTGTATTAACAGTATTATGTATTCTTCCCATTTTTCACGCATATGAAAATAATGCTTTCTGTTAACACATCCCAGAATTCACAGCATGAGGCAGGGCACTGCCATTTTGAAGATGACAGCACCAGAAGCAGGAGCAATTGGGCATTGCTCCTGCTTCATTTAAGGTATAGGGTCTGGGGGGCCTAAGCAAGGGGGAAGGGGAAATGGGACTTGAAATACCGCCTTTCTGAGGTTTTTGCAACTACATTCACAGTGGTTTACATATATTCAGGTACTTATTTTGTACCAGGGGCAATGGAGGGTTAAGTGGGGTGGGGTCCCATTAGACTACATGTGAATTTTTTGAAGTGGGGGAAGGAGGGGGGTTACTAGACTAACAGGGAATTTTTTGGAAGTGGGGAAAGAGAGGGGGGTCACTAGATTACAGGTCAGTTTGTTGTTGGTTTTTTTTTTAGTATTTGCTCAAGTTAACATCCATGCTGAAACCATGTATGTATTGCTCAACCAGTAGAAACTGGTTAAATCTATAGTAATGCTTTCTGCATGGACCCATGAGTTCTTCTTTAGCTGCAGTTTGAACCATGATCAGCCCAAGGAGTGCAAAACTGAGCCAAGACTAGGAATGTGTGACCCCAAAAATAATGTTTTAATTAGCTTCCCATGTTTATAGGAACTTTTATTTTCTTTTGGGCTTTATTTTATTTATTTATTGGTTTCAGGAGCAACAGCGGGACTGTATGCTCTTTCCAAAGAGTATAACTGTTTCCTGATCGTGCATGCATTTCCCATGTCATAAAACAAATTCATATCCCTAGCTAGAAATGGAAATGAGGTTTTCTGTCTATAGAAAGCAATCACTGGCAATCCATATGGCCTTAGAGCTTCCACAGTTGTAGGATTCATTTTCTTGACTGTTCTCATTTACACTGTAATCACATATTCTTTAAGTCTGAGCCAAAGAAAGAAATTTAAATCCCTAGTTCCCAGAGTCCTTTCTAAGAGGCATATAGATTACTTTATTTGGTAGGTCATAAAACACAGTTTCAATTACCAGAATGTTATATGAGTGTCTTGGTTAGGAGGAGATATAATTCTGTATATATATCAGGAGAAAGCAATTAGTAAGGTCAGAAAGATAAAACAAATATTAAAGAGAAGCACAGCATTAAACCATGCTTGTTTTTACTCCAATTAGCATAGACCAGCTCAGCCAGAACAGCAGGATTCATGGCACAGGTTACGCTGTTCCCTTCCCTCCTCCTGTTGATAGGGAGCTTTAGATAGAACACTTTGGGTAAAGGCAGTTGAAAGCCTTTTGCAGAATTAACAAATACCTTTTTTGGTCCTAAAGAAGTGAAAGCATATTAATTTGAGTTAGGCCAAAAGCACTTCAAGAACTTTTCATACTCAAAAAATAGTGCCTGGGTCATACTGTTACAATTTTTTTCTTAGAACACATCAAAAGGATGGAGATGGAGACTAGTTCTTAGGGCATCCAGCAATGAGTTTTTGGTTATCACTGATTAGTGTGACCTCCTCGATTTGCCAGTCTCTCTGGGCCCATGCAGAAAGCTACTGCAGGCTGCAGCGGGCAGTTAACGAGCAGTCTACGTGCTTGTTATGCGCTGTATTATGCAGAAAGGGGTTTAGTGACAAAATTAACTCATGCACTAGACATCCGGACACATCATATTTAAATGCATGGTAAACAGCTAATCTGCAGCAATGCTGAAAAACTAATAGCCTGTGTGCTGATGTCTGCAGCATGAGAAGTTTACTACCAGGACTGATGCAGTATAGAAGGGTTAGAGGGAGTACCTGACCCAATACCCCTTGCCTCCAGTATTTTTCTACTTTGTTCCCTTGTAGTCTAGTGTCCTTCCCTCCACCCGAAACCGATTTGACCCCCTAACATAACAAAAAAGCCCCGGTAGTCTAGTGGCCTCCCACCCTCCCTCTTCCTCTTGCCCCCCTACATCGTAAATCCCTGGTAGTCTTGTGGACCCCCTCCCTCCTCTCAACCTGAGCCCTGTCCCCAATTTAGAAAAAAGAGATCCCTGGTGTGTAGCGGCTCCCAACCCTTCCCCAAGCCTTGGAGACGGATCAGAGTGTGGGAGGCCCCACTACACAGCAGGGACAATTTTATTTAATTCAGGTTTGCGAGGGTACCACTAGACACCAAGGACACCTTGGAGCCCTTTTACTAAGCCGTGTGTCTACGCACGCCCAATGCTTGCCAGAATGGAGTTACCGCCCGACTACCGCATGACTCTTGCAATAATTTCATTTTTGGCACTTGTCTGATATGCGTGTCTAAAAAATATTTTTTTATTTTCGGGCGTGCGTAACGACCGCACGCCAAATGGCATTTGTCGCACGTAAGTTATTACTGCCCAGTTACCATGTGAGTCTACTGCTAGGTCAATGGCTGGTGGTAAGGTCTCAGACCCAAAATGGACACGTGACAATTTTCATTTTGCCACACATCCATTTTCGGAAAAAAAAAGGCCTTTTTTACAGGTGCGCTAAAAAATGGACCGGCGCACGCCCCAAACCCGTGCCTACTCTACTGCAAGCCATTTTTCAGCATGCCTTTGTGAAAAGACCACTTTATTTTTAGTGAGGAAGGTGCATTAGCTAGAATCATGGGGGGGGGGGGGGGGTCGGGTCAGGCTGGTTTATTGCTGGTTGTTTTCTTTTTTTCAAATGTCTCTGTACCTGTCAGTGTGTGAGCCAATCACCTCTCAAGCACTGACAGAAATAATGACATTTCTTAATGAGCTGTGGATTACGTCTGAGATTTTAACATGGTAGTAATTTGCATGATTCAGTGGTGTAGAGGCCCACCCAGTAACAGCATACCTATGATGTGTCTGGCAGGGATCCCCAAGCCCCACCAGCCGAAAACTCCTAACAACTGACCCTCCTGCATACCTTGTAAATAGCAGATCTTCATCTGCAGTGAGCAGTGACTGATACATACTGCTTGCACTGACCCCACAGCGTTCCCTCTGATGTATTCCCGCCTATGCAAAAACAGGAAGTTGCATCAGAGGGAAGGCTATGGGGCCAACATGAGCAGCATGTACTAGTTGCTGCTCGTTGATGGTGAAAATCTGCTATTTAAAAGGTATATGTGTTTGGTAGGGGGGGATATTTGAGAGACCATATAGCATGCAGGCAAGAGAGGGAGAGATCAAATCACTTGTGGGACAAGGTGGACTTCTTCTGCCCACCAATCTTGGGCCCAGACCCACCCAAAATTGGGTATCTGGCTACGCCCCTGGCATGATTATTGACCATTGCATTCCGCGACCAGTGTTTTGTGCGGAAACTCTGGTAGAAGCCATGCAGTCAGTGGCTCTACTGTGTGGCTTTCTGCGTGTGCTCCTCTGTACCTCTTGTCCTCTATATGAGAACTGGGTAATAAAAGTGATAGCATTCAGCCTTCCCTTTTATTATTTTGGAAGCTTTAATGGAGTCTGGCTGCCAAGAATGTAATGCCACACCACTTACTGTGTTCATATTTCTGAAGCACCACCCTATAACATACACTGAGATCCTGTTTAGAAGAGGAATGCTTCTTATATTCACATTATTGCTAGTCTTACTAAAAAGAAGTCTTGGGTTTTTATTAACCTTGCATTGGGGACTGTTAATTTAAAGTAGGTAAAAATCTGAAAGTCAAAGGGGAAGGTATAATTGTGTAACCCTGGGGCTGTCCTATTCACACTGCAGGAGACTAGCCCCCATACACCTTCAGGTTTCTGGATTTTGTTTTGGGCTAAGCACTCCAGTACCTGGTACCTTAATTCACAACTCTGTAATACAAAAGTAACTGGGATATGGGAGAGAAACCTTTTAGGTCAGAGCTGTCTTCCTAAAAACATGCAGCATGATGCCTATGTCCTAAGTGAATAATTGAATTTCATTACTGAGCGATATGTGCTTGAAATGCAGTCAGAGCAGCTGATTATTAGCACATTCATCCTTAAAAACAGAGAGTTTGCTTCTTTTCCACTTGTACAGTTCATCATTCCTACTCTGATGAGTTGTGCATCATATCACATTGTAGGAAGCAGCTGTAGTCAGCAAAATTCAGGATCAATGAATTGAGATCTGCTTAAAACGGAATGCAGCCCTTTCACAAAATCATTTCTGTTCAGTGGTAGATGTATTATTGCAATAATCTCTCTTTTTCTACAGTGCTCTGCAGGGAAAAATAAATAAATGTTCCTGAACCAAGCAACCATGTGATGAAATCATTGTCATGGTAGTCATTAGGGGTGCAGAAATACTCAGCCATGCTACATAGTCACTACTGCTAGAGGTTCACTTAGCTGTTCTCCAAGTTCACTGCCAATAGTAAATGATGCAGAAACACTGTGAAATTCTTCTACAATGGCTTGAATTTTAAGTGATCCCTATTATTTTGTGACATACATATTACTCAGTGACACCCTTTTGGATGATCGCAAATATGTATACCCGTCTATATTTCCTGCCTTTACAATTACCAAGGTGAGCTATGTGTGGGCAGTGTGGCCGCACAAGGTGCAGGGGAGGCGGGGGCTCCAAAATTGTGTCCTGTCCATTGCCTTCCTTGCTTGGCTGTGACACATTGGATTGGATAGGAGCTCTAGGGGAGTGTTGCACGGGGCACATTTTTGGCTCAGGATGGTCCTGGGTGTAAGATTGTTTTATTTTATATCTGCTAGATTAATCTCTACATGTGATATGCCCAGTACTCATGATATTATGCTATGGATATAATGTTAGTTTATGATCGGGACCCCTAGTTTCCTTAATTCCAGAGCAAGGAATCCAAACAGAGACATTGATAGGTACTCAGATGGTTTAGGGCTCGGGTACATAAGCAGAACCAGACCTAGGAGTGGCATCCTGGGGACAGTCCACTCTGAAAATTTAGGCTATTTGACTCTTTCCAATGTGAACAAAGGAGCCTGTTCCTTCCAGGTGCCTTTTTTCTAATGCAACACTTAGTTTCGTTAGTTAGCTAAATAGCATCATCCTAACATAAGAACACAGAATAGCCATACTGGTTCAGACTAATGGTCCATCTTATCCAGTATCCTGCTTCCAACAGTCACAATCACAAGCACCTGGCAGAAACCCAATTAGTAGCAACATTCCATGCTACCATGTCCTTCTCAGTAACAGACTATGGCCTTTTCCAAAACGTTTTTAAACCCAGATGAACTCTCAGACAAAGTCTGTGTACATTGATTTGCCAGCCCTTAGGCCCATCCCTGCCCATAGGATCCCAAACAATAATTAACATCAACAATCAGTATGCTGTCCACCAATCAGCCACCCTTCCCCCCTAATTTCCTTGGTCATGTCCCAGCTGCCCTCAATCAGCCATTCCTCCAGCCAGCCAACCACCACATCATTTTATGCTGCTTTTTTTTTTCATTTTCAAAGCAATATTCCATCTTTCTAGATTTATACCCTCCACTGTCTGAAAAATATAATTCTTTAGCCTTTAGTCTCACTCTTTTTGAGATGTCAACCAGGCCTCCCAGCTAGCAAGCAAGCAAGCCATCCCTTCCCCACCTTCCAAGCACCCAGCCCTCCGTCCACCCCAGCCAACCTCTCAATCCCCACTCACCCCTTCTCTCACCTTGCTCACTACCAGTGTTGCCATGGCAGCCCCCAGAAAAGCTATTGCTTTCTAGCATCACATGGCTTTCTGTGTCTGAACTCCCTCACTGTTCTTCCAATCTCATGAGAAATATGGAGAAATCTGGGCACTGTGTGGCTCAAAGTGACTGAAAGCCATGTAATACCAGAAAGTAACATCTGTTTCAGAGGTGGTGCAGGCAGTGAGCAAGGAATGAAATTCAGGATGCTAGCATATTCAGGATATGGCCCCCATGTACAATTGCCTAGTAATATTTGGCTGCAAAATTTGACCCTTTAGGAACTCGGAAGCAGGCTGGGGAGATGGACAGGTCACCCTTCTCTTCCTGATTCCCCATACCTTTGCCTAGTCAGAACTCCAGTGCTGATCTGGGCCAGTTAGAGAAAGAGGAGACTATTATTGTCTTAGGACACATCCTCCTCCTCTTGTGCCACTGGGGCCTAGTTTATACTTTGAACTCATTCAAATCACAGGTTAGGATCTGTCAACAGAAAAGGAGACATGGTTTGAGGCTCAGTTGCCTGTCAGCATATGGAAGGAGCAGAAGTGAAAAAAATTGAAGGAAGGAAGAAAGGACAGCTGGAGAGAGTGAGTAGGGACTGGCAGTGAGAGAGGGTATCAGCTAAAGTTTATATTTGTATGAAAGACAATGAGAGGGAATCAGCATCAGGGGTGTGTAAGAGATAGAAATTGTTGCTGTAAGGTGTGTACACATGGGGGGGGAGAAGGTACACGGCATTGTGGTGGGAGTATGAAAGAGGACCAGGATGAAGAACAAAAGCGTTGCCATACTGGGAAAGACCAAAGCTCATCAAGCCCAGTATCCTGTTTCCAGCAGTGGCCAACCCTGGTCACAAGTTCCTGGTAAGATTCCAAAGAGTAAAACAGATTATATGCTGCTTATCCTAGAAATAAGAAGTGGATTTTCCCCAGGTCCATCTATATAATGGCTTATGAACGTTTAGCAAAAAAACAACACCAGGAAATTCTGAAACCTTTTTAAACCCTGCTAAACTGACTGCTTTTACCATATTCTCTGGCAACAAATTCCAGAGTTTAATTACACGTTGAGTGAAGAAATATTTTCTCTGATTTATGTTAAATTTACTACTACTACTTAGTAATTCCATTGCGTGCCTCCTAGTCCTTGTATTTTTAGAAAGGGTAAACAAGCGATTCACGTCTCCTCAGCCATCTCTTCTGCAAGCTGAAGATCCCTAGCCTCTTTAGCCTGTTCTCATAGGGAAGTCATCCCATCCCCTTTATCATTTCTGTTGCCCTTCTCTTTATCTTTTCTAATTTTGCTCTATCGTTTTTGAGATGTGGTGACCAGAATTGTACATAATTTTTGAGGTACGGTCACACCATGGAGCGATACAAAGGTATTGTAATATTCTCATTTTTATTTTCCATTCCTTTCCTAATAATTTCTAACGTTCTATTTGCTTTCTTAGCTGCCACTGCACACTGAGCAGAGGGTTTCAATGTTACAGTGATGACATCTAGATCCTTTTCTTGGGTAGTGACTCACTAATGTGGAACCTTGCATCAAGTGGCTATAGTTTGTGTTCCTCTTTCATACATGCATCACTTTGCACTTGCTCACATTAAATGTCATCTGCCATTTGGATGCCCAATCTTCCAGTCTTGTAGAATTAGAATTTTTTTATTTATACACCACCTTTATCTAATGCAGATATACAGAAAATACACATAATAAAGGTCCCCTCTTGTGATTTAACAACTTTGAATAACTTTGTGTCATCAGCAAATTTAATTACCTCACTAGTTATTCCCATTTCTAGATTATTTATAAATATGTTAAAAAGCATCAGTCCCAGCAAAGACCCCTGGGGAACCCCACTATCTACTCTTCTCCATTCAGAATACTGACCATTTAACCCTACTTTCTGTCTTCTATCTTTTACCAGTTATTAATCCACAATAGGACACTATTCCTATCCCATGACTTTTTTATTTCTTGGTGTTGGTGATACATATGAAAATGACAAATATGGAAATGCAGCTAGGCATCTGAATATTAGAATACTGAATTATCCACACATTTTTTTCTATATCACCTGAAGATTTGTTTTATAGATATTTAAAGAGTTATTGAAGTTTCTGGAAAATTCTCCAAGATTGAACAGTGTTTACATTCTGACAGTTAAGGAGGACAGAAGATCTGATCAGGCTGCTGACTCAACATTGGATGTCACTGGTTTGTTGGAAACGTCTGGAGATTTTGTGAACAAACTACATTGCTACAAGTACTACCTTTTGTCTTTGAGTAGGATAAAGATTTTATCATGCGTTTATATTTTCACTATCAGAATTTGGAATTTTTTGGTTCAAAAGTTCTTATTTTTCCTGATATGAGTAAAAAGACCCAAGAAAGAAGGAAACAGTTCCTGACCATGCAGCAGGAGATTCTTTCCCTGGGTGCAAACTTTTTTTTTTTCATTTTCCATGTAATTGTATGATACAATTGCAAGAAGCTTCTTTTAAAATTTTATGAACCATCCCAATTAATTATGTACCTTCATTCAGAGTACAGTATCAGCCACGTTGGGTCCAGTACATGTGAGTTAAGTTTAGGGAGGTTATGTTTAGCCCAAGCTTATGGCAGTTAATTTCTTGTGTATGTTTCTTACTTTGCCTATTCTCTGAGTTTATTCTTCTTGGAACTCTCTTTATTGTAGTTTAAGATTTCCTTATTGCCTTAGAATTGGTATTTTGTTACTTTGAGTTATTGCTTTATTTTTGGAAAATTTCTATATAAAGAATTTGGTTGATTCATTTTGTAAAATGCAGAAAGATCAAATTTTAAAAATGTGAAGGGGGAGGATCCAGATCTTGGACTCCCAGCTCCCTCCTTTTGCATATTGGTTGGGCGCTCCATGTAGATCCTCCACTTTTGAAACAAACAAAAAAAAATCCATTACCGTCTTTCCTGAAATAGGACAAAGAAACTGTTGATCTCCATCCCCTTCCTGCAGCAGTCTTGTCAACACTTCAAATAATTTCTCAGGCTTTTAGTGACTAAGGATTGAATCATAGTGGATTAGTAGATTTTCTTATCTTGAAAATTATTGTATTTAGTCATAGTTTGTTTCTAACTTTTCCTGTTCTCTGCAGTGGGGAAATTCCTCCAAGATTGCTCTAATCTCTGAATGTCTCTCTTCTTTGATTTTAGTTCTGGAGAGTACCAAATGGATTTTTTAGTGCTACCCACTTTAACCTTCTGTTTAGGGGCAGTCTCATCTAAAATATTTTCCACTTTATTATCCCATTCTGAAACTAGGTGATATACCAATGGCAGATGTTATTCTAATCTATTTTCATCTATCTATCAATAAATTCCTTGATCTCCATCCTCCTCCTGCTTAGCTTCTAACTAGGGCTGCATTTTGATTAAAATTTTAATCACTATTAATCGTGCAATTAAAGGTATGTTATTTATTTCCCACTGCAGCTCCTTGTGATTCTGGGCAAGTCACTTAACCCTCCATCGCCAATCACAAGAGTTGCAATAGGAAAATAAAACCCACACTCGCCAATCACAAGAGTTGCAATAGGAAAATAAAACCCACACCTTTAATAGCGATTACAAATTTTAATCAAAATGAAGCCCCCCCCCCCCCAAAAAAAAAAATCAAAGAATACAAAGTAATGAAAACATAAGAAGTACAAATTGAAAAATTACAAATTAAAGAATCTTAAACATCATGCAGAATAACTATAAACAGCCTTACAGTTTTCACAGCCTGCCTCAGAAAAACAACCCTACTTCCAACATTGGGAAGCCACTGCTTTCGTTGGGAACGATACTTTGTTACTAAGGGATCTTCTATGATCTTCAAATTTGTGTTTTCTGTTTATCTCAGAGACAAGGCTTACAGAAGTCAATAGTCTGATACTGCACCAGTTATATCCTCCTGGTTATGATCTACCAGTGGCGTAGCCACAGGTGGGCTTGGGTGGGCCAGGGCCCACCCATTTATGGCTCAGGCCCATCCAACAGTAGTATATGTTTAGTGGTAACTGGTGGGAATCCCAAGCTCCGCCAGCTGAAGATTTGCCCCTGATGGTAACAAAAACGCTACTCTCCATGACACCGGCACCTGCGCATGCTCAGTTTTCAGTGCATTAATGCTGCCAAGGTGGAAAGAAGCATTTTCCCGCCAGCTGAGATTTTTTTTTTTTTGGAGGGGGGGAGAACACTTGGTGCCCACCCCAGTGGCGTTCCTAGGGGGGGGCGGTGGGGGCGGTCCGCCCCGGGTGCACGCCACTGGGGGGATGCCGCGTGGGCCTGTTCTCCGTTGGTCCATGCTTCTTCTCTGCCCCGGAACAGGTTACTTCCTGTTCCGGGGCAGAGAAGAAGCATGGACCAACGGAGGGCAGGCGCACGCGGCACCCCCCCCCCCAGCGGCGTGCACCCAGCGGGGGGGGTTCCTTTGTGGGGGTGTCCTTTCGCCGGGGGGGGGGTCTGCGCTGCATCGGGGGGGCGATCCGCCCCGGGTGCCAGCCCCCCCAGGAACGCCACTGGCCCACCCAATTCTTGCCGAGGCCCACCCAAAATCTGTTGTCTGGCTACGCCCCTGTGATCTACTTCACTCTCCAAGACATGGAAAAAAAAGGGGGTAGGCGTCCACTCATTTTAAAGAGTTTCATGTCTCCCTAGTAAGTTCAGACTACTACTACTGTTGATAACTTATGTCAGATATGTCCTTCTGCTCAAGATTTAGCTGACTATTTCGCTAACAACATTACTTAAATACAGTCTGGTCTATCTAAAAGTAATCCGCCAGAGGAAAATGGAATACACTCTGATTCAGGATCAAGCACTTGTTTATGTCCAATTCAGGAAATTAAGGTGGATCAGACATGGAACATTTTCCAACTGTTGTCACTTGATGTAAAATCAATGTTGCTAAAATGTTCACGCTCGCATTGTTTCCTTGACTATTGCCTGGAATTTCTTCATCAATCCATCCCAACTGAGGTAGTTCAATGGCTGATGGATAGACTTAATGGACTACTAGAACCAAGCTCTCTGCTTTTAGATATAGGCAAAATCATTATTACACCTCTGCAGAAGGACTCAGAATTAGATATAACCAACTGCAAATTATAATTCAGTGACCAATTTCCCTCTTTACTGAAATACTAGAAACCTAGGTTAGCAAACAATTTTCCAATAACATTTTTTTTTTACTTTTATAAGATAATACAGCAAAGTAACCAATTGGACAATTTCTCCATTACAAATACTAAATTGCTAAATGTTGTTACAGTTATTCTTTTATCCCCATCCCACCCTCTTCCCTCCCCAAACTTAACCGCTACCCTCTAGTATCTCAGCTGGTCTCAATTCGGTTTCAGAGCTACAGATAGTACAGAAACCCTGCTGCATGCTTTAATAACATACATTAAACAATATTCATATAAGGGGAACCAGGTATTACTACTTCAGGTCAACATTTGTCAGTGTATGATGCAGTAGATCATGTAATGCTTCTTGATTAGCTGGACCAGATAAGAGAAACAGGATTGATCTTTAAGTGGTTTATCAAATTTCTTTCCAACTGAAGCTATTCTGTTAAACAAAATACGCAACTTTCCACCTATTGGTTTCTGAAATGTGGGGTCCCCCAGAAATCCCTGCTTTCTCCCATTTTGTTTAATTTCTTCTTGTCCTCCCTTGGCTCAGTACACCTGGGATTAGGTGAATTACTATTATCCTATGCTGACGACATCCTGCTTCTCCTACCGTTGACCTCCTCACATCAAGACCTAATTCAATCTGTAACAACTGGGATGAGTGCTATCCAGACTTTGGCTTTAGCAAACAAACTAAAACTGAATATGCAAAAGACCAAGATCCTGTGGTTCCAGAATGAAGGATTTGAGGTCCCAACTTCAACAACATAAGCACTGCCATACTAGGAAAAAAACCAAGGGTCTCCGACAGTGGCCAATCTAGGCTTCAAGAACCCGGCAACCCCCCCCCCCCCCCCTCCCCACCCCACAAAAAAAAAAAAAACTTAATTTTTAATAATGTTCAATGGACTTTTCCCTCAGAAATCTGTCCAAACCCCCTTTAAATTTCATAAGGCCCGCTGCTGTCACTACATTTTCCGGCAACAAGTTCCAGAGTCTAACTACACGCTGAGTAAAGAAAAACTTTCTCCTATTTGTTTTAAATCTACCATAGTCAAGCTTTATCTTGTGTCCCCTGGTTTTGTTGTTGCTTGAAAGTGTAAACAAACGCTTCACATCTGTCCACTCTATTCCGCTCATTATCTTGTAGACTTCTATCATATCTCCCTTCAGCTGCCTTTTCTCCAAGCTGAAGAGCCCTAACCTTCTCAGCCTTTCCTCTTAGGGAAGTCGTTCCATTCCCTTTATCATTTTCATCGCCCTTCTCTGCACCTTCTCTAATTCCTTTATATCTTTTTTGAGATGCGGCGACCAGAATTGGACACAATATTCTACGTGCGGTTGCACCATGGAGCGATACAACGGCATTATAACGTCCTCGTGTTTGTTTTCCATCCCTTTCCTAATAATACTCAACATTCTGTGTGCTTTCTTAGCCGCCGCAGCACACTGAGCAGACGTTTTTGTCTTATCAATGATGACTCCCAGATCCCTTTCTAGGTCTGTGACTCCTAACACGGAACCTTACATGACATAGCTGTAATTCAGGTTCCTTTTACCCACATGCATCACTTTGCACTTGTCAGCATTGAACTTCATCTGCCACTTGCACACCCAATCTCCCAGTCTCGCGAGATCCTCCTGTAATCTTTCATACTCCTCCTGCGACTTGACGACCCTGAATAGTTTTGTGTCATCTGCGAATTTAATTACCTCACTAGTTACTCTCATCTCTAGGTCATTTATAAATATGTTAAAAAGCAGCGGTCCCAGCACAGACCCCTGCGGGACCCCACTAACTACCTTCTCCATTGAGAATACTGACCATTCAGTCCTACTCTCTGCTTCATATCTTTCAACCAGTTCTTAATCCATAGTAATACCCTACCTCCGATCTCATGACTCTCCAGTTTCCTCTGGAGTCTTTCATGAGGCACTTTGTCAAACGACTTTTGAAAATCCAGATACACAATATCCACCGGCTCCCCATTGTTTGTTCACCCCCTCAAAAAATGCAGTAGATTGGTGAGGCAAGACTTCCCTTCACTAGATCTGTGCTGACTTTGTCTCATGAGCCCATGTTTTGTATGTGCTCTGTAATTTTATTCTTAACTAGTAAAAAAGGCCCATTTCTGACACAAATGAAACGGGCGCTAGCAAGGTTTTCCTCGGAGTGTGTATGTTTGAGAGAGTGTGTGTGAGAGTGACTCTGTGAGAGAGAGAGAGAGAGAGAGAGAGAGTGAATGTGCGAGTGTGTGTGTGTGACAGAGAGAGAGTGAGACTGGGTGCCAGTGTGTCTGTGAGAGAGAGTGTGTGTATGTGAGAATGAGAGTGTGTGCCAGGGGCCCCCCTCTCTCCTCCCTTCCTCCGTTCCAGGGTCGTTCCCCCCCTTCCTCCCTCCCTCTGAGTTCCAGGGTCATCGTCCCCTCCCTCCGAGTTTCAGGGCCCCTCCCTCCCTTCGAGTTTCAGGGTCGTCCCCTCCCTCCATTTCAGGGTTATCCCCTCCCTCCGAGTTTCAGGGTTCCCCCTCCCTCCGAGTGTTCTTCCCGCTACGCTATGGGCACCTGATGAGCCGGCGGCGGGTGCGGCTCCTGATCGCTGCGGCCTAGCTGCTGCCACCCGCCCTGCTCTTTCCCATCGCCATCCCCGGCGGCACCGTGATCTGCATCTACTTCTCGCGGGCCTCGCTGCTCTGTAACCCGGACTACGCCAGCAACGTGCCCTTCACACTGCTGCTGACGGCACTAATCTTCTTCCCCTGCTTGACCGACATGACTAATGGGCGCCTTTTTTCCCGGGTTCTGATGTGGATGTCATAATGGGTACGGTGACATCAGCCTGTGCTACAGAGCCTAGCAGTCCAACTCCGAAGAAGTCACGAACACAGGCAGCAAGACCAATAGAACGTTGGAGGTGAGAATTATTATATAGGATAATAGCCTTTACCATTTTGCCCGGTACCGACGTCAGACTCACTGGTCTATAATTTCCCGGATCTCCTCTGGAACCCTTTTTAAAAATCGGCGTAACATTGGCTACCCTCCAGTCTTCCAGTACCACATCTGATTTTAGGGATAGATTGCATATTACTAACAGTAGCTCTACAAGTTCATTCTTCAGTTCTATTAATACTCTGGGATGAATACCATCCGGTCCTGATGATTTACTACTCTTCAGTTTGCAGAACTGACCCATTACATCCTCCACGTTTAAAGTGAATTCATTTAGTTTCTCCAACTCATCTGCTTCAAATACCCTTTCCGGCACCGGTATCCCTCCCAAATCCTCCTTGGTGAAGACCAAAGCAAAGAATTCATTTAATTTCTCCGCTACGGCTTTGTCTTCCCTAATCGCCCCTTTAACACCACTTTCGTCCAGCGGCCCAACTGATTCTTTAGCCAGCTTCCTGCTTTTAATGTATCTAAAAAAATTTTACTATATATTTTCGCTTCTAACGCTAACTTACTTTCACAGTCCTTTTTAGCCCTCCTTATCTTCGCTTTGCATTTTGCTTGGCATTCCATATGTTTTATCTTAATATTTTCAGTTGGTTCTCTTCTCCATTTTCTGAAGAATTGTTTTTTGGCTTTAATGGCTTCCTTTACCTTACTGCTTAGCCACGCCTGCTGACGTTTGGTCTTTTTTCCTTTTTTTCTAATACGCGGAATATATTTGTCCTGTACCTCTACGATGGTGTTTTTGAACAGCATCCACGCCTGATGCAAGTTTTTTACCCTGCGAGCTACTCCTTTTAGTCTTTTTTTCACCGTTTTTCTCATTTTATCGTAATCACCTTTTCTAAAGTTAAACGCTAGTGTATTTGATTTCCTAAGTTAACTTCCTTCAATGCCAATTTCAAAACTGATCATATTATGATCACTGTTATCAAGCGGCCCTCGCACCATTACCCCCCGCACTAGATCATGAGCTCCACTAAGGACTAAGTCTAGTATTTTTCCTTCTCTTGTCGGCTCCTGAACCAGCTGTTCCATGAAGCTGTCCTTGATTTCATCAAGAAATGTTATCTCCCTTGCATGTACCGATGTTACATTAACCCAGTCTATATCCGGATAATTGAAATCACCCATTATTATTACATTGCCTATTTTATTCGCTTCCCTAATTTCCTTTAACATTGCTGCGTCTGTCCGCTCGTCCTGGCCAGGTGGACGGTAGTACACTCCTATCACTATTTTTTCCCCTTTTCATGTGGAATTTCAATCCACAAAGATTCCAATAGGGGTTTTGTATCCCGCAATATTTGCAGCCTATCTGAGTCAAGGTTCTCATTAATATACAGTGCTACCCCTCCTCCAATCCTATCTACTCTATCACTATGATATAATTTGTAGCGCGGTATGACTGTGTCCCACTAGTTATCTTCCTTCCATCAGGTCTCCGTAATGCCTATAATATCCAATTTTTCATTGTGTGCAATGTATTCCAGCTCTCCCATCTTATGTCTCAGGCTCCTTGCATTTGTGTATAGACATTTCAATGCATGCTTGTTGCTCAGTTTTATATCCCGTTTAATACATGGCATTATTAATATGTTATCCTGTGTCTGGTTATTATTAATTTTACTTAAGGCCATCTAATCCACTACAGTTTCTTTGACATCCTTACTTACAAGGAACTTATTCTTCCCTTGAACCATGCACTTTTGAGCGACTGTCGTCTCCCCCCCCTCTCCCCCCGTTTCTAGTTTAAAAGCTCTTCTAGTTCCTTTTTAAATGTTGACGCCAGCAGCCTGGTCCCACTCAGATTGGAATAGGCTCTCCCTTCCCCAGAATGCTGCCCAGTTCCTGACAAATCCAAAACCCTCATCCCTGCACCATCGTCTCATCCACGCATTGAGACTCCGGATCTCTGCCTGTCACATTGTCAAATGATAGAACCTTCGCAGTTGAATCTGATGCCAGATTGCTAGGGGTCTTTCTTGACTACTTCTTAACATTTTAATCCCATATTAACCAATTATGGAAGAAAACATTGTTTAAAATGAGACAAATGAGGCAACTATGTCTAGTTTGGTCATTCTTCAATCAAAAAGCCTTTGCACTGTTGGTTGAAATGCTGATCCTACCACATCTGGACTACGGTAATGTTTTATTTCTTGGTTTTAAATCCCATCAGAAAAAAACTGCAAATTATACAAAACACAGAGGCAAGGCTAATTTTCAAACTGAATAGATATACTAGCGTTTTGTCTTATCTTATCAAACTGCACTGGCTACCCATAGTTGAAAGAATCAAGTTTAAAGCTGCTTGTCTAGTTTTTCAAATTTTACACGTCATCACATCTGAACTGTTGATTAATGTCTCATCATTATGGTTTGATGCAACAGACTGAAAGAACAACTAATTTTAGTATCACTGTTCTATAAGGGAATCCGATTTTAGAAGATCTTTGGTTCTCTCTTCCTTATATTATGAGGGGTCCTATACCACTAAGCCGTGGTAAAAAGTGGCCTGCGGTGGTGTATGCATGGGTTATGGGCACACACAGAATTATTTTTCAGCGTGCCTGTAAAAAAGGCCTCTTCCCCCCCCCCCCCCCCCCCGAAAATGGATGTGCGGCAAAATCAAAATTGCCGCATGTCCATTTTGAGTTACAGACCTTAGCGCCAGCCATAGACCTAGCAGTAAAGAATTTTTGCGGTAATGACCTATGCACGTGAGCGCGCCAGAAAATAAAAAATATTTTTCAGACATGCATAGTGGATGCACGCCAATAATTAAATTACCACAAGAGCCACGCGGTAGTTGGGCGGTAAGTCCATTTTGGCGCACATTGGGCTCGCGTAGATGCTTAAGTGGCTTAGTAAAAGGGGCCCTGTGTTTCTTTAAGGAACTCTCTGCCTCTCGCTGTTAGATCAGAGATTAGCTACCGTATCTTTCCGAAGAGGTTAAAAGCTTTTTTTTTAAGTTTTAGAAGAGGTTAAAGCTTTTCCAAAGCCTGCTGCATAACAACCGTTACTACTTTTATATCCTTTAACTGTCTTTAGGTATGTCAGATGACTCTCCTCTATTACTCTTACATTCTCTAGTGACCTATAAGATTACATTCAACATATGTTCCGCCTTTCAGATTGCATTCAACCTATGTTCCACCTATGATATAAACCGCACTGAACCCAGAAAAGGGGATTTGAGTGGTATACAAGATTTGTTTTGATTTTTGCTTTCCCATTTGCATGTACACCTCTCTCACTAATAAGCAAGGAAACCTGTAGCTCATCAGTATCAAGAATTTGCTCACAGTAGTGAAGTCCCAGAAAAGAGGGATTTATTTTAAAAGTTATTTTCTCTAGTACTACTACGTTGAAGCTGGTTTCTATAGGCCTGAGGGTAAGGCTTCTGCAAAATAACAAGGCATGAGTGTGTATGGGATGTTGGATGTGTGAGAGAGAAAGTGATCTGGAAAAACTACCTGTGCCCTTTAACCTTGAGACAAAAGTGAATAGCTAGGGCTCTAAGTTAAGGATCTCAAATAATGTTTTTATTTTTAAATTTCTTTATTAATTTTGATTTAAACAAAGATAACACTCTTTGAATGATACATCAAATGTTTTTAAATAACAACTTTAAAGTAAATTATTCCAGATATTAAATTCCTAAAGGAATTTATACAAACATTGATTTTCAGCAGTCCACAAATTAGAGAGAGTCCAATTGTCACCAAAGGAAGTTGGTTAAAGTGGAAATAATTGAAATTTAAAGTTAGAGCAGGCGGTTTCTAAATTTACATCTTGACTATAATTCCAACATTTATTTGGTCAGTTCTTTTTTCCCATGCATAAGTAAGAATCTAGACAATTGTTCAGGTTCATAAAATATATATCTATTATTCTTGAAAAAAATTAAACATTTGCATGGAAACCTTAATTGAAAAATAGCTTCTATTTCCACTGATTTCTGCTTCAATTCCAGAAATTTCTTTTTCCTTTGCTGAATCCATTTAGAAATATCTGGGAACATCAAAATCTTATCTCCCATAAACTGAGGCTGTAAATTCTTAAATCAAATAATGTTTTTTTGTTTGTTTGTTTTTTTAATAGTTTGCCCAAGTAAACCCTTCCCCTATAGAAAGAATAACCTGAAATAAGCCAGGAAGCTTACCCTATAGAAAGAATAACCTGAAATAAGCCAGGAAGCTAGACTCACTATTTGAGTTGTTTGAGTTTAGAGTAGTAGGACATGGTTCTAAAGTCCACACTGGAGCAGGCGTGAAGCAAAGGGTCCAACAAGCAAGAAGACGGAAGACTCAAGAAAGACCACAGTTACTACAGATAAGTGTACGCATACACCTGGTAGTGAAGACTCAAATCCATAAGGGTCTGAAAGACAAAAATTGAACACAGAGTCATTTCTTAGAAAAAAAAAACTATTTTCTTTAGAGAAAGTTAACAGTAAAAAGACATTAATTGACTAGAAATACTTATCTGATATTCTGGTTCCTGCCTAGTTTCTGACGGGAAAGTTTGGTTGCATCTGTAAAAGAAAACGTGGTATATATGGGAAACATTGAAAGTGAACTTGTTCAAAGCAATTAACAATTTGTTTAATTAAAAATTCCCTGACTTGTTAAAAATAAACAAACAGAAAAGTGGGCACAAAACCAGGAGTCCCAGAGACTGGATCATAGTAAAGCTAAAACCAAATTTAGATTTATATATCAATTAATTTTTATGTTATGTCAAATGTTTATTTTTACTGTTTTTATTTGTAGACTCCTGATGCAGGCCTTTTGGCCGAAACACAATGGTTGTGTCGAGTCAAATATACTAATTAATAAAATTTGGTTTTAGCTTTACTGTGATCCAGTCTCTGGGACTCCTGGTTTTGTGCCCACTTTTCTGTTTGTTTTACAAAGTATCCGTGGGTCTTCTTTGAGTTCTCCACGCTTTGTGAATTCTCTATTAATATTTGTTAAAAATAAACACCATTTATTGTTGTAGCATCTGTCTGGTTCCTGACTCATTATCGTTTTGGTTTCCTTCCATCCTTTTGGTTTTGAACTAAAAGAAATAGTTAATCTAATGTACCCTGTTATCCAGCAGTGTTTAGTTATTTGAGGTAAGCGGCCAATTGAAATACAGCCAGTGGTATTTGGTAAAGACATCAATACAGGACTGAATCATCAGTTGATTGCAGTTAGATCAGGCAGTGCAGTTGTTATTCAAATGGCGTGCCTGTGGCAGTAAGAAGGAGGTGGCCACTGATGTCAACAGTCCTTAGCTCTGCCCATCTCAGAAGCAAAGGAAACCTTGCCAGCTGTCAGTCTAAAGTAAGCTGTGTCTTGTCTTGTCAGTCTGATTTGCATCTTTTACTTTGTAACAGTAAGAAAAATTTGAGAACTGCTGAAAATAAGTGAAGAATAAGAAATGTCTCCATTTTATTTTCTGTTGCCAAGTCATTTGGTTATAATGTATGTCCCTGTTACACAAATCTCAAGGTCTCATGCCGAAGCTGGCAAATGCATTAAATAGATCAATGCCTTCATATTATCTTATAGTTTTGTTTTTTTCAAGTAAATGTAAATTTATGCCAGTCAGGGTATAAGAATGATGTTTTTCCTGTCTATAAAATTGGTGGAAAGGGCTGCAGGTGATGGAACCTTCTTATGACTTTGCATACCCTTGGACAAATAGGTATTCAAATGTCAACCCTCATCTCCCCTTACGTTCCTACCCGTAACCTCCGCTCTCAAGACAAATCCCTCCTTTCAGTACCCTTCTCCACCACCGCCAACTCCAGACTCCGCCTTTTTTGCCTTGCCTCACCCCACGCGTGGAACAAACTCCCCGAGCCCATACGCCAGGCCCCCTCCCTGCCCATCTTCAAATCTCTGCTTAAAGCCCACCTCTTCAATGTCGCCTTCGGCACCTAACCTCTTCACCTCTGCCCAGAAAATCTAGACTGCCCAACTTAACATGTCGTTCTTTAGATTGTAAGCTCCTTTGAGCAGGGACCGTCCTTCTTTGTTTATTTTGTACAGCGCTGCGTAACCCTAGTAGCGCTCTAGAAATATTAAGTAGTAGTAGTAGTAGTAGTAGTCATAGTCCCTGAAAACTCAATTTTTGTTTTCATTAGTAGGGATCTAATTCCAAGGCCTTCTTTCCAGGTACAATCCCTCCACTCATTAAGTCAGTGGTCCAGACTGAGAAAGGGCTGGCCAACAATGAGGGTCTCAAGATGCTGGTGACCATTTCCTGCATCCTGGTGGGGGTTCTGCTATTATTTGTGCTTCTGCTGATTGTACGGAGGCGACGGCGAGAGCAGAGATTGAAGCGACTCCGAGGTAAGAGACTCTGCCTGGTGGTTGTTTTCCTATGCATAAGAATTAATCCTCTGCTTCAGCATCACCCATATTTCTTCTGAAGTTTATCTTTAAAAAAAGACAAATAGATTTTGCATGATGTTGCACAGATGTTTGTTGTTTGGTTTTCACAAAATAGTCCAGATATCTTTGGACTTGGCACTGGGGTTTATATGCTTGCACAGGTGGCCTCCTTTATTTAATTGAATTTTGATAAACTCTTTCATCATATGAAAATTCAGCCCTTGAAATACTGCACAAGCCACAAACTAATAAAGGGGTTTGAAACTTTGCATTTGAACCAGAAAATTAGGTTTATATACTGCTTTCATATTAAACAGCAGTCAAGATCCACAGGAGTAAAAAAAAAAAATCTCATAGCCTGGCTTGTTTGTTTAAATAGAAAACAAAGTTGCATGGTTATGAATTGTTAAATGTATAAAGACTTGTGTCTGCAAAAAGGCTGTTTATGGTATACAGTGATCTAAAAATGTTTTGCTTACTGAGAGGAGGAGAAGTATAGAGAAAACCTTAGAAATCAGCTACTGTGCAAAATTAATTTATTTTTGATAGCCCCACATGTTTAGATACCACAGTCTCTGTTTCAAAGGGAGCTGCAGCTTTCATAACTATATGAACCATATTTTCTATTTGTAGATATTTTGGGGGTATTTAGAGAGTCAGTTTTGGTACAATATAAAGCTACCCTGAAGGAAACTTAATAATGGGCTCATTTTCAAAGCACATAGACTTACAAAGTTCCATAGGTTATCATGTAACATTTTAAGTCTAAGTGCTTTGAAAATATACCTCCACGTGACCTCCAGTCAGGACATTGCTAGGTACTTAAAAGATGTGGAGGTTGCGCCCGTGGCATGCACCTCCTTAACATGTTAATAATTAAACTCAACAGCCACATTCAGCTATGCCCCCACCAAGAATGAACCTATAAGAATACAGGATGTAATGAAGATCCTGCTAGCGTGATAGGGTGCAGTTTTTAGAAAGCTACACATTGCTTGCAGCCCTATAAGAAACCTTTAAACAGAAATTCCCCATGTAGTTTTCCTTTAGAAATTTTGGGCTATTCACTGCTACTGGCATTTTTGTACCCATGGATGTTGTACTTACTTTACTACAAACTTGTCTGCCAGCTCCACATTGCCCTGGCCCCACATTTTGTGTCATGGTAAAATTGTTTGTTGAAAATTGTCCGCTCTCTCTGTAGAGACTATACAAACTACTTTTTATTTTAATTCCATTTTTGACCCAACAGTTTCCTCCGTTGTGTTTCCCATTCAATCAGAACTGGTCTCTATAGCAATGGTATCATAAGCCTTAAGGGACCTTTTACCAAGCCATGGTAGGACTAATGCGCAGGTAGCATGCTCCAAATCGATGCTACTGCTAGGATAGCGTGGGTGCCTTGCGGTAATTCTGAAGTTGGCGAATGCTGTTTTCCGCGATAGAAAATAATTTTCTATTTTCTACAGCAGGGGGTGTTCCCAGTAGTAATTGGCAGTGCAGCCACATTACTGTACAGTGCCTGATTACTGCACAAGTAGTTGTGAGCCCTTACCACCAAGTAAATAGGTGGTTGTAAGGGTTCAGGCAGTAAACAGCCGTTCACTACTTTTAATATTGGTGCACGGCCATTTACTGCACTATTTAAAAAGGCCTTTTTACCTGCCACGGTAAAAAAATGGCCTAGAGTATGCCAATTTCACATGTCCAGACTAGAAAGACTAAGGAGGCTAGGGCTTTTCAGCTTGGAGAAGAGACTGCTGAGGGGAGACATGATAGAGGTATATAAAATAATGAGTGGAGTGGAACAGGTGGATGTGAAGCGTCTGTTCACGCTTTCCAAAAATACTAGGACTAGGGGGCATGCGATGAAACTACAGTGTAGTAAATTTAAAACAAATCGGAGAAAACCTTTCTTCACCCAACGTGTAATTAAACTCTGGAGTTTGTTGCCGGAGAACGTAGTGAAGGCGGTTAGCTTGGCAGAGTTTAAAAGGGGGTTAGACGGTTTCCTAAAGGACAAGTCCATAAACCACTACTAAATAGACTTGGGAAAGATCCACAATTCCGGGAATAACATATATAGAATGTTTGTACATTTGGGAAGCTTGCCAGGTGCCCTTGGCCTGGATTGGCCACTGTTGTGGACAGGATGCTGGGCTCGATGGACCCTTGGTCGTTTCCCAGTGTGGCATTACTTATGTACTTATGTACTTTTTACCGTAGCTTAGTAAAAGGGCCCTTTAATTTGCAATCACCTTGGGTATTTCCCCTATTTTTATAGCCGCCTTTCACACCATTACTTCAGTAACCATTCTTGGTCATGCATTACACACTGCATCTTCCACTGGAACCTAGTACCCTTGCATCCTCTTTCCAACCAGTAAGTGATACCAGTGAATGATGACCAGCATTCGTTGTGCTCCAAGGGCTGTGAATAATGTCTCCACAGAATTCCTGGCTGGGAACTGAATCTGAGTCTTCCTCTCATGGCAGTGTACAGCATTGATATTGAGCCACCAGGCGAGTTCATAGAATAACTTCCTGGTGACAGCCAAAGGAGAAGTAAAATACAATTAGACTTCCAAAAGGAAAAAAGTAGAATTAAATACCAGACAAGTTCTAACATAACATAACAGTTCATTCTTATATTCTGCATTTACCTCAATGAAGTTCTATGTGGATTAAGACAAGAGAATGGTTCAGCTAACCAAAAAGTACAATAATAAAAAAATAAAAATAAAAAAACGTACATTATTAGTTGCACAGAAAATAAGATTTAAAAAAAATCTAATGATTCAAAAGAAATTTCTGAAACAAAAAAGTCTTCAAATCTGTTTTATAATTCTTAGTAGATCACATGGAAAGAGGTAATTTGTTCCAATGAATTGCAGCCTGATAGGAAAATAATGAGTTAAACAATGTGGAACAGGTAGACGTGAATCATTTGTTTACTCTTTCCAAAAATATTAGGACTAGGGGGCACGCGATGAAGCTACAAAGTAGTAAATTTAATACAAATAAGAGAAAATTTTTCTTCTCTCAACATGTAATTAAACTCTGGAATTCGTTGCCAGAGAATGTGGTAAAGGCGGTTAGCTTAGCAAGGTTTAAAAAGGGCCTGGACGGCTTCCAAAAGGAAAAGTCCATAGACCATTATTAAATTGACTTCGGAAAATCCACTGCTTATTTCTGAGATAAGCATCATAAAATGTATTGAGCTTTTCTGGGATCTTGCCAGGTATTTGTGACCTGGATTGGTCACTGTTGGAAACAGGCTACTGGGCTTGACGGACCTTGGGTCTGTCCCAGTGTGGCAATACTTATGTACTTATGTAGTATAAGCAAAGCGAAAAAGAAAGAGGTGTTGCAAAGCAAATATAGAGCATTTGTGGTTGAATAGATCATAATCTCATACATAGAATTTGGAGCCTGACCTTTTCATAGTTTAAAAAGCAAACAAAATTTAAACCATATTTAGGCTTCCAAAGGAAGCCAGTCCCCCCGATATTCATCCACATTTGACTGACCAAGATTGGCACCTGGGCTGGTTGAATGCAGGCGGCTATCCGCCGATATTACTACTACTATTTAGCATTTCTATAGCGCTACAAGGCGTACGCAGCGCTGCACAAACATAGAAGAAAGACAGTCCCTGCTCAAAGAGCTTACAATCTAATAGACAAAAAATAAATAAAGTAAGCAAATCAAATCAATTAATGTGAACGGGAAGGAAGAGAGGAGGGTAGGTGGAGGCGAGTGGTTACAAGTGGTTACGAGTCAAAAGCAATGTTAAAGAGGTGGGCTTTCAGTCTAGATTTAAAGGTGGCCAAGGATGGGGCAAGACGTAGGGGCTCAGGAAGTTTATTCCAGGCATAGGGTGCAGCGAGACAGAAGGCGCGAAGTCTGGAGTTGGCAGTAGTGGAGAAGGGAACAGATAAGAAGGATTTATCCATGGAGCGGAGTGCACGGGAAGGGGTGTAGGGAAGGACGAGTGTGGAGAGATACTGGGGAGCAGCAGAGTGAGTACATTTATAGGTTAGTAGAAGAAGTTTGAACAGGATGCGAAAACGGATAGGGAGCCAG
The DNA here is from genome assembly GCF_901765095.1 of Microcaecilia unicolor. NCBI lineage: Eukaryota > Metazoa > Chordata > Amphibia > Gymnophiona > Siphonopidae > Microcaecilia > Microcaecilia unicolor. Next base: position 226,739,713 of record NC_044035.1, read on the forward strand.
TGAAGGGTCTTGAGGAGAGGGGTAGTATGAGTAAAGCGACCCTGGCGGAAGATGAGACGGGCAGCAGAGTTTTGAACCAACTGGAGAGGGGAGAGGTGACTAAGTGGGAGGCCAGCAAGAAGCAGATTGCAGTAGTCTAAACGAGAGGTGACAAGGGTGTGGATGAGGGTTTTGGTAGACCGGCCAAGTTTGGCAACCATATTTGGCCACATGATGCCCTGGAATACCTTTGGCTGCTCTAACTTTAACCAGCCAGCGCTGAATATCAACTTGGCCGGTTAAAGTCTGACCAGCTAAAGTTAAACCAGATTTTCAGTGCCGGTTACCAGAAATGGTCCGGCATTGAATATTGGCTCTCAGCACCAACCACGGGAGTTAGCCTGTCTAACTCATGTGGTCTGAAAATTGGCCTCAATGTAATTGGAAAAGATAAGGAGATATTCTAGTAGGTTTAGAAAGAAAAAAGATCAGACAAACAGCTGTATTCTGAATAGTTTGAAGTCTCCTGATCATAAATTTAGGGTAATCCTAAAAATATATTACAATAATCAAGCATTGACAGTATTATAGATTGAATCAACAATCTAAAAGTACATTCCTTAAAAAGATTTACAGATCTGTCTCAACTTTCTCATCTGAAAGAATGATATTTTAACCAAATTATTTAACTAGGATTCCAGAGAAAGTGTCTGATCTAAAATAACGTATTTTTATAGTAGATGATAATGTACTATAGAAAGAAAAGACAAAAACAATTTTTTAAAAAATTGTCTTTATTCAGCTTTTATAACCATACACCAAAGTATACCCCAGAACAAATGCTCAGTCCACTGAACACCAACTCCCACCCACCCTAACCCCCCTCCTGCCCCACATCAACATTTCTCAATATTCCTGTCATTGTATGTGTAAGATTAACCCACTTGGAGAAATCCCCCCCATTCCCAGCAAGCTGCTCTCAGTTTCTGCAATAAAAATATTTCCTCTTCTATGGAAATTATCAGTTCTCCGAGGACAAGCAGGCTGCTTGTTCTCACATGTGGGTTATCGTCTGTAGCGGCCCAGGAATCGTCAAACAAATTTTGCAAGTAAAATAAAAATCAGTCTTTCGGAAAAGTTCCGTCGCGCAGGAAGCGCGAACGACTTCCTGCCCGCCGCAGGAGCGTGCCTCTTTGGTTCTTTTTTCTCCGCGGTTAGGTGCGGCAGTGTTTTTGCTGCACTCTGTCAGGCCCAGGAAGAAGACTTCTCTTCGCGACTGATTTCGCTGTTATTTTTCTTTTATATTCTTTTTTCTTAAAGATTAAAAAAATTAGAGTAGTTTTCCCGTAGTTTTTAAAAATCCTTTTGTCCACTTTTAAACTTTCCTTTCTTTTTCGACGTGGCCGGCCTTTGGGCCGCGCGGTCGGGTTTTTCCCTTTTTTGTGCTTTTTTTCTTCCATGTCATCGAACACACCCAGCAGCTTCAAACGTTGTACTTGGTGCAACCGGACCTCTCAGGTACAGATACCCGCGCCTGGTGTATCCAGTGCCTTGGGCCCGACCATAGCCCAGCCACTTGTAGTCTGTGTCTTCGTATGAAGAAACGGACCCAAGCGTCTCGAGAGGCCCACCGAGAGAAGCTTTTTGAGGCTCAGTCCGGTCCTTCAACATCGACATTAGTACCGAGGTCGTCGTCGTCGACGACATTGACAGGAGCATTGACGTCGAGGAGAGAGGTAATGGCTGCTGAGAGACCAACTCGCTCTGGGAGCAGTGAGTCGTCGAGTGGGTCTCCACCTGTCTTGAGGTCTCCTGTTATGCAGGCCCCCTGGGACCGACCTTCGTTGGCTCCGGCCCCGAGAAGTGGATTCCACGTCCTCTTCATCGGTACCGAGCTCAATGACGAGCGTCGAGTGAAGGCTAAGAAGCACCATCATTGTTCTCCTTCGACGCACAGTACCAGGAGCACCGGGGTGTCGAGAGAATCCACCCGAGAAGCGTTGGCGCTGAGAGGACCGCTCCCCCTCGGTACAGGAGGTGCCGATGCGTCGGTCTCTTGGCAGCCTGGTACCTGCTCCCAAGCCTCCACGGATTCTGACACCGCCTGTTCCACTGGCCCTGCAGCCTTCTCCGATGGCAGCTCTCGACGAGCATATCCGGGCCTTGTTTCCAGAACTTCAGAAAGGCTTACTGAGACAATCAGCTTCGGTGTCGGGGGTGCTTGCGCCTTCTGTGCCATCTGCTGTAGCGGTGTCTGGCCCTTCTCCTGTGGTGAGGTCTCTGACTGCGGTGCTGCCTGCGGCATCGGCGTCGGCTGCCACCCAGGTCAACTCCCCTTCAACGTCGGTGAGGGAGCTTCGCCGCAGTCTGATCAGGTGTCAACTACTCGACATCGCCACAGAGGACATCATTCCTCGGCGTCGAGGCAGGTCCAGTGTCCAGAGTACCTTGACACAGGTTGTATCTGACACTGAGCAGGCGCTCTCGTGGGAATCAGAGGAAGATCCCAGGTACTTCTCTTCTGATGAGCCTTTGGGATTCCCTCTGACCCTTCTCCTCCACTGGAAAGAAGACTATTTCCACCCGAGAGTCTGTCTTTTTCCTCTTTTGTCTGGGAAATGACTACGGCTATTCCCTTCCCTGTGGAGGTTGAGGATGAGCCCAGGACTGACATGCTCGAGGTCCTGGATTATTCTTCTCCGCCTAAATAGGCTGTGACAGTCCCTCTGCATAAGGTATTGAAGGAAGTCCTTATGCGAAACTGGTCCACCCCTCTGTCTGGCCCTGTGGTTCCCAAGAAAGCTGAGTCCCAATACCGGATCCACGGTGAACCTGGATTGATGAGGTCCCAATTACCCCACAATTCCATGGTGGTACTTTCCGCTCTCAAGAGAGCTAGTACTAGAGACTATGCTTCGGCGCCCCCAGGCAGAGATGCTAGGACTCTTGACTCTTTTGGGAGAAAGACTTATCAGGCCGCTATACTCGCTGCCAAGATCCAGTCATACCAGCTCTTCACGAGCGTACATTTGTGGGACTCGATAAGTCAACTGTCTAGCTTGGTTGAGGCACTACCTACGGAGCTGGCCAAGCCTTTTTGCCAGGTGGTCAGGCAGCAGAAGGCGTGTCGCAAGTTCCTGGCCAGGGGTACTTTTGAGTGACATCCAGGATCGCTGCTCAAGGTATAGTGATGCACAGACTCTTATGTCTGCCTGTCTCTGACCTGGATCATTCTGTCCAGCAGCTTATGGCAGATGTTCCTTGCCGGGGGAACAATCTTTTTGGAGAGAAAGTAGAGGATCTTGTTAATCAGATTAAGAAGCATAATGATGCTATGGATTCTCTCTCCCACCGGGTGCCTTCTGCTACAGCCTCCTCATCTAGGAGGTTTTTTGGAGGGAAGAGAAGTGCTCCCTATTCCTACTCTAGGCTTAGGTACAATCCTTCTTTTCGGCAGCCTGCCCAGGCCCAGCCCCAGCACGCTCGTTCTCGTCAACAGCGTGCGTCTAAGGCCCATTCTGCTCCCCAGGAAAAGCAAGGGACGGGTTTTTGACTGGCTCCAGTTCAGCATAGCCTCTGTAAAAGTGTCCGTACCGGACGACTTGCTGGTAGGGGGGAGGTTGATGTTTTTTCACCAAAGGTGGCCTCTCATAACCTCCGACCGGTGGGTTCTTCAAATAGTCCGGTTAGGATACACCCTCTCCAAATTTCCCACCAGGAGCTCATTATTACAGCTCCCAGCACAGGCAGATACTTGCAGAGGAACTCTCCGTCCTTCTAAAGGCCAATGCGGTCGAACCCGTTCCACCAGGGGAAGAAGGGCTGGGATTCTATTCCAGGTATTTCCTTGTGCAAAAGAAAACAGGGGGGATGCGTCCCATCCTAGACCTAAGGGCCCTGAACAGATTTCTAGTCCAAGAAAAGTTCAGGATGATTACCCTGGGCACCCTTCTTCCCATGATTCAGGAAAACAATTGGCTTTGCTCTCTGCACTTAAAGGATGCTTACACCCACATCTCGATACCCCCAGCTCACAGGAAGTATCTTCGGTTTCGGCTGGGAACACAGCACTTTCAGTACTGTGTACTGCCCTTTGGTCTGGCGTCTGCGCCCAGAGTGTTCACAAAGTGCCTGGCTGTAGTCGCAGCGTCGCTACGCAGACTGGGAGTGCATGTGTTCCCTTAACTCGACGATTGGCTGATGAAGAGCACCTCAGAGGCGGGCGCTCTACAGTCCATGCGAATGACTATTCAGGTGCTAGAACTACTGGGGTTCGTGATCAATTATACCAAGTCCCACCTCACCCCAATTCAAAAATTGGAATTCATTGGAGCACTGTTGAACACAAAGACAGCTCGTGCTTATTTTCCCGAGGCAAGGACAGACAATCTCCTGTCCTTGCTCAAAGCCCACCTCTTCAATGTTGCCTTCGGCACCTAACCTTAGACTGCCCCAATTTGACTGCCACTACTTGATTGTCTGTACATTTGTCCATTAGATTGTAAGCTCTTCAAGCAGGGACTGTCCTTCTATGTTATATTGTACAGTGCTGCGTAACCCTAGTAGCGCTTTAGAAATGTCAAATAGTAGTAGTAGTAGTAGTAGTAGTGTCCTTGGTTTGAGCGTCTCAACAGATCACGGCTCGGCAGATGTTGAGACTTCTGGGGCACATGGCTTCGACAGTTCACGTGACTCCCATGGCACATCTACACATGAGATCAGCTCAATGGACCCTAGCTTCCCAGTGGTTTCAAGCTGCGGGGGATCTAAAGGATGTGATCCAACTGTCCACCGACTTTCGGAATTCTCTTCAGTGGTGGACGATTCGATCCAATTTGATCTTGGGATGTCCATTCCAAATTCCTCAGCTACAAAAAGTGCTGACGACAGATGCATCCTTCCTTGGGTGGGGAGCTCATGTAGATGGACTTCACACTCAAGGAGCTTGGTCCTTTCAGGAAAAAGGTCTTCAGATCAATCTCCTGGAATTGCAAACGATCTGGAATGCTCTAAAGGCTTTCAGAGACTGGCTGTCCAACCAAGTCATATTGATTCAGACAGACAATCAGGTTGCCATGTATTATACCACCAAGCATGGGGGCACTGGATCTCGTCCTCTATGTCAGGAAGCTGTCCAGATGTGGCTTTGGGTGCGCCTTCACGGCATGTTTCTGCAAGCTGCTTATCTGGCAGGCGTAAACAACAGTCTGGCTGACAGGTTGAGCAGGATAATGCAACCTCACGAGTGGTCACTGAACATGGGCATAGTCCACAAGATCTTCCGAGCGTGGGGCACCACCTCGGTGCATATTTTTGCCACTCAGATCAATCACAAGGTCCCTCAGTTCTGATCCAGGCTTCAGGCCCACGACAGACTAGCATCAGATGCCTTTCTCCTGCATTGGAGAACAGGCCTTCTGTATGCATATCCTCCCATACCTCTAATAGGGAAGACTTTGCTGAAACTCAAACAAAACCGCGGAACCATGATTCTGATCATGCCACACTGGCCGTGACAGATTTGGTTCCCTCTTCTTCTGGAGTTGTCCTCCGAGGAACCGTGGAGATTGGAATGTTTTCCAATCCTCATCACTCAGAACGAGGGGTCGCTTCTACATCCCAACTTCCAGTCCCTGGCTCTCACGGTCTGAATGTTGAGAGCTTAGAATTTGTCTATTTGGGTCTTTCAGAGGGTGTCACTTGAGTCTTGCTTGCTTCCAGGAAAGATACCACCAAGAGGTGTTACTCTTTCAAATGGAGGAGGTTTGCCGCCTGGTGTGACAGCAAGGCCCTAGATCCTCTTTCTTGTCCTACACAGACCCTGCTTGAATACCTTCTACACTTGTCAGAGTCTGGTCTCAAGACCAACTCCGTAAGAGTTCACCTTAGTGTGATTAGTGCTTATCATCGCCGTGTAGAGGGTAAGTCTATCTCTGGACAGCCTTTAGTTGCTCGCTTCATGAGACGTTTGCTTTTGTTAAAGCCCCCGGTCAAACCTCCACCAGTGAGGGTCCCAAAAAACAACAACGATCTGCAAAATCCAATATGGGAAAGAAAGCCAGCAGATCAATATCACAACAAAAAGATTTTATTGAAGATACCGTGTATGAACAAATCGCCCGACACAGGCCATGTTTCGCCCACCTAGGGCTGCGTCAGGGGCTAATTTGAAACCTTCGTAAAGGGGCAAATATGGTGCATAAAAGTCAAGAAAAAAACCAGCTCAAACGGGAATCTTGTAGTCTCTAGCGTACACAAATGGATACACCATTATTAAAGCTTTAATAATGGTGTGTACACGGTATCTAATATAATAAAACGCACCCTCAACGTTCTGAGGACAACGTTCTGAAGTCACTCAGACTCCCAGAACGGTTCGTAAGTTCGTGGTGGTGAAGCCACTGACCAACACTCGCTGCCCCGCCCTCGCGTCAAACATAATGACGTCGAGGGTGGAACACCGAAAGAAAAACGAAAGAAGGGACCGCATTCAGGCAGGGGAACCGCGTGTTTCCCTACTCCTCTCCCTGCCTAGGAAACGCTGGGAAACAACCTCGCAAACTACCCGAAAGCTAAGGAGTTAAAATGAAGCCCCGACACAGAACGACCGAGGAAAAACACCCCCCACCCCCCACCGCAACAACCAACATCAAAATAAAAGAAGCCCAGCCAACAAAATGATGGAGGTGCAACAACCACCCCGAGCAGCCCCCCACCCCCCAAAGTCACCCACCGTCGCGTAGCTTTGCTGGCGGGGGACACGAAACCCCGCCAGCACAAGTCCTGTCTTCAGACTCTAGCGTGAACTTCAGCATTTACTAGCCTATGCAGGCAGGGCTTCTGTGCGTCTGACGTCATGCACGTGCAGGACGTCCGACGCACAGAACCCCGCCCAGCAAAGGCTAGCAATGCCGAAGAACAAGCGGAGTCAGCAGACAACAAAGGACTTCTGCTGGCGGGATTTTGGGCCGCCCGCCAGCAAAACAACGTAACGAACGGTGGGTGGGATGGCGGTGGGGGTGGGGGCATCGCGGTGGGTGGGATGGCGGCGGCGGGGGGGGGACATCACACAGAGGAGGCAATGACGGCAATAAACGAAAAAAAAAACGGCAACCTGGCAGCGCTACCTTCCCTCATCCGCTTCCAAAACCCCCCTGCTCCCCCCCACACTCACTCACTCCCTCATCTGGCAGCGGTTCCTGAACCCCCCCCCCCCAAACCAAACACACACGCTTACTCTCATTTGGCCACACTTCCTAAACCCCCCCCCCCCAACACACACACACACACTCACTCACTCACTCATCTGGCAAACCCCTCTCCTCCCCACCACACACACATTCACTCTCTCATCTGGCAGCGCTTCCTGAAACCCCTGCCCCCCACACACACTCACTCATCTGGCACCGGTTCCTGAACCCCCCCTCACCCCCACACACTCTGTCATATATGGCAGCGCTTCCAGAAACCCCGTACACACATACACACACACACACTCACTCACTCTCATCTGGCAGCGCTTCCTGAAACCCCTGCCACAACCACACACAGTCACTCACTAATCTGGCAGCCGTTCCTGAACCCCCCCCCCCCCCCCCCCCACACACACACACACTTACTTAATCACTCTTATTTGGCCACACTTCCTGAACCACCCCACCACCACCACCACACACACACACACACACTCTCATCTGGCAGCGCTTCCTGAACCCCCCCCCCCCCTACACACACAAACTCACTCTCATCTGCAAACGCTTGATAAACCGCCCCCCCCCACACACACACACTCACTCATCTGGCAGCGCTTCCAGACCCCCCCACACACCCCTCTTCTTCAAAGCTGAATCACCCAACACACCCCTCCAACATACACACTCTCTCACTCAAAATCTCATCTGCCATCGCTTCCTGACCCCCCCCCCCCCCCCCCCCCACACACACACACACACACACTCACTCTGTCTCATCTGGCAGCGCTTCCTGAAACCCCTGCCACCCCACACACACAGTCACTCACTAATCTGGCAGCCATTCCTGACCCCCCCCCCCCCCCCCCCCCACACACACACACTTACTCACTCACTCTCATTTGGCCCCACTTCCTGAACCCCCCCCCCCACACACACACACACACAAACACTCACTCTCTCATCTGCCAGTGCTTCCTGAACCCACGCCACAAACACTCACTCTCAACTGGCAATGCTTGAAAAACCACCCCCCCACACACACACACACACTCACTCACTCATCTGGCAGCGCTTCCTGAACCACCCACACCTCTCTTCTTCCAAGCTGAACCCCTCCAACACATCCCCCCCCCCCCCCACACACACACACACTCTCTCTCCCCCTCCTCCAGCACACCAATTGCTTAGGTGCAGTGGCAGCAATCTGAGACACCAGAGAGAGAGGGGGGCCTGACACCATAGAGAGAGAGGGAGGGAGGTATCTCTGTCACACACACACTCTCTCTCTCACACACACTTTCTCTCTCACAGACAATGTCTTTCTGTCTCTCAATCTCACACACACTGTCTCACAGTGTATCACATTCACTCTCTATGTGTCACACAGTCACTTACACACTCGCTTGGTCTCATACACTCAGTCTCACAGAGCATCAGTGTCTCACACACACTCTCTCGCACACACTGTATCTGTGTGAAACACACTCTCTCTCTATCACACTGTGTCTCACATACGCAATTGCACACACTCACATTCTCACACACACACTCTCTCACAGACACACTCACACCCAGACTCACTCTCTTTCTCTCACACACACACGCACTCGCACTTTCACTCTCTCTCTCACACACAGTCACTCTCACATACACTCTCCAAAACATACACACTATGAGGAAAAACTTGCTAGCGCCCGTTTCATTTGTGTCAGAAACGGGCCTTTTTAACTAGTCTTCAATAAAATCTTTTTGTTGTGATATTGATATGCTGCCTTTCTTTCCCAAACCTCCACCAGTGTCATGGGATCTCAACGTCATTCTCACCCAGCTGATGAGAACTCCATTTGAGCCACTGAATTCCTGCCATCTGAAGTACTTGATCTGGAAGGTCATTTTCTTGGTGGCTGTTACTTCAGCTCGTAGGGTCAGTGAGCTTCAGGCCTTGGTGGTGCATGCACCGTATATCAAGTTCCATCATAATAGAGTAGTGCCGAAGGTGGTGTCGGAGTTTCATCTGAACCAGTCAATTGTCTTGCCAACATTCTTTCCCCGTCCTCATACCCGCCCTGGTGAAGACAAGTTGCACATCTTGGATTGTAAGAGAGCATTGGCCTTTTATGTGTAGCGGACACAGCCCTTCAGACAGTCCGCCCAGTTGTTTGTTTCTTTCGATCCCAACAGGAGGGGAGTCGCCATCGGAAAACGCACAATCTCCAATTGGCTAGCAGATTGCATACCCTTCACTTATGCCCAAGCTGGGCTGACTCTAGAGGGCCATGTCAAGGCTCATAATGTTAGATCCATGGCTGCGTCAGTGGCCCACTTAAAGTTGGCCTCCTTTGAGGAGATTTGCAAGGCTGCAACGTGGTCATCAGTCCACACATTCACATCTCATTACTGCCTTCAGCAGGATACCCAACGCGACAGTCGGTTTGGCAGAATCTGTTTAGGGTTTAGAATCCAACTCCACCCCCCTAGGCCCATTTTTATTTTGTTCCATGCTGCACTCTCAGTTAGTTGATTTTGGTTTCAGGTCAATCTTTGTTCTGTCCTCGCCATTGCGAGGCCCAATTGACCAATGTTCATTGTTTTGAGTGAGTCTGGTTGCTAGGGATACCCCACATGTGAGAACAAGCAGCCTGCTTGTCCTCGGAGAAAGCGAATATACTTACCTGTAGCAGGTATTCTCCGAGGACAGCAGGCTGATTTTTCTCACAAACCCGCCCTCCTCCCCTTTGGAGTTGTTGTTATTGTTGTTTCTTGTTTATATGCTTTTTGATTAAACTAAAGAGGCACACTCGTGCAGCAGGCGGGAAGTTGTTTGCGCTACCCGTGCGACGGAACTTTCCCGAAAGACTTTGATTTTTATTTTACTTGCAAAATTTGCCAATTCCTGGTCCGCCGCGGATGACAACCCACATGTGAGAACAATCAGCCTGCTGTCCTCGGAGAATACCTGCTACAGGTAAGTATCTTCGCTCTTTCACAGGTTTTGCTATCTTTGCTGCACTGTTCCTTTCTTCAAAGCCTCAGTATATCACAAGTTGATAAAAGAGTAGGCTACCCCAGTATTTGGTGAGGCCTCTGTCCTAGCTGCTACTATCTGTCTAATCTCTTCTCTCTGTCGACAGCTGAGGCATTGAGCTCTTAGAATGTGGAACTTCCATCCTTCAAGTTGTAAATTTTCAGGTCCCCATAATAAATTCAGGTTAGCCTGTCAATTTGTGAGGGTCATCACATAAAAAATCATATTGATTATTTTGACATTGCTATTTGCTTCTATTGGGATGCAGTACTGGCTTCAAGGGGTTGTGGTGCCCTGAGCCAACTATTACTCTGGCATCTCTTTCTCTACAAAAGCACCACCACCCCTTTTGCTGGCATCGGCTCTATAGCCCTCCCTCCCATTATCCAGCATATCTCTCCTCCTTCCTGAATCCGGCATCTCCCTCCTCTCTCTTAACCCCCACTGGCAGCAGCAGTGATTTACATACACAGTCTATGGCCAACCCCAGCCTCTTCCCTCTGCCATTTCTCACTCATATGCAACAGCAAGTTACATTGGATGGGGATGAGATGTGTCGGGGAAGAGGGAAGAGGCTAGGGCTAGCTGCAAACTGGGTATTAAATCACTGTTGCTGCCAGCACTCTCTAAAGAGAAAGACACTGTGAAGTACACTGGTGGGGGGGGGGGGGAGAGGGAGAGATCCCACACCCAGGGGGAAGAGAGTTTCTAATTTCGGAGGGGGCATGGGGGAGCTTCTGAAGTGTTGATATCAGCAGCAACACATTTTGGTATCCTTTGTGCTGCTCACCCCAAACTAATGCTTCACTGGTTCACCTATTAAGTCAGCCCGGTTTGGGGGGGAGGGGGGGTTATACTTTGAAGGATACAGTTTACTCCATATGGACTAGATTAAGTTTTGTTTTTGTTTTTTTTCCCAGATGCAAAGAGTTTAGCAGAAATGCTTATGAGGTAAGACACATTTTTATTATTTCTGAATATAATAGTAGACTCGCAATATATCCCCATACACTTCTGCTGCTAAATAAGGAGGTCATTTTAGAAGGCTTCTGCAGCTTTTACACATATAAATAGCAGGGTTTACATACGCATTTAAGTAGCAATTTTAGAATGCTGCCTTTTACGTCTGTAAAAGCCATAGCACACAGTTTGGAAGGGGGTATATTATGAATGTGTTTCGGCAAACCAAAAATGTATGTTTTTCCAATTTTATAACAGCAATACTTAACTAATTCAAAAAATATGAATGCTAGTAGTTACAATATGTTTTGAGGCAAGTGAAAGTGTCAGCTATCTGCTTGATTAGACCTTGTATTTGTACCAGTGATTGAAGGGGCAATTGGGCTCATCTCTCTGGTGTTTAACTTGTCCTCTAAAATTTCCTCCACTCATTGATTGGGTGATCCTGGATGTCCAGTTTTATAAAATCAGGAACTTACATGTGAACATGCCAACATTTACACACATAGGTTGCAAAATTGGCAATTTCATGGTTAATGGTCAGTATTTACATGAGCAGAATCTTGCGCAATGCCGCTCATTTTTTTGAATATATTTGTTAGTGAAATGGCTGTTCCCATTATATATGCCAACATTTACATTGTGCATTTCTGCATGTCTTTATACATATTTATCAGAAGACTCCATGTTCAACAGGGCCTTTTGAGATTTTCAGTCTTTATTAGATAATGCAAGAGGTGCAAAGTACCATAACAATTTCCATTCCAAGATAACAAGACAGCTGCATTACTACAGATTCAGAACATTGTTTCATATCCAAAAATCATCAGTATGTGTGGTGACATAACATGTATCTTGTATTGAGCCACTTGCTTTGTAGACCCAACTTCCAAAAATAAAAAAAATGTTTTCAAATATTCTATATCTAGCATTCTATATGAAATTTGTTGTCCTCATAATTTATTATGAATGTCTTTACTGACAGTTTGCTCCATGGATCTGTCGTGTGGGTGTGCAGCATGCAGTCATGGAACTATTGATGTCAGCAATGATAAAATCTATCTCAAAAATCCATAGTGTAATAACTTATAAATCAATGTACTGTAAAAATGTCACAAAAAATTATCAAAAGCTATAAATACAGATATGTGCTCATAGGCAATAAAGGGACCATCATAAATCCCAAAAATTTATCTTTAATCCCAACAGGGAACTCTTCTTATAAGCTTTAATCATTGCACATATCTAGGTAATGATATTTTCTACTTTAATATATATTTAAACAATTTCATCTATTAAACTTAAAAAATGTACTTATCTGAAAAAAACTCAACAACTTACCCAGGTCCCAACATGGACCATGTTTCGCCTACTGGCTGCTTCAGGAAATAAAAAAATCAAATTTTAGAAAAAAAGGGGGCACGCTCAGTAATCTCAGACGCTTTGAACTGCATGAAAATGCCATACTCTCACTCTTTCAAGATTTTTTCAAAATGCATTTGACTGGACTTTTACCCAGATAATGCTGCTGAAAATCTCTGCAGACACATTAATGCTATCCGAATGGGAGGTCATTTTTGTTATAAGTCTGGGAAATGTTTTGTTTCATGGTGATAAAAGTTTCTGTTTTTCCCATTGTATCCAAATGGACACAGCTTAGAAGGAAGAAGTTTCTAGCATTGCATCAATCTGCTTGATTTTGGGGGGCATCTGTTCAACTGTGTTTTCCATGTAAATGTTTTATTTCCTATCAGAATGTTAGATATATTTATTATGAACCTTCGCAGTTGCAGAATTTTCTTTTGAGTAAGGTAATCAATAGAAATAAAACAAAATAAAACATGGAAAAGAAAATAAGATGATACCTTTTTTATTGGACATAACTTAATACATTTCTTGATTAGCTTTCGAAGGTGCCCTTCTTCGTCAGATCGGAAATAAGCAAATGTTGGTAGATGACAGTATATATAAGTGAAACATCAAAGCTAGTATGTTTTGCTATTATCTAGATTGTAACCCCTTTTCTTCTCTTGTGTAAGTTTCTTAAGGTTCTGTATTGAACTTGTATGTCTTGTTGTTGGATGTACTATTAGTTTGTATTGCGACCCCTCCTCGCTCATATTTTATTTAATTTGTAAGCCACTGAGATTTTTTTGTTATATTAGCGATATTTCAAATAAACTGAACCTGAACCTGAAAGTAGGCACCTACTTTCCTTTATAGAATAGGGCTCCAAATAGGCACCCTCTAGACAACTAAATATAGGTAACTCCTTCACAGAACTGCAGACATATTGCTGCTTTGGGAGTGGAGCCGGGACAGAGCCTTAAGTTACCTGGAGACCAGCAATATTCAGCACTGGTATTTTGGTTACCATCTGGATAGTTGAGAACAGCAAAAAAGCTGCCCTAACTTGCTTGGAGAATGATCGGGGTATGGCATTGAATATCAGCAGTACCCGGATAACTCCCAGCTGTCACCTTATACTTGGCTATCCAGGTATAATAGTTTGAAATACTTGATTTACCACTCTTCTAATACAAGCCAGAGTGGTTTACGGTCCAAAATAATCACCACAGATTTAAAGGAATGCCAAATACAGAGTTCAAATATTGAGGAGAGTGGGCATATCCTTTAATGAATAAGTGGAAATAAAAGAGCAGATTAATAATAGATGTACATAAGCTTTATTGATAAGTATGCATATAGAATATATTGCTCGACACTGGCCGTGTTTTGCCCAGCAGGGCTGCGTCAGGGGCTACTAAAACACAAACAAAGACAACATAAGTATAAAATATATTTAAAAATATATTAAAAACAATCAGCTGAAACTAAAATAATACCATGATACCAAACATAAAAATCCCAACATGATTTATACAAGGTTTGAAAACAGGTCACCCTTAATATTAAGTACAACATTCTGATATACCTACATAAGTTATATAAAATAGATGATAAATAAAATAAAATGAACATATATCATCTAGCATAAGTCAAATCAATAATCCTTCTGTACCCCATAATATACCATAGTATGGACACAAAAGTATCCTAAACCAATACAGAAGTAAGAATTGTGAACAATTCTTAATAGTACATATAAAAGTCAAATATAAGTACAAAAGTTATATGGAGGAAATAACAAATAAAAATGACATATGTCTAATACACCCCATATACATAGATGTACAAACAAAAAAACTCATAACTATACAATTATATAAATATTATATGTCAACAGTATAGGGTCTCTCAAAATTACATAAAAGATAAAGCATTTCCATGAGATTCATATAACAGAAATAGTCTCTTTTGGATAAAACTAATATATAAAGATAATAGATAGAACACGTGGAGGGGCATAATCGAACGTAAACGCCCATCTCCATGGGCGTCTATGTCCGAAAATGGGTATGTGAAGAGGCGGGACAGACCGTATTATCGAAAAAGATGGGCGTCCATCTTTCATTTCGAAAATACGGTTTGGACGGACCAAATGCCATGGATTTGGTCCCTTCTGAGATGGGCGGGGTTTTTTTTTTGCGATAATGGAAACTAAAAACGCCCAGCTCAGAAACGTCCCAATCCAAGCCATTTGGTCATGGGAGAGACAAATGTACAACACTACCATAGCTCTTAGGGGTGAAGGGGGCAACTACATGTGGGTACAGTGGGTTTTAGAGGCCTCCCATTTACCACCACAAGTGTTACGGGTGGGGGGGGGGGGGGCCTGGGTCTGCCTGCCTGAAGTGCACTGCAGTACCCACTAAGAGTACTCCAGGGACAGGACTTGTTGCTGGTGTATAACCTTGGCACAGCAGTTCACACCTGAAGACTAATCTCGCTGAAAACGTCCTTTATTTGAATAAGCACCTTTACTCACAGTTAACTGCAGATCAGAGGTTGTGCCCCACTGGCAACGAGTCTCGCTGGTACTGAGATTAGCAGTAGGTCCGAGCTGGCAGAATGGTGTACAATGAATTCCCTCTTTCAGCAACATTCAAGGTAAGAACTAAGTGCTGTAACGTGGCTAACACATGAAAGGGATCTAAAAGTGTCTTACACAAATGGCCACAACCTCATGGACTACCGGAAACAAAACAGGGCACACTCTGACCCAGTAAGCAGAGGGAAAAGCACCATAGGAGTAGAGCCTACCAACTACCAAGATCGTGAGCATTTAACACAAGCTAGTGGAATCACGGAGCCCAATACCCTACTCCTACCACAATGCATTGCTGATGTGACTCTGCAGTGCCCTTAACAGAAAAGGTGTCACACTCACCCGAGACCCAAATCAGAACCAGGGAAAGACTGTCAGAGGATAGAATACATTCTGCTGTCATGGAGGTGGGTACGGCATTTGAGGCTGGCATACAGGCTGTGAAAAAAAGTTTGTAAAGTGGGGTTTTTTTGGTGGGAGGGGGTTAGTGACCATTGGGGGAGTCAGGGAAGGTCATCCCTGATTCCTTCCGGTGGTCATCTGGTCAGTTGGGGCACTTTTTTGGGACTTGGACCTAAAAAAAAGGGTTAAAATAAAGCAGACCAAATTCTCGTAAAAAACGCCCTTCTTGTTTTGATTATCAGCTAAAGACGCCCATCTCTCCTCGGCCGATAACCACGCCCCAGTCCCCCCTTCGCCACGCCTCCGACACGCCCCCGTGATCTTTGTTCGTCTCCGTGACGGAGTGCAGTTGAGGATGCCCAAAATCGGGTTTTGATTATACCTATTTAGGCGCCCATGGGAAACGGACGCCCATCTCCCGATTTGGGTCGAAATATGGGCGTCTTTCTCTTTCAAAAATAAGCTGGATAACCTACTCAATAATTCTTATTATGAAGTCACTTTTAAGAAAATTATGTATATACACCAACGATTGTGATTAAAAATAAAAATATAAATATATGACATGATTGATTAAAAACATTCACTGTTACAAAAATCACTATTGAAAAAAGGTAACTCACTCAGAATCCGAGTACACCCAAGTCAGAAAAAAACAGCACAGAACTTCTGAATATATACCTGAGGCTTGACCTAATATAAATAAAGAAACCATAATGTAGCAAAAATAAATCAGAAATGAACATTGTTGAACTCTCAACCAGCTTTGTATATATGCTCCATCTTCTATGATAAAAGAACAATCTCCAAGACCAAGATAGAACAAAAACTGGACTAGAAATATACCCAATACTTTACACTTCAAAAAATAGACAATAAAAATAAAAAGATGAAAAAAAAAAAAAAAAGGGGGGGGGGGAAACTCCATGAAAGTGTGTATGATAATATATGAAGCAGTGGTGGATTAATTCTGTACAATGTCCAATGTAATCAATCGTGACTCAAAAAAGTATATGCTATCATAAAGAGGGAGTCGATGAAATCCCGTGACCACAACACGAATATGATAGGGTGCAACAATAGCTAATATCTAAAAGACTAATCCAATACAAAAAGTACTAAAAAGATAAGAGAAAGTGACAAAAAGCCAGCCGGCTTACCTTTACTGACAGTCGTACTTCCAGGCGTAACAAAGTTGGCTGGAAAAAAAGGGCAAGAGCCAATTGAAATGTAATAAATATGTCATCAAAAAGGTCAAAGTACTAAGCCGAAAACCACGCTAAAACTGAACAATTAGAAAAGAATAGAAAAAAACAAAAGAAACCAAAACAAATAGTATCTAGACTGTCGTGAATAAACCGTAGGTATAAAAACAATGAGAACACCAAAGTCCGCTAGCGTAAGACAAATGCAAATGAGATGATATATATGTTCATTTTATTTTATTTATTTATCATCTATTTTATATAACTTATGTAGATATATCAGAATGTTGTACATAATATTAAGGGTGACCTATTTTCAAACCTTGTATAAATCATGTTGGAATTTTTATGTTTTATTTTTGGTGTCATGATATTATTTTAGTTTCAGCTGATGGTTTTTAATGTTTTTTTAATATATTTTATACTTATGTTTTTATTTGTGTGCATTTTAGTAGCCCCTGACGCAGCCCTGCTGGGTGAAACACTGCCAGTGTCGAGCAGTATATTCTATATGCATACTTATCAATAAAGTTTATGTACATTTATTATTGATCTGCTCTTTTATTTTCCACTTTGGAGTTTGCAGATCGTTTGCCTTGCTGTTTTCTGGGACCCTTTTTAATGAATAAGACCAATAGAAACATCAAATTAGAAGTTCTCATTTGGTGGATTCCATATCCCCTATTTATTTTGTACTGGAACCACAGCTGAAAACCAGCAGATTTTTTGTCCTTATTTCCCCTCGCTATGCTCCATCCTCCAGAATGGGGAAAGGAGGTTCCAGCAGTTTTAAAGATCTCAGGGAAACAGTGAAGTTGAGTCAACCCGGGTATCAGGTCCTCTCTCTCTCCAGCCATGATAGATCATAAGCTACTTTTAGCTAATGCTATATTTCTGCTGCAGTACTAGTTCCTGTCCATATGTCATCTTTGGATATCACCTTTTCCTCTTCTCTCTGAGTTCCTCATCTTCTGTAAGTCATATTTCATCTCCCCTAACCTCTACCACTCTCTACCACCAGCAAGGAACAGAATTTTGGAGGACAGTGTATCAAGGCCCAGCTCATAGCAAGTTCTTCCCATTCTGTTTACTGTTGCTACTGATGTCAGATCAGAGAAAATTTTCCACGGATTTTAGGTTCTCTTCCCATTCCTATAGCTACTAGCTCCTGATAAATGTATTCTTTCTTGCTTTCAATATGATTTTACACTTTATCAGGTAAGCTTGAATCAAATTATAAAGTCATCATTAACAACACAAAATTAAAAATGAAACCTTCTATAACCACCCGTCACATTATTTTATATCATCTTCTAGCCCACAACATTCAGTCTCCCAATGACTCGCACCCTTAACTATGCACATAAAGTAACATGTCAAAAATCATAAAATTATGCAGTAAGCTTTCATTCATAAAATAGTAAATCCCAAAGCCACTCCAGTGAGCCATGTGAAATTCTGTCCATCCCCCCTCAACTGATATAAGAACTGCCACAATGGGTCAGACCAAAAGTCACATTTAGCCCAGCATTCTGTTTCCAATAGTGGGCAATCCAGGACACAAGTACTCGGCAGGATGCCAAAACGTAGTTAGATTCTCTCAAGAATAAGGAATAGATTTTCCTGTCTACCTTAATAATGGTTCATGTACTTTTCTGCCAGGAATTTGTCCAAATATGCTAACTGCTGTTACTGCATCCTCTCCGAATAAATGCTAGTGCTTAATTAGGTGTTGAATGAAAAAAATATTTTCTCCAGTTTGTTTGAAATGTACTACTTAGTAATTTCATGACTTGTCCCCTTGTCTTTGCACTTTTTGAAAGAGTAAACAACTGATCACATTTATCTGTTCCATTCCACGCATTATTTTATATTTTATATGTATCTCTATGGGAAAGGGAAGACATTTAAGGTTGAAATTAGAGGGTAAAATGATGTTAATTAGCAATATGGTTGTATTGTTGTTTAATCAGTATTGATAATGAATGTGACAATCCTGAGACCATAATAATAAAACTATTCCTCAGACTGTTTGCATGGTGTTGTGATATTGAGCATCATATAGAACTGCATACAGGTGATAGAAATTATAACATATAGATCTGCCTATATGTGATAGGCATGGTAACAAATTGCCAGCTGCCCTGGTTGTGATGCCAGTGATCAATCTTGAACCTGCACAGAGTAGTGGGTATGAGTCTGGCCATCTGGTTGGTCAGACTGAAGGCCTGTGCAGGTCTTCCTCTGTCATCATTTACTGTGTTCCATCTATTTCCCCTGAACCATCTTTAATCCAAGTTGAAGAACCCTGACCTCTTTACCATTTCCTCATAGGGGAGTCATTCTATCCTCTTTATTATTTTGATCACCCTTATCTGTACCTTTCCTAAATCAGCTACAAAGTTTTTTGAGGTGCAGCAACCAGAATTGCATTCAGTATAGAAATAACTCGTGGAGCAGCATTTTAGAAAAGACAACCAACTCAGAATATGGACATCCAAGTTTTGTACATCACATATGGATGTCTGTTTCTCATGTATTTTAGAGCAGGATCTGTCCACATATATCCTGTTGTAAAATGCATACCCCCACCCCCCAATATTTAGCGCTATGTAACTGGCCAGGAACGGCTCTTGGCCAGTTAACTAGTGCTTAAATGGCTATCCACAAATATTCAGTGGGAGATAGTCGATTATCTCCCGTGGAATATTCCCAGTGAGTGCTTAGTGGTTAACTGGTTATATCGCGCAATATAACTGGTTATTCGCTAATATTCAGGGCATTGCCAGCTAAGTTTGGTGGCCAAATTGAGCTGCCAAAATAACAGGTCTGTGGCCAGTTTAAACTTAACTGGCCAACGCTGAATATTGGCTTGGCTGGTTAAGTTTAAAATGGCCAAAAATAAACCGAATGTTCAATGCCTGTCACCAGAAACAGCCCAACATTGAATATCCAGTCTCACCACTGACCGCGGGAATTACCCAGGCAGCCTCCTGTGGTCTGAATATCAGCCCCATAATAAATGGACATCCATGGGCATGAACATCGATTTTACAAACCGAAACATCCAAATTACAAATGTAGAAAAACAAGGGACATGGACGACTTTGTGGCAGTACAGAAACATCCTTATTATAAAACATCCAGATAGATGTCCATACAGAGCAGAAGGGTAGCTTAATGGTTAGAGCAGTGGTACGAAAACCAAGAGACCAAGGTTTGAATCCCACATCAGCTGTTTATGACTTACGCTTTTTAAAATTGTAAGCCTTCCATGGACAGAAAAATACCTAATACCCACTGTACACCACTTCAATAACCTTCAGGCTTGTAGGTTTCTTTTACACAAGGGGCTGAAATGGAATTTGAACCCAAGTCCCTTGATTCTCAGTCCACTACACTAACCATTAGGCCATTCCTCAGATCTGGATGAAGATATATTAAGAAGATGTATAGTTCCTGAAGTGGTCATAGAGCCTGGTATGCCTCGCCAGTTTCAGATTAAACCCTTTAGTGTCCAATGTTAGTACATAAGTACATAAGTAGTGCCATACTGGGAAAGACCAAAGGTCCATCTAGCCCAGCATCCTGTCACCGACATTGGCCAATCCAGGTCAAGGGTACCTGGCACGCTCCCCAAACGTAAAAACATTCCAGACAAGTTATACCTAAAAATGCGGAATTTTTCCAAGTCCATTTAATAGCGGTCTATGGACTTGTCCTTTAGGAATCTATCTAACCCCTTTTTAAACTCCGTCAAGCTAACCGCCCGTACCATATGGGAACAGATTGATGGGAACATTGGACACTAAAGGGTTAAGGAAAGGAAGGGGGACAGCAAACACTGGAAGATTAGGAAGATGTTGTGCCTTAATCCCTCCAGTGGACAGCTGCTTAATCAGAGCATCTTTCTATAACCTAGACGTGACAAGTACCAGGTCTAGTCCCTCTTTTTTATATAGATGTCCTTTCTCCTCTTTAGATTGGAGTTGAATGCTCATATTTTGGCCCATTCCTAACCTCACCCAAAACAACCCTTGACCACACCCCCTTCCATATGGACATACTACAGTTTTAGACATCCATATCCTAGTTTTATAAAATTAAGATTTGGATGTCCATCCACTATGGACGTCTAATTGCCTGTTATCAGACATCCCAAACAAGAATAGAGCTTTTAAAATAACCACTATTTTTAAAATTTTATTTAGATACATTTGATATTCCACTTTTCAATCATGATATTATTCTATTCCCCCCCCCCCCCAGGTCCGGATTCTGCCCCCTCTTTTCCCCATCTTCTTTGGTCCAGATCTCAATTTCTCTCTCTCTCTCTCTCTCTCTCTCTCTCTCTCTCTCTCTCTCTCACCCCCCATGTAAATGGGGTGAAAGCTTAATAGGAGTAAAAAAAAAAAAAAAGTTAATACCACACGAAAGTATTGTTGAGAATATAGTTACAACAAAGACAGAATTGTTGTAACAGCAGAGAATATGGGATATAGAGAAACTGGTATAAGAAAAGGCAGAGGGAATAGCAATTGGAGTGAGGAATAGCAAGAATGAGGGGAGGGAAGGAAAGTAAAAGTGAAGGGTGAAAGAAATAGACATGTGCAATCTAAAATAGAAAGGAGGAATACAAAAGAATGTGAGTGTGATAAAGGCACATGTGAAAATAAGAATAAAACTGGACTAGAAAGGAAAGAATGTATGGTGCCTGCAACATTTTCTGTTAATCAATACAACCAACAGGTGTGAGGGGAAGGTGCGCCATCAGCATCCCAAACAGAGGACCCCCTTCAGGGACAACTCAGGTGCAATGGCGGGAAAAGCCTAAAGCTCATTATTATTATTATTTGTAGCATTTGTATCCCACATTTTCCCACCTATTTGCAGGCTTACATTTGCCGTAATGGCGGATGCAATTTTGGGTAGTAGAATTGCAAAGGTTATTGCATATGGTGCATACATACATGGAACATAACATATATGGAGTAGATCATGGTGTATATATATATATATATATATACCATGTGCGTACATACATGGTAGAGAAGAATAATTATGTTGTAGCCTGAAGGTTTCAGAGTGATAGATTGCATTATAATCTACATTAGGTCATCTACTGTAGGGAGATCTTGTTGTATATAAGGTTTAGGGTGGTGATGTCTGTAATGTGATAAGAGTTTGGTTTTGTATAGCTCGTGTGTAGTGTTATTAATTAGTATTTAAGATGGATGTTTATGGTATGCCTTCTTGAAGAGGTCTGTTTTCATTAGCCTTTGGAAGATGGTTAGGTCTTGCGTTGTTTTTATGGCCTTCGGTAGTGCGTTCCATAGCTGCGTGCTGATGTATGAGAAGCTGGTCGCGTACTGTATGTGGACATAAATCTTTTAGCACACAACTGAAAATGGGGTGTGCTCCTGGGAGAAGCATAGGTGGGTCAGGGGCGTTCACTAAAGAGGTGCACAGTATTATAGATTTTGGGGGGTTCTGTGCCTAATTTACATGTGAGGATTTACACCAGGTTTCAATTGGTGTAAATTCTCGTGCCTAAAATTGGGTGTGGATCCTGGTGCTAAGCGAAAATTCTATAAATTGTGTCCAACTCTGAGTACTGTTTATAGAATAGCACTTACCGCTCATTTGTTTTGCTATCCAAATTTGGGTGCCATTTATAAAATTTAGTCCAATGTGTTTAACAAGAACAGGCAAAATTTCTTATCAAGGAACCTTCAAAACCTGTATTTCTCCTGTACAATTTAGTAACGTAGGAGCATTTCAGTCATTCTTGTGCATATTATTCTGACAGATGGATTTCGCAGTATTCAGATCTGCTTCCTTTGGTAATTGTTTTCCTCTCTCTAAAACTTTGGTTCTTTCCATCAGTCTCCTCGCTGGATACTATATCAAGCCTGCTAAGAATCCTGCAATTGTCCTTTACAGACGGCTGAACTGAGGACAGAAATACAAGTACCCCTAGAGTCTAACAGGGGTTGAAACAGTTCCTCAACTCAGGCTAATTTCTAGAAGACCACGATAATTTTCCAATCAGACTTACTGCTTGGAACATGCAGATCAATCTACAGCAAATCTACAGAGCAAAGAAAATTGTTTGTACAGCTAGTATTATTGAATTTAGATTCTCTATATTGAATTGCCTATTTGTGAGAAATTTGTTAAGAAATTGCAAATCTAGCATCAATCTGAGGCCTCTCGCCTTTGTGGAAATGACAAAGGCAATTGAATACATGTATTTCTTTATTCCTACTGACACACTGGAATAACTTCAGTCTGTAAATGCAAGGAAACTGGTAACTGAGGCCTTCCCTGAGTCATTCAGAAGCAGGGAAATTAATTTTGGATGTATTTTCCACATGCTATTATTAAAAGTCTCTATTCTTAGTATGTTGGGAGGACAAATTTCAAAGCCATTTATTTGGATTAGCAGCAATTTATTAAGGTAAATGGATCTGTTTGAAATTTGTCCTTATTCAGTCAGGCTAAAAGTACACCCTTTCACATACTTTTAGCTTGGTTAAAAAGATACTTTTGTGATGGAAAGGTTGGGGGAAGCAATCTGCATACATACTTGTTGTTTTCAAAACTATGTGAGCTATTTTACCCCTTCTTAGCCACTCACACATATAACAGGTACAAAGTACATGGATGGTAGCATATATATTTTACCCTCGCTAAACATTCAAGGAGTAACTACACAGGTAGAGTTTCATTATGAAAAATAGCTGTAGGTCATTCCAAGTTAAAGTATTCAAAACTGACCCCAAAAGGTTTTTCAGGGAGAATTTGACCTTAAATCCTACTGAAATTCTCTGAAGATGCCAGCAAAAGCCATATATATATGATAGAATGGAAGATAAATTTAGCTGAGGCAGATTTCATCCAGATGTTGTAAGACTCAATTCCAAGAATAAGCTTCTTAGTGTTTCCATAAGAATAGAGAACATAAGAATTGATATACAGTGCAATCCGCTTAAGTGCAAGGGTCCGGGACCAAAGAAATACATGCAGTTAACCGGAGCGTGCACTTAACCGTTGTGACCCAAAGAAGCTTGACATCTGATAAACATATGTACAGCAGGGGCGTATCTGAACTGCGGCGGTAGGGGGGGCCAGGGCCAGAGAGGGGGGGCACATTATAGCCCCCCCCCCCCCCCCGCCGCCGCCGCCATTGCCGATCCCCCTCCCCCCAGCCGCTGCCATTGCTAACCCTCCCCCTCCGTTGCTCGCCTACCTTCGCTGGCGGGGGACCCCAACCCCCGCCAGCCGAGGTCCGCGTCCTCCTGCCGCTGCCGGCTGCCTTTGGTCCTTTCATTCTTCCATTGAAGCTGGCGCCGACGAAAAAGTTTCTTTTGAATCTGACGTCGCTGCACGTTGCACGTTGTACGTGCAGGACGTCAGACTCAGAAACAATTTCTGAGTCTGACGTCCTGCACGTACAACGTGCAGCGACGTCAGACTCAAAAGAAACTTTCGTCGGCGCCAGCTTCAATGGAAGAATTAAAGGACCAAAGGCAGCCGGCAGCGGCAGGAGGACGCGGACCTCGGCTGGCGGGGGTTGGGGTCCCCCGCCAGCGAAGGTAGGCGAGCAACGGAGGGGGAGGGTTGGCAGCGGTAGGGGGGTCCAGGGCGAAATCTGCGGGGGCCCAGGCCCCTGAGGCCCCACGCAGATACGCCCCTGATGTACAGTACTGTTTATTATACGTACAGTATACAGTCTCCATTAACTGACGTTATACAGTCTCCGTTAACTGACGTTACGCTTACTTGAAGTAATCAGTCATAGTCCTCTGTACACTATTGTGTCTGTGAGTTCCATTGACTACGTCTGCCAGATGGTAAAAACTGTCATAGCACTGACATCCAGTGGCCTCCAGATAGGCCCGCCTGGTGTTGAGACTCTCCAGCGCTCTTGCAAAAGTGGCAGGAGGTTGTTGAATTTCGTTCACATGTGCCTCGCTGTTTCATCATCAGCCGTTGCCTGCGTGTAGGCGCATATCTCGACATCAGTGCTATCGTCAGCTGTTTGTAGATCATAATCAACAGCTACGTAGTGATGAAACTCCTCTTCAGTAACACCGGCTGGAATGTCAATAGCCTGTTCATCTGACGCGTTTGCAACAGCTGCATCTGTTTTGTCCCTCTCCACATCCTTAACAAAGCTTGCCCGCTTGTAGCAATTCACAATGGTTGCCTGTGTAACATGATTCCATATGTAGGGAATCCAACAGTGATAGATTACAAGCCAGTTCAACAGCACGTTTATCCTTGCCAGTCTGGTGATCCATAATGCTCATCAGATGATGTAGCACAAGAGCCCGATAATGTTTTTTGAAATTGGCTATTATGCCCTAATCCATAGGTTGGATCAGAGAGGTAGTGTTTGGTGGCAGGAAGACCACCTTGACGTTAGACAGCCTGACATCATCACTGTGTGCAGCACAATTATCACAAAGCAACAAAATCTGACGCTTTTGTGCCCGCATTCTAGTGTCTAACATCTTTAGCCACTGCTTCCAAATTTCCCCAGTCATCCATGAATTTGCATTAGCCTCGTATGACACAGGAAGTCGCTTAATATTCTTGAAGCAATGGGGCTGTTTGCTCTTTCCAATGACGAGAGGTTCCAACTTCTCACTCCCATCCATATTGCAGCAAAGTAGGATTGTCAGTCGGTCCTTCGACGGTTTATTTATTTATTTATTTGTTACATTTGTACCCCACATTTTCCCACCTGTTTGCAGGCTCAATGTGGCTTACATGGTACCATATAGGCTGTTGCTGGTTCAGTTGGTAACAGATACAAAGTAATGTTGTGAACAGATGAGGTGGGTTTGGATCAAGTATCATGGGGTCAAAATAGGTGAAGATTAAATTGTTCAGTACGATCATTAGTTATGTTGTGTCGCTGGGTGCTGGGATTTTATGTTGGATCGTTGGGATAGGCTTTCTTGAATAGGTGAGTCTTGAGTGATTTTCTGAAATTTAGGTGGCCCTGGATTGTTCTCACTGTACTTGGGAGTCCGTTCCATAGTTGTGCACTTATGTAGGAGAAGTTGGATGCGTGGGTTGTTTTGTATTTTAGTCTTTTGCAGATTGGGTAATGTAGGTTTAGGTATGATCTTGATGATTTGATTCTGTTTCTGGTTGATAGATCTATTAGGTCTATCATGTAACCTGGTAGATCTATTAGGTCTATCATGTAACCTGGTACTACGCCATCAGGAATCGCTCGCCAGTAGAGACCGTTTTCGTCAGCATTGAAAATGTCATGAGGTGCAAACTTGTTCAAGATGGTAGGAAGAACTGAAACAACCCAATTTTCAGCACCAAAGTCATCAGAGTCTTGTTTTTCACCATGCTGTTTCTTGAATTTTATGCTGTTCCTCCCCTTCCATCTTTCCAACCATCCAACAGTGGCTTTGAATTCAGTTAGTCCAAGACTTTCAGCTAGCTGATTAGCTATCTCCATAATGTATTTTTAAGTGCATTTATCCCTCCCAATATGGTGGTCCACCCACCAATACCTAGGAAGAAATAAATCACCCAAGGCTGCATCTCTTTAGGAATTTAATTAGATACCTTATTTCTTATCAAGTATTTGTACAATTAGCAGATCAGTGATATCTCACTGGGAGTATGGAACATTGCTATACAAAAGTACTGCTATATCTGAGACTCCAAAGAATATACAAGCAATCAAATACTTGTATTTATTATTCTCCAAGTATACAGTGGGGGAAATAAGTATTTGATCCCTTGCTGATTTTGTAAGTTTGCCCACTGACAAAGACATGAGCAGCCCATAATTGAAGGGTAGGTTATTGGTAACAGTGAGAGATAGCACATCACAAATTAAATCCGGAAAATCACATTGTGGAAAGTATATGAATTTATTTGCATTCTGCAGAGGGAAATAAGTATTTAATCCCTCTGGCAAACAAGACCTAATACTTGGTGGCAAAACCCTTGTTGGCAAGCACAGCGGTCAGACGTCTTCTGTAGTTGATGATGAGGTTTGCACACATGTCAGGAGGAATTTTGGTCCACTCCTCTTTGCAGATCATCTCTAAATCATTAAGAGTTCTGGGCTGTCGCTTGGCAACTCGCAGCTTCAGCTCCCTCCATAAGTTTTCAATGGGATTAAGGTCTGGTGACTGGCTAGGCCACTCCATGACCCTAATGTGCTTCTTCCTGAGCCACTCCTTTGTTGCCTTGGCTGTATGTTTTGGGTCATTGTCGTGCTGGAAGACCCAGCCACGACCCATTTTTAAGGCCCTGGCGGAGGGAAGGAGGTTGTCACTCAGAATTGTACGGTACATGGCCCCATCCATTCTCCCATTGATGCGGTGAAGTAGTCCTGTGCCCTTAGCAGAGAAACACCCCCAAAACATAACATTTCCACCTCCATGCTTGACAGTGGGGACGGTGTTCTTTGGGTCATAGGCAGCATTTCTCTTCCTCCAAACACGGCGAGTTGAGTTCATGCCAAAGAGCTCAATTTTTGTCTCATCTGACCACAGCACCTTCTCCCAATCACTCTCGGCATCATCCAGGTGTTCACTGGCAAACTTCAGACGGGCCGTCACATGTGCCTTCCGGAGCAGGGGGACCTTGCGGGCACTGCAGGATTGCAATCCGTTATGTCGTAATGTGTTACCAATGGTTTTCGTGGTGACAGTGGTCCCAGCTGCCTTGAGATCATTGACAAGTTCCCCCCTTGTAGTTGTAGGCTGATTTCTAACCTTCCTCATGATCAAGGATACCCCACGAGGTGAGATTTTGCGTGGAGCCCCAGATCTTTGTCGATTGACAGTCATTTTGTACTTCTTCCATTTTCTTACTATGGCACCAACAGTTGTCTCCTTCTCGCCCAGCGTCTTACTGATGGTTTTGTAGCCCATTCCAGCCTTGTGCAGGTGTATGATCTTGTCCCTGACATCCTTAGACAGCTCCTTGCTCTTGGCCATTTTGTAGAGGTTAGAGTCTGACTGATTCACTGAGTCTGTGGACAGGTGTCTTTCATACAGGTGACCATTGCCGACAGCTGTCTGTCATGCAGGTAACGAGTTGATTTGGAGCATCTACCTGGTCTGTAGGGGCCAGATCTCTTACTGGTTGGTGGGGGATCAAATACTTATTTCCCTCTGCAGAATGCAAATAAATTCATATACTTTCCACAATGTGATTTTCCGGATTTAATTTGTGATGTGCTATCTCTCACTGTTACCATTAACCTACCCTTCAATTATGGGCTGCTCATGTCTTTGTCAGTGGGCAAACTTACAAAATCAGCAAGGGATCAAATACTTATTTCCCCCACTGTATGTACAATCAATTGCTTATGGGAGTACAGTACCACATCTACACATAGGTGTTCGCTGGGTCTGAGTGTCTAATGTTTTATTTAGGGTCTTTTTTGCCCTCACCCCAAATTACCAGCAAAAGCCAATTTGCAGATATAAAAGACTCAAAGCTACTTATGAGAAAGCAATAGGATTACTTGCCAATGCAGATACAATTGATTGGTTTCTCATGAGAGAGCAGCCCTGCTTGCAGAAAGGTACTGGCTGTGACTGTCTCTCCATTGAAGTAGGAAGTACACTCATTTTTATATGTCCATTCAGGATATAGCTAATATAGTGGAGGAGTGGCCTAGTGGTTAATGTGGTGGACTTTGGTCCTGAGGAACTGAGTTCAATTCCCACTTCAGGCACAGGCAGCTCCTTGTGACTCTGGGCAAGTCACTTAACCCTCCATTGCCCCATGTAAGCCGCATTGAGCCTGCCATGAGTGGGAAAGCGCGGGGTACAAATGTAACAAAAAATAAAATAAATAATTACACCTTATTGGTTATATGTTAATTTTGTGGCCAATACCTTAATGACTATATATGGTAACATAACAGTTAATATTTCCTTGAATTCTGCTGTACGTGCTTGGCTATTTTTAACATTGCTTGGAAAGTTTGGTCATCTACTTGTGAGACCACTCAGTTCTGCATTCTGACCATATCTTCCTAGGTGTAACTGACTCTGCCCTGTTGCTAGACCGCACCATCCTGTTTTTGAGGTTTTTGCACTCAAGCTCCTTCCTCATTTTGCTGCATGAGGGTGTCACAACGGCTCATGAGTTTTACTGTAACTCTAGAGTTCAGATTAGAGTTACAGGCCTGTAAGCTTCTCTGTCATTTTTAGATCCTGAACCAAAGTCAGACCTTGAACCAAAGCGTGGAAACTGTCTGCTCCTGACTTGAGAAAACCACCGAAGAAGAGCATCTTCTACATCCTCAGCTTTTTCCGCCCGTTTACATTTCCTGTGTGGATTTGTATTGTTTTGCCAGTCTTCCAGAAGCTGATCTTTCTGCTTCAAGATATGTGAAATTTGACTGGGATTGACACCATATTCTTTAGCAATAATAGAAGCTTGACTTTGTTTGCTAATTTTTAAAGAGCTTCTATTCGTTCAGCCAGTGTTAAAGTCTTACAGTTGTGTGATGACGACGACGACTCCAGTGTACACTCTAACAACTTTCTTTCGCTTATTCTGCCTGTGGCGGTTAACCAATGAGATTTCAAATTTATCGCCCCTTTGTCACGTGCCAATCGGCTTCCATATTCCGTGCGTTCGCTTCTGCAGAGTCTTTCCTGCAGAGGAGCAGTCTTAAACCATGCATATAAGCGAATCTTGCACTTATCAGTGGTGCACTAAACCGAAGTTTGTCCCCATTGAAATTGATGGTGCCAAAAATGGGACCGAAGTACAGCATGCAGTTAAACAGAGCATGTGCTTATCCGACGTGCACTGTGTGTGTATATATATATTATTATTTGTTACATTTGTACCCCACATTTTCCCACCAATTTGCAGGCTCAATGTGGCTTACATAGTACCATTAGTGATTGTTTTAATAATTTACCAAAAAATGTCCCACAAAAATGAACATTTCACAGCCAGCTTCTCTGTTCCCTGGGACCAACGATGGCCAGCATTTCGCATATACATATTTAATATTGCTGCATCAGGGTCCACATAAGCAGGGTGTTCGACAGAGTGCTATAGGAGCAGCATGATGTCATAGCGCTCTGTCGAACACCCCACTTATGTGGACCCTGATGCAGCAATATTAAATATGTATTTGTGAAATGCCTTTCCTATCCTTTATTTTGGTTTTTTCCCTGCACTTCTCTGTTCTCATTGCTGCTTATTTACACCTAATCTTTCTTCTCTTTCCTATTAATTGATGGAGTTCTGTGTTTGAATCCCTGTAAAGGTGGTGTAATTTCCAATAAACATAACTTTGTCTATGGGCTGTGAAAATAACTTTTGTGTGTATAAGTTTGAGGCATAAACATAGAAACATGATGACAAATAAAGGCCATATGACCCATCCAGGTATTTAAATGTCTCTATCATGTTTCCCCTCTCTCTCCTCTCTTCCAGTGTATACATGTTGAGGTTCATAAGCCTGTCCCTATAATTTTTGCATTCAAGACCGCTTACTAATTTCGTGGCCATCCTCTGGACCGACTCCATCCTGTTCATATCTTTCCGTAGGTGTGGTCTCCAGAACTACACGCAGTACTCCAAATGAGGCCTCACCAGAGACTTATACAACGGCACTATCACCTCCTTTTTCCTTCTGGTCATGCCTCTCTTTATGCACCCAAGCATCCTTCTGGCTTTGGCCATCGCTTTTTCTACCTGTTTGAAAGCTTTAAGGTCGTCCGACACAATCACCCCAAGTCCCGCTCTTCCTTCGCACACTGAAGCACTACACCCCCTATACTGTACTGTTCCCTCGGATTTTTGCGACCCAAGTACATGACCCTGCATTTTTGGGGATTAAACCTTAGTTGCCAAATATCGGTCCATTCCTCCAACCTCACTAGGTCCTTCCTCATGTCATTCACACCCTCCAGGGTGTCCACCCTGTTGCAGAGTTTAGTATCATCCGCAAAGAGACAAACCTTACCAGACAGCCCTTCCGCAATATCGCTCACAAAGACGTTAAAAAGAGTCGGCCCTAGGACCGATCCCTGCGGTACTCCACTGACGACATCCTTTTCTTCAGAACAAGCTCCATTTACCACCACCCTCTATCTCTATCTCCTACCATTCAACCAATTTTTTACCCAATCAGTTGCTCTAGGTCCCACACCGAGGGCACTCAATTTATTTATCATTCGCCTGTGTGGAACCGTGTCAAAGGCTTTGCTGAAATCCAAGTATACCACATCAAGCGCCCCTCCCACATCCAACTGTTTGGTTATCCAGTCAAAGAAGACAGTCAGATTCGTCTTACATGACCTGCCACTAGTGAAGCCATTCTGCCTCGGGTCCCGCATTCCATGTAGTTCAAGAAATGTCACAATCCTCTTCTTTAGAAGCGTTTCCATTAGCTTACTCACCACCGAGGTCAGACTGACAGGTCTGTAATTCCCTACCTGCTCCTTCCTTCCACTCTTGTGCAAAGGAACCACATCCGCCCTTCTCCAGTCCACCGGGACCACTCCAGTTTCTAAGGAAGCATTGAAGAGGTCCGTCAGTGGAGCCGACAGACCTTCTCCGAGTTCCTTAAGCACCCTCGGGTGTATCCCATCAGGCCCCATTGCTCTGTCTACTTTTAGTTTGGCAAGCCCCTCACGAACACAGTCCTCCGTAAACGGATCTTGGCCTACCATACCTCCATCCCCTTTAATTTTTGCTTTCTGCAGCCCTACCTCCTAGACATTACTACTCTCAGCCCCTGTAGATCCTCAGCTACAATAAGAAAACACCCATCTGATTCTTGATACTTAATAGGTAGCTCTCTTATACAATAATATTGCCAGCCTTTGTAGATGACCATTATAGAATGTATGGAAAATTTCCCCCATCCAATCTTTCTTTAACTTGCCATGTTCTACTTTGTTTAAATGAGCTTCCTATAGGAATACCACATCAGCATGCCCTCTGTGAATAGCTTGTAAAATCTTTGATCATTTAATTGGGGGGTGCACACCATCAACATGAAGGGTAATAATTTTTAATCCAGTCAATACACCAATCTTTGGATAACCTAGGCAAGTGTTTGGGTCATTCCTTATATCTCCGCAGAATATCCCAACCAAACCCTGCTAAGGCTTTGCTTTCCCAGATTACCTCCTTTGGACCCCAAATGCCACGCACCAGGTTGAATTCCCCTCCCATGAATATAATTGCTCCAGTCTCCCAATATATCGTTCCCCTCCCCTTTCTTACTTGAAATCCCCATTCTCTCCAAACATATAGTTCCAGAACAATTCAAACATGCATACTCCCAAACAGACTACACTCCCCTTCCCAAAACCACAATATGTTTTGTTCCCCAAATCCTATTCCCCCCCCCCACCAGCCCTGTGACTCCTCATCTTCCCCGTCTGTCTGTTTCCCCACTCTGAGCATTGTATTGATATCTAATATCCTCCCTACATTTTCCTTATACTATCATCCCTAACATAATATAAAAAATAACTCTATTGAAATTGTCAGATAACTTAGCAAGCAGTGACAGAACACAAATATGTCCATCCACAGTATGTTCCACTCCTACATCTTCTCTTTAAGGTTGACATCCCCAACTTGCTTGTTGCTATTTATAGCTGAAAGTAGAGTTTTGTGACTACTGCTCAATGTAAAGTAGCAATTTACCATCGTAGCTCCTAAGGGGCAATAAAGTTCAAAGCTGTGCCTCGCATCTTTAATCCACACTATTAGCACCTCCTCCGGACAGCCTCAGAAACAACTGAATATACATAGGTGGTAATGTGTCCACAGAAGATGGCAGTGCCATTGTACACGAGCCTGTAGGCATCATGCCCATTCTAGACCGCCATCAGGTACTGCAGTTGCCTTTCAGGCACCAATCTCCTGAGCCTCTCAGTATGCAACTTGTGTTCTGAAGTGAATGATATCCCATAATGCACTGCTCATCTCTCTGTACCATCACTCCTCCTGCATATTGTGCATAGCAAGAGTAGCTCCATCCCAGCAAGATCAAATCTCACTATCACTCATCCCAAAGAGGAGCTGCAACTCCAATCTTCCAAGAGGCAGCCAGTAGAGATGACTCAAAATAAATAAGAATTGCACACAAAGACTACAGAAAATTGAACTCGATAACTCATAGCTTGTTTCCCCAGAGTCACTGGACCCCCTTCAGAGCATGGTATCACCAGTCTCCAGTCTGCGACTACCCAATCCTCTCCAAAAAAGTGTTTCAAATCTTTTAATGTCAGAAACACCAAATTGCAGTTCTCATGTATAACTTTTACTTTTGCAGAATACTGCAGTGTACATTTTATGGTTTTGTGATGTAATTGTGTTGAATAGGTGTCCATGGTTCACCTGTGTTCTTATGCTTTGGTTCAATAGTCTTGGAGTAACACTTGGGTCAATATTCAGCCAGCGGTGGTTTGTTTTTTTTAAATGCTGACTGTTGTTGGCTTAATTAGCCCCGGATATTCATTGTTGGGGCATGTCTGGGCACTGGCACTGAATATCTGGTGCTAATTGTGGTTGTCCTGGCCGCCGCAACTAATGCAGGTCCTGGCCAATATTCAGCTGGGGCCCACATAACATTTTACATGGTCTAGCTCTTCTGATCCTCCTCTCACCCACCCAAAAGAGCCCCTCCTTCCAGTCCCCCTTAGCAAGGATCAAACCCACCTTCCATTTCCAATAGGTCCCCCTGGCATCTCTGGTGGTCCAGTGGGGGTAGGAATGAATCCCACTTGCTCCTGCCCTTAGCGGCTGCCACAACAAAATGGCTGTTACGACCTTTTGTGGCAGCTTTACAGTACTACCAGAGGGCTCATTGGCATGAAAGTTAAATTCCCCAAGAAAGAAAGAAGGTGAAGATATTTTCAAGAAAGAAGGAAAGCCAGAAGTTAGTCAGTGAGAAAGGAAGAGAAGGAATTATCAGGTGGTCAATAAATGACAGCTACCTGGAGAGGTAGTGGGGTGAATAGGCAGATGAAGTGGTTGTCACAGAGGTGGAAGAAGGGGTTGAAACCTACCAGAAGGGAAGAGCAATAGCCCAACATCACCACCACGGCCAGCTGGGTAAGGTTTATTGGAGAAAAGGTAGCCTCCATGACAAAGGACAGCAATCAAAGCAGAGTCTTCCGGGAAAAGCCAATTCTAGGTTAGATCATCAAGATGTAGAGTATGAGAGATATTGTGAATATGGGCAGTCTTGTTGGAGACAGAATAGATATTCCATAGGGTACATGAGAAAGGGAGAGAAAATGGAGGAGGGAGAGGAATAGGAATAAGAGTGGTAGAATTGCTGTTTGACCTGCATAGGTGAAGTGAGAGTTTCCTTGGAGAACCAGAATTGGGATTGATACCCTATCTGAGAGGAGGAGAAAGAGCAAGCGAATATGGAGATGAGTAAGGGGTGGCATGATGACAGTGACTAAGATAAAATGTGCTCAGATGGATGAATCAAAGGAAGAAAACTTTGAAGGTCTAGAGCCGAGTAGAAGGTAGAAGATAAAATGGCTGGTGAGGTGATGAAAGAGAATGGACAGTGTGATCTTTGAGGTATGTAGTGGTTTGAGATAGGGAATAAGACTTGGGAGAGTTAGAATCCATAAGACTGTTTTTTTTTCTTTTTAAATCATGTAACAACGTTTTCATTTCCATACTCTATAAGCCACATTGAGCCTGCAAAAAAGGTGGGATAATGTGGGGTACAAATACAATAAATAAATGTGTAGTAGAGCCACAAGAAATAAAAGGGAAAGGAAAAATACAATCCAATGGAGATAATATGATATTGCAGGTGCCTTCTGGCAAGCAGTTGGATGGAATTTGGGGTGGCAGCGGGGGCCAACATGGTTCAGGGTGGACCTTGGAGTCATCTCAGAGGTTGCTGGGACGAATATGCAGATAGGCTGAAAAACCCCTCAGTACATTGCAAATGGCTGTATGGAGCCTGGGGTAGCAGAAGTGGAGGCCCAAGTGGTTCAGGGTGGACCCTCTTTTGGATATTTACCAACAGTACTGTCTTCAGGGTTTTTTACGCAAAGATTCTTTGGCGCAATTATTACATTTAGTTATTTAAAATTTGTTTTATCATAACTCTCCTTATTAGAGCTGACCCCAGCAACATCTGAGAAGACTCCAACTTATTCAAAATACTACAGTTCGAATGTTGTTTGTTACTCCGTTATGGTATGAATCCCATTGGCTTCCAGTTTATTGGTGCATGATTTTCAAGGTGCTTATATTGACTTTTAAGTGTTTACACAAGTCTAGGCATGATTATCTAGGTAAAAATTTCTGGGTAGATCTTTGAGATCTTCTCAGCAGGCATTGTTAACTGTTCCTGGGTTTCTGGTGTGAGATTGGTTTCAGCTAGAAATAGGGCATTTAGGATTTGTACACCTCTCTTACAGAATAAATTCCCATTAGATTTACAGTTAGAACAGTATTACCTTTGTTTTAGGAAGTTAGTGAAGGCTTGGCTTTTCACTGCTGCTTTTTATGACTTAGAGGTCAAGTTTTAGAAAGGATGTACACATTAGAATTGAGATATCCGGTCAGGATGGGTCAAGCTCTGCTAGTGTTTTATAACAGGATCTACCAACGTAGAGCCTGTTCAAAAATTCATTTAGGAGTGGACATGCAAGTTGGTGGTTATGTGTGGCAGAAACATCATTTTACAAGCATTAACATCTAAAATATCAACAGAGTCAATAAGCCAACTTAAATATGTATGTGCCAACATATACATGTGTATGTTGGTATTTCAGAACAAAAATTTTAAAAAAATCAAGCTGAATAAGCAATCTATTAGTTATCATCCATCAAACAATATATATAATTAAAAAGGAGGAAAAAGACCTCAACAGTCCAGACCGTGGCATCTATGAGCAAGCAGTATGCCTACGTATGTCAGACTCCATTCTTCTCATCAGTCATGAAAAGCCTCCTTGTTATTTTTAATCATTCATGTGCACTTAAAATTATCTTAATCCTAATAATAATATCAAAAACAGAAAGAACAGCAAGCACTTAGTTTTAAATTAAATCCCGATGGGGATCTCTATATTCCAGAACATACACATGTGTCTCTGTTTTCTGAAGCTGTCACAGTGCTCATATCCTTTGCCAACATCACTTTCAGGGGGAGAATGAACACTGGAGGATTAAACGGGTGACCACCTCTATTCCCTCCAGTGGAGCACTGCACAAAACGAGCAACTGGAGCAGGTGTAAATCCCAACGTTGATGTCGATGCATTCTCCTCCTGAAATAGGGAATTGTTTTATCGTTTATTTGGACTTTATTGATACCTTATCTGACGCACAGGACTAGACAGTGTACAAACTAGAAAATATCATTTAAAAGAGAAGAAGGAATTTACTTATTTCAACACACTGCTGAAGGCCTTCACATAGGCATTAAAGCAGTTTACAAAGTGTAAAGCTATTTAAAAAAAAGGGGGGGGGGAACAGAGGGAAAAGAAATGGAGTGGTGAGGGAGCAAAAAACACCAAGATGAAGCCAAGTTATGGTCACAAGAAGAAAGTCAAACAAATGAAGAGAGATGAGGTCAAGAGGGGATTCGTAACAAAGGTGTACTTTGAGAAGGCCAATGTTCAGAAGTATGGGAGAGACGAAGAGTAGAGGGGAAGAGGGACATGAACAGATGGTCCAGAGCCAGTGGAAAGAGGGGTAAGAATGCATAATGGGGAAGCTGAGGACAGGAGTGAACCGTGATGGAGGAAGGGACAAAAGCATAGGGAGAGTCATCCAAGCAGGTAGTGGAGGACCGGCAGCGGCAAACGGAAGAAAGGAGAAAAAAAAAAGAGGGCCAAGGGAGGGGGAACGGAGACTCCCAAGGAGGCGCTCCAAGGAGCATGACCTGCTTCTTGGTTACACGCCTCTGGTGCAAGCGCCTTGAACTGTGTAAAAAACTTTTGTGGGAAAGTGGCATCACCTTAGAGCTTCAACAGGGGAGGGAGGCTGGAGTCGGGCAGAGTGCGATAATGTTCCAGAGACCTATGCACAGAGGGAGACAGGAAGAGAACATTAGGACAGCAACAGAAAAGCAGCAGCAGCAGCAGCAGCAGCAATAATGATGATGCACCTTACACCAGGTGAACTCAGATCTTCGCAGGAAAGTGACATCACCTTAGAGCAGCAGTGGGGGTAGGAGAATGGAATCAGGCAGAATGCAATAATGATCCAGCGACCTTAGAGCAGCAACAGGGGTGAGAGGCTGGAGTTGGGCAGAGTGCAGTAATGTACCAGCAAGAATTCATGTAATCAAACACGAGTCTTGGGGAAGGGGTAGCTAGAAACAGGACACAAGAGAGGATCAGTAGGAAGCCATCTATCCAGTGGTGTATTTAGGGTAGGCGTACGCATCCCCTGTCAGACCCAGCCCGACCCACCTTAAAAGCCGAGAGGGTTTTAAGGTGGTGGGGGTGGCGGGGAGATGGACCCCTCTGTGAAACGTTCCTGGCTACATCACTGCATCTATCAAAATGGAAAAATAATCACAAGCACACAAAAACATCAAGGTCATATTATGCCAGATTATGTATCTTTTTGCCCCACCCAAAACATGCCCAGACTACACCCCCTGCAATATGCACATATTCAAGTTTTGGGCATGTATATATCAAGGGTTTTTTAAATTGGAATTTTGATGTGTATTTTATTTATTTGGTTTTATAACCACCTTTATGAAGAGATTCACTGAAAGCGGTGTGTATGCAATATGTATAAATGCCGGTTTATGCATGTCTAAGATATAAATAGGGCTTCTAAAATGACTGCCTTTATGTAATCTGGCTGTGTTGTTATTTTCATACATTTTATTGATAATCTGTCAGTATTTATTATTTTGTTTTTATCATAGATATTGTCAGATTAATGTATAAATGCTGTTAAGTTTTTTCAGTTGCATCATTAACCACCCTGAACTCTTTTTGGAGAGTAGTTAACTTGAAAAGGAGTGAACTAAATACATAAAACTGCATGGCTCATTTTATGTCCCATTCCATTCTAGGTAGTTAGTGTGTGCTGTTATGTTGTGTACTATTAACATGTACTAATTCATGTTTCAACTGTTTAACGCACTTTAGGTAAAGGCCACCTAACTTCTTCCTATCTATGCTGTTGTCCGTTATGCCTATTTTCTAATGTTATCATCAGTTGTAGGTTTCAAATGTACACCATAGGGTAATTCTATAAGGAAGGCACCAAGGTTAAGGCTCCATAACTGCCAATATTCCAGCTACATGCTACTGTTTAAAACTGAGCTAGAATACAATGGCACGTATTTTGAAGGTGGACATACGTATGAGCAGAGTGGGGTGCACAGTCATTGATGTGCATTATAGACTGCTGTAATTTATGCATGTTTTCTGTGGAGGAGTGGCCTAGTGGTTAGGGTGGTGGACTTTGGTCCTGACGAACTGAGTTCAATTCCCTGCACAGGCAGCTCCTTGTGACTCTGGGCAAGTCACTTAACCCTCCATTGCCCGCCGCATTGAGCCTGCCATGAGTGGGAAAGCGCGGGGTACAAATGTAACAACAATAAATAAATCTAGGTGCAAGCATTTACACTAGCTCTGTTTGCCCTACTATGCTAGTATTCTACTTTTCTTTATAAATAGGCTCCAAATAAGCATCCTTTTATAGAACTGCCTTCTACATACTTTGATGTAGAGCTTTTTATTTTAATGGATATATTTCAGTGCAGATCCTAAACTATTGTATCATGCTTTGAGCTCCATTAGTTGGAAAAGCATGAAACAAATTGATGATGATGATAAATGTATTTTTTTCCTTGTTCTATTTACAGCAAGAATACCCGGACTTCTGACACACTGAACAAGCAGCAGACACTGAGGATGCATATTGATATTCCTCGAGCACAGCTTCTCATTGAAGAGAGGGACACAATGGACACTATAGGTATGCATGCAATTCACATAGGGTTTGTTTTATCAAGGTTTTCTTTAACCACAGAAAAAAAACATTCTTACATGACGTCAACGGTATCTTTACATATTAATTATATAAATAAAATTGTCAGTTGTGTTGAGATTTATTCTGAGTGCTCTTGGCCAGTGTTTCTCAAGCCATTCCTGAGGTACTCACTAATTCAGGGATGTAGGAGTTAGGCCTTGAGTGCCACAAACAGACCAGGTTTTCAGGATATCCCTAATGAATTTGCATAGATAGATTTTTGCATACTTTAGAGGTTGTATCCATGCAGCTCTCTCTCATTCATATGTTTGCAGCACTCGAGGTCTGAACTCCTGCATCTCTGCCCTCAGTAGTCTGGTTTTCAGGATGTTCACAATGAATATGCGTGAGATATTCATTGCATACAAAGTTACGTCATGCATATTGATCATAACCAGTGGTGTGCTGATAAATTTTTAACAACAGGCTCTCTCTCTCTGGGCGTAGCCAGCCCTGCAATTGGGGGGGGGGGGGCAGGGGGGACTGGGGGGGCAATGCATTCCTCTCCCCTGCCCACCTTGCAGGTACGCTAGCATATCTTTCCTGATAGAGGATGCCAAGCCCTGCCAACCAAATAAATGGACTGCTGCCACTCCCCGCTGCTTGTTTCTGGCTCTGAACAGCATGCCGGGACATCCCCACCAGCAAAGTAAATGGGAGTTCAAGAGGGAGCCTGAGCCCAAGTTTTGGAAGTAGCCACTGGGGGCCTACTTGAACAACCAGCTCCCCAAATTGTTAAAAACAAACTGCTCTCGCAAGCCAGTGCGAGCCGACTCCAGCACATCACTGATCATAACATAGTAAATGATGGGAGATAAAGACCTGCATGGCCATCCAGTTTGACCAACAAGGTAGTAAAAGCGCACCCACTACTCCATGAAGGTTACGCTCTTCATGTTTAAACACTGGTATCATAAACAGGCAGTCGACAATTTGCAAACTTGTCAGCCACATATGGGCAGTTCTATCTGATGCAATCTTGGAACAAAAACCCCAGCATGCCAGTAGTTGAAAGAGCAGTTTTATTTTTTCAGCCTTAAGATGACACCCCCTCCCCCACTGAGTTACACAATCCAACAATATTGCTAACTAACAACATTTTACTCGCTATGATCAAGTATATAATATCATGTTCTTTGTTGATTTAAACTTGAATTGATATGACTGTTGGGCAGACTGAATGGACCATCAGGTCTTTATCTGCTGTCACTTACTATGCTACTATCAGGCTTATTTTCAAAAGAGAAGGGCGCCCATCTTTTGATACAAATCGTAAGATGGGCGTCCTTCTCACAGGGTCGCCCAAATCAGTATAATGGAAAGCTGATTTTGGGCGTCCTCAACTGCTTTCCGTCGCGGGAACGACCCAAGTTCCCGGGGGCGTGTCGGAGGCATAGCGAAGGCGGGACTTGGGTGTGCCTAACACATGGGTGTCCTCAACCGATAATGGAAAAAAAAAGGGCGTCCCTGACAAACACTTGGACGACTTTACCTAGTCCTTTTTTTCTTACGACCAAGCCACCAGGTTCCCGAACTGACCAGATGACCACCGGAGGGAATCGGGGATGACCTCCCCTGACTCCCCCAGTGGTCACTAACCCCCTCCCATCCTCAAAAATTTTTTTTTAATATTTTTGACAGCCTCTATACCAGCCTCAAATATACCCAGCTCCATGTCAGCAGTATGCAGGTCCCTGGAGCAGTTTTAGTGGGTGCAGTGAACTTCAGGCAGGTGGACCCAGGCCCATCCCACCTGTTACACTTGTGGTGGTAAATGTGAGCCCTCCAAAACCCACCAGAAACCCACTGTACCCACATCTAGGTGCCCCCCTTCACCCGTAAGGGCTATGGTAGTGGTGTACAGTGGTGGGTAGTAGGTTTTGGGAGGGGGATTTGGGGGGCTCAGCACACAACGTAAGGGAGCTATGTACCTGGGAGCAATTTATGAAGTCCACTGCAGTGCCCCCTAGGGTGCCCGGTTGGTGTCCTGGCATGTCAGAGGGACCAGTGCACTACGAATGCTGGCTCCTCCCACGACCAAAGGGCTTGCATTTGGTCATTTCTGAGATGGGCGTCCTTAGTTTCCATTATCGCCGAAAATCAGAAACGACCATCTCTAGGGAAGACCTAAATGTCAAGACTTGGGCGTCTCCGACCATATTATCGAAACGAAAGATGGACGCCCATCTTGTTTCGATAATACGGGTTTCCCCGCCCCTTCGCCAGGACGTCCTGCGAGGACGTGCTCAGGAAAACTTGGGCGCCCCTTTCGATTATGCCCCTCCACGTTATGTAATTTCATCCTTAAGTGTCTTCCCCTCCCCCATTGAGTTACATAGCATCCACGTTAATAGTATATAATATGAATGTGATATAACACACACACTTGATCCTAATCTGTCTTTACCATTTTTGGGTCACAGACTATTGAAGTCTGCCCAGCACTAGCTTTACTTCCCAACTATTGGACATGTCATCTAAGTACCACTTCTGACTATCACAACACATCAACAGCCAGGAGGTCATCTAAGTTTTGTTTTTATTACACCTTATTTCTGTTTAAGGATCCTCTGTGTTTATCCCATGCATTTTCAATTCTGTCACTATTTTTGTCTCCACCACTTCCACCAGGAGGGTATTCCAGACCTCCAATATCCTCTCTGTGAAAAAGTATTTCCTGATGTTAGCCCTAAGTCTACCACCCTGCAACTTCAATTCATGTCCTCTAGTTCTTCTGCTTCACCATCTCTGGAAAAGATATGTTTGTATATTAACATCTTTCATGTACTTGAATGCCTGTATCATAGCTCCCTATCCTTCCTTTTAGCTAGGATATTCACATTAGAGGCTGATCGAAACTGGTAGTTTTGGTTCCAGCCAAAACCGAATCCATGGCCAAAATTTGTCGTTCAGAATTTGGCTGAAACCATGGCTCTACCACCACAAGCTCGTCCCTTTGAGCCAGCCCCCCCCCCCCCCCCCCCCCAGACAACCAATACCCCCAGGCCACCTACCAGTTCTGCCTCCCAGGGCCTACCTTCTAAGAGCCCTGGTGATCTAGTGGACTGTTTGGAGCAGGCGCATACCAAAGTTGCTCCTACCGCTGCTGGCTGTATTGTAAAAATGACTTCCCATGGCTCCCTCACAAGACTGCCACAGGAGGTCGCAGCCGCAATTTTGATATTGGAAATAGGGGACCAGTTTTCTGTTGGGGAGAAGCTGGCTCAATGGGACAGTCAGTCTCTAATATGTGTTCATGTATTCAAGTCTCTTGTCATACGTCTTTTGGTGCAAACCTCATGCTATTTTGTCACCTTTCTCTGAACCTCTTCTTTTTATGTCCTTAGCAAGATACAGACTCCAAAACTAAACACAATACTCCAAGTAGGGCCTCACCAATGACTCGTACATAGGCATCAACATGTCCTTTCTTCTTCTGATTATGCATTTCTCTATGTAGCCTAGAATCCTTCTGGCTGTGGCCACCACCTTGTCCCATTGTTTAACCGTCTTGAGATTCTCAGATGCTATCACCCCAAGGTCCTTTTCCCGGTTCATGCATATCACCTTCTTGCTCCCTAGTACATACATCTTTGGATTTTTACACCCCGAGAGAATGACTCTGCATTTCTTTGCATTACATTTTAACTAACTATCTTCATTAAGGGGAAAATAAACCTTAACCGGAGTCAATCTAAACCTATAGCAACAAAGGACTCCAGGATTACAAACCAATTTCTCTTTATTGACACATTGGTGTCAATCATCAACAGTAAATAATAATATAACATATACTCACTCGCATGCATACGTCAGCCACCCTTCAAATTTCATAATTGCAATACAAACAGTGAAACTGTAAAGTTGTTACACAATGCAACACAATACTGCTGAACAGTGCGGTGCTGTCATTTAAACTTAGTATTATATTCTCACATAATTTTAATGTACACACTAAAATGTGCAAACTGAAATGGTAACTGCCGCTGAGTCCTTCATTAGTGGCGTTCAAATTGTCACTGCTCGACTAGATCATACATAGTGGAGCACTGCACCATATGAATATTTCTTAAGATGATAGCGTCACTGTTTGTATTGCAATTATGAAATTTGAAAGGTGGCTGACCTATGCATGCGAGTGAGTGAGTATATGTTATATTATTATTTACTGTTGATGATTGACACCAACGTGTCAATACAGAGAAATTGGTTTGTAATCCTGGAGTCCTTTATTACATTTTAACTGCCAAACATTAGACCATTCTAATAATTTTAGTAGATCACTTCTTATGTTGTCCACTTCCACCAGAGTGTCTGCTCTGGTGCAAATCTTCATGTTGTTTGCAAAATGGCAAGCTTTTCCTTCTAACCCTTCAGCAATGTCACTCGGAAATATATTGAATAGAACTGGCACCAGTACCAATCCTTGAGGCACTCCACTAACCTTTCTTTCCTCTGAGTGAACTCCATTTACTGCCACCAGTTTCTAATCCAGTTCACCAACTTGGGTCCTAACTTCAGCCTGCTGAGTTTATTAATAAGCCTGCTATGAGGAACCATGTCAAAGG
This sequence comes from Microcaecilia unicolor, assembly GCF_901765095.1. NCBI lineage: Eukaryota > Metazoa > Chordata > Amphibia > Gymnophiona > Siphonopidae > Microcaecilia > Microcaecilia unicolor. Next base: position 226,783,025 of record NC_044035.1, read on the forward strand.
CTTTGTAGAAATCTAAGTAGACCACATCTAGTGCATGTCCTAGATCCAGTTCTGTGATCACCCAGTCAAAGAAATCAATCAATTTCATTTTGCACAATTTTCCTTTGGTAAAAACCATGTAACCTTGGATCGTGTAGCTTGTTGGATTCTAGAAAGTTTATTATCCTTTCCTTCAGCAGCGCCCAATCACTAAAGTGAGGCTTACCAGACTGTGATTTCCCATTTTTTCCCTGTCACCATTTTTGTGAAGAGACATCTGCTTTTCTCCAATCCCATGGAACCTCTCCTGTCTACAAGGATCTATTAAACAAATCCTTAAGAGGACCCACCAGAACCTCTCTTAACTTCCTCAATATTCTGGGATGGATCTCATCCAGTCCTACGGCTTTGTTCACTTTCAGTTTTTCAAGTTGTTCATAAACATTTTCTTCTATGAACAGTGCAATAACCACTCCATTCCTTTATATGAGGCTCATTTTCAAAACAACATATACCATTGTCAGCCATCCTTCTCCAGGATTTTCTTCCGTAAACACCAAACAGAAGTATTTGTTTAACGTCTGTTGGGGTTTTTTTTTCTGTCACTTTCCACATAACACTTTGCAACATCTTTCGGTCTTACTGTTTGATTTTTAGCGTTCCTCCTTTTCCAACATATATGAAAAAGGTCTTGCCACCTGTGGCATAGCTAGGACTGAATGGGCCCCAGATAGAAAAATTACGATTGGCTCCCAAGGCAATTGGGATGGGGAAAGGGGGTTGGAGGAGAAAGGTAAAGCCCTTCAGAGTTCCAGTAAACAAACTTTGCCAAAAACAAACACATTCCAGAACTATATAGATAACTTGTCATAGTACTAGAAATAGAAACTAAAATCCAAGATATTGGAGATGCACATTTTCCACAACTAACATTTTACAATTAATACATTCAGAAAAAAATACATTTTTCTACTTTTGTTTTCTGAGCTTTGGTTCCAGAGTCTCTTTTCTGCTTTTTCTGTTTTTTCTTCTCTCTTTCCAGGATCTCCTGTCCTTTTGAATTTTTTTCTCTCTCTATGTCCACTGTCCATCTTCCCTCTGCATCCCTTATCTGTCCTGTCAAGCTCTCTTTGTCCCTATGCTCTCTCCATAACCAGCATCTCTTTTCTGTGTCCCTGTTCCTCCCCATGTTGAGCTTGTCCCCTCTTTCTCTCTTAATTCCTCATGCATCCCCCACCCCAGAGTCGGCATCTCTCTCTCACATCCTGACTCCCTCTCCCCCTCCGGTCTGGCATCTCTCCTTCTCTCCCTCCATTGGTCCAGCATATCTCCTCTCTTTCATTCCAGTCTAGTGCTCGCTCCCTCTCTCTCTATCTCTCCCCTGTGTTCTACCCCCCTTCCAGTACCTCTTCCCCTTTCTTCAGTCCAAGTCTCTCTCTCTCTCTTTCTCTTCTTCTCTCTCCACTCTCCCCCCCCCCTCCCCCCCCCCCCATTCATGCTTGTCATCTCTCCACATTCTTTCCTCCCCCCATGATCCTCTAAACATACAACAGGGTGCCGGCAGAGGTAATGCCAAAAACTGGATGCCACCAGGGTTCTTATCTGCTGTGCCCCACACATAAGAAGTTACTGAGGGTGGGGGAGAGGGGAATCAAGCAGGAGGAGGGTAGACAGCAGGCGGCTCCTACCATTGGGCAGCCCTGGGCTTCTTGCTAGGCTCATTCAATGGTAGCTAAGCCACTGCTTATCACCTATCTTTACTTTGGTACACCACTTCTTAATGCATTGCTGAACAGACTCCAATGGGGAAAAAATGACCCGCACTCTTCTGCTACAATACACACAAAAATTATTTGTTTGCTAGGGCCTTAGCAGTCAACCTCAGCCCCTCTGAGAACCCGTTACACTGATATGCTACATGCATTTTCTGATAACCAGACTGGCTGTGCATACTCCAGGGCCAATTTGAGAAACACTGCTCTGGACCTTCATTGTGGCATCACTTATTCACCCCCTTGCAGTAAAGTGGCTCACCTGTTCTTGAAAACCTTTATTATTGATGTTTTATCTGCCCCATAACTTCATTATCAAGATGGTGGTTGCCTTAATAAAAACATTTCCCCTTAAGCTAAGCACATAATAGTCTCTGGTTCAGCCAGATGTTGTACATCAGTGACTTCCTGCCCTCCCACTGCCAAAACACACAGAAAGGTCTGGGGTGTACTAACATGAGCCAATCCAGTTATTTAGTGAGAAGCTCTGCGCTGATGTGGTGAATTTCCGATTTTTCTTAATGTTGCAATAAACAGCCCAGAGGCAATCAAACCTATATTTCAAACCACATCCAAGACAGATTTGGTGTATCATCAGGGGAGGTGTTGAAATGACATCATAGAAAGCTGGTGGGGTAACTTAATTGGGTTTGATACTGTACACCTATTTTTCTCCCCACTTTCACTAGTTCTCAATGAAAAGTCGCCACTGTGGGCTACAGCACAGTGCACTGTGTAGAATTGTCCCCTCTTTCTCTCTTAATTCCTCATTCATCTCCCACCCCAGAGCCAGGATCTCTCTCTCTCTCTCTCTCTCTCTCTCTCTCTCTCTTGCATCCTGAGCCCCTCTCTCTCACATGAAACAGCTCCTCCAGGTCTTTTCCTCAGCATCTGCTTTAATCTCCTCCAGCGATAGAATAAAATATTAGCTAAATAATTATATTATTGCAGACTGAACTATTGTGTATGAAATTTATGATTCTGAAGTGGAATACTGAATAACAATTACAGAAGAGAATTGGGGAGAAGTAATGCATAAAGTAAGAGAAGGTAATACTGGATATTAAAATCCATAATTTTAGGGTGTTGCGCTGTCCCATGTTATCACTTTTGGCAAGTGTTTCTGGCTGGCAAACTGAAGATTTGTGATAGCACCTTATGTAGCAGTGGGTCTCGGCCAGGAGTGTGCCTGCCCTCTAACCTGGCAGATGCTCACACAGCTGTCTTGGCACAGTGATCAGAGCCACAACCTCAGGCTAGAGGTTGAGCAGTCTGGCATCCATATTGTATGTGTACAGAGCCTTTTTGGGTAAAAACAAAATGCCAAGAATAGCAATGGGCAGGATCTGTCACTGCAAAGTTTTCTTTTTCAGCAAGAAGATGTATTGTTTCAGAAGAGAGCAGATCAAGCTTTCTCACTGGAGTCTGTTCAGCAATGCATTAAGAAGTAGTGTGCCATAATAAGAGTTTCCTACAGCAGAATTCATTAATAATACAAAAAAGTCTGAGAACAAAAACGCAGTGATGCTTTTCAGACACTGTGCAAGCTTTTACTGCTTTACTAATTTAGGGACAGATGATCAGAAGCAAACGCAAGCGCTAGAGGCTATTAGCACCGTACTAGCACCCGCGTTTGCTCCCGCTCCATAATCGGAGCCGGCGAGTGCGTGAAACAATGAGCTCACTGGCTCTGACCGCAGGTAACATAGTAACATAGTAAATGACGGCAGAAAAAGACCTGCATGGTCCATCCAGTCTGCCCAACAAGACAAACTCATATGTGCTACTTTTTGTGTATACCCTACTTTGATTTGTACCTGTCCTCTTCAGGGCACAGACCGTATAAGTCTGTCCAGCACTATCCCCGCCTCCCAACCACCAGCCCCGCCTCCCACCTCTGGCTCTGGCACAGACCGTATAAGTCTGCCCAGCACTATCCTCGCCTCCCACCACCGGCTGGCTCTGCCACCCAATCTCGGCTAAGCTCCTTAGGATCCATTCCTTCTGAATAGGATTCCTTTATGTTTATCCCGCGCGTGTTTGAATTCTGTTACCGTTTTCATTTCCACCACCTCCCGCGGGAGGGCATTCCAAGCATCCACTACTCTCTCCGTGAAAAAATACTTCCTGACATTTTTCTTGAGTCTGCCCCCCTTCAATCTTATTTCATGTCCTCTCGTTCTAATGCCTTCGCACCTCCGGAAAAGGTTCATTTGCAGATTAATACTTTTCAAATATTTGAACGTCTGTATCATATCACCCCTGTTTCTCCTTTCTTCCAGAGTATACATGTTCAGGTCATCAAGTCTCTCCTCATACGTCTTGTAACGCAAATCCCTTACCATTCTCGTAGCTTTTCTTTGCACCGCTTCAATTCTTTTTACATCCTTCGCAAGGTACGGCCTCCAAAACTGAACACAATACTCTAGGTGGGGCCTCACCAACGACTTATACAGGGGCATCAACACTTCCTTTCTTCTGCTGGTCACACCTCTCTCTATACAGCCTAACAACCTTCTAGCTAGAGCCACCGCCTTGACACACTGTTTCGTCGCCTTCAGATCCTCAGATACTATCACCCCAAGATCCCTCTCCCCGTCCGTACCTAACAGATTCTCCCCGCCTAACACATACATCTCCCGAGGGTTTCTATTCCCTAAGTGCATCACTTTGCATTTCTTCACATTGAATTTTAATTGCCAAACCTTAGACCATTCTTCTAGCTTCCTCAGATCCTTTTTCATGTTTTCCACTCCCTCCCGGGTGTCCACTCTGTTGCAGATCTTAGTATCATCCGCAAATAGGCAAACTTTACCTTCTAACTCTTCGGCAATGTCACTCACAAATATATTGAACAGAATCGGTCCCAGCACCGATCCCTGAGGCACACCACTACTCACCTTTCCCTCCTCCGAGCGAATTCCATTCACCACCACCCTCTGGCTTCTGTCCGTCAACCAGTTCCAGTTCACCACTTCGGGTCCTATCTTCAGCCCTTCCAGTTTATTTAAGAGCCTCCTGTGGGGAACCGTGTCAAAAGCTTTGCTGAAATCTAAGTAGATTACGTCCATAGCTCGTCCTTGATTCAATTCTCCTGTCACCCAATCAAAGAACTCAATGAGATTCGTTTGGCACGATTTCCCTTTGGTAAAACCATGTTGTCTCGGATCTTGCAACTTCTTGGCTTCCAGGAAATTCACTATCCTTTCCTTCAGCATCTCTTCCATTATTTTTCCAATAATCGAAGTGAGGCTTACCGGCCTGTAGTTTCCAGCTTCTTCCCTATCACCACTCTTGTGAAGAGGGACCACCTCCGCCGTTCTCCAATCCTTCGGAACCTCTCCCGTCTGCAAGGATATGTTAAACAAATCTTTAAGAGGGACCCGCCAGAACCTCTCTGAGCTCCCTCAATATCCTGGGGTGGATCCCATCCGGTCCCATGGCTTTATCCACCTTTAGCTTTTCAAGCTGTTCATACACACACTCTTCCGTGAACGGTGCTCTATCCACTTCAATCTCATTTATACTTTTTGCAGTCCATCGCGGTCCTTCTCCAGGATTTTCTTCTGTGAAAACAGAACAAAAGTATCTATTTAGCAAATTTGCTTTTTCTTCATCATTATCCACATAGCAGTTCGCAGTATCTTTTAGTCTCACAATTCCCTTTTTAGTCATTCTCCTTTCACTTATATACCTGAAGAAATTTTTGTCACCCCTCCTTGCATTTCTAGCCATTTGTTCTTCCGCTTGCGCTTTCGCCAGACGTATCTCTCTCTTGGCTTCTTTCAGTTTCATCCTGTATTCCTCCTTGTGTTCCTTTTCTTTAGTTTTTGTGTAATTCTGGAACGCAAACTGTTTAGCCTTTATTTTCTCAGCCACTTGCTTGGAGAACCATATCGGTTTCCTTTTTCTCTTGCTTTTATTTACTTTCCTTACATAAAGGTTTGTGGCCTTATTTAAAGCTTCTTTCAGCCTGGACCACTGTACTTCCACTTCTCGTATTTCCTCCCAGCCCATCATCTCCTTCCTCAGGTATTCCCCCATTTTACTAAAGTCAGCACGCTTGAAATCCAGAACTTTAAGTTTTGAGTGGCCGCTCTCCACTTTAGCTGTAATATCAAACCAAACCGTTTGATATGCTAAACAGGGCATTAACTATTCCTCCCCAATGCTCAGCAGGCAGTGCGCCAAACAAGGGCGCTGCTATGGAGCTGGCGTTAGGGTTTGCAGAACATTGGGGAGGAATGGGGAGCCCTATCCAGGATACATCTGCATGTTTGCAGGCCCCCCATCCCACTCCAGACACAAGGAGCTGGAGGTCTGGTGGACCTCCAGCCTCCCCCCCAAGTGGTCTAGTGTCCCAACCCCCCCCCCCCCCAGACAGAAGCCCCCCAGCCTTCCCCTCCTCGGACAGAGAGGGCTAGAAGGCTGGAGGTCTAGCACCCTCTGAACTCCCTGGCAGCACCCTGCCATTTTGGAGGCAGCACTGGAAGGAGAAAGGAGTGGTACGCCCTCCTCCATCTTCAAGGTTCGCTGGGCGCTAGACCACCAGAGAGGTTGGGGTAGGGTTGCCTACTGGGCCATCAGAGAAAGTTTTTTGGTGTCAGGGGGTTGGGGGGCTGGAAGTCCACCAGATCTCCAGGCCCCTGTGTCCGGGGGAGGAGGGGGAAGAGGTAGCCCAGTGGGCCACCAGGAAAACTTGTCTGAGGGGGGTGGGGGTTAGGGGGGCTGGAGGTCCAGTGTACCTCAAGCCTGGTCTGTTTGACAGGTCTGGGCTTTTTTTTTGACAACCTGGACCTGTCAGACAACATCTGCAGGAGGATTGTGCCTTGGACGCATGCTCAGGCAACAATCCTCCTGCAGAAGTTCCCCATGATCAAAACTAATAACGTGCATAAATGTGCATGCTATTAGTTTTAATCATCAGGGCTTTAATTCCCCATGCTGTTCCAGCACTAATTTTTCAATGCTGTTCAGAACAGCGTGGGGAATTTGATCACCAGCCCTTTGGTGAATTTCAGCTCAGGCTGCTGTTTTCTTTCTAGTCGGCTCCAGTAGAATACATGGTAGTTCAGCGTCATGTTCTGTAGTACATAGAGGGGCATAATTGAAAGGGACGCCCAAGTTTTGTTAGGGACGTCCTCTCAAAACATCCCGATGGAGGGGTGGGGAAACCCGTATTATCAAAACAAGATGGACGTCCATCTTTCGTTTCGATAATACGGTCGGGGACGCCCAAATCTTTGAATTTTGGTTGTCCTTAGAGATGGTCGTCCCTAGACTTGGTTGTTTCTGATTTTCGGTGATAATTGAAACCAAGGACACCCATCTCAGAAACGACCAAATGCAATCCCTTTGGTAGTGGGAGGAGCCAGCATTTGTAGTGCACTGGTCCCCCTGACATGCCATAACACCAACTGGGCACCCTAGGGGGCACTGCAGTGGACTTCATAAAATGCTCCCAGGAACATAGCTCCCTTACCTTGTCTGTTGAGCCCCCCAGACTCCCCCTAAAACCCACTACCCACAACTGTACACCACTACCATAGCCCTTACAGGTGAAGGGGGGCACCTAGATGTGGGTACAGTGGGTTTCTGGTGGGTTTTGGAGAGCTCGCTATTTCCTCCACAAACATAACAGGTAGGGAGGGGGATGGGCCTGGGTCCGCCTGCCTGAAGTTCACTGCACCCACTAAAACTGCTCCAGGGACCTGCATACTGCTGTGATGGACCTGAGTATGACATCGGAGGCTGGCAAAAAATATTTTAAAGATGTTTTTGAGGGTGGGAGGGGGTTAGTGACCACTGGGGGAGTAAGGGGAGGTCATTCCCGATTCTCTCCGGTGGTCATCTGGTCATTTCGGGCACCTTTTTGTGCCTTGGTCGTAAGAAAAGCACGACCAGGTAAAGTCGTCCAAGTGCTCATCAGGGACGCCCTTTTTTTCCATTATGGGTCGAGGACGTCCATGTGTTAGGCACGCCCAGGTCCCGCCTTCGCTACGCCTCCGATACACCCCATTGAACTTTGGCCGTCCCTGTGACAGAAAGCAGTTGGGGACGTCCAAAATTGGCTTTCTATTATACCGATTTGAACAACCCTGTGAGAAGGATGCCCGTCTTCCGATTTGTGTCGAAAGCCGGGCATCCTCTTTCGAAAATGAGCCCAATAGTGGGCTCTGAGCAATTTGGGTCTGACCACTTGCTGTGGATTTTTCTTATGCACTTTGAAAAGGGTGTAAGTTTGTAGCTTCTCTTGTTTGTTTTTCCAGGTTTTAATATTATTTTTTAAACTTTTTTTATATACCACCAATGAATTATTATTTGTATATACCAACATTTTCTATATTATTAATATTCAAACTCAATTTTAATTGAAAAAATACAAATAAATTATTATTAATAATTGTGATTAGTGCTTAGAAATTAATTATGCCTTATATTGTGTATTATAACACACTGAGGCACCCCATTCCCATCATTTCACTATTGACGTTATAAATTTTCATTCTCCTTTGTAAATTGTTGTTTACTTAAATTACCAAATGTAACCAATTCACTTATATGTTACTTTGATGAAACTTCAACAATGCTGGATGATTAATCAGTTTGTGAACTTCAAGACCTTCTCAAAAGATCTATATGAAGTTTTAATTTATTTATATAGGGGTAATGACTTTCTTCAAATGCAGAAATGTATAAATCTAGGGTTACTCAGAGTGTATAACAAGGATCCTAGTTTTGTCTTCAGTAGCTTCTTCAGGGGACTTATACAAGCTGCACAAAATAAAATATAGCAATTACTTTTTTTATCAACTATCCTTTAAATAATTATTAATATCAACAATTGCGAATTGCCATAACTCACTAGTGGGCTTTCATACTCTTCTTCCTCAGTCTAACCAGCAAAAAAATGCCAAGTCTCATTTTAATCTACATGAATCCTAATGCATAATGACGTTTAAACTTTTGATTGAGTATAGTTCCTGACCATATTCATAGATTGGTCCACTCAGCTTCCCTGTTTAATCCTCCAGGGATTGCTGTGGTCAATTCAGCTTCCCTGTTTTATCCTCCAGGGATTGCTGTGTTCCATTTGTATATTAAACACTGTTCTTTTTGCAATGAAATACAAGTAGCATCACCTTTTTTAACTGATTTGTTTCCAGTAGTACAGAGCTTAAATCTTTCAACTCATGATTGGCTTGTACCCAGTATTCCCACAACAGAGCCTCACTTGGTCATTGCTGTATATTACTTAAAAGTTATGCAACCCAAATTTTTATCTTCCATTTAGTATGACCTTCCTGCTTATAATCGAAAGAGAAAAACGCCTATATTGTGACCCAAATCGGGAGATAGATGTTTATCTCCCAAAAACGAATAAAGCGGTATAATCAAAAGCCGATTTTGGACGTTTTCAACTGCACTCCGTCGCGGATGCGGACAACGTTGATGGGGGTGTGTCGAAGGCGTGGTGAAGGCGTAACTGGGGCGTGGTTATCTGCCGATCAGAGATGGGCGCCTTTCGCCGATAATGGAAAAAAAATATGCGTTTTTAGCGAGAATTTAGGGCACTTTTCCTGGACCCTGTTTTTCCACGAATAAGGCCCCAAAAAGTGCCCTAAATGACCAGATGACCACTGGAGGGAATCGGGGATGACCTCCCCTGACTCCCCCAGTGGTCACGAACCCCCTCCCACCACAAAATATGACGTTTCACAACTTTTTATTTTCACCCTCAATGTCATACCCACCTCCCTGGCAGCAGTATGCAGGTCACTGGAGCAGTGGACTTCAGGCAGGTGGACCCAGGCTCATCCCCCCCCCCCCACACCTGTTACACTTGTGCTGGTAAATGGGAGCCCTCCAAACCGCCCCCCAAACCCACTGTACCCACGTGTAGGTGCCCCCCTTCACCCCTTAGGGCTATAGTAATGGTGTAGACTTGTGGGCAGTGGGTTTTGAGGGGGATTTTGGGGGCTCAACACCCAAGGGAAGGGTGCTATGCACCTGGGAGCTGTTTACCTTGTTTTTTTTTTTTTTGTAAAAGTGCCCCCTAGGGTGCCCGGTTGGTGTCCTGGCATGTGAGGTGGACCGGTGCAGTACGAATCCTGGCCCCTCCCACGAATAAATGTCTTGGAGTTATTCGTTTTTGAGCTGGGCGTTTTCGGTTTCCATTATCGCTGAAAAACAAAAACGCCCAGCTCAAAAAAAGATAAACGTCCATGTTTTTTCGAAAATACGATTCGGTCCGCCCCTTCACGGACCCGTTCTCGGAGATAAACGCCCATGGAGATAGACGTTTCTGTTCGATTATGCCCCTCCTTGTCACCTACCCTCCTCTCCTCTTTCCTCTACACATTAATTGATTTGTTTGCTTTATTTCTTGTCTACTAGATTGTAAACTCTTTGAGCAGGGACTGTCTTTCTTCTATGTTTGTGCAGCGCTGTGTACGCTTTGTAGCGCTATAGAAATGCTAAATAGTAGTAGTAGTAGTTAACTTTGCAGGTAAGCCTTCACATATCCAAGTATGCCAAGCAGTCTCTTTTGTGCATATCAGTGTAACAGGTCCTCAGTTAGAAGGGCCAAGGGTGACCCAGAGGCCATACAAACCAAATAATTTATATGTGTCTGTGGTTAAAATATAAACACTTATTCCCCTTTGTTTACTGCCATCCACAGCACACAGCTAAAGCATCCCTGATGGAAATGCAAACAACACTCTCACACTCAGGCCTAGCCAGGCCTCCCATGATGACAAACTCTGAAGTCCATGAACAGTTTATATGAAAATGCCCATTTATTCTGCACTCCCCAGAAGCACAGAGATGTATAATAGGTGACAAATGAAAACAGTCAAGCATACAGTCTGCAAGAAAAGGGTTAGGTAGTGACAACAAGTGTCCAGGTTGCTTACTGTTAAGATGTTCTCACTCAGGCTTCCCAGCATATCTCCTCCAGCAGTTTCCTAGGGTACAATACTCTCCTCTCCCCCTTCTCTATTTATGGCTCCTTGGACAGGTGTTTGTACCTCTCAGAACCTCTTCCTCAGTACAATTTAGTAGTGGGGACCTCTCTCTCTTAGGAATGCATCCACCTTTAATCTAAGCCACCACAGATATTTCTAGGCTTAGGCTAGCAGAATGCACCCAGGGCTCAGATTCCTACCTCTTTATCCACAGTAGGTCACATACCTGGACTTCAACTCTCTTCAGTTCCACCTCCCCTCCCTTCTAGGACTGGAACTCTGCAACTTGCTCCTCTCCTTTTTTATGATCTTCCTGGAGGATTTTGGCAGCACATTTGGGATTTAGTTAATTTGTGGATGATTTAGTTCCTCTAGTTCCTTACTCCTCCCTCTAGTAGAGGGAAAAACCTCACTGTGAGGTATCCTTGCTTCCCCCCCCCCCCCCCCCCCCCCCCCCCCCAGTGTCCTGTGGAGAAAGATTATGAGCTTCTCCTAATACAACATTTTTTTTTTCTTCCCTCAAAATCTAAATAGCAGTTGCGGCTGAAATCTGCCAGACTAGTCCATCCCTCATTAAATTTGAATGGCACTACTCTGGAGCAGGGGCCCAGAATTAGAGAATGACACAGGGACGGGAACACGTGGTTGACCACAGGGATGGGACATGGACAGAGCCCATGGGGACAGGGTGGGATGGAGACAGAGCCCACGGGGAGAGGGACAAATTTTGTTCCTATCCCTGTATCATTCTTTAATGCAGACGACAGTGTTTTGATTTTTTTGGAAAAACAAGCAAAAGTACTAGCCAAAAACTGGCAAAACTTGCACAGGAGATCCTGTGCATTCCTGCTACCAGCATCTTCTAAGAGGACATTTTTCTATTGTGAGAAGGACTATGGAAGACAGAAGAGCTAGACTGAATCCTGAGATTCTTAATGACTTCTTATTCATCCATAGATTAAAAAATCATAACTGTGCTTTATAGGACATATTTCTCCCCCACTAGGGCATACAGAACGGGTTGTATTTTGTCCCCCAGGATATTTTAACAGGGTGGATTAAGGTTCCTTGGGATAGTAGAAGTGGGATATTGTTGTTGGAAGGGTAGAGGGTGGCATGGTGGGGGGATTATTACAGTTGCTCATTGTTATTCTTGTTTTCTATTTCTGATTTATAAACAACAGTTATACAAAATATTGTTCCTTTTTATACTTAAATAAAAAGATTTAAATATAAAATCATAAGTGTTCGAGGCTTGTTTAGATGAAGACAGAGCCCATGTGAACAGAACGGAGATGGAGCCCACAGGAATGGGGACAAACGTTGTTCCTGTGTCATTCTCTACCCAGAATGTTCCTCCTGTATAACCAAGACAGGTACATTTTGGTGTTCTGCCACATCAGGAGACTGTTCACGCCTTTTAGTCTTCACTAGCTGATTGCAGTACCAGTGCAGTGTTGTTCTAGTGCTATATAACCAAATCATCAGGAGTAAATTACTGTGCACTGTTTTAACAGTGAAGTTATTTCATTCTGTCTTAAATGTGTTCTCAGTAGCACATTGGTTCAGTCTAGATGACTGCTAGCTTGTGTCATGTCAAGAAAAGATAAGTCTGTCCTAGCTGGAAATTTTACCATTTGCAGAAGCTTATCGTGGGAGTTACAGGATGTTTTGAACTCATTTTAAGGGGTTTCAGACTTAATGTTTTAGTCTAATTTCCTATCAAAAAACTGATCTTATAATTTCACCATGTCTCTCTGTCCCTTCCCTGATAACTTTTGAATCATTTATTCAATTTTATTGAATGCATGCGTGCCACAGGTAGAGCACCAAGTGACTCCCAGCTCACACTTTATGTCCATGACTTCCCTTTATGTTGTTTTACCTATGAGGAAACAGTTCAATTCAGTTGACATCTCAGGATGGTCAGACTCAGAGAATATTGTGATGTCATTGAGTACAGTATCTATAAACTCAGCTGACTCCATTTCCTGCCTACATTCCAAAAAAGGGAAAAAAACAACTCTTGTGTTTCATGAAGTACTTGTTACACAGAAATTCACATAATGAATATTACCAGAACTATGTACAAATTTCTGTTCCAAAGGAGAATGCCATGCATCATGAAATGTTCACATATTTCTTTGTTTTCCTGTATCTTCTAGATGATAGATCCACAGTGCTGTTGACAGATGCTGATTTTGGAGAGTCTTCAAAGCAAAAATCATTGACTGTCACACACACGGTGCATTACCAGTCTGTTTCACAAGCTACTGGTCCTTTGGTAGATGTGTCTGATGCTCGCCCAGGGACAAGTAAGTCAAATGTACAGATGAAGACACACACTGAGGGTTGCACAGTAAGCGTTAAAATAAGAACAAGTTTCCTAAATGTCAGAAGTAGTAAATATTTTCCATTTAGAATAGGGGTTCTCAACTCAGTCCTTGGGACACACCCAGCCAATCAGGATTTCAATATATCCACAGGGAATATGCATGATATAAATTTGCATGCACTGCCTCCATTGTATACAAATCTATCTCATGCATATTCATTGTGGGTTTCCTGAAAACCAGGCTGTCTGGGTGTGACCTGAGGACTGGCTTGAGAATCCATGCCTTAGAAATCAAAATGGGAGTGCTCTGTAAATTTCTGAAGAATTAGCAAAGGTTAATCTGTGAGAGTGAGCCGGAGACTTGGATTCAGTTCCTGGCTCAGGCTCTTCCACTTTAGTGGGAGCCAGAGCTGGGAGAGGTACTTAACAGCTCCTTGCTGAGAACTGTTTGAACTACAGAGTATTGCTAATATGTTCTTAGTAGCTTGGAACTTTGCTACCTTTTCAGATACTAGGTACTTGTGACCTGGATTGGCCAGTGTTAGAAACAGGATATTGGGTTAGGTGGACTTCGGGTCTGACATAATATGGCAATTCTTATGTTCTTTTAAATTGGGGGCATTTGTAAAACAACCGTGATGTCTAGTTCAGGGTTTCTCAAACCTGCCCAAAACCAGTTGCATTTTCAAGATAGTCACAATACTATTCTATACTTTACACGGCTTATATACTACAATATCTCCATATGGATTCAGTGCGGTTTACAGAAAAAGAGAAACATCCCACCCAGATGGAATTACATAGCATAGATAAGATCTTAGAGGCTGATTTTCAGATCACGGGAGTTAGACCGGCTAAGTCCTTTGAATATGGATGAGATGTGTCTGCATGCATTGGAGAACCAGCATATGCAAACTTAACTTGTGCATATTCATTTTGGATATCCTGAAGACTAAACTCAGTGCCATAGTGAGGGCAGCTGACACCTGGGGCGGGTCGCCGCTGCGCACCCCCCCCCCCCCCGGGTGCAGTATGGCGCACCCCCCCCCCCCCCCCCCCGGAGCGCATTCTTACTGCCATACGAAAGCGGGGGGCGGGCGGGAACGTTGATCCACCTGAATGCATGTTCCTGGGAACTGCGTCGGCTCCGCTGGTTCCCTGCTCTCTCTACCACTGAACAAGAAGTAACCTGTTCCGGGCAGAGGGAGCAGGGAACCAGCGGAGCTGACACCCCCCCCCCAGCGGCGTGCACCCGGGGCAGACCGCCCCACTGCCCCCCCCCCCCCCTTCCTACGCCACTGACTAAACTGACTCTGCAGTCCTCAGAACAGGTTTGGGAAGCCTTGGTCTAGTTTATGGCAGCATTATTACACTGCATTAACCAGCTAGTATGGGTTTTACTGTGCAGTAAACATTAACGTGGACCTGCACTAATGGCTACTGCATGTTAAAAACCAGGTAGCATGGTAAAAAAAAAAACCCAGTTTGTGGCTAACATGAGACAGTAAACAAGAAAGAAACAAACTTCCACAAAGGGGGTAGAAGTGACCACAAATGAGACTGTTCCAGAAGGATAGATAAAAATGTTAAATTTTATTCAAATGTGCATATTCTCCATTGAGTTTGTCTAATGCAGTACATATAATAATCCAACAGTCTCAAGCTTAGAAGACATGTGCTATACAGATGGACCCTACATGGGTCATGTTTCAGCAAATAAGCCTTCCTCAGGAGTCCTCATAAGAAATATAAAATAAGCCAAAATTAGTTACAGTCCAAATAATACTGCCGCTTTACAGAGAGACCAAATAGCCAGAGAAACATCAGGGACATGAAGGCAAGGTCCAACAAAATAAAGATAACTGTGAAAGACATGTGCAACAGAAAAACCTCTATTACATAGTACAAGTGTCATGTGGATTAAAGCAATTTGTGCAACAAGAAACGATTTTCTTAAACCAAACCATACCTTTCTGTATATAGCATGAATTATTCACTGATTGGGTACAATCAGAACAATACCTATTTAAATAAAACACCTGTAATATAATAACATTATATGAAAATCACCATAATAACATGTGAATAATAAATATTTCAATAAGAAATTCACATTTTGAAATGTTTCTAAAAGAATAATAGTTAACTGAAATCACCTGTGAATTATGCCAGTGTCTTATTTTAAACCCACGAATGTAAAAAAAAAAAAAGTGCTTAAGAAAATAAAATCCTCCAAAATAAATTTTTACTGTGATTTGATGGCTTTGAGCCGCTCACAATGACCTTATCTTTTCGTAAAGAGCAATAACATAGTCCAAAATTAGTTCAAAGAAACCCTGAGTCAAGCACCCATAAAAAATCATGACAATACATGCAGAGATATTATAATGTCATAGCATATGACACAAATGTCTTCATGGCAACATTGCACTACATTTAAGGAGTGTGCAAAAGCAGGTAATAGACAAAAAATGGAAGAAAAAAAGATTCATACCCGATATAAGAGTATCATGCCATTGCAGCTTGTAGTACAGACCACCTAATGTGCAAGTTATGATAATGTGAATCTAACATGAGCCAATGGAATGTGATAAAAACTACAGTACATGAACCAATAGGAAGTAATAAAAACTGCAGGAACAGATGTTTAAAGAAAACATCTAAACATGAGAAAAATATAAGCATAAAAAATATATTGTATAAGAAAATATAAGCATGATTGTGCTGGAATGACTTCAAGATTGGAGGGTGACCAATATGATGCCGATTTTTAAAAAGGGTTTCTGGGGTGATCTGGGAAATTATAGACCAGTAACATCGGTGCCGGGCAAAAGAGTGGAAACTATTATAAAGAATAAAATTACAGAACACATAGACAAACATGATTTAATGGGACAGAGTCAGCGTGGGTTCAGCCGATGGAAGTCTTGCCTCACCAATTTGCTTCATTTCTTGAAGGCGTGAATAAACATGTGGATAAAGGTGAGCCGGTTAATGTAGTGTATCTGGAAAGCTTTTGATAAAGTTCCTCATGAGAGACTCCTGAGAAAATTAAAGAGTCATGGGATAGAAGACAAGGTTCTGATGTGGATTAGAAATTGGTTATTGGACAGAAAACAGAGGGTAGGGTTAAATTGTCATTTCTCTCAATGGCGGAGGGTGAACAGTGGAGTGCCAAAGGGATCTGTACTGGGACTGGTACTATTTAACATATTTATAAATGATATGGAAATAGGAACGACGAGTGAGGTGATCAAATTTGCAGATGATACAAAACTATTCAAGGTTGTTAGAACACATGCAGACTGTGAAATATTGCAGGAAGACCATAGAAAATTGGAAGACTGGGCGTCCAAATGGCAGATGAAATTTAATATGGACAAATGCAAGATGATGCACATTGGAAGAATAATCTGAATCATAGTTACCTGATGCTAGGATCCACTTTGGGGGTCAGCACTCAAGAAAAAGATCTGGGTGTCGTTGTAGATAATACACTAAAATCTTCTGCTCAGTGTGCAGCAGAGGCCAAGAAAGCATGCAGGATGCTAGGAATTATTAGGAAATGGATGGTGAATAAGACCGGAAATATAATAATGCCTTTGTATTGCTCCATTGTGCGTCTACACCTTGAGTATTGCGTTCAGTTCTGGTCACCATATCTCAAAAAAGATATAGCGGAATTTGAAAAGGTTCAAAGAAGAGTGACCAAAATGATAAAGTACTACTACTACTTATCATTTCTATAGCGCTACTAGCCGTACGCAGCGCTGTACACTTGAACATGAAGAGACAGTCCCTGCTCGACAGAGCTTACAATCTAATTAGGACAAACAAGAGATAAGGGAATATTAAGGTGAGGATGATAAAATAGGGTTCTGAACAAGTGAATAAGGGTTAGGAGTTAAAAGCAGCATCAAAAAGGTGGGCTTTTGCTTAGATTTGAAGACGGCCAGAGATGGAGCTTGACGTACCGGCTCAGGAAGTCTATTCCAGGCATATGGTGCAGCAAGATAAAAGGAACGGAGTCCTTGAGTTAGCGGTGGAGGAGAAGGGTGCAGATAAGAGAGATTTACCCAGTGAACGGAGTTCCCGGGGAAGAATGTAGGGAGAGATGAGAGTGGAGAGGTACTGAGGAGCTGCAGAGTGAATGCACTTATAGGTCAATAAGAGGAGTTTGAACTGTATGAGGAAACGGGTAGGAAGCCAGTGAAGTGACTTGAGGAGAGGGCTAATATGAGCATAACGACCCTGGCGGAATATTAGTTGTGCAGCAGAATTTTGAACAGATTGAAGAGGAGAGAGATGGCTAAGTGGGAGACCTGTGAGAAGCAAGTTGCAATAGTCTAAGCGAGAGGTGATAAGAGCGTGGATGAGGGTTCTGGTAGTGTGCTCAGAAAGGAAAGGGCAAATTTTGCTGATATTATAAAGAGAGAAACGACAGGTTTTAGCAGTCTGTTGAATATGTGCAGAGAAGGAGAGGGAGGTTACGAGCTGATGAGACAGGAAGGATGAGAGTGTTATCCACAGAAATAGAGAATGGGGAAGGAGAGGGGGAAGATAAGAAGCTCAGTCTTGGTCGTGTTTAGTTTCAGATGGCGCTCCTCTCGTTTGAGGAAAGGCTAAAGAGGTCAGGGCTTTTCAGCTTGGAAAAGAGACGAGGGGAGATATGATTGAGGTCTACAAAATCGTGAGTGGTGTAGAATGAGTAGAAGTAAATCAATTTTTTACTTGTTCCAAAAGTACAAAGACTAGGGGACACTCGAGGAAGTTACATGGAAATACTTTTAAAACAAATAGGAGGAAATATTTTTTCACTCAATGAATAGTTAAGCTCTGGAACTCTTTGCTGGAGGATGTGGTAACGGCGGTTAGCATATCTGGGTTTAAAGAAGGTTTGGACAAGTTCCTGGAGGAAAAGTCCATAGTCTGCTGTTGAGGCATACATGGGAAGCAACTGCTTGCCCTGGGATTTGTAGTATGGAGTGTTGCCACGATTTGGGTTTCTGCCAGATACAGTACTTGTGACCTGGCTTGGCCACTGTTGGAAAACAGGATACTGGGCTAGGTGGACCATTGGTCTTACCCAATATGGCTATTCTTATGTTCTTATGTTTATCCATAGAAATCATGGAAATATGAAAAAAATTTGAAAATGTGAATTATTGTAAAGATCTTACCTGAAACAAACAGGCAGAGTCCATAGCATATATATAAAGAGAGAGAGAATATGTGTGACGATGTAAAGAAGAAGGCAGCAGAAATTGAGTACTTTTGTTGGTAGAAAGGAGAAGGGGGTGGCCAGAATATTCACTGGAGCAGCGTTATGGCAGCTATAAAGCCTGACAACGGTTGGTGGTATGTCAGAAGGTATAGACATGGCAACATTTAACTCTAGTTCATTGGCAGGATTGTGTCCACAGGAGGGGTCTTCATTTGGGCCAACAATACAGGACTTATACTATACAACTTCATATTTTGTTAAAGTACATGTTATGTAAATAAAAACATATTATTGTAATTTATGTTTTTGCCAGTTTTCAGATCTACTACCTTGAATTTTTATGTGTTAAAAAACCTTTTGCATTAGTTATTTTGTTTTATACATTTTCTTGATATGTTCTGCTAACATTAGTAAAGCTGTTGTACTGATTTTGATCCTTCTTATTATCATTACTCTATAGCATAGCCACTAAACATTGAGGAGGCAATATTCAGCCCATAGCAAGGGCAGAATCAGAACTGGATATTGAGTGCCCAGCACCTGTCTGAGTACTGGCATGGCACTGAATATCTGGATCTCTAGTGGCACCTGGACATTATTCTGGAATGGCCAAGAATCAGTGCCATACTCCAATAGTTAACTGGCCACAGCCCAGATATCTACCTGAGCACTCAGAATTAATATTTGCAATACCCGGATAACATTTAGGTCTGCCCAACTCACCAACTCCACCCCTGAACTAAACGGATAGTGCTGTGTCAGTGAGTGCTAATATTCAGCAGCACTATCTGGTAAGAACCACTGAATATTAGAGGCTGCAATGACCAACATGATTTAACCAAGCAGGAGGCTCTCCTGCCCTGTTAAATCATTATGAATATTGATCCCTAAGGCTCTTTTGACTGCCATTTGTGATCCTACTTTTAAGCATTTTGTAAGCAACCCCAAGAGAAACTTTCTCTGTGTTCTGTTAACTATAGACCCTACCACAAGGAAGAATACAAAGACTGGCCTCCACTCGCAACAGGTACGCTAGTCAATGGACTTTAAACAGACCCCACCCCACCATATCAGCCCACACTTTGACTACAGACTGGAGGCTACCTACCCCCAGAGCCACAGGTTCGGTGGACAAGGAAAGCGACAGCTACAGTGTCAGTCCCTCCCAAGATACAGGTAATGTGTGCTCTTTGTAAAAACTGTGGTGCTGTCTGTTATAACTAGAGAGGAATAAGGCAGTCCAGAATCCTGTAAACTCAATACTTTCCCCATAAGTTGAACTCAGGCATCAGAATTGCAGGAACTTTCCGTTTATATTCTGCTTCACTGTCACGGGTGCAATATCTCCAATATTGTCCATAAATGTGACCTTCAGAGTCTTGAAATTATATAATGGAGGAGTGGCCTAGTGGTTAGGGTGGTAGACTTTGGTCCTGAGGAACTGTTCAATTCCCACTTCAGGCACAGGCAGCTCCTTGTGACTCTGGGCAAGTCACTTAACCCTCCATTGCTCCATGTAAGCTGCATTGAGCCTGCCATAAGTGGGAAAGTGCGGGTTACAAATGTAACAAAAAAAAAAAAAAAAAAAAGCTCAGTCCTGTTGCTGACTTATTGGTAGAGTGAGACTTAGAAGTGTTTGGTTTGCCCTTTGCCAATAAGGAGGCCCATGCCATTGCTGAAGAGCCAGAAGACAGTATTTTGTGAAAGGATGATGTCTACTAGGTGCTTGTAATTTGTTGAAGGAGGTAGATGGCAGAGAAAATTGAAGAAAGGGACTATATAATGGTCAACTCTCTATTCTTACTTTGGTCAAGGTTTCTCTTACATTAAAACACTTCCTTATATACTCCAGATCACAGAACTGTATGTTTGTGATGACTATAACAGTGGCAGCACCTAACAGTTGCATTGTAGACATTGAAAGTTGTGCATACCTGGCATGGCTTGCATCTCATGACTTTACAGGTAGGGAAATATGCATTATATTTAATTTACAAGAATTAACGCTGGTAGGAATGTTTATTATTCTTCGAACTACCTGCTTGCAAAATTTGGGAAAGAAATAGAGAGGCCTTGTCCAGTTATGGGCAGGTCTTCCTGACTATAGGCAGTACATGATAGACAATATTCACTGTCCCCTGGTAAAAAAAAATCTATGGGCATTTCTCTTCTAGCACACTTATAATAAACAGCACACCATATAATTTTGTGAAGATTACAGACCACAGCTCTTGGCCAGAGGACCACCATCATGTGTGAGCAAAGCTCTAAGAAGCTGCTTACTTCACTTAAGTCAAAAGAAGGGCTTAATCCACCTCTTATTCAGTCTGCCTGCATTTCTGGTGATTTGGAGGCAAGCAGAACCTTGCAGGATTTGTAGTCCATTATAGGTAGATTTTCAATAGGCTACCTAACTTTAAAATACACCTTCAAATTAAAATGAGGTTATAGGAAAGTGAGTTTAATGGTCTTGAATTTAGTAAGACAATACAATTTGTGAAAATGTGGATTAATGTATCTTTTAAAATGTAGGCTATTTTATTAATTGTAACTCACTTTGAGCAATATTGGTGAGACCAACAATCAAATCCTGTTAAGTAAAGTAAAGTACTCATGTACAAACCCAGCCATATGTTATGTTTCAGGATCATCCACATAAAAGTAAGCACATATACTTGCACAGTGTTGGATGATCATAAAATATGTATGTCAGTGACATGCCTGCTATACATATGCACTTAAATATACCAGTTCTTACTAAGTTGATGGAATCACTCGTAGGGGTAACATAAGAATAGCCATTCTGGGTCAGACCAGTGGTCCATGTAGCCCAGTTTCCTGCTTCCAACAGTGGCCAAGCCAGGTCACGAGTACCTGGCAGATACCCAAATAGTGGCAATATTCAGTGCTTCCAATCCCAGTGCAAGCAGTTGCTTCCCCATGTCTGTCTCAATAGCAGACTATGGACTTTTCTTCCAGAAACTTGTCCAAACATTTTTTAAAATCCAGATATACTCTGCTGTTACCACATCCTCCAGCAACGAGTTCCAGATCTTAACTATCTGTTTGTTTAAAAGCATTTCCACGTAACCCGAATATGCTAACCGCTTGTTACTACATCCTCCGGCAAAGAGTTCCAAGCTCAGCTTTTCATTGAATGAAAAAGTATTTCCATGAGTGTTCCCTAGTCTTTGTACTTTGGAATGGGTAAAAAATTGATTTATTTCTACTCGTTCTACAGCGCTCAGGATTTTGTAGTCCTCAGTCATATCTCCCCTCATCTGTCTTTTTTCCAAACTGAACAGCCCTAACCTTTTTAGCCTTTCCTCATATGAGAAGTAAGCACAGTACAGAGTCACTGCTCCTTGTCTTGCTAGTTATGATCCAGAAGGCCCTAATTTTGGGCAAACAGATAATACTTCTGCAATTCAATATATCGGGAGCTTTTGACTCCATAGATCACTCAAAGTTGCTTCAGAAGCTTAGTGAACTGGGATTCAGTGGTTCTGTACTTAGCTGGCTCAGGGGTTTCTAACAAATCGTAGTTACTGTGGCCTAAAGAATGGGTGTCATCAATGATGATACCTTGAAACCCTCTGCTCAGTGTGCAGTGGTGGCTAAGAAAGCAAATAGGATGTTAGGTATTATTAGGAAAGGAATGGAAAACAAAAATGAGGACATTATAATGCCTTTGAATTGTTCCATGGTGCGACTGCATCCCGAACACTGGTGGGCAATTTTTGTCTCCGCATCTCTAAAAAAAGATATAGTGGAATTAGAAAAGGTAGAGAGAAGGGCGATGAAAAGATAAAGATGATGGACAACTTCCCTATGAGGAAAGGCTAAAGGGGCTAGGGCTCTTCAGCTTGGAGAAAAGACAGCTGA
Organism: Microcaecilia unicolor; assembly: GCF_901765095.1. Classification (NCBI taxonomy): domain Eukaryota; kingdom Metazoa; phylum Chordata; class Amphibia; order Gymnophiona; family Siphonopidae; genus Microcaecilia; species Microcaecilia unicolor. The sequence goes on from NC_044035.1 coordinate 226,805,189, forward strand.
GGGGAGAGTTGAACGGGTAGATATGAAGCGTCTGTTTCATGCTTTCCAAAAATACTAGGACTAGGGGGCATGCGATGAAGCTACAATGTAGTAAATTTTAAACGAGTCAAAGAAAATTTTTCTTTACTCACATGTAATTAAACTCTGGAATTCGTTGCAGAGAATGTGGTAAAGGCGTTAGCTTAGCAGAGTTTAAAAAAGGTTTGGACGGCTTCCTAAAGAAAGAAGTCCATAGACAGTTATTAAATGGACTTGGGGAAAATCCACTAGTTCTGGGAGAAGCAGTATAAAATGTTTTGTACATTTTTGGGATCTTACCGAGTATTTGTGAACTGGATTGGCCCACTGTTGGAAACAGGATGCTGGGCTCGATGGACCTTTGGTCTTTCCCAGTATGGCAATACTTATGTACTTATGTAGATATGATAGAGGTCTGTAAAATAATGAGTGAAATGGAATGGGTAGATGTGAATCGCTTGCTTATTCTTTCCAAAAAATACTAGGACTAGGGGCATGCAATGAAGCTACAAAGTAGTAAATTTAAAACAATCGGAGAAAATATTTTTCACTCAACATGTAATTAAACTCTGGAATTCGTTGCCAGAAAATGTGGTAAAAGCAGTTTAGTTTAACGGGGTTTTAAAAAGTTTGGATAGCTTCCTAAATGTCCATAAGCCATTATTAAGATGATTTGTGGAAAATCCACTGCTTATTTCTAGGATAAGCAGCATAAAAAGTACTGTTTTGGGATCTAGCCAGGTACTGTAACCTGAATTGGCCACTGTTGGAAACAGGATGATGGGCTTGATGGACCTTCGGTCTGTTCCAGTATGGCAACACTTATGTATTTATATTACTACTACTACTACTACTTAGCATTTCTATAGCACTGCCAGGTTAACGCAGCGCTGTACAAGTTTAAACACGGGGAGGGACAGTCCCTGCTCAAGAGAGCTTACAATCTAACGGTAACATACTACGTAGTCAGTGTAGGTAACAGGAATGGGGAAGGTGTTAGGCGCCAAAAGCAGGGAGAAGAGATGGGCCTTGAGTAAGGACTTGAAGATGGGCAGGGAGGGTGCATGGCGTATGGCTCGGGAAGTCTGTTCCAGGCATAAGGTGATGCGAGGCAGAAGGGGCGGAGTCTGGAGTTAGCGGTGGTGGAGAAGGGTACAGATAGGAGTGATTGTCCTGAGAGCGGAGGTTACGGGTGGGAACATACGGGGAAGAGGAGGGTAGAGAGGTAATGGGGAGCAGCAGATTGAGTGCACTTGAAGGTCAATAGGAGAAGCTTGAACTGTATATGGTAGTGGATTGGGAGCCAGTGAAGCGACTTGAGGAGGGGGGTGATATGAGAGTATCGGTTCACGCGGTAGATAAGACGTGCTGCGGAATTTTGGACAGATTGAAGGGGGGATAGGTGGCTAAGCGGGAGGCCAGCGAGGAGAAGGTTGCAATAGTCAAGACGAGAGGTAACGAGCGAGTGGACGAGGATGCGGGTGGTCTGTTCAGAGAGGAATGGGCGAATTTTGCTAATATTATAGAGGAAGATGCGACAGGTCTTAGCTGTCTGTTGGATATGGGCAGAGAAGGAGAGGGAGGAATCGAAGATGACTCCGAGATTGCGTGCTGAAGAGACGGGAGGATGAGGGTGTTGTCAACAGAGACGGAAAGTGGGGAAGAGGAGAAGAGGGTTTGGGTGGAAAAGATAAGAGCTCAGTCTTTGCCATGTTCAGTTTCAGATGCCGGTTGGACATCCAGGCAGCGATGTCGGAAAGGCAGGCTGAAACTTTGGCCTGGTTTCAACTGTGATGTCGGGAGTGGAGAGGTAAAGCTGGGTGTCATCGGCATAGAGATGGTAGTGGAAACCATGAGATGAGATCAACGAGCCTAGGGAAGAGGTGTATATCGAGAAGGAGAAGTGGTCCAAGGACAGATCCTTGGGGAACCCCAACAGAGAGCGGGACGGGGTGGAAGAGGAACATTAGAAGATACTCTGAAGGTGCGTTGGGAAAGATACGAGGAGAACCAGGAGAGGACGGAGCCCTGGAACCCAAATGAGGACAGTGTGTCAAGAAGTAAATTATGATTGACGGTGTCCAAAGGCGGCGGATAGGTCGAGGAGGATGAGATGGAGTAATGGCCTTTGGATTTGGCGAGGAACAGGTCATTGCAGACTTTAGAGAGTGCTGTTTCTGTCGAGTGTAGTGGGCGAAAGCCAGATTGAAGCGGGTCGAGGACAGCCTGAGAGGAGAGGAAGTCAAAGCAACGCTGTGGACAGCACGTTCAAGTAATTTGGAGAGGAAGGTAAGAGAGAGATGGGGCGGTAGTTGGAGGGACAGGTGGGGTCAAGTGATGGTTTTTGAGAAGTGGTGTGACTACTGCGTGCTTGAAGGTGTCAGGGACAGTAGCAGTGGAGAGAGAGAGGTTGAGGATGTGACAGATTGAGGGGATAACTGTAGGAGGAGATGTTGGTAAGCAGATTGTGGGAATGGGATCCGAGGAACAGGTGGTGCACTTGGAGGAAGAAAGAAGGCGAGCAGTTTCCTCTTCGTGATCTCAGGAAGGAGGAAAAGGAGGCCGGGTTAGGTTGGTTGAGGGAGTGGGTTAAGAAGTCACAGGGAGGAGAAGGCTTGGAAGTGAAATTCAAGGTTGATCTTCTGCACTTTATCGCGGAAGTGGTCAGCTAGTGATTGAGGAGAGAGTGAGGGAGGGATGGGGAGCGGAGGGTACTTTAAGTAGGGAGTTGAGGGTGGCAAAGAGGCGACGAGGGTTGGAGCCAAGAGAATTGGTTAATTGAGAATAATATTCCTGTTTGGCAAGGAATAGGGAGGATGGAAGGAGGATAGCATGAATTTGTAATGGGTGAAGTCTGATAGGGTGCGAGATTTCCTCCAGAGTCGTTCAGCAGATCGGGTGCAGGAGCGAAGGTAACGGATGCAGGGGGTTAACCAGGGCTGCGGATTAGTGCGCTTAGTGGGGCGAGAGACAGATGGTGCTAGGGTATCCAGAGCGGTGGAGAGAGTTTCATTGTAGGTAGAGACAGCCGTGTCGACAGATTCAGAAGACGAGATGGAAGGGAAGAGATTGGAGATGTGGGAGGATAGGGTAGGGGGGTCGACAGCTTGGAGATTCCTGAAAGCGTGGTTATAGTTGGGCGAGGTTGAGGGGGAGGGTGATGAAGTGTGAGGGTAATTAGGTGATGATCTGAGATAGGAAGGACTGAGGTGCAGAAATTGGAAGGTGAGCAGGAAGAGAGAGAACGAGGTCGAGACAATGGCCATCACGGTGAGTAGGGGTGGTAGAGCATAGTCGGAGGTTAAAGGAGGATATCAGAGTAAGGAATTTAGAAGCGTAGGCATTGGATGGGTTGTCAACGTGAATGTTAAAATCACCAAGAATGAGGGAAGGAGATGCGGGATCAAGAAAGACGGTGAGCCAAGCGTCGAAGTCAGTAAGGAATGAAGAGAGGGGTTGTCAGGGGGGCGGTAGATGACTGCAACTCTGAGTGGTAATGGATGGAATAGCCGGATGGAGTGAGCTTCGAAGGACGAGAAGCAGTGAGACTGCGGTAGGAGGAGGGGTTGGAAACTACAGGAGGGTGAGAGAAGTAGCCCGACGCCTCCACCGCGGCCATCTGGGCGGGGAGTGTGGGAGAAGAGATAGCCTCCATGACAGAGGGCCGCGACTGAGGCAGAGTCGTCAGGGGAGAGCCAGATTTCAGTTAGGGCGAGCAGTTGGAGGGAACGAGAGATGAAGAGATCGTGGGTGAAGGGCAGTTTGTTGCCGATCGAGTGGGCATTCCACAAGGCACATGAGAAGGGGAGGGAAGAGGGGGGGAGGAGGGGAATAGGGACGAGGTTGGAGACATCACGGAAGCGTTTGAATGGAAAGGAGGAGGACAGGTGGGGGGGGCCTGGATTAGGGTTAATGTCTCCCGCGGATAGCAGGAGGAGGAGCAAGAGAGTGCGGAGGAGGGTGGGGAGGTCGGGCGACGAAGGCGACGAAGACGGGGTGCACTAGGAGGAATGGTGAAGGGTTAATGGTAGGAAGGAGATGTTGGAGATTAAGGGCTAGGAAGGAGGAGGGGGACAGGAGAGATGGTGAGGTGGTGAGGGATGCCGTAGCGGGCAGGATGGGAGGGAACACAGGGGCAATGGGTTCCAGCGGTAGACAGCGGTAAGGGGAGGGGAAAAAGATTAGGAAGGGACAGGGCAAGGAAGAAGATGTGGACAGGGGCCATAAGTAGTGGTTACAGTGTGACAGGTGTAAGTGTAGTGACAGAGCGAAGAGCCGGAGGCTTGGAATTGGTGGGATTGATGTACTGGAGAGTGGGTAAGTGCGTGGCTGGCAGTTAGGAGGCAGGCAAGTGTGGCAGTGGCTGCAAGCTTGTAGGCGGGGTGAAGCAGGCTGGTGCGGATGGACAGGAACGAGCAGGGAGAGGCAGGTGGGCTGGAACAAGCAGTGAGGCAGGTAGGTTGACAAGTTAGCAGTCGGCAGGTAAATCAGTGGGAGACAGGCTAGCAGGCGGGTTGGGGCATGCTGATGCCGAGGACAGGAATGAGCAGGGAGACGCTGGAGAGCAGTAAGTTAAGGGCTGACAAGTTAGCAGGCGGCTGGAGCATACTGATGCAGGAGGACAGGATGAGCAGGAGAAACTGGAGAGCAGGTATGTCAATGGCTGGTAAGTTAGCGGGCTAGTAAGCTAGTAGGCAAGTAAGTCAATGGCTGACAAGCTAGCAGGTGGGCTGGAGCAAGCTGGTGCAGATGAATAGGAATGAGCAGGGAGAAGCTGGAGCAGGCAGTCTGGAGCAGATGGACTGAGACAGGCAGGGAGAAGCTGGTTCAGGTGGATTGGAACCGCTGGAGCAGATGAGCTGGAGCAGGCAGGCTGGAGCAGGTACTGGAATAAGCAGGGAGAAGCTGGTTCAGGCGGACTGGAACACGCTGGAGCAGATGTACTGGAGTAGGTAGGCTGGAGCAGGTGTACCGGAGCAAGTAGGCTGAAGCAAGCAAGGAGAAGCTGGAACAGTCGGACTGGAACGCTGGAGCAGGTGTACCGGAGCAAGTAGGCTGAAGCAAGCAAAGAGAAGCTGGAACAGTCGGACTGGAACGCTGGAGCAAACAGGGAAGCTGGATCGGTGGACTGGAACAAGCTGGGATCGGAGCAGGTGTACCGGAGCAAGTAGGCTGAAGCAGATGGGCTGGAACAAGAAGGGAAAGCTGGAACGCTGGAGCAAACAGGGAAGCTGGATTGGTGGACTGGAGCAAGCTGGGATCGGGCGGACTGGAACAGGATGGGATCATGCAGACTGGAACGAGCTTGGAGCAGGCGGACTGGAACACACTAGAGCGTTTGGACTGGAACAAGCAGGCTGGAGTAGATGGACTGGAACAAACAAGGGGGATGCTGGATCGGCGAACTGGAACAGGATGGGCTCAGGCGGACTGGAACAAGCTGGGATCGGCGGACTTGAACAAGCTGGGATCAGGCGGACTGGAACAAGCTGGGAAACTGGTGGGCCGGAACAATCTGGGGTCAGGCGGACCGGATCGGAACAAGCCAAGCTGAGATCAGGCGGACTGGAACACGGTAGACCGGCTGGATTGCAGCAAGCAGGGGAAGCTGGATCAGCGGACTGGAACAAGCTGGAACCGTCAGACTGTAGCGGGCAAGCGGAGAGAGGCAGGCTCGGGTGGACCAGGGAAAGCTGGAGTTGTGGGTAGTGGGTTTTGGGGGGGCTCTATATGTCTATATGTCCACTCTAATATTTAGAATCTGCTGTGCAGCGTCCCTCAGGGATCACTATTTTCCCCTTTATTTATTTGTTCACGTCAGGTATGGTACCATCTCCATGCCTGCTGCTACATTTCTTTGCTGTTATGCAGATGTTATTTTTGTCTTGGCACCTGTACACTCTAACCAAATGCTTACTTTTCAGATTATTGAACAATATATTTTTAAAGATTAAGACCTGGAGGGGCATAATCGAACTGGGCGCCCATCTTTACAGGCGCCCCGGTGAAGGGGCGGGGCATCCTGTATTATCGAAACAAGATGGGCGTCCATCTTTCGTTTCAATATTACGGTGGGGCCAGCCAAATCTCAACATTTAGGTCGACCGAAATGTTGAGATCGCCGACCTTAGAGATGGGCGGCCTCGGTTTTCTCGGATTTCAAAGCTTTTGGTTGTGGGAGGAGCCAGCATTCGTAGGGCACTGGTCCCCTTCACAAGCCATGACACCAAACCGGGCACCCTAAGGGGCACTGCAGTGGACATCACAAATTGCTCCCAGCTGCTGAGCCCCCCAAAACCCACTACCCACAACTCTACAACCACTACTATAGCCCTTAGGGATGAAAGGAGGCACCTACATGTGGGTACACTGGGTTTCCGGTAGGTTTGGAGGGCTCACATTTACCACCACAAGTGTAACAGGTGGGGGGGGGGGATGGGCCTGGGTCCGCCTATCTGAAGTGCACTGCACCCACTAAAAACTGCTCCAGGGACCTGCATACTGCTGTCATGGAGCTGGATATGACATTTGAGGCTGGCATAGAGGCTGGCAAAAATGTTCTTTAAATTGTTTTTTTTGGGTGGGAAGGGGTTGGTGACCACTGGTGGAGTAAGGGGAGGTCATCCTCGATTCCCTCCGGTGATCATCTGGTCAGTTTGGGCACCTTTTCGAGGCTTGGTCGTGAAACAAAAGGGACCAAGTAAATTCGGCCAAATGCTCGTCAGGGACGCCCTTCTTTTTTCCATTATCAGCCGAGGGTGGCCATCTCTTAACCACGCCTCCATCCCGCCTTTGGTACACTGGCGACACGCCCCCTTGAACTTTGGCCGTCCCCGCGACGGAAAGCAGTTGAAGGCGGCCAAAATCGGCTTTCAATTATGCCGATTTGGCCGTACCTGAGAGAAGGACACCCATCTCCCGATTTATGTCGGAAGATGGGCGCCCTTCTCTTTCGAAAATGAGCTGGATGGTCTCATGACAATCTCCTTAAGCTGAATGTGTACAAAATGAACATTTGTGGTTCAGTAACTCTTTGACTGATATTCCCAGCATGGTTACTTTATCTGATTATGAGGGGCATAATCGAACGGTGCCGGCCATCTCTATGGGCGACCATCTCTGGGCCGGGGCCGCAAGTGGGCGGAGCCAATCGTATTTTTGAAAAAGATGGCCGGCCATCTTTTTCTCGCTAATACATTTGGGCCTGCCAAATGTCAGAGTTTGCCGGGTTGAGATGGCTGGCTCCGGTTTTTCGGCCATAATGGAAAATAATGTCAGCGATCTCAAACCCGGCAAGATGCAAGCCATTTGGTCATGGGAGGAGCCAGCATTTGTAGTGCACTGGCCCCCCTGACATGCCAAGGACACCAACCGGGCACCTTAGGAGGCACTTCTAAAATTAATAAAATAAAAATAGCTTCCAGGTGCATAGCTCCCTTCCTTTGGTTGTTTAGCCCCCCAAATCCCCCCAAAACCCACTCCCCACAACTCTACACCATTACCCATAGCCCTAAGGGGTGAAGGGAGGCACCTACATGTGGGTACAGTGGGTTTTGGAGGGTTCCCATTTACCACCACAAGTGTAACGGGGGGGGGGGGGGGGGAATGGGCCTGGGTCCACCTGTCTGAAGTGCACTGCACCCACAAAACTGCTCAAGGGACATGCATACTGCTGTCAGGGACCTGGGTATGACATTTCAGGCTGACATAGAGGCTGGCAAAAAAATGGTTTTTATTTTTTTTTGGGTGGGAGGGGGTTGGGGACCACTGGGGGAGTAAGGGGAGGTCATCCCCGATACCCTCCAGTGGTCATTTGGTCAGTTGGGGCTCCTTTTTGAAGCTTGGTCATGAAAAAAAAGGGACCAAATAAAGCCGACGAAATGCTTGTCAAGCCTGTCTTTTTTTTCCATTATCAGGCGAAGCCGGCCATCTCGTGAGCACGCCCCCGTCCCACCCCCATCCCACCTTCACTACCCTACCGACACGCCCCCTTGATGTTTCACCCGCTCTGCGATGGAAAGCAGTTGAACCCGGCCAAAATCGGCTTTCGATTATACCGATTTGGCTAGGTTCAGGAGATCGCCAGCCATCTCCCGATTTGTGTCAGAAGATGGCCGGCGATCACTTTCGAAAATGAGCTGGTATGTGACCTTAAAGATCGCACAGTATGCACATGTGTTGAGAGTTTTTCTGGATTCACCCTATCTTTTGAGATTCAAATTAATAATGTGGTTAAAAAGTGTTTTTCAAACTTAAGCAACTTAGATCAATTTGTTCTAATTCTATGAAAAAGATTTTGCTTTAGTGGTACAGGCTATTATGCTATCCATTCTTGATTATTTTAACTCTGTATGTCTTAGTCTGCCACAGAATTACTGTCCAAATGCAGCTACTTCAAAATACAGCTGTGAGGCTGATTTTTCGATGTACTATATATGATAGTGTATCCCTTCTGGCGAAATCTTGTCATTTGCTTCAAATAGTATTGTTTAAAGCATTGTGTTATGTTCATAAGTGACATATGGTTCTTGCTCCTCTTCCTATAACTGTACAATTGAATTACTTATCATCTTCTATTGAAAATGTATGTCTCTCTAGAGACCAGGGCATGTTGGGTTTTTTTTCCTTCCCCTAGTGGACTGAAATATTCTAAGCATTGGAAGCTGATTCTGTTTGGAATGACTTGCCTATAGAACTCAGGTTGGATAGTTCATTAACCTGTTCCTTCAGGAAAAAGTTGAAGACTTATCTTGTGAGAAATTTATGCTTCATAGAGTTTTTTTATCCTGCTGCTATCAGTTTTATTAAAGAGACATGTTGTTTTGAGCAAATGCAAATTCTTTTTATTGTGAGTTAATTGTTAGCTTTTAGCTTATTTAATTAATTGTCAGAATTGTATATTTTTTATTATGCATGTAGCTATTTTATGTAGTGGTGAACTGCTTGTACCTTTGTCGATATTACTTTGTAAACTGCCTAGGACCATTTGTTTAGATTAAGCGGTATATAGCCATAAGATAAGATAAATACATGTACATGATCTACCATCATGCCCCCAAATGCCTGCATCTCTGGAAGCCCTCTTTTTAACACAGCTACAAGTACATGAATGCACTAAAGTAGATTCAAAAATTAACCTGAATAACTCCTTAGTGTATGTATGTCAGATCCCAATTAATCCTTTTAAAATTTACCTTGTATTCCTTGCCTAGTTGACAGATAGTCTTGAGCAAAAACCCTTGCTAGACATCTGCCAATTAAAATCTGGCCAAATAAGAATGTTTACTGAAAAAGTACATCCTCCAGTTTAGTCACCGTCCGTACCAAGAATTCTTTCCTCCGAAAGAGCAATAATTTCCCATGGACAAAATAGGGGAAGGGAAATCTGGAGAGCTTGAATGAATGAGTTACAATCCACAGCACTCCCGTATGGACCTCCTCTTCAGCTCTGTGGGATTGGAGCTGGGGCTAGGTCCAATTAGGCCAAATCAAAAACGAGGCAATTCCTAAGCAATAAGATATAATTCTAAACTATAACTCTAATAACTGTGACATCTCCAGTAGCAACAAATGCGGCATAACCTCTTGTACTGTGATACGTGGAGGGGCATAATCGAAAGGGGGGTGCCCAAGTTTTCCTGAAGTCGCCCTCACAGGATGTCCCGACAAAGGGGCGGGGAAACCCATATTATCGAAACAAGATGAGCGTCCATCTTTCGTTTCGATAATATGGTTGGGGACGCCGAAATCACGAAATTTAGGTCAACCTTAGAGATGGTCGTCCCCGATTTTCAGCGATAATGGAAACCAAGGACGCCCATCTCAGAAATGACCAATTGCAAGCCATTTGGTCATGGGAGGAGCCAGCATTCATAGTGCACTGGTCCCCCTGACATGCCAGGACACCAACCGGGCACCCTAGGGGGCACTGCAGTGGACTTCAGAAATTGCTCCCAGGTGCATAGCTCCCTTACTTTGTGTGCTGAGCCCCCAAACTGCCCCCCCCAAAACCCACTCCCCACAACTGTACACCACTACCATAGCCCTTAGGGATGAAGGGGGGCACCTACATGTGGGTACAGTGGGTTCTGGTGGGTTTTGGAAAGCTCACATTTACCACCACAAGTGTAACAGGTAGGGGGGGATGGGCCTGGGTCCGCCTGCCTGAAGTGCACTGCAGTACCCACTAAAACTGCTCCAGGGACCTGCATACTGCTGTCATGGAGCTGGGTATGATATTTGAGGCTGGCATAGAGGCTGGAAAAATATTAAAATTTTTTTTTAGGGTGGAGGGGGGTTAGTGGCCACTGGGGGAGTAAGTGGAGGTCATCCTCGATTCCCTCCGGTGGTCATCTGGTCAGTTCGGGCACCTTTTTGAGGCTTGGTCATTAAAAAAATGGACCAAGTAAAGTCGCCCAAGTGCTCGTCAGGGACACCCTTCTTTTTTCCATTATGGGTTGAGGACGCCCATGTGTTAGGCATACCCAAGTTCTGCCTTCGCTACGCTTCCGACAAGCCCCCATGAACTTTGGTCATCCCCGCGATGGAAAGCAGTTGAGGACGCACAAAATCGGCTTTCGATTATGCCAATTTGGGTGACCCTGGGAGAAGGACGCCCATCTACCGATTTGTCAAAGATGGGCGCCCTTCTCTTTCGAAAATAAGCCTGATAGCTTCCGTGATTCATGTGTCCAACTTTTTTCACTAAATTGAATCATGCATTGCTTTGTACTAGATCTGTACCGAATAGCATATTATACTATTTGGCTGAATACGAATAATGAAAAATATTATTCGGCCAAATATGAATACCAAATACAAATCAATAATAAAATAAGCAACATGAACTCATATATCAAGTGTTTATTTCAGTAGGATTTAACACAGTTGAGCCCCTGATTATTCATATTCAAATTTAAATCACTATTCAGCTGAATACAAATAATGAGTTCAGGGTACTATTCGGGGCCAAATTGAATTGAATACGAATATTCGGTACAGCCCTACTTTGTACATTGTCCTAGTCCCCTACTTCCCGAAAGCCCAACCTTCTCTCTAGAAAGACATGGAAATGTAAACAAAGGTCTTTGAATTATCACTAAGGACCCTACATTCTGGGGGTTATTTTCTAAATAACTGGAGCATGTAGAACAGTATTTCTATGCATACCTTTACACAATACACATGTAGGGAATCCAATGGATGGAGGTTGGGCTGAGCTGATGCAAGTTGCACTAGTATTCTGTAATGAAATCTGTTCAGGTGCTGTTGTACAATAATCTTTCACTATGTGGCATCAGAACACATAAAAGAATTGCCACATATGTATAAAAATGTTTGCTATCCTGCATATCACTCACACCGCCAGCTGCCTTTTAACCCCTTAATGGGCCTGTCAGGCAGCTCATTTAACTTCACCGTCAAAGGGTGACTAATAGTATATTTTCAGTTTCTAAATGTATCATTTATTTTTCTTTCCATGAACAGATAGAGCAAGAAGCAGCATGGCTCCACAGAAAGTGCCTCGTCCACATATGAAGAGCTTGCAAGGGCGTACGAGCATGCCAAAATGGAAGAGCAGCTGCGTCATGCCAAGTTCACCATTACAGAATGCTTCATATCCGACACTTCCTCAGAGCAGCTAACGGCAGGGACTAATGAATACACAGATAGCCTGACCTCCAGCACTCCCTCAGAGTCCGGCATCTGCAGATTCACTGCTTCCCCCCCAAAACCTCAGGATGGAGGTGGAAAAGTTGTGAACATGGCAGTTCCAAAGGCACATCGGGCAGGTAAGTGGAAAGGCTTAATCAAAGCAATTCATTAAATATTTATTGATGGAGCATCCTCCTTCCTCTCTCAGAATTAATCCCAATCTGTGTTCATTTTGCAAACAGTATCCCAAGTAGCTTGTCTTAGTCACATCAGCAAAAATCCATATTCTATGACCATAAAAAGTTTTTAATGAGTTCTTAAAGTATAGTTTTATTACTGAATTTAGATCCTGTTCAAATACAAACGATACTATTAAAGTCCGTCGCGTTGTTACTTCTGACAAAGATTCTTCAAGTAGAGCAGAAATATTCTGAATTCCCAGCCCAGGATCCTGAACTTGAGGCAAACTCTCAGATCCCATTGGCTCCGCTCCAGTTCGAGGAGATAATGGAAGGTAATATATTTTGTTGAATGGAGGAATAACAGAAGAAGGATATTGAAGAATTTCTACTAGGTATTCTTTAAAGAGGTCCATCGTATTTATTCCTGTAGCCATAGGAAAATTCAGTACTCTTAAATTTAGGCGCCTGTTGTAGTTTTCTATTTGCTCTATTTTCCAACTTGTCATAAGTTTTTCTTTAACCAATACATCAGTAATAGATTTTAAATTTTCAACCTCTGATTGCGTCTGTAAAGCTTGGGTCACTGAATCTTGTTTAACTTTTTCTAATGGTAAAGTTAAAGCATCCACTTCACTCACTAGAAGAGATGTATCTTGAGCTGATTTAGTAACTGCAGTTGTTAATTCTTGAATTGCTCTCCAAATAGACTCCAGTGAAACCACAGGAGTTTCAGGCTCCAAGCTCGTTTCCTTGCTGCCACCGACTCCCGATTCAGCTGGGCCTTCCTCTATACCCATAAGGTACGCAGGACATGGTGGTGAATTAAGCTCCGGAGAAGATAAAGATATCTCAGTCCCCATGAGCTCTGTTGCTCCTCCGTCGGCGCTCAAAGCAGCGTTTAACACTCCGGTATTCGGTAGGATGCTCGTCGCGTATCGGTCTAGCGTTTGCTGGATCGGGGAGGAGGTTCTGGCCAGCAGCAGTTGGCCCTTCACCGTCCCCTTCCTTTTAGTATGAGGCATTAGGTAATGAAACTGGTAGAAGAAATGCCAGAGAACAGCTCAGACCGACTAGACATGCTCAGGCCTACTACTACTACTACTTGACATTTCTAAAGCGCTACTAGGGTTACGCAGCGCTGTACAATTTAACATAGAAGGACAGTCCCTGCTCAAAGGAGCTTACAATCTTGACACCAAAATTTCTGTCACCATAAGAATTTCTAAGTAGGTTTCACTGTTAGATAAATACTTGGTTAAGAAAGTTAACTCATGAGGTAAAAAAAAAATGTTTATGATGCAATAAGCAAATTTTTCTCAAATGTACCTTGAATTTAAAAAGCACATTAATAAGAGAAAGTGATCAAAAACAAGAGTAAAAAGATGCACAAAGTATAGTGCCCTTTTTACATCCAGAAGGTGTGCTAAAGTCTCTAACGTTATACTGTTTTAACTTCAGTGTTTAGAAGTCACATTATGTTTAATTTACGTCTCTAAGAACTAAATTTAAGAAATTGAAGGCTCTGTGGTTGAGCCTGGATCATTCAAGCCAGGGGGTCTCTGGCCCAGGACCCCTGCACTCACCAACTAATACCGCTGACCAAGATCCCACTATCCATCCCTTTCTCTACACATTCACTATCCTACTCTAAACCCACCAAACACTCCTCCTTCCCCGCCCCCAACTCACTGACTAATCCAGTTAGAGGCAGATGCAGCAACCAAACGTAAAAAATCAAAATCGTTAAAGTCCCTAACGATTTTTAAAAAACGAAGAATGCACCAAAAAAAAAAGTCACACATGCTCAGATCGGTATTCAAACGTACAATGTATCAAAGAATCACAATACACATCGGTAATCGGCCCCTAAATCATGCGCAGAGCAGCCAAGCGTTTTGCTGGCTGCTCTGCGCATGCTGCAAACGTAAAAACAAAACAAAAAAAAAGCCACAACAAATACACGTGGCTACCCGGTCAGCAAAATCCAAAAACAAAGGATCGGGAGGGGGCAAGGGCGCTCATCAGGAGCGTCCTGTATGGCCGGCCTTGCCCCCCCCCCCCGCTGCCCCCCCCTTTCCGCCCCCCCCCCCCCCCCCCCCGAAAAAGCAAAATGCTAGCTGCCCCGGTCCCCCTCCCTTCCTGTTCCTGTGTTCTACAGAGCTAACTCCGCCTCCCGTCATTCTTCTGCCCCGTGCCCCGCCCCCGCTGCCCCCCTGAGGTCGACTACGCCGCTCCCCCCCTCCACCGAGACCCCCCTCCCTATTAACGACCCGAGCAGCGCCTCACCTCTTTTAGAAGCGCTGCATGGGCAGGAAGATCTATTGTGTTGGTTGTAGAGTCTCCATGACGTCTCTTCTTCCCTGGCCCAGGCCCCGCCTCCTTCTGACGTAGGTTACTTACGTCAGAAGGAGGCGGGGCCTAGGCCAGGGAAGAAGAGACGTCATGGAACTACAACCAACACAATAGATCTTCCTGCCCGTGCAGCGCTTCTGAAAGAGGTGAGAGGCGCTGCTCGGGTCGTTAATAGGGAGGGGGGTCTCGGTGGAGGGGGGAGCGGCGTAGTCGACCTCAGGGGGGGCAGCGGGGGCGGGGCACGGGGCAGAAGACGAGGCGGAGTTAGCTCTGCAGAACACAGGAACAGGAAGGGAGGGGGACCGGGGCAGCTAGCATTTTGCTTTTTCGGGGGGGGGGACGGCGGAAAGTGGGGAGCAGCGGGGGGGGGGGCAAGGCCGTCCATACAGGACGCTCCTGATGAGCGCCCTTGCCCCCTCCCGATCCTTTTTTTATTTTTTTTATTTGATGTGTTTGCTGACGTCCTTTGGACCAATCACAGCGCTTTTAGCTCTGCTAATGCGCTGGGATTGGCTCAAAGTTTGTTTATTTTTTCACTTAATGATTTTTCCTGGCACAGAGCTGTCCTAACGAGAGGTCCAGACCTCTCGTTAGTTTTCCTGCCTTTTTCCTGCGTAAAGGCAATCGGAAAAGGTTAGTGCATGTCGTTTCAATGGGGTTTTCACACTAATTGCTCATCTCCATTCCGTTTTCGTTAGCTGCTGGCTTCCTCGGTAAAAGCCCTTTGATGCATGCAACGGATCAAATTTTCCTCGTTGGAGGGTCATTAAAGGCTCATTTAGCTTTAGTGCATCTGCCTCTTAGTGACTAGATTGCAGTAGTTAGGAGGATGGGGATGTCTAGATGGGTGGTGGAAGTTAGTGAGTTTGGACAGTAAAGTGGGTGGGTATTTACTGGTGATGATAGGCAGGTTTCTCCTAGGATAAGCAGGTTATATAGTCCTAACACATTATGGACTTTATCCGCCTGAGTCTGGGATGGAAAAAACAAGTTAAGTATCCTTAAGGTTTAGAGTGCTCCAGAAAAGTGAATCACATATGCTTGGTGGCTCCTGCTTTGTGATATTGTTCAGGGCTACTTCAGTCCTTTTTCCCCCCATAAAGAGATTAGAGAATATCTTTATGTCTGGGAAGAATATCTTCAGGTGGGTTAGTTTTGCACAGACCATAACAGTAATTGAATACACTCCTAAGAGAGTATATAATATGATCTCATTCTCAGATTTACTGATGATGCTTACCATATTACTTATATCATGCCAAAGAAAGTTTCTCTCTGTATTTTCATAGGTATCAGCATGAGCCTATCGAGGTGTGCTTTGTAGTTGATTTTGATCAAATCTGTGGCACCGGATACAATGAGAAATATTTCTGTATCTTTCTGACACAGTTTCATAGTCTTAGACTACATTTTGTACTTGAGGATCTTCTCTCTCTCTACACACAGTTCACAGAATAATCACCACTGGTGTCAACGTAGTACCTGTAAAATGAAATTATAAACCACTTAGATATGAGCGGTGTATAAATACTTAAATGAATGAATGTTTCCTTGCATCAAACTTTTTTTTTAGATCACAAACTTGATTGATATGTGAACAACAAAACAATGAAACCAAAACAACAGATAGATCAGACTACAAAGTGTTGAGTAACAACCTGCAGACCAGCAAAAACATCTATAAGAAACCATAGATCATCACATTTATGTAACAAACTTTTCCTCTCAGCAATTACTCTTTCATAATCTATTGGAAAACAGCCCCACCATAAATGCATAGATAACACAACTTCCATCAATCTTTTTAAATCTTTTTGTCAGTCGGAATGAGAATGTTCCAGGTGATCATAACTTCTTCATTTTCCATAATTCTCTTAGAGTCATAATCCCAGTGTTTATGGCATTTTCTTGCATAATCTACGTATGTTTGTTTTGCTAGATTTTCTATGCTATCATAATTCACTCTCCTGGGCTGCAACTATCAATCTCTCATGCTTAGGTTTCAGTTCCCCTTTCCTTAACTATTCGAACATATGATTCCTGCCTGGAGTTGTTTGCTTGAGACCCCCACCTGGGCAGATTACCTACCTGGCTCTTGTCTCCTGTCTCTGGGAGAGGTCAAGGGTAAAATAGGACTCACAGACAAAAGGTTATAGTCAGTATATAGCAAAGGCCTTAGGGAGAGAGTCACAGGTTCCATGTAATCACAGTGGACTTTCTCACCCCACTCAGGCATCTTCACCCTTTTTATTAGAAAAGCATTAAGTCATAGGTTAATAGGTCAATAGTTTTACATCATAAATTATAAGACACAAACTATGGATAGTCATTGGTTCCGTTTATATTCTGCTACCATCAGCGGGTCAGTGAGGATTCAGGGCAAAGTTCAACAACAGTGAGCAATTCCAGTAAAGAATCTGGCTATTTTAGAATAAGGAACTGTCTTTGCAGCTAGCACACATTATTTTTCAGAACACATTTGCTTGCTCAGGGGTCCATGGATTTGTAGGTTAAGGGAGTATATCATTCTCAGTTCCCTGTTCTTTCACAAGACATGCTAGATGTGCATGTCCTTAGTTACAACTTCCAGCATCTGGATAGGACATTAATTACAAAACAGGCTTAAACTATTTGTTCAGCAAGAAGGCATTTATTAAGTTTTCCATCCTATTCTCCATTCTAACATTTAAACTCTTAATACTCCCTTCTGGACAAGGGGCACCATTCTCATAGATGTTCTTGATATCATCAACTTAATGTTCTCTTGGGGTGGGGGTGGGGGGGCAATGCCTCCAAATAGGTTATTTTTCTGCATAACATGACAGTAATGAACCTCACCCCAAGCCACAGTATGTGGAATATGATCTCAGTCTCTCAAATTTACTGCATCTTACCAAAGAGAGTTTTCTTCTGGAGTTCATAATCCACCTTATAATTGAAAGAGAAAAACGCCTAGATTTCGACCCAAATCGGGAGATAGACGTTTATCTCACAAAAACAAATAAATCGGTATAAGGAAAGCCGATTTTGGACGTTTTCAACTGCACTCCATCGCGGAAGCGTACAAAGTTGACGGGGGTGTGTCGGAGGCGTGGCGAAGGTGGAACTGGGGCGTGGTTATCGGCCAAGGAGAGGGGCGCCTTTCGCCGATAATGGACAAAAATATGCGTTTGTAGCTAGAATTTAGGGCACATTTCCTGGACCCTGTTTTTTCACGAATAAGGCCCCAAAAAGTGCCCTAAATGACCAGATTACCACCGAGGGAATCGGGGATGACCTCCCCTGACTCCCCCAGTGGTCACTAACCCCCTCCCACCACAAA
The DNA here is from genome assembly GCF_901765095.1 of Microcaecilia unicolor. NCBI lineage: Eukaryota > Metazoa > Chordata > Amphibia > Gymnophiona > Siphonopidae > Microcaecilia > Microcaecilia unicolor. The sequence goes on from NC_044035.1 coordinate 226,822,718, forward strand.
AAAATGATGTTTCACAACTTTTTATTTTCACCCTCAAATGTCATACACACCTCCCTGGCAGCAGTATGCAGGTCCCTGGAGCAGTTGTTAGGGGGTGCAGTGGACCTCAGGCAGGTGGACCCAGGCCCATCCCCCCCTACCTGTTACAATTGTTCTGCTTAATGCTTAGTCGTCCAACCCCCCCAAACCCACTGTACCCACATGTAGGTGCCCCCCTTCACCCCTTAGGGCTATAGTAATGGTGTAGACTTGTGGGCAGTGGGTTTTGAGGGGGATTTGGGGGGCTCAACACAAGGGAAGGGTGCTATGCACCTGGGAGCTCTTTTACCTTTTTTTTTGTTTTTGTAAAAGTGCCCCCTAGGGTGCCCGGTTGGTGTCCTGGCATGTGAGGGGGACCAGTGCACTACGAATCCTGGCCCCTCCCACGAACAAATGCCTTGGATTTATTCATTTTTGAGCTGGGCGCTTTCATTTTCCATTATCACTGAAAAACAAAACGCCCAGCTCACAAATTGTCGAATAAAACATGGACGTCTATTTTTTTTGGAAAATACGGTTCTGTCCGCCCCTTCACGGACCCGTTCTCGGAGATAAACACCCATGGAGATAGACGTTTTCGTTCAATTATGCCCCTCAATATGTAACAAATATAGGCAACTTATCCAAGTGTGTCTGAAAATTCCTTTTAATCAGGCCTGCGGCACCCAAAATAATGGGAAATAGTTCTGTGTTATTCTGCTATGTTTTCTTGGGCTTAATTTCTTGTAACTTTAAGATCTGTTCTCTCTCTACACAGTTCACTCAGTAATTGCTTGAGACTGACACCTCTGGATTGATGCCTTTCTGTTCTTTTTCTCTTTCACTATGTCCGGTTTCCTTGTATCTAATTTTTTATCAGTTGGAATGGGAATGTCCCAGGTGATCATAATCTCATCCTTCTCCATAATTCTCTTAGGGTAAGATCTTATTGTTTTTCGGTATAGCAATGTTGTAATGTTTACAGAGTTTCCAATGAATGAGGTGTATCATCTTTTTGTGCCTTTCTATATAGAAAGTTTTTGCTGTCAAAACTTCACAGCCAGCTACGAGATAAATGACTATTTCCAGCTCACTCTTTCAGAGTCCACAGATGTCTGTTGTACTAGTTTTTTCTATACTTGCTGTAAACCAGCTTGTCCATAATCCACAGTCCTTAGGTTTCAATTCACCTCTTCTTACTCATTCAGGTGTCCAGTTTTGATCAGCAAATGGTTCTTGGAGTAATACTTTGCATTTCTCACTGTATTTAATGCATTTACCACTTATTTTTCCTTATTTGCTGATCTAATTTCTTGAAGAGTTTCTCTTCCTTCGCAAATCCTGTTGCTTCCTTCTCTTTTGGACTGATTCTCACTCATCCCCTCTACTTAAATAGTAACATAGTAGATGACGGCAGAAAAAGACCTGCATGGTCCATCCAGTCTGCCCAACAAGATAAACTCATATGTGTATACCTTACCTTGATTTGTACCTGCCTTTTTCAGGGCACAGACCGTACAAGTCTGCCCAGCAGTATTTCCCGCCTCCCAACCACCAGTCCCGCCTCCCATCACTGGCTCTGGCACAGACCATATAAGTCTGCCCTCCACTATCCTCGCCTCCCAACCACCAACCTCTCTTCCCCACCTGCTCCGCCACCCAATTTCGGCTAAGCTTCTGAGGATCCATTCCTACTGCACAGGATTCCTTTATGCATATCCCACGCATGTTTGAATTCCGTTACCGTTTCTTCTCGTAACACTTGTCCAGATTTAATGATGGAGATGGATTCTGGCCATTTACTTTCAAATTTCAACACCTTTTGCAGTGAGGTAAGTTGTCTGCATTTTTTCATTACTTCATAAGTTTCATCTTAGCAACTGTCTCCCCCACTTTAAAAAAAACCCTAGATAGGTTTATGGCTGCCATCTTAGTTTTTCTTGATTTTTGTGTGACCTGATCTTCACCATTTCTGGTGCATAGAGCATCATTAGCCAGTCTTTATAATTGTTTTCACAGTTTTTTTTATTTTTCATCCAACATTCTGTCAGTACACTCAGATGAGCCGCAGAACAACCACGGCAAGCTCCCTCAAAACTAGAGTGGAGCAGAAGCCAAACAAAGGGAAAAGGAAGAGTCTCTTGAGGACCTGCACCACAGGTGGAGGCAAGAGCAGGACTCACCGCTCATAGAAGACTAGGGATGTCACCTAAGACAAGCAAACAGTCACTTTGACACCTGAGCCAGATGCTCCCAAGACAAGCAAGGTAAAACAACAAAGCCCGAGCCTAAGCTCCCAAGGCAAGCAATATAAAGAAGCCAAACCTGAGCCGATGCTTCCAAGGTAGAAGACTCAATGGCCCTGCACAGCACCCAAGGGCCAGGGTCAGCCCACACGGACCCCTCTGTGCTCCAAGCACCGCTCCTCGTCCAGAGATACCTTGCAACATGGCCTCAGCCGCTGCACCTGCAGCATTCCCCGTCATCCAGCCTACACAGTCCCAAACACAGCACAAAGCCACTCACTGCATACAGTGAGTAAGGACTCACAATGGGCGACTGGAGGCTCTGGACTCACAGGCCTGGCAGCAGGCTTCACTGGACCCAAGCAATGGTGAAAGCTGAAGGCAGAGCTATTACTCTTTAGAACTACCAAGCTTGAAAGCAGACTTCACAGGAACACAGCAATAGGTGAAAGCTGTAGGCAAAGCTTTACTCCTCAGGACTCCCTGGCTTGGAGACAGTTCTCCATAGGAACACAGCATAAGGAAAAGCTGTAGCAAAGCTTCAGGCCACGGCCTCACAACAAAACAGAGTTGGAACTAGCAAGGCCTGAGCCCAATCAAGGGTAATTGCCAGAACACTGAACATACTCAGAAGCCATCTTTAGAAGTGCTCAGTGCTGATGACATCACCAGCTTGGCCTCCACCACTCAACAGTGACCCCACATGCCATTGACTGGAACAGGTAATTTTAGTATGTTAAGAAGAGGGGAACACAGCATAGACGAACAAGGCATGGATGTCGGCGACAATGACCATGACATTGGGTACTACAGACGATTCATTCTAGGCTTCTCTGAGAAGGCAGAGCCACTGATCTGCCTCCTGCAGATGAAAGCCACTGAGAAGGTGCATTGGATGTCAGAACTCGATACTGCTTTCTGGACCCTAAAGAAGGTCATCTGCTTGAAGCTGATGTGGGTCATCCTGGATTTCAGCCAGCCTTTGTGATACAGATGGATGCGTCGGAAGTCAGGCTTGGGGCAGTCTTAACCTAAGAGTAGATGATAAAGAGCTAGAAGCTGTTTCCCAGGGATCAAAACTATGCAGTGATAAGGAAGCCCTAGCAGTCAAGTGCACCTTGGAGATGTTCCAGTATTACTTGCTGGGATGACACTTCTTGTCATGGACCATGAACCTCTCAAGTGGATGACTAGCCACAAAAAATCAAATGCACACATCATGCAATGGTTCCTCAGCCTCCAACCCTTCAGTTTTGAGGTTCGTCATTGAGTGAGCCGAGATCATGCCAATGATGATTTTATTTTGTCTTAGGAGGTGGAACCTGACGTGGCAGGCACTCAACCGGGCATGGTTGAGCTGAGGGAAAGGGTATATGAGGAAACCTATAGGATGCTACCACTTCCCCTCACAGTGTCAGAACCACCTTAAGATCCATAGTCTCACCCAAGGGGGAAGTGACATGGGAAGGGTGGAGACAGGAGAGCAGGAACTAGGAAGTATAAAAGCTTAAGGCACAACTAGATTGAGAAGACTCAAAGGGAAGCAGCAGCGTCCAAACACATTTGCCTTCACCACCTATGTGTGAACTGCAGCTGTGACAGTCACATAGGACCTTCAAGAACTATATGCTTGATCCAGCAAGGGATCTGCTGGTGAATGTTATTGACTAGAGACCAGTGCATGCTGTAGCCTGCAGGAGCAGGTCCACAAGAGGATTTTTGCTTTCACCTAAGGACTAGTTTATGATATTTTCCCCTTGCTTGTGAAGCTAACAGGGCCCATCCCTAGCACCTTTAATAAAGCATTTTTATTTTGCTGACCTTGACTGCTGTGTGGCTCCAATTTATCCTGGCTCCAGGGCCTGCTCTCTTTCATGTTACCACAGCTAGCATTTGCTTCTCTGCATTGCAGCACTTGCATTTGAGCTTTTGGGAAGGAATACTGTTGACTGCATTTAAATCCATTGATACTATTTTAATACAGTGTCTTTGGCGTGCACGTTAATAACCTTGCTAGAGCCTTCTGAACGTTCTGTGCATATTAATGTGTGTGCTAGTCTAGCACTAATTGCCTTTAACACTTGCATTAGCTTTTGAGCATCAGCCCCTTAGAAGCCTAATGCAGCCTTACCATAGATATTAGGTTTGTAACCATGGCCACTCTGCCAGTTATTCCATAATCACTAAGCAACACTGCTAACCTCAGTCTGCATAGTTAGTGCTGTGTAATCAACACTTTAAGTGAACACTCATTACAGGATTAGTTATCCAATATAGTAAAAGCTTCAGCTATTTCAATCTGTCTAATCTTCTGGGAAACAATCGGAGATCTTAAATTCCTTTTTCCTTCCTGTCAGCTGAGTTTCATATTGCTGGCTTTGATGCACTGGCCTGGTTTCAGGTGCCTTTTAAGCAGGTTGCTAACATTGCTGGATTACAGGTCTTGCCTTATTCATGATGTTTTCTGAACACAGACAAAAGGTTTTGTTGCAAGACAATTGAAGTTACAAAGCCATGAAATGAACATTCAGGCATTTACCCATTAATCTGCAAAATGAGCAACAAAAGAACTTGCCTGGCACCTCATTAGAGACTGCCATACCACAGAAAATAAGATCATCAGCTTTGAGTTAAAGATGTGCCCAAAAAAGATCCTGCCCAAAAAGCTGCACATCCATTTAAAACAACAGATCGCACTAGCTGTAATTTTTTTCTTCTGGGGACAATCAAGATAGTAAGTTCTCAGAATGGGGTGACAGGAGCCTGCATGGCATGGGCAAAACACATCCGCTCTTTGTCCCTCTTCAGACAATACTTATTTTTGTTTGAATTTGAGCTTGTTGTGTAGGGGCAGAGAAATATCCAGTGTACCTGAATGTGACTCACCTTGAGCTACTACGAAAAAGGTGTGAGCAAAATCTAAATAATTAAATGTACCTCATTTTCTAATCCGGATTGCCAAATGACTATAGAGGGATTTGTGGCCAAGAAAAGCAATGAGAGATCTTCGGCATCTCTAAGGGTCCCTCTTAAAAAGCTTCTGTAAGCACTAACGTGCTTAGTGTAGCAAAAATGGTGTCCCGCAGAACATAGAGGCATCCTGCGGTAATTTCAGGATGTGTGCACAGTACCCCCATGCTAAGAAATGACTTTTATTTTTTATGGTGGGGACGTGTCTGGGGCAGAGAGTTGCTGTGTTCTTTGCTAATTGGTTGCACAGCTACATTGCTGAGCGTTAACCAATTAGCACATGCTTAGCGCACGAGCCCTTGCCACCTACATAATGGTTGCTGGTAAGGGCTCACACTAATCTGTTTTAATGGCATGTACTAATGGCAAAATTAGCGCATGACTAAATTGTTGACAGAGCAAGTAAAGGATATTTATGTGAAATGTTCGGACTCTCAAACTTATCTTTGCAGTCATAGAGTCCCTAGTTGCTATCCACATACTTTTGATTATGAAGTGATAAGATTCAGCATAGAATGAATATAATCAAGATACACTGGAGCAGTGGCGTAGGTAGGGTAGTTGACACCCAGGGCCGGTCATTTTTTAACACCACCCACCCCCCCCCCCCCCCCCCCCCCCCCCCCCCCCCCCCCCCGAAATCCTAGTACTAGGCATACCATAAGCAGTAATTTGTACGAGTCACACAAGGAAAAGGAATGCACTCTTAAACACTACAGTGAGCACTAGAACATCAATTCACCTATGTAAAACGAAACAGACAGATTAGTACAGATCGTCGATCCTGCACAGTCAATGCCAACCGAAAGCCATGTCTTTTTAAACAAATAGATACACCCTAATCCACTATAGAATAAGTAATCATAAACTTTCTATTTAGACAAAATTTAAACTGAACCCCCGATGCCAGACTCTGCATACAATGAAACACCACAGAAACAGAAAATGTCCTCTAGTACTGTGCAAAATATAAAGGACAGCAGATGTAAATTTGAAAAAACTAACAAATACCAATCACCACTTTACAAATTAACAAATAGAAATAAAACACATAATATCATTTTATTGGACTAATACATTTTAGCTTTCAGAGGCCAAAACCTCCTTCCTCAGGTCAATTCAGTATAGTATGTTAGTGTCCTATCCTGACCTGAGGAAGGGGGTTTTGTTCTCTGAAAGTAAAATGTATTAAAATTAGTCCAATAAAAAGATTACCTATTTACATATTCTATTATAAACATTTATTAACACAGCTACAATACTATTTTATCCTAAAGCAAAAAAATAAAAATATATATTTACAGTTCGTTGTCTCTGGTTTCTGCTTTCCTCATTTTTTCACTGTCTTACTTCTATCCAGCATCTGTCTTCGCTCTCTCTCTGCCATCCAGTGTCTGCCCTCTCTCTCTGCCCCTTCCATCCACTTTCTGCCTCTTCCATGCACCATCTGCCCCAGTCTGCCATCTCTCTCTCCCCTTTCCATCAACATCTGCCCCTCTATCTCTGCCCCTTCCATCCACCCACCATCTGCCCTTTCTCTCTGCCCCTTCAATCCGTCTGCCCTCCTTCTCCCATCCGTCCAGGGTCCTGCCCTCCCTCACATTCCCCCCTTCCATCCAGGATCTGTCCCCTCTCTCTCTCTGCCCCCTCTTTTCAGCCCCCAGTTCCAGTCCCCTTCATCCACCACATGCCTTGCATCCCCCCCCCCCTTTCAGCCCCAGACTCATTCTCCCACCTGCCCCAGGCATGGACCCATTTTCCCTCCTGCCCCCTTGTCAGACACCAGTTCCAGCTTCAGACCCCCTTCTCCCATCTGAGCACTCCCCTCCCCCCCCAACCCCCTTCTTCCCCTCTCTGAGCACCCATCTGAGCCCCCACCCTCCCTAATCCCCTTTAAGTACCCCTCTGAGCTCCCTCCACCCCTCCCCAATCCCCTTCTCCCCTCCTTGATGCTTCTCCCACCCTCCCTAATCCCCTTTAAGCACCCCTCTGAGCTCCCCCACCCCTCCCCAATCCCCTTCTCCCCCTCTCTGAGCTCCCCACCCTCCCTAATCCCCTTTAAGCACCCCTCTAAGCTCCCCCACCCTTCCCCCAATCTTCTTCTCCCTCTCTGAGCTCGCCCACCCTCCCTAACCCCCTTTAAGCACCCCTCTGAGGTCCCCCACCCCTCCCCAATCCCCTTCTCCCCTCTCTGAGCTCCCCCACCCTCCCTAATCCCCTTTAAGCACCCCTCTGAGGTCCCCCACCCCTCCCCAATCCTCTTCTCCCCTCTCTGAGCTCCCCACCCTCCCTAATCCCCTTTAAGCACCCCTCTGAGGTCCTCCACCCTTCCCCAATCCCCTTCTCCCCTCTCTGAGCTCCCCCACCCTCCCTAATCCCCTTTAAGCACCCCTCTGAGCTCCCCCACCCTCCCTAACCCCTTTAAGCACCCTCTGAGCTCCCCCACCCCCCTTCTCCCCCCCTCTGAGCTCCCCCACCCTCCCTAATCCCCTTTAAGCACCCCTCTGAGGTCCCCCACCCCTCCCCAATCCCCTTCTCCCCTCCTTGATGCTCTCTCACCCTCCCTAATCCCCTTTAATCACCCTCTGAGCGCCCAACCCCCTCACCAATCTCCCTTCTCCCCTCTGAATCCCCCCGACCTGACCTGAGATCCGTTCTCCTACCCTGTCCTGCTTAAAATTTTTTTTTTTCGAAGCGCCGGAAAGTGGGCAGGCAGCGCGCCTCGCGTCTGCCCTTCTATAAAGAAGATCTCGCTGACGTCGTTCGCCCTTCCACATTGAGTCCCGCCCCCCTCTGAGGCAACTTCCTATTACCGCGAGGGCGGGCGGGACTCAGTGTGGGAAGGACGATGACATCAGCGAGATCTTTTTACTAGCAGGGCAGACGCGAGGCGCGCTGCCTGCCACTCTCCGGCGCTTCGAAAAAAAAAAAATTTTTAGGCGGAGCAGCGGGAGCGGAGCACCCCCTCACCCGATGACACCCAGGGCGGACCACCCCGCCCTTGCTACGCCCAGTGCACTGGAGGTTTTTATGTCGATGATGCGAGTGAGTACTCCGTAAAGAATATGACAGTGTAACTGCGAAGTTCGGAGTCACTTCACGACACGTGAGGCTTTTTCCTCCAGATTTAAAAAAGATCATAACACGCTGTTAATAGAAGAAAGGATTCAAGTATAAAATTAGCACATGGCCATTAATTTTTTTAAAAATAGGAAACTCGGCCATTTACCCCAGTGGTAAAAGTGGCCTTAACGCACAAGAAAGACCTGCATAAGGGTGCACTAAGGCCACTTTTTTTCCACTGTTTGGTTGTGAAAGGGCCCCTAAGTGTCCAGTCCATTGATTCATACATTACAGTGACGAAGCCACGTTGGGAAGGGTCTGGGCCCACCGCTTTGGACTCAGGCCGCCCTCCAAACCTGCAGCACCTGTTAAATAGCTTGCAGGGATGCCGAATCCTCTCAGCCAAAGAGATTTGCTGCCTGAGCTGCTCCCCTCCTCCTTGTGCTGCTGCAGTAAAGAGAAAGTCAGTGAGACCCCACTGTCACTGGGACTACTTTTGTAAACCCAGTTCTTGTGCAAACTGATCTTGCAAGAGGAGTGCCAGCTTCGGCAACTGGAGGAACATTGTCCATTTTCTCTTTACTGCAGCAGCACAAGGAGGAGGGGAGTGGCTTGGGCAGCAAATTGATTTGGCTGGCCAGTCTTCAGCATTTCTACCAGCAAATGTAATATTTTTAACGCACCGAGGGGAGGAGAGGAAACTTCACTGAGGCATTGTTGTACAACAGAGTCTAGATGCCCACAGTCAAAAACTGCTCTCACTGAGGCCTTAATGTCTAGCTGGATATAGACACAGACTTCTCAATTAGAACAATTTTCTAGATTTGGAATGCAAAGGAACACGGTAGCATAAGCCTTTTGGTTTTTCCGCAGCATCTATTTTAGACTGTTTCTTTGTGATTTTTTGCCTTGCTATGCCCTGGAAAAGGAAGGGTTACCTGCGGTATCCTCTGCAATGTCCATCCCAACCCTGGGTCAAAGAAGATCACAGGTTACCTTCAGAAGCCCAATGTGATGTGTAGTCCAGGACAGATAACAGCTGAGTTAAGGGGATTCTGCTCCTGGAATTACTCCACAGTAGGCAGCTCAAAGTGAACTCTGGAGCAGTGGCATAGCAAATGCATTCTGCTGCACTGGGAGGAACTGCTACAGAAGTTGATGTGAACCAGAACAGAAAAACTGAGGTTCTTCCACCTTTCATAGAGATACTGTGGAGGCAACCATCAGGTATTGCTGGAACAAACTAATGGAGGAAGAGAGTGTGAATCTGGCTGTCCTAGGTTCATCTTCCCTGATATATAGACCACTTTTCCAGCTGCAAGAACCACCTGTTGTTTCCCTTGACTCATCTGGTCCATTCTAGTGATGCTAAATGAACCTGTTAACGGCTATACTAAACACATTTCCTCATTGGCTAAGAATTTAAAAATACTATCCCAGAAATTTGTTTTATGTTTAACTTTTATTAAAACAACATACTGCTAAACTTTCACAGCATATCGGTTTACAATTAAAAATTATAAATCACAAAAGGAACTCCATTTTAAGATAGAAAAGACCCAGCACTCATTCAAGACACAGTAATGCAAGACATGTAGAGAGGCATTATAGATATGACATCTAAATCCCATTTTGGAAGTTTTGTGAAAAACATCCAAAAATCTGGTAGCAAACATGGCCATTTTCAAAATGACCATTTGCTAGACATTTTTGTGCTCAGTGCATCTATTTTTTAGGACCATTTTTCTTTTGGGGGGGGGGGGGCATCTAAGGGGGAAACACACAAAATCAAGCCATTGAGATGTGGGAGGAGCCAGTATTCTTAGTAGACTGGCTACACAGACATCCCATCAGAGCAGTAGGGCACCCTAGGGGGGGCACTGGAGTGGACTTTACATAAAAGGTCCCAAGTACACATCTCACCATTACCCCCTTATATTGTATCGTGAGCCCTCTAAAACCCACCAAAAACCTACTGTACCCAACAGTAACCACTACAATAGCCCTTATGCCTGCAGGTATCACCTATATGTAGATACAGTAAGTGTTTGGTGGATTTTGGAGGGATAGCACTTTCCACCACAAATGTAAGTTAGCACTAGCCTCTCCAGGTACTTGTCATACAGGCTGGTATGTACTGTTTCTTTCACATATTTGGGAAGTGGGAGTGGGTCAGTGACCACTGGGGGAGTAAGGGGGTCATGTCTTAATCCCTCTAGTGGTCATCTGGTCATTTAGGGCACCTTTTTGTGACTTAGTCATGATTGAGTCACAAAAAAGAGGGAATACAGCATACAAAAGCAACCAAACAAACAAACAAAGCAAACACTGGGCCTTCAGGATTGAGAAAAATGTAGTCCTTTATTTATAATGAAGAACCGCTGATCGTGGTGCACTCGTAATATATCCTGATTGTTTATTCCACATCCTTGTCAACTAATCATTTTGCTGACCTATAGGAGTCCCTTGACCCCTGATGCAGGCGTTTGTACGCCGAAACACGGACCGTGTCGGGTCTTCATTATAAATAAAGGACTACATTTTTCTCAATCCTGAAGGCCCAGTGTTTGCTTTGTTTGTCTGTTTAGTCATGATTGAAACAGGTTTAGACCAAAAGTCTATTTTAGCCCTGGATGTTTTTGCTTTGTTCCGTTATGGCAGAAAAATGTTCCAAGTTTTGGGAATGGCCAAATCCCACCCCTGACACACACCCCTTATGATTTGGACGCACTGCATACAAACTGTATAGAGAACTGTCCAGTAGTTTTTTGGTGGGTTTTGGGGGTTCACACTTTGCACCACAAGTGTACGAGTTAGAGTAGGATATGGGCCTGGGTCCCCTTCTCTACAGTCCACTGCACCAACCACTAGGGACCTGCTTGCTGCTCTAATAGAACTGGCCATAACATCTGCATCACTCTGACCCCCGAACATACCCCACAGATGCACAAGTGATCTGTAATCATTATTGCACACTTGCAGGGTATAACTCCAAAATCCTGCACCACAGGGCGACATTGCACCTTTTTTTCAATGAGGGACATGTGTTGGTATATCCTAATTTTGAAAGTAGCCAATTTCTTCATGTTAGCCAAACATTGTTGCAATGGTTGCAATTCCTCAGAGACACAATAGAACAGGATCAACTTTTAATTAACAGAAGTGTATTAAAAAGTAATCTATGCTGTGATATTGACAGTCCCTGGTCTACCAAAGAACCCTGAAAACCCAGAAGCAGAGATCCATATTCCCATTCAGGGGAGCATTGGACAACTTGAGCCGTCACAAGCAACGCTTCTTGCCAAATGGCTAGGGTATATCATTCCAAGAAGGAGTGTACGAGGGACCCCTGAGAATGTTTGCATTTGTTGCAGATCCCATCTACCTACAGTCTAAAATGTGCCCCCTTCTCTTTGGTAATATAGGCTCCACGTTATATTTTAAATTTATCTCTTGCAGACCTACGGATTTATATATTTTTTGATTTATAGAAGACTTTATTGAACATATAAACATTAGGATAAACATTACATACGCAATATAAGAAATTACATCTTTCACACATCATATGAGTCTAACATTGAGTATCTAGCAAGGGTACACTCCGACACCAACATAATGCTATAACAACCACCTTTTATACTTCCAATATTTTTGAGTTTTATACAAATGTTCCCTAACTCCCCCCTTCCCTAACCCTCCCACCTCCTCCCCCCTCCCTCCATCTTCCCTACCTTGTCAATACAGAAATCTAATAGCACAGTTATTATTCAGATCCCTTTATGTATTTTAAAAAGGGGTCCCATATTTGTTGCCATTTTGGCAGAGTTTTCCCTTTCAGAGCAGTCAATCTCTCCATTTCACAGGTGTAACTCACTTTAACAAGTCAACCCCTCATTGAGGGGACTTGTGGTGTTTTCCAATTTCTTGCCAGATGGACTCTGGCTGCCGCCAAGGAATGTCTCACTAGTCCCCACTGATCAGATGTAATGCCCTCAGGTCTCTGCCCTAGCAAAAAGATCAAAGGATGCCACTGTACAGCCATACCTGAAGCCGAGAATGCCCCCCCTTCCAGTAGGCCTGCGCTTTGGGGCATAGCCACCAGATGTGTCCCATAGTCCCTTCCCCTCCGCACTTCCTCCAACAACCCTTTGAGGCCTGTGTAAACATGTGATGTAATCTAACCGGTGTCAGGTACCATCTATAAAACACCTTAATAGCATTCTCTTGCATGGCCACCGAACGGGAGGATTTCAACAAGCCTCTCTCTAAGGTCAACCACTCGGTCTCTTGTAATGTAAATTGTAACTCCCATTCCCATCGTTTCCTATGCAATGAGGACGATTTGGAACCTTTCACTAAGTAAGCATACAAGGAAGATATTAGTCCTCTCGTCCATTTTGGGTCCACACACACCTCCTCCAAAGGGTGGATATCCCGCTTCAGACATCCCATGTATGCTGGGCCTTTCAGGAAATGTTATAACTGCAAATAGGCATATCGATCCCCCCGTGAAAGACCGAAGTCAGACACAAGGGTCTCGAAGGGTACAAGATTCTCTCCCACGTGCAGTTGTCCCAACATATCCAATCCCGCTTCCGCCCATCTGCAAAAAATGGTATTTCCTATACCAGGGCTAAATATAGGATTATCCACTATTGGGGCCAGTCCTGACACCAGTGGTTGCCTTTGCGGGAACATAAGGTCCCAATAATAAAAAGTAGCCTGTACTGTAGACGGGAACCTGTCCACCCTACCTCTATATTTACCATTAAGCCACATTAGAGTTCCCAATTTTCGAGAGCCCACCAGAGTTTGTTCAATATCAACCCACAACTTATGATCCTCTCTTCTGAACCAGTCCACTGCCGCCCTGGATTGTGCTGCACAATAATACCAGAGAAGATTGGGCACCCCAACCCTCCCTCCCTTCTATTCTTATATAACAGAGACCGAGGCAGCCTGGGTCTCTGTTGATTCCATATAAATCTAATCAAAATATCCTGCAATCCAGACAGGAAAGCTCTAGATAATCGCAGGGGAAGTACCTGAAATAGATACAAGAGGCGAGGCAAGATGTTCATTTTTATCGCTGCTATCCTCCCAAACCAAGAGAGGCCCATGGACCTCCATCTATCCAGATCTCTCTGCACTTCCCTTTTGAGAACCGGGTAGTTGGCCGTAAACAGCTCGGACAGTTTCCCAGTGATCTTCACCCCAAGGTAACTCAACGCACTGTCCTCCCACTTAAAAGCAAAGGACGTTTTCAATGTATCCATCAAGTTCGGGGGGATTGCAACCGCCATTCCCGTTGACTTGCTAGCATTCAACTTGTATCCCGAGACCCTCACATATTCCTCTATCACTCTCATGAGATTAGGGAGTGAGGTCAATGGGTTTGTTAAAGTCAGGAGAACGTCATCCGCAAATAATGCAATTTTATACTCTCGTGTTCCCACCCGAATTCCAGCAATATCCTCACTATCTCGAATCGCTTCTGCCAAGGGTTCCATTGCCAGGGCGAACAGTAAAGGGGACAGCGGGCATCCCTGCCTAGTTCCCCGACCCAGAGTAAATGCCCCAGAGTTCCCTCCATTCACCCGTACACAGGCTGTCGGCGAAGAGTACAGTGCCTGAATCCAGACTCGGTATTGCGGGCCAATCCCCGTTCTATGCAAAATCTTATCCAGATAACCCCAGTGGACCCTATCAAATGCTTTTTCCGCGTCGAGCCCAAGCAATACCACTGGTTTGGCTTGTTCCTGAGCTGCATAGAGTAGGTCCACTGTTCTCCGTATGTTATCCATAGCCTGACGGTTAGCTACGAAACCCACCTGGTCCGGGTGAACTAAGCTAGGGAGCATTCCCCCCAACCGGTTCGCCAAGACCTTTGCCAATATTTTCACGTCAGAGTTAAGTATCGAAATTGGTCGATACGAGGCACACTCGGTTCTATCTTTGCCTGGCTTTGGTATCACTGCCACCCATGCCTCCAGCATTGACCTAGGCAGGGATGCTCCCTCTCTGACTGAATTAAGGGTCATCGCCAGGTAGGGCGCCAGGACTCCCGCATATGCCTTAAAAAATTCATTCGTGAAGCCGTCCAGTCCCGGCACCTTCCCTGTCGGGAGCTCTTTTATAACCCGCTTGATCTCGTCAGCTCCCACCGATACTTCAAGTTCCCTTCTCTGAGATTCAGACAGGGTCGGCAAGTCTCTTTCCGCCAAATAGGCCTCTATATTTTCAATCTGCACAGCAGCATCCTCCTTATATAATGTCTCATAGTATTGGGCAAAGCATTTCCTAATCTGTGCGGATCTATGTACTACCCCCCCCCCCCCCCCCCCACTGGCCATCCCTAATTTTCATGATGTGACGGTCCGACCTCAGTTTTCGTAATTTAGATGCTAACATCCTACCTGGCTTGTTTGTTCCCTCATAATAAATTTGTTTCACCCTTGCCTGTACAAACTTCAAGCTGTCTTCATGTAAGGAGGCAATCTCAAGCCTTATATCTTGGAGCCTCCGGTAGTCAGACACCGACCCTGTGGCCCGATACCTAGCCTCCAAAGCACCCACCCGTTCCATACATTGAGCCAAGCGTGCTTTGTGAGCTCGTGCCTTCTGACCTGCACATTTAATAAAATATCCTCGTGATACCGCCTTAAAGGCATCCCACACTATCCCTAGGGCCGGTCCCGAGTCCATATTGATATCAAAATACTCCTTCAAGACTGGGGTAAATCCAGCCACAATGTCCGGATCTTGTAGCAAGCTATTGTTAAATGTCCATCTTTTTTCCCTCTCCTCCTCTCTCAAGGAGGGGATTACCATCCAGGCCGGGGCATGATCTGAAATAGTGATGGAGCCTATACCCGTCTCTCCTCCCCCTTCCGATAGTGTCTTGTCAAGAAAAATATAGTCCAATCTTGAGTAAGAAAGGTGCACAGGGGAGAAATAGGTATAATCACGCCCTCTAGAATGCCCCAGTCTCCACACATCATACATTCCCATTTCGTCTACAAAATTTTTCAAGCCTCGGGAGTTCCTACAATCAGCGGGAGCCGGGGGAGCCGATCTGTCCAGACTTAGTTGCATGGTGGCATTAAAGTCCCCTGCCACCATACCAACAGCAAAGGATTGCAGCTCTCTTAGGAGGCGCAGGAAAAAACCATCCTGTCCTTCATTGGGAGCATAGACGCTAACTAGTGTACATTCCTCCTGTTCCAACATTACATGCAAGAAAAGGAATCTACCTTCTCTATCTCTTTTCAAGTGTAGAATTTGCATCTGGACATCTTTATGAACCAGTATGGCCACTCCCCTTTTTTTTTTACCAGTCACATCTGAGGCACATACCACATGCGGGTAATGCTTAGAAGACAATAATCCCTCATGTTTCTTTAATAAATGAGTTTCTTGCAGAAAAACTACATGTGGCTTCATCAGCCGCAGTTCACGCATTAATGCGTGTCTTTTATATGGAGAGTTCAGACCCTTTATGTTATAAGTAAGAAATTTAAGATCCGCCATCAGACATACTCAATTCTGTACCTAGCTCTGATGGAAGACCCCCCCCCCCCCCCCCATCCCTAGCTCCCCCCCCACCTCCCCTGCACAACCCCCCCTTCCCCACCAATACTACACCCACCACCAACCAGCACCATATAGCACTGCTTGGGAATCAGAAGAATGTGACCCCACTAACCAAATCTATAGTAACAATACACAAAATAACTTAGAGCACTATAGCCCCCCAGTCCCCCCAACTCCATCTCCCACCCAACATATAAATTCACATATGCATTTTTTAGCCACCCATCTAGGAAGTCTCTCAATCTCTCCTTCCACCCAGATATCAAGACTCTTACAGGATAAGTTGTCTTCACAACCTGCATGATCACCGTCTCGATCAGCCCATCAGTCTTTCAAGTCTTGAGGCTCGCTTTCTTGACAGGTTTCTCCACACGCTTCCATCTCTGGAGTTGGGCTTTTGTTGCAGGTGCCATCTCCATCGGCAAAGCCACCGTCTGGGTCAAGCCTGCTTCATGCAGTCGTTTCCACGCAGCTCCCACGCTCCGGCATCTATGCTGCTTTCCGCCAATCTTAAAACATATAGCAAATGGGAAAGCCCATCTGTAAGAAATCTTTTCTTTAGTCAGAACTTCTATGACCGACTTCATTTCTCTTCTCAGGTTCAAGGTGAACAACGATAGGTCCTGGTATATTGCTACTCTGGTTCCATCAAAATCCAAATTAGGAGTCTGCCGGGCCTTTTGCCAGATCTGTTCTTTACTCACATATGTGGCAAAACGCACCACAATGTCTCTGGGCCTATTTTCGCTAGGCTGGCCAAGCGCTCTGTGGGCCCTTTCTATGCCCATCTCATTGGCATTAAAGTCGGGTCCCATCAATTGTGCACAAAGAGCCCGTATCACTACTGGAACATCTTCCTTATCTCCGCTCTCCGGGATACCCCGGAACCGGAGATTTTGCCTGCGTCCCCGATTCTCGAGGTCGTCCAACTTGTATTGGAATTCCTCTGCTTGGTCCTCCAGTTTTTTAAGGAGCTTTTCCACCTC
The DNA here is from genome assembly GCF_901765095.1 of Microcaecilia unicolor. Classification (NCBI taxonomy): domain Eukaryota; kingdom Metazoa; phylum Chordata; class Amphibia; order Gymnophiona; family Siphonopidae; genus Microcaecilia; species Microcaecilia unicolor. Next base: position 226,839,597 of record NC_044035.1, read on the forward strand.
CTCGTTTTTCTCTTGCTGGTCGTCTGCCCGCTCTTCTAGGGCTTCCACCCTACCTCCCAGCTCTCTCAAATCCACGCTGAGGGCGTCCACATGCTCTAAAATTTCTTCTTTTGACGCACGAATCTCAGCCCGCATTACCTCGAAGCATTTTGTGAAATCCAACGGGAGTTCTTGCACTGAGGCAGGATCGCTCCGTTCCTCGCGGGAAGATGTGGAGCCCGATTCCGACTCCCTCCGCGCCTTCGGTGAGGCATGGCGTACCAGGCCCTGCTCCATCTGTCGCGTGGAGGGCCGCTCGCTTTCACGTTGCAGGGTGCTGATTTTTTTTACTCATGTCGCGCTCCTGAAGTAATCACCTTTCTTTTACAATCGCGTCTGACTCTGGGGATGATATTTGAAGTCGGGTGGCTTCTCGTTTAAGGTGGGGTAACACGGAGCTTCAAGGCTAAGCGGCCATTCGGTCCCGTGACGTCACTTCCTCCCGGATTTATATTTTAAATTTATCTCTTGCAGACCTACGGATTTAGTAAAGTCATGCAGTATGGTGAATAGCTCCACAAATTGTTGTTCAATACATCTCTGTCCTAGATCCTTGCACCAGACCTCTCTTAGGGGCCCTTTTACTAAGGAGCGCTGAAAAATGGACTGCATTGGTGTAGACGTGTGTTTTGGACGTGCCTGCAAAAAAAAAGCCTTTTTAGGGGGGGAGCTGAAAATGGATGTATGGAAAAATTAAAACCAGCACGTGTCCATTTTTGGCCTGAGACCTTACCGCCACCTATTGACTTAGTGGTAAGGTCTCACATGTTAACCGGGTGGTAATTGTCAGCGCGCATACACTGCCGATTACTGACGGGTAAGCACCATGCAGCAGAAAATGTCTACCGTGTGTTTTGAACGCACGTCAAAAATGGAATTACCACCCGGGGCACATGCTAGCCTGGAGGTAGTTCCAATTTGATGCACATAGGCACCTATGCGCTTTAGTAAAAGGCCCCCTTAGTTTATTAATCCCCTCCAGGGCCTTGTACCAAAAAAGGTTCAAATCATCACCATGTGGTCTTGTCAATGTCTCCCGATAGTACCTGATTTGAAGATAGGAAAACAGACATTTATGGGGAATGTTCCTTTTGACTTGTATTTGGGAGAAGGATGGAAAGGACCCTAATCCCAACTCCACAAGCCAGGTCACAAGTATCTTGCAGAAGCCCAAACCGTGGCAACACTCTATGCTACCAATCCCAGGGCAAGCAGTTGCTTCCCCATGTCTGTCTCATTAGAATACTATGGACTTTTCCTTGAGGAACTTGTCCATACCTTTTTAAACCCAGATATGCTAACCGCTGTTACTACATCCTCCAGCAAAGAGTTCCAGAGCTTAACTATTCATTGAGTGAAAAAATATTTCCTCCTATTTGTTTTTAAAATATTTCCATGTAACTTCCTTGAGTGTCCCTTAGTCTTTGTACTTTTGAAATGAGTAAAAAGTCAATTTACTTCTACTCGTTCTATACCACTCAGGATTTTGTAGACCTCAATCATATCTCCTCTCAGCCATCTCTTTTCCAAGCTGAAGAGCCCTAACCTCTTTAGTCTTTCCTCATATGAGAGGAGTGCCATCCCTTTTATCATTTTGGTCCCTCTTCTTTTAACCTTTTCTAATTCTACTATATCTTTTTTGAGATGCGGCAACCAGAACTGAATGCAGTACTGAAGGTGAGGTCGCACCATTGAGTGATACAGAGGCATTATAGTATTTTCTGTCTTATTCACCATCCCTTTCCTAATAATTCCTAGCATCATGTTTGCTTTTTTGGCCACCGCCACACATTGAGCAGAAGATTTCAGCGTATTATCTACAACAACACCTAGATCTTTTTCTTGGTTGCTGACTCCAAAGGTGGACCCTAGCATCAGGTAACTATGATTCAGATTATTCTTTCCAATGTGCATCACCTTGCATTTGTCCACATTAAATTTCATCTGCCATTTGGATGCCCAATCTTCCAATTTCCTTCCTGCAATATTTCACAGTCTGCAAATGTTCTAACAACCTTGAATAGTTTTGTATCATCTGCAAATTTAATCACCTCACTTGTCATTCCGATTTCCATATAATTTATAAATATGTTAAATAGCATTGGCCCCAGTACTGATCCCTGCAGCACTCCTCTAGGTTCACCCTCCTCCATTGAGAGAAATGACCATTTAACCCTACCCTCTGTTTTCTGTCCAATAAACAATTCCTAATCCACACCAGAACATTGCCTCCTATCCTATGACTCTTTAATTTTCTCAGGAGTCTCTTATGTGGAACTGTCAAAAGCTTTCTGAAAATCTAGATACACTACATCACCTGGGTCACTTTTATCCACATTTTATTCATGCCTTCAAAGAAATGAAGCAAATTTTTAAGGCAAGACTTCCTTTGCCTGAACCCATTCTGACTCTGTGTTATTAAACTATGTTTATCTATATGTTCCGTAATTTTATTTTTTATAATAGTTTCCACTATTTTTCCCTGCACTGACGTCAGGCTTATCAGTCTGTAATTTCCCAGATCACCCCTGGAACCCTTTTTAAAAATCGGCATCACATTGGCCACCCTCCAATCTTCAGGTACTAAGGACGATTTTAATAACAGGTTATACATTACTAACAGCAGACTAGCAATTTCATGCTTGAGTTCCTTGAGTCTGCTCTCTAAAGTGGTTAGGATTGTAACTGTTGCTCCATTCAGCTTACCTCCTCATTTGTCTAAGGTTGTAACTACTGCTCTGTGCAAGTTGAAGCCCAAAAGTCATTTATGTTTTGCTTTGAGTGGAAATGCATAAAGATCCGCAGTTTGTCCCAGGCCTTTTCAAATTCCATCACTTCTTAGGTCTCTACCACCTCCACTAGGAAGGCATTCCAAACATCCAGCACACTTTTTGTGAAAATGTATTTCCCAATGTTGCTTTTTTAATTTTTCTCCTTTCTTTTTTATTTCATATTCCCTGGTTCTACAGTATTCCTGTTTTTGGAAAATATGTGTTTGTTCATTAATACTTTACAAGTATTTTAAAATCATATCTCCCCAGCCCCATCCTCTCCTCTAGGTTACACGTATTTAGGTCTTCAAGACTTTTCTCATACATCTTCTGGAGCAGAGCCCATACCATTTTGATCACTTTCCTCTGAACTGCCTCAAGTCTTTTTATATGATTAGCGAAATATGGCCTCAAAAACTGAACCCATACTCCAAAGGAGACCTGACCAATGCCCTGTATAGAGGAATAATCACTTCCTCCCCCTGCCCGTTATGCCCCTCTCTAAGCAGCTTAGCGTCCTTCTGACTTTGGCCTCTGCCTTGTCACCTCATTTCATCGCCTTGAGATTATCAGACACTGTCACCCTGAGATATCTCTCTTAGTCCATGCACATCAGCCTTTGGCCCCCTTAGGATTTCTAAATCCAAGTGCATCATTCTGCACATCTTCACATTAAATCTTAACTGCCAAACATTAGGCCATTCTTCTAATTTTGTAGATCACATGTTTTCGCAATACCAATACCAACACATACTTATATACCGCCACCCTCCACTAAATGGGTCCGGTGCAGTTTACATCGTTTCAAGCAATCCAAAATAGGAAAAGTACAATTTAAAATATAAACTAAAATACAGCAGATTCAATTAAAACTGTCTATCATTGGGCTAAGATTAAGCAAACAAGTCTTAATTTTCTTAAGAAAAGAAAGATAACTAGCGTCTATTTTTAGTAGCAGTTGGAAGCACATTCCAATAAGGAATCAGAAAAGGGGGGTAACGTGATGCCTGCCACCTGAGAAGCAGCAGGAACGAGAGCTCCGCAGAGAATCTGCACAAAACTGCTATTTCTCAAACACTCTACAGCTCTCTGCTACAATTAGCTGAGTTGGCAACCAGGAGAATACACTTAGATTCTCTGGGTTCGCACTCAGAAGCTGTTTAAAGAAGTAATGCCCACGAGGAACCAGCGGGGCCTAAAAGACGCTTCCTGAACGAGCACACCCAAGATGGTGAACAACTACTCCCAGCCAGCGCTGAATGAGAAACAGCCAGGCAATTGGGCCCAGGAAATATCGTTCACTGTCGCCATGGCTCTGGAAGACAGGCTGAATAAAATTCAAGCAGCGGTAGAGGAAATTGGCAAGAAATTTGATTCACATGCCCGAAGGATCTCTGAGGTGGAGCAACAGGTGTCAGTCCAGGAAGACGAAATGCACAGCATGGCGGCTCAGATCACCGAGCTGCAGAAAGAAACAATGGCACTCCGGGACAGACTAGAGAAGCAGGAAAACCACAATCGGCGGAACAATCTCAGAGTCGTGGGACTACCAGAATCGCTTACAGATAAGGGTCTTTGCTAGTTCTTCAGCTCCTGGCTACTGGAACACTTGGGACTGGAGAGGAGCGAAAAGAATTTTAAATGTGACCGTGCACATCACATCGGAGCACGTGGAGAGCTTGAGAACAAGCCTCGTGCCGCCATTGCACACTACATGAACTGGTCGGAGAAAGAACAACTTTTGAAGGCTTTCCGAAGCAAGGCAACCCTGGAATATGAGGGGCAGCGTCTACTACTCTTTAATGATTACTCTGCCAGGGTGGCATTATTACGCAAAGCGATGGCACCGACATGCACTGCACTACACAAAAGAGGGGTATGCTTCTCCCTCTTATATGCAGCTAAACTTCGGATTTGGCATGCGGGTCGAGTGATTGTGCTAAAAGAAGCATCAGAGGCTCAAGCTTTTCTGAACCGCCTCAACAGTGACGAGACTCGGGAGCCTGTCTCGGGTCCTTGATGGCCCAGTATAAGTCTGGGTTGCGCATCCTAGATGTGGTTGCTGGCAGATATTGCTGGCATGATTGGAAGTTTTGAACGCTATGAGTTACTTCTTTGTTCTTAAAGACTCTGCATGCAGGGGATGACAACGGAAGAAATTGCGATGGTATACAATTCAAATTAGCGGTCCCCTGCTTACGGAACAGTTTGCTCATGGATGTTGGACTGAACTTGTGGGTCTCTGCTTTTGGTTCGAACAAGCACCCTTTTTGGGAAGATTCTATACTTGGTTCATGTAGAGTTAAGTGGAATATATCATATATCATTTGTCTTGATAGCAGATTTGATGCGGGGCATGTGTTCTGTTGAGCTTTTCTGGGGAGGGAGAAGGATGAGTCAGTTCTCTAAATATGGGTGGGAACTAGGGAGGGGAGGGGGGATAGGTATGAATGGGATGGATGAATGAGTGAGAGGATGTTAGAGTTCAGAGTAGTTGGGCATGATCTGGAGTTGATGAAGGAAGGGGGTCTGTGTGGTTGGAAAAGGGAAGTCAGCAGAAAACGGGGATTGGTGGTTGTTTTGTGTTCATTCAAGGTATTGGAGACTGTATGGTACAGTCTGGGAGGTTTAGCTGGGAGGCCTGTGAGATAAGAAATAGAGTCAACATGAACACTACTAACCTGTCTGTTTGTAATGGTTAACTTGAAATTGGTGTCATTTAATGTGGATGCCATACATTCACCGGTTAAGTGCACAAAAATACTATCGTGGTTAAAATCTAGAAATACTGACATAGCATACCTACAGGAAACTCATTTGTCCATTACTGAGCACTACAATCTGAAAAGGGGGTGGGGCTGGAGAAGTAGTGTTTTCCTCCTATAATAACCGACAACGAGGGGTGGCCATACTGCTGCATAAGCAACTCCCTTTCCATATTCATAAAATAATTCAAGACAGAGAGGGAAGATATGTCATTTTGCTGGGAGAGCTCTGGGGCCGGAAACTAAATTTATGCAATGTTTATGGCCCTAATTCTTATAGTCATAGATTTTTCTCGGACATAGTGGCTAAATTGATCCCCCATTTGGACTATCAGCTTGTTTTAGGAGGAGACCTGAACACTCTTGCAGACCCCGCGCACCAGAAAATAAAAAATATTTTTCAGACGCGCTTAGCAGATGTGCGCCAAAATTGAAATTACCGCAAGGGCCATGCGGTAACCGGGCAGTAACTCCAATTTGGCTCACATAGGCGCCTATGCGGCTTAGTAAAAGGGCCCCTTAAAAAATTGAACCCTCTTCAGAACTACTGGAAGTAATACCAAGGAGCCATGTGATCTCTCAGAAAACCTACCTTGAGGCACACAAACCAAATCGGTGATTAAGGAGGAGGTAAGGCCATAAATAGCCTGAAAGAACATACAAAGTGATTTATATAAAATTCTCTGTTGCACCAGGAGCCAGTGCAGCTGATTTCTATACAATGAAATACTATCATATTTCTTAAAATTAAAAATCAACCTGATAGCGAAGTTCTGAATCAATTGCAATTTCTTACTAACCTAACAAGTAAATTCAAATGAAGTACATTAGTTTAAGGGCCCCTTTTACAAAGACACGCTAGCGTTTTTAGCGCTTGCTAAACACTAGAGATGCCTGTATATCCTATGGGCATCTCTAGCATTTAGCACACACTAGTCATTAGCGTGAGCTAAAAACACTAGCGCTCCTTTGTAAAAGATCCCCTAAGTGTGGTAAAATTATCATTTGAACTAGAAGGGTATAAGCAGACTTAAGACCATTTATTGGGATTTATTAATCGCCTTTTTGAAGAGATTCATCCAAGGCGGTGTACAGCAGGTACAGTTTAACATAAAACTTATAATTTTGTTAACAGCATAACAATAGTAAAATAAGTAAGAATAAACTAAATACAGCAAATGAGGTAAACTTGAAAACAGTAAATTGAAACCTAATAATAGAACTACGGTAAAACAGTGTCAAAATATACACATTTAACATCACTGGCATTCAAATACCAGATATATAATACGTTAGCATAATACTAACGATACACCTAATAAGCATGCATTAGAACATTCAACTAACATATAGATATGATGCTAAAGATTTTCTACAATATGGCTTAGACAGCAAAAGGAAGTGGAAAACACAACTTCAAGAGATCAATCCGAGACACCAGGGTGAGATGCTCCAGAAAAAACTTTATTAGGACCCTACATGGTCCGTGTTTCGGCTTTTAAAAAAGCATTCATCAGGGGTCTATAAAACAACATATATATAATAATTAAATTAAAATCAGACAAAATATATAACAACAAATATGAAAACACACCATATAATTGATTAGTTAATAAATTAAATATAATCCACTAACTTTCGGAGCTACAGAGTTGAGGCTGCAGAACTACGAAATCTGTTGTAGATCTTCGTAGTCTACAAAAAGACAAGCTTTTCCTTCTAACACTTTGTCAACAACACTGACAAAGATATTGAACAGAGCAGTCCCAGGACCAATCCTTGAAGCAATTCACTACTCACCTTTCTCTCCTCTGAGTGAATTCCATTTACTGCCAGTCTCTATCATCTGTCAGTCATCCAGTTTTTAATTCAGTTCACCACCTTGGGTCTTAACTTTTGGTTGCTCAGTTTATTAATGAGCCTCTCATGAGGATTTGTGTTAAAGACTTTGCTAAAATCTAAATAGACTACTGTACTTCCAACGCATGTCCTTGCTCTTGTTCTCTGGTCACCCAGTAAATGAAATCAGAGTAATTTGTCATTATCTTACTTTGCTAAAACCATGTTGCAAACCACTGGACTCTAGAAAGTTCACTACCCTTTCCTTCAGCAGAGTCTCCAGTTTTACAGCCACCAAGGTAAGGCTTACCAACCTGAAGTTTCACATATCTTCTTTGTTACCACTTTTTTAAAGAGGGACCACATCTACTCTTTTCCAATCCCATGGAACCTTCCCCATCTCAAAGGCTGTATTAAACAAAGTTTTAAGAGGATCTGCCATAACCTTATTGAGCTCTCTCAAGGGCCCTTTTACTAAGCCGCATAAGTATGTACACGCACCAAAATGGAGTTACTGCCCGACTACCGCATAGCTCTTGCGATAATTTCATTTTTGGGGAGCGTCCGATAAATAATTTTTATTTTCAGATGCACGTACTGGGCTCGTGCCAAGTGGCATTTGACGCACATAGGTCATTACCACCCAGTTACCGCGTGAGACTTTACCGCTAGGTCAATGGCTGGCGGTAATGTCTCAAACCCAAAACTGACATGCGGCAATTTTCGGAAAAATTTTAAAAAGGCGTTTTTTACAGGTGCGCTAAAACATGATTTTGCGCGCACCCAAAACATGCATCTACACTACCGCAAGCCATTGTTCAGTGCACCTTTGTAAAAGGGCCCCTCAGTATCCTGGGATATGTGTTTAGCTCCATGGCTTTGCCCACTATCAAGTTGTTCAAAAACATTTTCTTCAGTGAATGGTATAGTATCCACTCTATTCTCATATATATATCTCAGCCAAATGTAGGCCTTCTTCTAATTATCTTTTGTAAACACAGAACAAATAGATTTGTATAGCATATCCACCTTTTCCTTGTCACTCTCCACATAATGGTCCTCAGCATCCTTCAAGCTTATAGCTCCATTTTTAGCCTTCCTTCATTCCCTGACATACCTGAAAAAAAATCTTATCATCTGGCTTGAATTTTAGCCATTTCTTCTGCCTGTGCTTTTAACATACTTATTTCTTTTTTTGCCTTTTTGAGCTTTATCCAGCATTCTTTTCTGTTTTCCTCTTCTTGTGTTGTTCTGCATTTTGTGAACGCTATTGGGCTCATTTTCGAAAGAGAAGGACGCCCATCTTTCGACATAAATCGGGAGATGGACGTCCTTCTCACAGGGTCGTCCAAATCGGTATAATTGAAAGCCGATTTTGGCTGTCCCTAATTGCTTTCCGTCGCAGGGACAGCCAAAGTTCAAGGGGGTATGTCGGAGGCATAACGAAGGCAGGACTTGGGCGTGCCTAACACTAGGATGTCCTCGACCCATAATCGAAAGAAACAAAGACGTCCTTGATGAACACTTGGACGACTTTACCTGGTTGTGTTTTTCTTACGACCAAGGCACAAAAAGGTGCCTGAACTGACCAGATGACCACCGGAGAGAATCGGGGATGATCTCTCCTTACTCCCCCAGTGGTCACTAACCCCTCCCACCCTCAAAAAACATCTTTCAAAATATGTCGTGCCAGCCTCAGATGTCATACTCAGGTCCATTACAGCAGTATGCAGGTCCCTGGAGCAGTTTTAGTGGGTGCAGTGCACTTCAGGCAGGTGGACCCAGCCCCATTCCCCACCCCCCCCCCACCTGTTAAGTTTGTGGAGGAAACAGCGAGCCCTCTAAAACCCACCACAAACCATATTATTGAAACGAAAGATGGACGTCCATCTTGTTTCAAAAATACGGGTTTCCCTGCCCCTGGATGGGGACATTTTGTGAGGACGTCCTCATCAAAACTTGGACGTCACTTTCAATTATGCCCCTCCGCTTCTTTTGCCCTTATTTTTTCAGCATCAGGTTTGTTTTCTTCCGCTTTTATTTATTTTTGTTACATAAAGATCTGTTGCCATTTTCTAGCTCCTTTCTGCTTTATCCACTGTCTTTATACTTCCCTTTTCACCTCCCATCCTGCCAGCTTTTTCTTCTGATACTACCTTATTTTACTAAACTCAGCATGTTTGAAACCCAGTACTTTAAGTTTGGTGTGTATGCACTCCAGTGACATAGCCAGACCTGACATTGTGCGGGGGCCCAGAGTGAACTTGGGGGGGGCACTAGGCATGTAGATATGAGTAGTGATTGGTATGCTTCTAAATAATGCCTTAGAATTTCCTTGATGATGGATTTCTAGGTAAACAGTCTGTCCTGCATCAACGTAAGCCACATACACACTTATTGAAACTTGAAAGTTCACTGACATTTTTAAGTAGTCGCATTATCCCATAACTTAAACTTTGCCATTACATTTACAATTCAATCTTCAATCTTCATTTTTTTTAACTGCACCTACCTACAGCTTTTCATCTCCCTCATCTCAGCAGTCCCAGTCTTCATCCTATTATTCCATATTTTTTTGCTACCTGTCCCCTCTCTTCCAGCATCTTCTTTCTCTCTCTTTCCTCCCCTCTGTACAGCACCCTCTCTCTATTTTCATTCCTCAGACCAGTATCATCTTTATTTTGTTCCCCTCTGTCCAACATATCCTCTTTCTCCCACCTCCATCCAGCATCACTCTCTCACTCTCCACCCCCTTGTATTCAGCATCCCTCCTTGCTCCTCTGCCAATTCCATGTCATCATCTCCCCTATCTCCCTATTCCTCCTATCCCCGTCCAATGTCCAGCATCCCCGGCTTTGTCTTCTTACTCCCCCCCATGTCCAGCATCTCCCCTCTATCTTCCTACTCAATTCATGGAATGGCCAACTGGTGGAGGTGGTAAAGATGAAGACTGTATCTGAATACAAGACAGTATGGGACAAGTACATGGGATCTCGAAGGGAGATGAAGGGATAGTAAATGGCATGAATGGGCAGACTGGATAGGCCATATGGTTTTATCAGCCTTCATATTTCTCTGTTTCTATGTAGCACCAGAAAAGTGCATACAGATGGCTACAGAGAGACCAGTAATTTTGAGCAGTAAGGGCAATTCTATAAATTGGCGCCTAAAAATAGGTGCCAATTGTGTGTGTAAGTTGTAGAATAATAGCACTTATGTGCCTCATTGGTGCCACTAATTGACATTTGTATGCCGTGCTAAGCACTATCCTATAACATAAGCGCCAAAATTGCTTAGTATGAAAATGCGAGGGGGCATAAATGTCGGCGGAGTATGGTCAGGTCGTGGATAGGTCTATGAGATAGGTGCATTCTCCCTGATTCTATAAAAGTCGCCGAAAATTGTGGATCCATGCCTAAAATTTACATGCAGCCCAAAATAGGGGGCGCGGAAATGGGAGGCTCATGGGTAGATCAGGGGCGTGGTTTTGAGTTATGCCCATAATTGTAGAATAACTGTGTTTGTGTGTAAATTTAGGCACACACATTTGCTCTGTGTTTTTGTTAGTGCAAATAGCAGCGCCTAAATTTAGGAGCGATCTCTCTGCTTAAGCGTTAATTTTATAAACTGCACCAAACTTTAGGCACAACTTATAGAATACTGCTTAAGTGGGGCTTTTTGAGCACTGATTTTTTAGGTGCCATATAAAGAAACTAGTCCATGATATAAGTTCCGCACATTTAGGTGCCAACAGTTAACATTGCCATTAAATTGGCATAACTCTTGGTGCCCTCCTTTAGGCGCACCAATGCTGACTTATGCTAGCATTCTATAATGGAATATTGGTACCAAGATGCCATTATAGATTTGGAGCTAAGTGCGTGGCATTGAGAAGCCTAAATCTTGGCATCAGTTTATAGAATTGCCATCATTGTGTTCAGTCTTTATTGTTTTTACTTTTCTGGTATTATCTATTAGGGTCAAGAGGAAAGATTATATATGTTTATTCAAGAAAATGATCCTTGGTTCTGAGAGTGTCCAAGTTATTGAATGTGTTGCTGACCCACGCAGGTCAAGCCATTTCAGTAAACACTGCAGCATTTTTAAAATAAAATGTACAAATAATTAGGACAATGGTATGAATATTGAGGAATCTCACAAAATCCAAAATGTAGAGACAACACAATGTGATATGATCAGCAAATTGGGTTTTGGAAATACCTTTTTTTCACCCAGACACTTGCCGAAATTTGACACCTACCTTTAGATCTCCAATAATGACGTGAACATGGGCAATTCGAGTAAGGTTGGCCTCTAAATGGGTATCTTTTAATTGAGCTATATTACCCAATTATTACTTTCGTAAGCATTTGGGTCTAATACTGATCTGGGATTCTTTGACGTAGGAAATCAAAAAACAGAGAAGAGAGGTATTTATGACTAATTAATTTAATGCCTAATTAATTTATTTCCCCATCTATAACTGCCTTTTCATTCTTTTCTCCTGTCAGTTCAGTGTTATCAGAAAAGAGTATAGCAACCACCTTAAAAAGCTAGTTAGATTTAAACACATGAATTATTGAGCATTGCCCTTTTGTGGGGCTCATGCCACTTAAAAGATCTTTTACTACTATTCAGGTGCTTCCACCCCGCTGAAAAGAAGTAATTACATCATCATCTAAGGTTTGTACAGTTTATCCATTAAACCTGTATATACACTATTATTGTCCAGATACTTAAGAATAAGAAAACACAGATATTTGATTTTTCTGAAAAGAGCAGAGTGTAGTCTTGGGCCTCCCTCAGAAATGGTGAGCTGCCCGTTTCCAAAAATCACTTATTTTAAAAAAATATAAATGCCAATTAGGTTGTAATGTTTCTCTTACGAAAAATGTAAGTTGAAAATGGCATTCTAGAAGTATGGCACAAAGGCATGCTTACCCTTTGTCTTATCCCTCCCACATAAAAAATTGTCAGGAAACCAAACCAAAATCACAACTCCTTGATAATTTGTAGTACAGATACACAGTGCTAAATGTATTCAAATCTATATATTACATTTGGCCCTATAATATGCATACCAATGGAATTCCAAACATTAAAAAATGTACCTAAAAGGTGTTTGTGACATGAAATGTCTTGATATTATTTTATTTCTAAAGTTTCATTTATCGTAAGAGAACATAAAGGAATACGAACAATAAATTATGAGACCCTTTTACTAAGCTGCAATAAAAAGTGGCCTGCACTAGTTTGGACATGTGAAATTAGCATGCACTGAGACATTTTTTTACCATGGCAGGTAAAAAGGCCTTTTTTTAATGGGGCAGTAAATGGCAGTGCACTAATATTAAAAGTAGCACGCAGCAATTTACTGCCTGAGCCCTTAACGTCACCTATTTACTTGGTGGTAAGGGCTCACGCACTACTCCTGTGGTAATTAGACAGCGAGTGTTAATGTGGCCGCGCTGCCAATTACTGCCTGGAACATCCCCTGCAGTAGAAAGTAGAAAATTATTTGCTAGCGCGAGAAACAGTGTGCACTAACTTTGAAAATACCACAGGGCGCCTGTGCTACCCCGGTGGTAGTGTCGATTTAAGGCGTGCTACCTGAACATTAGCCCTACCGCAGTTTAGTAAAAAGGCTCCTTAGTGCGTCCTTGAGTAAGTTATTCCCACACATTAAGGCCATTTTTACCACAAGGGTAAAATGGCTGATTTTCATATTTCCAGCGTTAATGGCCACACACTAATTTTCCCATTAGCGCATGAGGCCTTACCAACACCTATTTTGTAGGCAGTATGGGTTCACATGCTACTACTACTAGTAGGCTAGCATGGGCTAATTGGTTAGCATACAGCAATGTAACTGCGCTAACCAATTATTTATTATTTATTTATGTAGATTTTGCTCACACCTTTTTCAGTAGTAGCTCGAGGTGAGTTACATTCAGGTACTCTGGATATTTCTCTGTCCCAGGAGGGCTCACAATCTAAGTTTGTACCTGAGGCAATGGAGAGTTAAGTGACTTGCCCAAGATCACAAGGAGCAGCAGTGGGATTTGAACTGGCCACCTCTGAATTGCAAGACCAGTGCTCTAACCACTAGGCCACTCTTCCACTCAGAAGATGCCCAGACCTACCCCCAGCACTAAAAAATAATTTTTATTTTGTAGTACATGGGTAGCACATGTCGGTACCAAAACTACTGCAGGATGCATTTTTAGCTCTGGTAAGCACACGTTAGTGCTTACCACAGCTTAGTAAAAGGGACTCTATCCTGCTTATAATCGAACAAAGAAAAACGCCCAAGTTCTGACCTAAATCGGGAGATGGACGTTTATCTCACAAAAACGAATAACGCGGTATAATCGAAAGCCGAACTTGGACGTTTTCAACTGCACTCCATCGCAGAAGCGTACAAAGTTGACGGGGGCGTGTCAGACGCGTGGTGAAGGCGGGACTGGGGCATGGTTATCACCCGAACAGAGATGGGTGCCTTTCGCCGATAATGGGAAAAAAGTATGCGTTTGTAGCTAGAATTTAGGGCACTTTTCCTGGACCCTGTTTTTTCACGAATAAGGCCCCAAAAAGTGCCCTAAATGACCAGATTACCCCCAGAGGGAATCAGGGATGACCTCCCCTGACTCCCCCAGTGGTCACTAACCCCCTCCCACCACAAAAAAATGATGTTTCACAACTTTTTATTTTCACTCTCAAATGTCATACCCACCTCCCTGGCAGCAGTATGCAGGTCCCTGGAGCAGTTGTTAGGGGGTGCAGTGGACTTCAGGCAGGTGGACCCAGGCCCATCCCCCCCTACCTGTTACAATTGTTCTGCTTAATGCTTAGTCATACAACCCCCCCAAACCCACTGTACCCACATGTAGGTGCCCCCCTTCACCCCTTAGGGCTATAGTAATGGTGTAGACTTGTGGGCAGTGGGTTTTGAGGGGGATTTGGGGGGCTCAACACACAAGGGAAGGGTGCTATGCACCTGGGAGCTCTTTTACCTTTTTTTTTTGTTTTTGTAAAAGTGCCCCCTAGGGTGCCCGGTTGGTGTCCTGGCATGTGAGGGGGACCAGTGCACTATGAATCCTGGCCCCTCCCACGAACAAATGCCTTGGATTTATTCGTTTTTGAGCTGGGCGCTTTCATTTTCCATTATCGCTGAAAAACAAAAACGCCCAGCTCACAAATTGTCGAATAAAACATGGACGTCTATTTTTTTCAAAAATACGGTTCGGTCCGCCCCTTCACGGACCCATTCTCGGAGATAAATGCTCATGGAGATAGATGTTTTCGTTCGATTATGCCCCAGCCAACACATAAATTATTCCCAAAGGTTCAACCCACTGTATAGATCAGTGTCTCCTAACCCTGCGTGTCCTAATCAGTCAGGTTTCATGATAACTATAGTGAATATGTATAAAAATAGATTTGTACATAGTAGATTTCCACAGTTTGCAAATCAGTTTCATCCTTATTAATATCCTAGAAATAAGACTGATTAGGTATATATTCAGCACAAGGTTGGGAAAGACTCATAAAGTGTAGGGTCAAATATACAACAAAAAATATATATTCTGTGTTGTCAATGCATGTTTTCTCAATTCAACGTATATATTCCCTCATTCTTTCAATGGTGCCCAAAGATAGACCAGCAGTTTTATTTATTTATTTATTTATTTATATTTATTTATCTATTTGTGATATTTATATCCCACATTATCCCAAACAAGTTTAAGTTCAATGTGGCTTACAATAAACAGTATTGGATACATAACAAAGAATAATGCATAAGAAAGTAATTTGTTGTAAGAATCCAATTTTACATTACAGTATCATAAACATACTGGGATAACTATGGAAGCTTAACATTTAGAAAATCTGTTATGAATGAGAAATTGTACATGAAGCAAAAAGAAAGTTGGTGGTAAATAGAGTAATAACCAATTCAGGTAATAATTACTTGTTTGAGAAATGGTTGTTTTTTGTGAGGGTTTGTTTGAATAGGAATGATTTGAGGATTTTGCAGAATCTAGTATATTCCTGTATATTTCTTATTTTGGATGGTAGGAGTTCCACTATTTGGTTCCTAGGTAAGTGAAGTTTTGTAGATCAGTTTTTTGCAGTTTGGGAGGTGTGGTCTGAGATAGTTTCTTGCCTCATATTTAGTGTTTCTTTGAGGCAAGTTTATTAATGGTACCATATAGTCTGGAGCTGTGCCATTTAGGATTTGAAAAATAAAGGTACATCTTTAACCACTCAAGAACACATTATTATTGTTCAATTTACATACATCAGACATTATCAAAAATAAAAACCTTGTTTTTTTTCCTCTTCTCTTCCATAGGTGACCTTATGCATTTGCCACCATATCTTCGAATGGACTTTTTATTAAACCGAGGTGCTGCGAGCACCAGCAGAGACCTGGGTTTAGGGCAGGCCTGCTTGGAGCCTCAGAAAAGTCGGACCTTGAAGCGCCCCACAGTCCTGGAGCCAATCCCTATGGAGAATCCCACCAGCAGAGAAGTGCAATCATGGCAGTCAGGAGCTGGTGCAACATTACCTCAGCGTGAGGGGACGGAACTAGGACAAGCAGCCAAAATAAGTAGTTCCCAAGAATCTCTGCTGGACTCCCGGGCCCATTTAAAAGGAAATAACCCCTACGCAAAATCGTACACCCTGGTATAACAAAACGAAAATCATGGCATTGACTGTACAAAACAGACAAAAAAAACTTCAAAGTAAAGCTACCTTTTTTACTGAATTCCATTATTTATAATTAAAATAAAAGAAGCTTGCCAAAATATTTAAATTTACAGACAGTGAAAAGACTTTTCTGATTATTTATTTTTCCGAACAGTTCCCAGCTTCATCTGACCAGGGATCTAAGAGTTTCTTGCAAGCAGAAACGGGTAGAAGGAAGTCCTTTGTTTTTCTTTGACCTCCTGATCTTGCTGGCAATTTTAAATATCTTTTCTACAAAGTGCATGGAGGGGTAGGTAGAAAAGCAAAGACCCAATCCAGGCATTCTCACAGAAAAGCTACAGCACACTGTATGGGACGGGGAGGAAGGGGATAAAAAAAATTGAAAAGTCAGCTTATCTGTGGATTTTATCAGGGACTGATTTAGAAAAAATCTGTAATGAAGTTTGCACATTTTAATTGGAAAATGACACTCTCAATATATTCATGAATTATTTTGTTATTTAGAATGAGTGCTGTCCGTACAGGGGAACAAGACTCTATTTAATTTGGTAAAACACTCTTTGCAGTTTGTCTTTGAGAAATAAAAGGACCCTCTGTGTCCCCCTGAGACACTTGCTTTCCCATTGCTGACTGAAGTTGGTTTTGATCTTTCCATGGTCAGAAGATTTCATTTTCACTCTTAAGCTAATTTTACAGGAAACTTATAGGCATTTGTTATATTTTTATTTGCAAAGAGGGATAGCTAAAGAAAATTCATGGTAAGTAAAAATTTAAGTTTGCATTGTGTAAAGAGGATAGCACAGAACAGATAAAGATCACCAGGTCTGTTTTGTCTGTTTGTTCTTCCCTTCTGTTACAATATGGTAGAACAAACTTCAGCCTAACTGCTATAGATCTTGTCCCATGCTTACTTGAATTCAAATATCTTAGAAAGAATGAAAAGTCAAATGGTATTTTGTTGCACTGCAAATTTAGTGGGGCACAATGGGGATAATTCTGTAAGGAGCAGTCTAGTTTTATTTGCAAGTCCGTGCCAGTATTTTGCAAGTGTGTGTTCAAATAGACGGAGTTTGGACAGAGCTTGGATGGGGCACACACTTACACACATACCCCAGATACTATATATAAAGTTGTGCGTGCAAATTTGACAGTGCAGCCAAATTGCGTATGCAACTTAATTGGTTAACAAGTCAATTGGTGCCAATAATTGACCCCTAACAAGCAATTATCAGCACTAATTGGCACTAAGTAGAATTTACGCATGCAGCTTTCTAAGCGTATTCTGTAAAGTTCACATAAATTCTAACGCAGATCTCAAAAGGGGGCATGACCATGTGAGGAACATGGGCATTCCTAAAAATTACATGCAGTGTTATACAATATGCCTGATCCGCGCCTAAGTTAGGCATGATCATTTACACTAGGTTTTAGTTGGCGTAAATGGTTGCGCCTAAATTTTAGTCATAGGAACGGGCGCTATGCGTATTCTATAAACCGCGCCTAACTTTAGGAGAGGTTTATAGAATAGCACTACACATGGGTTTTTTGCACCATATATAGAATTAATCCCATAGATTATAAAATACTATAATTTTTTTTTCATATTCTTTTGCAGTATGTGTGCGAGCATTTACACCAGTTCTATGGGTGGTGTAAGTGATCACGCTTTAAATGTGGGCATGTTATCAGCCAGTTGCACTAGTATTCTATAATAGGCTTCAAATAGATGCTTTCCTAGTGCTTAAATCTAGGTGCTCTGTTATAGAATTACCCTCCACGTATCATCAGTGACATCACAAATATGACATACGTTGTCAGTGGTCAGAACGGACAGAAATCGAGGAAGCCATCAGATCAACAGCTTATCAGAAGTGATGTCTTGTGTCTTGGGAGTGAGTCTTGCTCTGCAAAACTTCTTTAGGTTGTCTACAAACCACTCAAAGGGAGCCCAGAGCAAAGGATGCTATGCATTCTGTTTTGGATGTCTATCTGTACACCTACTTCGTTGGCCAATATATATACATCCATTGGAATTTATAATGAAATCTATGCTTGAGCAATGGGGAAAATATCATCTTTTTCCAATATGAAATAAGTTCATTTTCAAATCTAATGGACTTAATAAAAGAATACATTTGCAAGAAGGGCAATTTTCAAAGCAATTACTGCAGGTAAAAAGTGTTTTGACCACAGAAATGAACTGTTTGAAAATTTCTCAATCTGATCCACAACAAGCTACTTGTAACCACATTTAGCAGAGGTTCTAGGGTAGGCACTGAAACAATGCATGCACTTGGTATTTTCAAAAATATATGTGATCTAGCAGAAAAAGCACCTGCTGAAAAAGGAGGTGCAAGTAACTGTAGATACTCCTTGCTTGGGAATTTTAAAAATCAAGGCTAAAAAGTACCTGGGAACTTTGCAAGCAAACTATGCAAGCAAAATGAGAATTGCCTTTTGAATGTTAATGAAATTAATTTCTAGAGTATTTATGGGTGAAATTCAGCATTATGATGTTCCTCTTCATGATAATTGACTAGACAACCTGAAATACCTTGCAGTTTTGTAGCAGATTATAAAGCACATTATAATTTTATTATTATTATTATACAGTAAAATACTTATTTGTAGTTCTAGTGAGATTGTGAGTTGGAGGCAAAAATGTAGACAGGCATCAGAAGACCAGCACACCCTTCACAGGTTGCATCTGATTTTGCTTACCAAAATGTCTCTTTGAGTCATACATTCCGCCATCCCTGCACCACCTCATAACAATTTGCAGATCTTATTCACATTTCTAAGACCTATAAGTCTTCATCAGTCATACAGAGATTTATTTATATTTTGGGTCATCAAAAGGCCCTTGGTGTTAAAAGAATGCTTCTTGTCAACAAATTGAAGGCCCCTTTTATCAAGCTGCGGCAAAAGGGGACCTGCGCTGGCGTCAGCACATGTTTTTGACGTCCCCTTTTACAGCAGCAGGTAAAAGGTAGGTTTTTCTTTTTTTAAAGAAATGGCCATGTGGCAAGTGAAGTACTTGCGCAGCCATTTTGAGGGGAGTCCATACCGACACCCTTTGAGGTGGCAGTAAGGGCTCCCTCACTAACGTCAGCCTGCGGCACTGCCCAATTACCACTGGGTACACACCGGTGCTACAAAAATAAATATATTTTTGTAGCACCGGATAAAACGGCGTACTGGGGGTGGGAACAACCAAGAGGCTGCTGTGGTAGCCCGGCGGTAGTTCTTTTTTAGCGAGCGGTAAGCCCACGTTGGGCTTCCCACCACTTTGTAAAAGGGGCCCTTACTGTAGCTTAAAATGGCTTACTGCAAGCTAAAAAATATTTTTAAATTTTTGTTGGAGAGGTCATGTCTAGGGGTGGAGGGTAACACAGTGACAGCAGATAACATTGTTGCACTACTCAACACAGCTACATTACCATATGTACTACAGGATTAGCACGCGAGCCCTTAGTGCCTACAAAATGGCCACTGATAAAAATGGCCATGCCCTAATGGCAACATCAGTGCATGGCCATTCATACAAAAACTGGAAAATCAGCCATTTTACTACTGCGGTAAAATAGCCTTAGCTTGTGGGGGAAACCCACGTAAGGATGCACTAAAGCCACTTTTTACCTCAGCTTAGTAAAAGGACCCCATAGTGAGTAAGGGGATCTTTTACTAAAGATTAGCTCAAGTTATCTGCAGCTGCACTCATTTTATTCCTATGGGCCCTGCTGCAGATAACACAAGCTAATCTTTAGTAAAAGTCTTATAAGTCATTCCTGTGCCACTGGAAGCTATATAATAACATATAAAATCAGAAGAAAATTGGTGTGTTACAGTAAACCACTCCACGGAGGTATGCCAACTACAGCTTAAAAGATCAAGTTTCTAGTTTCCAGTAACCTGTTTACTCTCCTTTCATTTTCTTGGAAGGAAGTCACCCTTCCTTTCTGTAAAATCATTCCTGTAGCTTGGCTTCTGACTTTCTGCACTCAACTGTCTCCAATTTCAGAAGGTTTTTTTCATTGCCAAATAGTCAAGATATAGGCACCAGCTCTGTGGATGCTCCTTCATTCCCTCTGCTCAGAAGCTGAGGGCTATATACTGCAGAGGCTCATGGGTGGGCAGGAAGAAAAGCTTCCGACTCCTGTGCTATTATATGGGCTTCCCCCTGCATCCTATTAACTTCCTATGAAATGCTTGACCGGTGGGTTTCAGGTGAAGGAATTGCAACAGAATGCAGGATATACACTTTCGGTCTGCAGCTGCCAGTGTGGAGGTGAAGAGCTGTGTACAGAGACTGAGAAAGGGAAAAAAGACAAAGAGAAGCTATGAGGGAGTTGTTAGAAGAATAGAGCTAGGGTTACCATACTTCCGGATTCCCCCGCACATGTCCTCTTTTTCAGGGGAGTTTTTACCAGCCTGCCCATTTGTCCACGTTTCTGGGCAGGCGGGCTGCCCTCTCCTCACACATACGTTAATGCACCCTGGTGGTCTAGTGGCCTCTTTGGGGCAGGAAAGAACCCCACTCATTCCTGCCCGGTGCTGCTGCTGACCTGCTCACTGCCAGCACTTCAAGCAAAGGATGAAAAGGGTTTTTTAGTTTTTATTTATTGATTAGAATATGTCAGTTTTTGGACTGTACATATGCTACAGCTGGTTTAAGACTTGTCAGGGGCCCACGAGAAAAATCTCACTCATTGGCCTTAAATCTCCAGCACTGTGGTGGTAAATCTCCAGCTTTGGGATGGGCTACCCTTGGGATCTCTGATAGAGCAGATGGGAAAAGGTGAAGTGAATTGAAAAGGATTATTGCCTGGGAGAGAGAATGGCAGACATTGAGAAGAGCTGTAAGAGGAGCTGAGGCTGAGGGTTGGGGACATGGCCAGCCCTGCCACTAGGTAGACCAGGCATCTGTCTAGGGCAGCAGTGTAGCAGGAGACAGTGCATCATGTAATCTTAACCCTTTATTACCCAAGGTACAAAAACAGATTGTGAGCCCACTAGGAAAAGAAAAAGTACCACTTTGGTTGTACCATAGAAAGGTGGTATATAAAATTCTCTAAACTTTAATGCCCTTTCCTGACCCTGTGGCCCCATGACCAGCATGCTTCCCTACCACACTGCCATCCCCACAGTTGCATCTCTTCCCAGCCACTTCAAATGTATGTCATGCCAGCATAGAGCCTTACAGTAGAGGCCCGCACTCAAGAACTGCTTCCTTCTGCTCTCCCCCAGACAGGGTGGGTTATGACAGCATTGGATCACAGGTCTGTACTGCAAAGGTTTAAAGGATCACCATCCTCTCTTTATTCACATTGACCAAACCAGCTAAATACCAGCTGGTTGACACCATAGAAAAAGGGGCATGGTGGTCTATGTGAAAGGAGTTGGGTGAAAGAGGGGCTAGGTGAATAGAGGGAGGTGTAAGCTGGAGGATTGTGGGTGTTATGTGGGGTGGGTGGGTACTTGTATATATGATTGTGCATATATTGGCCCTTGGGATAGGCAAAGAATGGAGAGAAAAAGAACTAAGTCTGTGGAGAGGAAAGACAGAATAACAGAGCAGGACAAGCAGAGGAATGAGAGGAGGTGAATAAAAAAGCAGAGGGGAGTGGAGCCAGAGCTGGGGTAAGGAAGCCTCCTAACCCCCCCTTCAGATCTCCCCAAGATCTATCTTCCCATCCCATCCCTAATTCTAGTGTAGCCTCAGTATCTCTCCACCCTGCAGCTGATTATACTCCGCAAAAGATAAGCCCCATACACCTTCAGGTTTCTAGAGTTTGTGCTCCATTACCTGCAATTAGGGTTTTAGGACTTGTATCTGATAAAGTGTGGCTGGCTGGTACCAAAATAAAAAAAAAAAATGCTCCCTGAGCCATATGATAATCCCTCTTGCACCTAGAGCTTACCAAAGAACAGAGAGTTTGCATAAACTTGTAAACTGTACTGTGCTATAAACCAGGGGCATAGCTACCACTGAGTAAACCTGGCAAAATGCCCAGGGACACCCAATGATAAGGGCTGTCTCACCTTCTCTCCCTGCCTCTGGGTCTGGCATCACTCCAGCTCCAGCTCTCCACCCCCCCACCCCACCCCCACCCCCACCCCTGATCTGGTATCGCTCCAGCTCCTCTCCCCTGCCGGTTGTCCACATGTGGCTGAGAAAGTGCTGAAAGTTGCCTCTCTGGCCAGGAAGGTCTTTACCACATTCCGCCCACAGGAAGTTGCATCAGTTAGGTGGGATGCACACAGCAAAGGCCCCGCTGGCCAAGGAGACAGCTTTCAGCACTCTATGCCCCAAGTGAAGGACCAGGAGGAAGAGCTGGAGCGATGCCGGACCCAGGGGTGGAGGAGCTGGAGCGATGTAAGATTCATGCGGACATGAGGGAGGAGGAGAGAACAGAATCTGGATATAGGGACGGGGACACAGGTGCTGGCCCTGGAGGGAACACAGGGACAGGGACATAAGAGGAGGGATAGGGACACAGGTATATGCTAGATAGGACACAGAAAAGATACTGAACAAGGGGGCAGGATAGTGACAGGGACACAGAGGGGATACCTAGACAGGATGGCTAGGGACAAAAAGAAAAAATAAATGCTGGACAGAGAGAAGAAATGACAAAAGGACAGGAAACCCTGGAGAGAATTTTAAAAAAAGCAGAAGAGAGACACTAGAACCAAAGGAAAGCTGAGACAAACAAACATAGAAGTATTTTTTCCTGAATTTATTGTTATATGTCGGCTTTGGGAAATATGCATCCTCCCTCTTCCCTCCATCCCCTCCCCCCAGTCCCAACTACCTGAGGAGCAAAGGTGTTATAGGGGGTCCATCTCAATTTTTTCGCACAGGGCGCATTCAGCCTAAGCTACACCACTGCTGTAAACTTTAGTAGGTTTATGATATTTACAGGAAAATAATCAGATTAAACAATAAGCAACCTTAATTTAAAGCATTCAAAGTAGTTTCCAACAGAAGAAAACACTGGTCTTGTAGTGCTAATGTAGGATTACAGTGCTGTCCCAAGCTGATTTGCGCAATAATAAATAGCTGCTAATAGGACTAAGAAAAGAAAAACACACACAGAAAAAAAATGACTCAAATGCATATAAATGTGCTACAGAATTTCAGACACTTTGCCACAGAGTCTACTGTTTAGCTGCCTCAGGATAACCTCTGATTAGTACAGCATATGCCAGTTTTATCCCTATTATACCAGGATCTTCTGATACTTCAAGCCAGATATTATATTGTTGGCTGACTGCTGGCAAAGTCTATGCAGAACTTACCTGCCGTTCACAGAGCCTTAAGAAATAAGTTTCCAACTAGTTTTAGAAGCATTTATTGTGCTGTTTAACATAAAATGTTATCTCACCACTACATTTGGTAAAAGGAACAAATGAATATGAAATATCCTTGTAATTGTTCAAAACCACCTTCTATTCAAGCTCTAATCATGTATGTAGTTTAAAGTAATGTATTTTCTGTGCAATCAAATTATAATTTTATTTGTTATTTTTTTGACCCAGCTTCTTCTTGCCAGTATCATAGACAAAACTGATTTTTTAGTTCTCCTGTCATTTGCCTATGCACTTCTATAGATTTGGGAACAGCTGCAAGTGGCCACCCTCCTCCTTCAGCCCCTTTGGACTAAGGGTGCTGCTTAGGCAGAATTTACACCACTGCCTGTGCTGCTGCCCAGGGCAAGTTTTAGGCAGGGGTGACAGGGGCAGTCGCACAGGTCCTCGTGCTTCCAGGGACCCCAAGGCGCTCCCTCCCGCTCCCTGCTATTGCCATGATCTGAATCTTTGCCTCTCCTCTCCCGAGCCACAGGGTGCCCTCCCGACACATACATGAAGCCACCCTGGTGGTCTAGTGGAGTCTTCAGGGCAGGAAAGATCTCCAGTCTTTCCTGCCCGCTGCCAGCACTGACCCTCTTGCTGCTGCATTGCTCTTTAAAAGTGGCTGCCGAGACTTCTGCCTGCGGCCTCACGAGTCTTCCACTGAAGTCTCATGAGGCCGCCATTGGAAGTCTCAACAGTCATTTTAAAGAAGATGAGGCAGCAAGAGTTTCAGCGCCGGCAGTGGGCAGGAAAGACTGGAGATCTTTCCTGCCCCGAAGACTCCACTAGACTATCAAGACTCTTGAGGCTAGATAACTAGAGGCCCCAATATCTTGGAGTATAACCTTGGCACACCAATCACCCGAAGTCTCTATTATTTTTATGAAGTCTCTTCAGTGGCGTACCAAGGGGGGGGGGGCGGTCCGCCCCGGGTGCACGCCGCTGGGGGGTGCCGCGGCGCGTGCCTGCTCCTCTGAGTTCGCTAAACTTCGTTCGTTCGCTGCAGCTCCCTCTGCCCCGGAACAGGTTACTTCCTGTTCCGGGGCAGAGGGAGCTGCAGCGAACGAACGAAATTTAGCGAACTTGGAGGAGCAGGCACGCAGCGCGGCACCCCCCCCCCCCAGCGGCGTGCACCCGGTGGGGTGTCATTTTGCCGGAGGGGGGGAGGTGTCATCTAGCAGGGGGGGCGCACTGCACCCGGGGGGGGGGGGGGGGCGCATCGGCGCTCCGCCCCGGGTGCCATCCAGGCCAGGAACGCCACTGAGTCTCTTTTATTGAATAAATCACAGATAATTTACTCACAGATAGATGTTCAGAGGTGCTGCTCCAGGACACAGAGACTCCTTAATCTGAGAGCTGTTGGGGGTGGAGATCTGAAGAGAAGTAGATATATTGCAGGGGGGGAAGGATAGTTGAACAGGTAGAAATGGTCCAAAGCTGGGTGACTGGAATGTGCAATATCTCATTAGAGAGGAGATATTTTCAAGGTAAAAAACCAGGTTCGTTACAGGGAGTTTCAGCAGGACACAGCTGTCTGGAATGAGATGATCCATGCTCCATGTCTCTGGCTAGATGGTGTTGGAATGCCTCATGGCTGAAAGGAGGTGTTGAGGCTTCACACAGGCTCAGGGACGTGCAGATAGAGACCAATGGGGACAGAGCCTGCCATCGGGTAGCAAGGGGTGGCCCTAGAGGATAGCTCTCGATTGGGGGGAAAAGGTCATACCTGGCTGACCTCCCAGGACAGAGATAGTGAGAATGACCAGGAAATGATAGCAGGAAGACAAAAGAGCCAAGCTTGGCAGAGAGAGGGAGGAGGTCTGGGCAGCCTCACAACCAGTGGTAACAGTTCTTACACAGCCAAGCAAGTGTGGTTGCACTGCCTGTGAACTACATTACCCACAGTGCATTGCTCATGTATCTTTGCAGTGAGAAAGTGCAGCAATGATAGTCCTTAGACTGAGAATAACAGTAAAAGCATTACACACATTTTAGGATCACTTTATAAACTAGTGTGAGGCTGTCGGAAGACAGAACACTAGACCACCAGGGTGGCTTCAGGTATGTGCCAGGAGAGCACCCTGTGGCTCTGGGGAGTGGGGAGGAGATCTGGAATGGAGGGAAGGGAGGAGAGGGGAGGGGAGGATACTGTAAAAAAAATCAAGGTAAATCTGTGTCATTTGGAGGGGCTGGTTAAAGGGACACCCTAGTACTATTATATTTGTGCAGAGATTTTTTTTCTCCTGGTAAAGGGTCACTAAACAGACATCAAGTTATGAGAATCAGGTGCTCAACATTCAGAGTTTCTAAATATCTATTTATTTACTTATTTATGGTATTTTATCCCACATTAAACGTGAATTAGATTGAAACCTGGGAGCTTTTTAAATCTTTTTTTTCCCTGTGCCTACATCAAAAGAAAAAAAGATGGCACGTGGGAACTTACTCCCTTTGCTTTGTGGAATGCAGTGGTATATTATAAAAATACACTGCCTTTTTTTCTTTATTATTACTATTTCACAGAGAAGGTATTGATTAATGAGGGAAGGGTTTCCTTTGTGCAGAACTGTCCAGAGTCAGTCTAAATGTGCCAATGTTGTCCAGTTCAGCACACTATTAGCAGCCAAGTTCATACAAAGTTAATTATGTTCAGTGAAAAAAAATCTGTTGGCTTAGGCTTCTTGCTGTGTGAATATTCAATCACTGTTTCATTATTGCTACCAAGTATTACATATTTGTTTTAATTCATTTATCCAGTCTTTACATGCACATGATTTTGATTTAAAAACCCAAAGGTTTCCTATGATTGCCTATTTGAATTCATTTTTCTGTAAAAGTTTTGCTTGATTTGTCTTTATTTGAAATGTAAAAAAACGTTTAAAACACATCTTGTCAACAAGGGGCGGGGCTAGATGGGAGCGGAACTAGGTGGTATGGGGGAGCCCACTGAACTGGTCTTAACAGGGCCCTAGGGTAGCGGGGACCAGAAGTTGCATGTGGGGAATCCATACATGGAGGCCTAGTTTTGTTTCCCTCGCCAGGGCTAGGCCTGATAGTTTTCCAGTTTTGGGGGCATCTGAGAGCGTAGTGGACCTTCTCCCCACAATACAGACACAGACCCTGGGACTGGCATCACTGTTTTTCTTACTGGCATCACTGTTTTTCTTGGTCTGAAAGGGAAGATCGGTCCACCTACATTTGTACTCCAGTGTCAATAGATGCAGAATTCGTAGCAGGCACACGGGGGGCATGTCAAAAACCGGGTGCTAGGTGGACCTTTTTGTGAAAGGACTGCCTCTCCTGAGCCCTGTCATTTCTTTCTCTATAATATCAGCAAAATTTGCCCTTTCCTTTCTGAGCACACTACCAGAACCCTCATCCATGCTCTTATCACCTCTCGCTTAGACTATTGCAACTTGCTTCTCACAGATCTCCCACTTAGCCATCTCTCTCCTCTTCAATCTGTTCAAAATTCTGCTGCACGACTAATATTCTGCCAGGGTCGTTACGCTCATATTAGCCCTCTCCTCAAGTCACTTCACTGGCTTCCTATCCGTTTCCGCATACAGTTCAAACTCCTCTTATTGACCTATATGTGCATTCACTCTGCAGCTCCTCAGTACCTCTCCACTCTCATCTCTCCCTACATTCCTCCCTGGGAACTCCGTTCACTAGGTAAATCTCTCTTATCTGCACCCTTCTCCTCCACTGCTAACTCCAGACTCCATTCCTTTTATCTTGCTGCACCATATGCCTGGAATAGACTTCCTGAGCCGGTACGTCAAGCTCCATCTCTGGCTGTCTTCAAATCTAAGCTAAAAGTCCATCTTTTTGATGCTGCTTTTAACTCCTAACCCTTGTTCACTTGTTCAGAACCCTTATTTTATCATCCTCACTTTAATATTCCCTTATCTCTTGTTTGTCCTGTTTGTCTGTCCTAATTAGATTGTAAGCTCTGTCGAGCAGGGACTGTCTCTTCATATTCAAGTGTACAGCGCTGCGTATGTCTAGTAGTGCTATAGAAATGATAAGTAGTAGTAGTAGCCCATTCCCAAAATTGGATGTCCCCGTGGGTACACAGAAGAATAAGGTCATCCTTTCTGAGAAGTTCTGAGAGAAGAGGACATCTCTGTAGGTAAGTGACATTATTTTATTCTGAGCTTGGTAACTTAAAGATTAGGGTTTAAAAGAGGATTTGTAGGATATTGATAAATACAGTTAGAATTTTAAAATAAAAAAAGCAAGCAAACTTTCCAGCTTATAATCGAAAGTGATCGCCGGCCATCTTCCGACACAAATCGGGAGATGGCCGGCGATTTCTTAAAAGCGGCGAAATCGGTATAATCGAAAGCGGCATTTTTGACAGCATCGCCGCTTTCCCATCACGTCACCAGCGAAAGTTCAAGGGGGCATGTCGGTAGATTAGCGAAGGCGGGACATGGGCAGGCATGGGAGTGGCTACCAGATGGCCGGCTTTCGCCGATAATGGAAAAAAAAAGCGGAGTTAAGCAGTATTTCGCCAGGTTTACTTGGTCCTTTTATTTTCACGACCAAGCCTCAAAAAGGTGCCCCAACTGACCAGATGACCACTGGAGGGAATGGGGGATTACCTCCCCATACTCCCCCAGTGGTCACCAACCCCCTTCCATACTAAAAAAATAAAACTAAAAACCTTTTTTGCCAGCCTGTATGCCAGCCTCAAATGCCGTACCCACCTCCATGACAGCAGAATGTGTTGTATCCTCTGACAGCCTTTCCCTGGTTGCGATGTGGCTCTCGGCTGAGTGTGACACCTTTTCTGTTAGGTGCCCTGCAGAGTCACATTAGCAATGCATTGTGGTGGGTGTAGGGTACTGGGCTCTACTCCCATGGTGCTTTTCCCACCTGCTAACTGGGTCAGAGTGTGCCCTGTTTTGTTTCCTGGTGTACTCATGCGGTAGTGGCCATTTTTGTAAGTCAGTTTTAGTTCCCTTTCCTGTGTTACCCATATTAGAGAACATAGTTCTTACCTTGAATGGTGCTGAAAGAGGGCATTGTACACCATTGTGCCAGCTCTGACCTACTGCTAATCTTAGTACTAGGGGACTCTTTGCCAGTGGGGCACAACCTCTGATCTGCAGTTAACTGTGAGTAAACGTGCTTATTTCAAGAAAGGACTTTTTCAGAGAGATTAGTCTTCAGGTGTGAACTGGTGTGCCAAAGTTATACAGCAGCAATAAGTCCTAGAGGCTGTATGCAGGTCCCTGGAGCAAATTTAGTGGGTGCAGTACATTTGTGGGTAGTGGGTTTGGGGGGCTCAGCTCCCTAAGTAAGGGAGCTATGCACGTGGGAGCTTTTCTGAAGTCCACCACAGTGACCCCTAGGGTGGCTGGTTAGAGTCCTGGCATGTCATGGGGGCCAGTGCACTAAAAATGCTGGCTCCTCCCATGGCCAAATGCCTTGAATTTGGCCAGGGTTTGAGATGGTCGACATAACTTTCCATTATCGCTGAAAAACAAACCCGGCCATCTGAAACCCGGCGAACTCCACGGCATTTGGCCGGGCTAAACCATATTATCGACAAAAAAGATGGCCAGCCATCTTTTTCGATAATACAGTTCCGGCCAGCTGTTGCGCCGCCGCCAATATAGATCGCCGGCGACTTTCGATTATGCCCCTCTTTATTAGCTAGTCTCCATAGCTTTAAAACTTGAAGTTTCTGCCACAGAACAGCCTCAGAAGGGCCCAGTTCAGTCTTAGAAAAAAAAAAATAAAAATAAAAGAGAGGGAAGTATTGTTAACTAGTTTCCATAGTGTACAATCCCTTTTCCCTATAGTTAAACTGAAACTTTCTCTAGAGGTAGAAACTTAACAGCAAAGAGTATAAAAAAGATAGTAGCAAGGCTTGAACTGTCGTTTGGTCTTCCTCCCTCCTTTTTTAATATATGGAATATATTTGGCCTGGGCTTCCAGGATGGTATTTTTGAACAGCATCCATGCCTGATGTAAATTTTTGACCCTTGCAGCTGCTTCTCTAAGTTTTTTTTCACCGTTCTTCTCATTTTATCATAATCTCCTTTTTAAAATTTAAATGTTAACGTATTTGATTTCCTGTGTATACTTACTCCAAAGCTAATATCAAATTTGGCCATATTATGATCACTGTTATTAAGCGGCCCCATCATCATTGCCTCCCGCACCAGGTCATGTGCTCCACTAAGGACTAGATCTAGAATTTTTCCTTCTTTTGTTGTCTCCTGTACCAGCTGCTCCATAAAGCAGTCCTTGACTTCGTCAAGGAATTTTACCTCCCTAGCCTGCCCTGATGTTACATTTACCCAGTCAATATCGAGGTAGTTGAAATCACCCATTATTTTTGTCAGGGCTTTTTTTTGAGGGGATACTTGGGGTTACTGAGGACCGGCACCTTTTCCATTGTCTTCTAAAATTGACCCATGGTCCCTAAGTTTTAATTAAAGAGCTCAGGCTCTACACACCAATTCTGCCTTGTCACAGATTCTGTGACTGGTTGTAGGGGGCCTGGCTATTGTGGGGTGGGTTCCTCAGTGATTACCCCACCCCTGAAGGGTGGCCAGGCATTTGAGTACCGGCACCTTTTTTGCTAGAAAAAACGCACTGATTATTGTGTTGCCCAATTTGTTAGCCTCCCTAATTTTCGATAACATTTCCTGTCTGTTCATCCTGGCCAGGCAGACGGTAGTACATTCCTATCACTATCCTTTTCCCCTTTACACATGGAATTTCAATCAATAGGGATTCCAAGATGTGTTTTGTTTCCTGTAGAATTTTCAATATATTTGATTCAAGGCCCTCTGCCAATTCCATCAACCCTATCACTACGATATAATTTGTATCCAGGTATGACAGTGTCCCACTGGTTAACCTCCTTCCACCAGGTCTCAGAGATGCCTATTATATCTAATTTTTAATTTAGTGCAATATATTCTAACTCTCCCATCTTATTTCTTAGGCTTCTGGCATTTGCACATAGACATTTCAAGCTATGTTTGTTGTTCCTATTTACATCATGCTCAGCACTTGACAGTATTAATTTGCAATCCTTTGTCTGATTTTTATTTTTAGTTAAGGATACCTGATCTACTATGGTCTCTTTTGCAACCTCATTCAGGGCCGCTGAGAGACTGAGCCGGGCCCGGGGCAAGGCCACCCCCAGACCCCCCCGCCCTCAAGGATCGCTGCCGCCCTGCCTCCCCCCAATTGTTACTGCTGTTGCCTCCCTCTCCTGCCCCCAGGCTGCCAGTGCCGCAGTCCCCAGTCTCCACCTACCTTCTCTCAGCTCCTTTCTGTCTGCCATTTGACCCCCTTCATTAAAAAATAAAATCTTGAAATCGGCAGCGCAGCACCTTCTGTATGAAAGCGGCAGATTGCCTCGGGCCTTCCCTCACTGTGTCCCGACCTCGCGGAAATAGGAAGTTACATCAAGGAGGGCGGGACACAGTGAAGGAAGGCCCGCCCGAGGCGATCTACAGCTTTCACACAGAAGGCACTGCGCTGCCGATTTTTAGATTTTTTTTTAATGCAGGGCACTGGGTGGCAGACAGAAGGGAGTTGAGGGTAGGCAGGTGGAGACTGGGGACTGCAGCGCTGGTGGCCTGAGAGCAAGAGAGGAAAAAGAAAAACGTCAATTTTTTTTTTCGAAAATACTATTTCAAACAAGGTTTTGTGCGTTTATCTTTTTAGGCCATTTTTGAAAAAAAAAAAAAAAAACCCACACAAGTTAAAAATGCACAAAATCAAGCCATTGGGATGTAAGAGGGGCTGGCATATTTAGCAGACTGGTCCCCCAGACATCTCAGGAGATCAAAAGGGCACCCTAGGGGGCACTGCTATGGACTTCATATAAATGCTCCCAGGTACACATCTCACAGTTGCTCTCTTATCTTGTCTGCTGAGCCCAGTCAAAACCCACTACCCCCAACTATACACCACTACAATAGCCTTTATGGGTGAAGGGGACACCTATATGTGGCTACAGTGGATTTTTAGTGAGTTTTGGAGGGCACACAGTTTCTATCACAACTGTAACAGGTATCGGGAGGTATTGGTCTGGGTCCACCTGTCTACAGTGCACCACACCCACCACTAGACTACTCCAGGGACCTGGCTATAACATCTGAGGCTGTAATAGAGGCTAGTGAATACTATTTTTATTCACATTTTTGGGGGTTGAGAGGGTCAGTGATCACTGGGGGAGTAAGAGGTGTCATTCAGGACACCTTTTGTGTCTTATTCATTAGAAAAACAGGTCTAGACCAAATGTTGAAGTTTTCACTCTAGACGTTTTGGTTTTGTTCCATTATGGCTGTAAAATGTCCGTGTTAGGGCGGGCACGCCCTAATCCCACCTTTGAAACACCCCTGACACACCTCCTTGTAATTTGCATAGAAAAAAATCTACATAATAGCTTTTGAAAATACTGATTTGGATGTTTTGAGAAGAAATTCATCCAAATGCTGCTTTATGACACTTTTTGGACATTTTTCAAAAATCAGCCCCATAGTAACCTATATAACTTTGTAAGTATACGTGGTTTGAAAATGAGCACCAAATTTGTCTCTCCCCTATGGCCTTGTCCTCCCTGAGTGCTCCTTTTACTCTTTGAGGAACTAACGGGCCTACTACCTCATAGGTTTTCTGCTTTTAATGTACCTGAAAAAAGTTTTCTACGAGTTATTGCCTTTAAAGCAAGTTTCTCATCAAATTCTCTTTAGCCTTCTTTATCAATGCTTTGCATCTAACTTGCCAGTGCTTATGCTGCTTCATATTTTCTTCATTCAGATCTTCACTCAATGTGTAATTAAACTCTGGAATTCATTGCCAGAGAATGTGGTAAAAAGCAGTTATCTTAGCGGGGTTTAAAAAAGGTTTGGATAACTTCCTAAAAGAAAAGTTCATAAGCCATTATTAAGATGGGCATGGGAAAAATCCACTGCTTATTTCTAGGATAAGCAACATAAAATGTATTATACTGTTTTGGGATCTTGCCACATACTTGTAACCTGGATTGGCCACTGTTGGAAACAGAATGTTGGACTTGACATACCTTCAGTCTGTCCCAGTATGGCAAATGCTTATGTTCTTATTCCGTTTTCTAAAAGATATTCTTTTAGCTCTAACAGCTTCCTTCATGTCACCTTTTAACCATACCGGTTGTTTGGCCTTCCTTCCTCTTTTCTTTTTTTTATATGTAGAATACATTCGGTCAGGGCTTCCCAGATAGTATTTTTAAACAACATCCATGCCTGATTTAAACTCTTAACCTTTGCAGCTGTTCCTTTCATCTTTTAAAAAAAATGTTAGAGTCCTTATTCCAGTTATTATCTCAAATGCGATCATGTTATGATCACTACTGCCAAGCAGCCCCCAAGCCATTATGTTTCTCAGCAAGTTCTGCATTCCACTAAGAAATTGATCTAAAATATCTCCCCATCTTGTCTGTTCCTGAATCAGCCATGAAATAGTTATTTTTTCCATCTAGGAACTTTACCTCCCTAGCATTACCTGACATGACATTTATTCAGTCAAATTGGGGTAATAGAAAACATGCTTATTTGGATTTTCTGATATAATTCTGTTAGAATTCTGCTAGTCAGACAGGGGAATGCTTGGAATCGCTCCTGATTGGTCCGTCAGGGGCTGAGCTGATGTCAGTCTGATCTACTTAAGCTTACCTTTCCCTACAACCCCTGCTTTGGCGTTATTCCTGTTCTGCTTAAGCCTTACCTGCACTCTGTTTGAGCTATCTGCTCTGTGCTTTAGTGGAGTTTGATTACTCCTTTCTTGCCTGCAAGTTCTGTTCCTCTGTCTCTGTTTGCCTGCTGCTTCTGGTGTGTGTCTAATTACCTCTCTCACTGCACCTGGGATCCTCTGTTTGGCTGTGGTGTTGTGTGGTGAGTTCCTACCTCATTCTGTTACAGTTTGTTTGTTTGGTTCCCCTTCCTTTGAAGTTACCCTTTGTTTCTGTGTTTGTATTCTGATTTGTATGTCCTGCCCTTGTAGCAGGCTCGGGACCCTTTGTTTCTCCCTGTGGGGTTGTTTGTTTGCACTTTCCCTGTACTCCAATTAACCCGTTGTTTGCAGTGTCCCTGCCTCTGACAGATGTCTGTTTGAACTTGGTTTAACCCGTTGTCTGCAGAGTTTCACTGCTTCTGGCAGTTGTCTGCTTGGTGCAGTTTTCCCTTGTGTCTGTCAGTCCTTTCTTTACTGCAATTATCCTCTGTTTTGCTAAGCACTGTTCCTTTCTGTGCTGGGACTGTGTTAGGCATTGCACTCCGTTTTGCTGACTTTTCCCTCTCCTGTCTGCTGAGGGTCTCTGCTTACAGTATCTTTATTTCGCAGTCCCTCATTTCCTTTGTGTGCCATGGGGTACTGCTTGATGTGTTTCTGTGTGTGCCGGTGCTCTAGTTCTCATAGAGACCTCCTTGTTTTTTCTTCTTTTTCCCCTCTCTATGTGCGAGTCAGTTTCGGTTAGGCCGTGAGGACCGAATGCTTGAATTCTGAGTGAATGGGCTCCTGATAGGCCGTGAGGCCTGCCTGAATGCCCTATCTTCCCTTTTCTGGAGGTGCAAGTTGGTTGCTGTGTGTGTGTGCAGGACTTGGTAGCTGGGGTAGTGTATAGCGCCTGCTTGGTCAACCCTGACCTTGACCTAACACCTATTCTAGGCCACGGCCTGGGCACAAGGGCTCACAACCAGACTAACAAAGCACAGCTCTCTAGGACAGAATTTTCTTTTTTTCAAACTAGGAAAAAAGTGGAGAAACCAGACTTCAGAGTACTACCTCTCTCACTGCACCTGGGATCCTTTGTTTGGCTGTGGTGCTGTGTGGTGAGTTCCTACCTCATTCTGTTACAGTTTGCTCCAAACTCAAAGCATACACATGCTATTATATATAGGAATTTAGCATATCACCCTCATTAATCAAAGAAAAAAAACTCCACTAAAGCTTCTTAACTTTTCCAATAAAATTCTAAAAGTTCTCACATTTAATATGTTTAGGAAGGCAGGAAACATTCCAAATTGAAATCACTCATTATTGTAGTGTTGCCAAACTTGCTAGCTGCTTAAATTTCTGGTTAACATTTCATCATCTATCTGTTCATTTTGACATGGTTGTTCTGTCCCCTGACAGCCTGGCACTGGTTGTGGTGTGACCCTGAAATGTGTTAATGTCTTCACTGCTAGGATATGTGTGTGAGCAATGCATTGTGTGTAATGAAGTTCACAGACAACACAACCCCACTTGCTTGTCTGTATAAGATCCGTTACTACTGGTTGTGATGATGCTTAGATCACTCCTCTGTCTCAGCCAAGCTTGACTTCTTTGTTTACGTGCCAGCACTTCCTGGCCATTCTTGCTATCTCTGTCCTGAGAGGTCAGCCAGGTATGACCTTTTCCTCCAATCAGGGGCTGCCCCCTAGAGCCGCCCTTGGCACTCGAGGGCAGGCTTTGTCCCTATTGGCCTTTCTACTCTTTCTTCTCTGAGTCTGTATGAGCTTCTAGCTCCACCCCCCCTCCGTCCATGAGGAGGACAGTATCCATTTTGCTCCAGGACAAAGCAATGATCCTGTTGTAGCTCTGGAAAAGCACTAGTCTTTTCACCCTGAAAATACCCTTCTAGAAGAGGGTACTGCACTCCCAAAACCTAACTCCGAGCTGCCTCTATCTGTAGAACTACTTTTCTTATCTCTGCAATGAGCTGATCCCACTTAAACTTCTACCTTCTCTTCACTGATACAGCTCATGAAACTACATGGTTCCTTTGTGCTTATGAACAACTGTGAGTAATCATCTATGTTAGTCAATAAAGGAACTTCAGAAAAGAACAAGAGATTTAGGTGTGTTGATGTGCTAGGGGTTTATACTTCAAGATATTGAGACTTATAGCTAAATAACTCTTAAGAAACAGCTATACAAGTCTCGAGAGACTTGACAGTGAAAAGACTATTATAACAGCCAGAATTCCAGCAGGATAAAAATGTGCAGCATCTAATCAAACAGGAAAGTTAAGCTTGTGGAGAGGCTAAATGTGTGAGCTAAGCTAGCCAAAAAAAGGAAACCTGCCTGTAGTACTATGGACACTAATCTGGATGCAGAGGAAACTAACTGAAAAAAAAGCAACTTTGAATCTGTTAAAGGCATCTATTAGAAGCACTGATTCTGGGAAGATAAGATAATAGAGGTTTAAAACCACTGACTGTCTGCCTTCCCTGTACAACCACATTTGCAAGGAGCAATTAAGTGAGAAGTACCCTCCTATTGTTCTTCAAGCACATTTCTCCATCCCTAAACTTCCCTTCCCCTCTGCTTCCAGCCAGAGCCAGTAATTCGAGACCTAAAGTTTCTCAGGACAAGAAGGGTGGGAAGCAATTAGTTGCTAAGAGACAGATCAAAGCAATACCCTGACTTGAGCCACTCCTCTCTCCCCCCCTCACCCTCAGCAACTCTGCTCATTAACTTGTAACTGAAATTGGATACAGTCCTGGTGTGAACAGCTCAAGAAAAAGATCTCCCTCTTTTGAGTCAGTGAACAGAGGGAGGCAAGTTTAAAGGAGCAAGCAGGCACAGCTTCACTCAGAGTGAGCCCCCACACATCTAGCCCCCCCCCCTCTCTACACAAAGAAGATAATGGCAGACCTTAATGCTTCACAGACTACACCAGAGGCGGCAGCCCTTGACCCAGACACACAAGGGCGGCCAGAGAGACAGGCAGAATCAGCAGACCTCCTTCCTCCTCAGGCCCAACAGGAAGTAACAAGAGCCATAGAGGAAACAGTGAATGCAAGCATAGATATACGAGACAACGCCTCCCTGTGCTCCCACTCTTCGAAGCACACATCCAAGAGCTCAAGATCCTCCAGGTCACGTGCATCAATCCGCTCCAATCTGTCAGCAGCTGGCTCAGCGGCGCATCAGGCATGGATTGCAGCGGCGATGGCCAAGTCTCGCCGTCACCACCTTGAACAAGAGGTCGCCCTGAAGCTAGAATTGGCTGACCTAGAGGCGGAAGATGCCCGCAGGAGGGCCGAGGCGACACACGAGAGGGCTGCAATGGCAGCTCAAGTCGCAAGAAGAAGGGCCAAGCTGAACATTAGGCTGGAGACGCTCCAGCAAGACAGAGAAATCACTAGGTTGGAATCGAAAGCCAATGCCTTCGGAGAAGCGGTGGAATTGAGTGATGCGGCGGAGCGACTCAGCCACCTTTCCGCTGAAGACCCTGCTCGAAGAACTAAAGCTTATGTGATAGCACACACCCCAGCACCTAGCAGAGCAGCGATACATTCAGAGCCAGAGGAGCCCTCCGATCTTGAAGAACCAAACTTACCCTCAGCACTGGGAATGCGAACCCAAGAAAGAATGCCCGAGGTGCGACACATCACGGAAGCTGACTCTCAGCGCACCCGACGCGCATGTATATATACGCTCTGATGCACCACCACCGCCTCCAGGGGCATCATTTCAACACTCCGTAGGCAATCAAGAAACAACAAAGCGGTCGCATCCCACGTATATCCCTACAGAGGGCCAGACCAATCCACCAGCAGTGGCCACCACTGCTCAACCTGAAACCTCAACAGGAGACGAGCTAGTGAGATATCTGGCGCGCAAGGATCTGGGAGGCTGGGGACTTACCCAGTTCGATGGCCGGCCAGAGCGTTACCGGGCATGGAAATCAGATTTCAAGGACGCCATCGCGAACATGAGGCTCAATCCCAAGCAAGAGATGAACACGATGCTACACTGGCTGGGGAAGGAAACAGCTGTATGCATAGAGGAATTGAAGCACTCCTATCTGAATGACCCGTCTAAAGGGTTAGAAGAGATGTGGGAAAGACTCAAGGAGTACTACGGGAGCCCGGAAGCCATAGAGAATTCGTTGTTCAACAAGTTGGATAGATTCCCAACGATATCCGTTAGAGACCACTACAAGTTGCAAGAACTGGGAAACCTCCTTCACGAGCTGGAAGCAGTCAAGGCCGAGAACGGATTTCCAAACCTCAGCCAGCTAGACACGCCTCGGAGCACCAAGAGCATCTTAGGGAAGTTACCATACGACATAAGGGAGAAGTGGTCAGTAGTTGGCACACGATACAAGGCAGAGAACCAAGGGAAGTATCCTCCTTTCAGTATCTTCACAAGTTTCATAAGGGACATAGCCAAAAGGAGAAACGACCCCTGGTTCATGGTAGAACCATCTGAATCGGGACCGTCTTGGGACGGGAATCCGTCCAGAACATACAGGAAACCCATTTCTGTGCATAAGACGGAAGTATCATCCTCAACGCCTGACCCTCTTCCCAACACGGAGAATGCAGAGGTCCCCAACGAGCAGTGTCCGATACACAAGGCGCCCCATCCACTCAGAGAGTGTCGGTGGTTCTTGAGGGTGCCTTTGAAAGAGCGCATGGAGCTGCTTATGAGATACAGATTCTGCTACAGGTGCTGTTCTTCCTCAGACCATCTCGCCAGAGACTGCAGAGCCCCTGTCCATTGCGCGGAGTGCGGCAGTAACCAGCATATCTGTGCTCTACACCCCAGCGGAGCAAAGCCGTGTATCAACCCCGAAACAGATCACGGCAGGGAGACGGAAGAAAGGGAGGCGACGACACTCCAAGTCACGCCGAAGTGGATGAGGGTGTATGGGAAGACCCGCGAAGGGAGGTCTTGCTCCAAGATATGCCTAGCCAAGGTGTATCCCGAAGGGCGACCCGAGGAAGCAGTAAAAATGTACGCTATCATAGACGAACAGAGCAACCGGTCCCTTGCAAGATCAGAGTTTTTTGACCTGTTCAAGCTCCATCAAGCCTGTTCCTCTTACAGCATTAGGACATGTACAGGAATCGTGCAAATGTTGGGAAGAGTGGCGAGCGGTTACGTGATAGAGGCAATAGATGGAAGCGCCAAGCCACGGTTGCCCACACTGATCGAATGTGACCAGATGACAAGGATGAAATTCCAACACCAGAGGCGGCATGGAACCACCCCCATCTAAGACCCATAGCCAACCAGCTCAGGCCTGTGGATCCAGACGCTGAAATTTTACTCTTGCTGGGCCGGAACGCGCAGAACTCGTGTGCATCCATGAATCACGCAGGGGCCCGCGCGATGCTCCTTATGCGCACCGTCTCGACTTGGGTTGGACAATAGTGGGCAACGTTTGTCTCGATTGAACAAAGCCAAACATCAAGGTGCTCGCCACCAACGGCCTGGAAGACGAGCGCGCTTCCTTATTTGATCCATGCACCAAGCACCTGACCAAAGAGACCCCCGCTTACAAGCAATGGAACAGTGACTCAACACTCTACCGAACCACCTCCACAGCAGATTTGAGTGAACACTTGGGAAGCTCGGTGCTCCACACCACTGAAGATGATGACAAACCGGCCTTCTCTATAGAAGATAAAGAGTTCCTGAACGTCATGAAAAAAGAATTCAGGAAAGGTGAGGCGAACAGCTGGATGGCACCCCTCCCATTTCGTAAGCCCAGGTCTCGGCTCCTGAACAACAGAAGTTACGCCCTTTCTCAACTTGCTTCACTGCAGAAAATTTTGAGAAGGAAACCAGAGATGAGAAAGCATTTCATAACCTTCATGCAAGAACATTCACCACAGAGTCTGAGCCTTCACACAAGGCGAAGGAAAAAGAGGTCCGAGCAAGAACGCTCACCGCAAAGTCTAAGCCTTCACACAGGGTGTGGGCAAAAGAGACCAGAGCAGTCACTCTCAAGCAGGATATCAGTTGAATTCCCTTGGTCTAAATCAGAGGGAGCCGGACAGCCACACTCCGCATTAGGCGTCGGAGAGGCGCAAGCCAACCAACCGGCAGCGACGTCAGCTGCTCGACTTGAAGCCACAGCAAGAGATGAGCTAGTAGAGTATCTGACCAGCAAAGATCTGGGAAGCACGGAGCTTACCCAGTCCAGCGATCGCCCTGAGCGCTACAGGATGGAGAAATCCAATTCCGAGAAGTATGAAACTTACTCCTAAGCAAGAGAAGTACACAATGCTGCACGGGCTGAGAAAGGAAATGGCTGCACGTGTAGAAGAATTGAATCCAGATCATCCCGCCAAAGACGGCAAAGTACCCATCAAGGGTACAGAACATGGCAACGACCAGAGCGTCTCTGCAGCACACCCAGATGATGCAGAACCGAACTCTAAACCCGAGTCGAATCATGGCGGGGAGACGGAGGAGGAAAAGGCACCAACATTCCAAGCCACTCCGAGATGCACGAAGGTGTGTGAAGGAAACCGCGAAGGAAGATGCCGCACCAAGACATGCTTGACCGAAGTGCACCTTGAAGGACGACGTGGCAAAGCAGCCAAAACGTATGTCGTCATAGATGAGCAGTGCAACAGGCCTCTCGCAAGACCAGAGTGCCATGACCTGTTCAACATCCACCAAAACTACTCCCCAGACAGCATCAAAACTTGTGCAAAGGCCGTACAGACGGCAAGGCAAGCAGCAAGCGGTGACACGATAGTGGATACGAATGGCAACACCATGCCATGGTTACCCACAAGGGCTGAACGTGAACAGATACCAGATGACAAGGGTGAGATTCCCACACTACGGGCTGCCCGGAATCACCCTTACCTGAGGCCCACAACCGACCAGAT
Source organism: Microcaecilia unicolor (assembly GCF_901765095.1). NCBI lineage: Eukaryota > Metazoa > Chordata > Amphibia > Gymnophiona > Siphonopidae > Microcaecilia > Microcaecilia unicolor. The sequence continues at coordinate 226,879,722 of NC_044035.1, forward strand.
TGCCTACTTGAATCCAGATGCTGAGATCTCGCTCTTGCCGGATAGAGATGTACCAGAATCCCTGGACATCTGTGAATCATGCAAGAGCCCACGCAGTGCTCCCTATGCACACCCACCCAACTTGGGTTGTACAACAGTAGGCGATGCCTGCCTCAAGCGAACAAGAAAGTCAAATGTCAAGGTACTTCACACCGATGTCCTAGACAGCGGGCGCTCTTCCTTGTTCGAGCCGTGTACCAACCATCTAACCACCAAAGAAGCTCCCGCCCAGAAGAAACAGAACATTGTCCCAACGCTCTAAAAAACAGTCTCTCAAGCAGACCTAGGAGAACACCTGAGAAGCTCAGTGTTCCAGAACACCAAAGATGGAGACGAACCAGCCTTCTCCATAAAAAGATAAAGAGTTCCTGAGCATGATGAACAAAGAGTTCAGTAAAGATGAGTCATTCCCTTCAGTAAACCATGCCAGAGACCTGAAAGTTTCAGACGTGGGTGTGGACACATACTTGTTTCAACGCCGCCTTGGCCTAAGCTGGGAATTCACCCTTTGGGTCTCCATTCAGCTGCAACAGCGCACCCAACGAAGCATCCTGTTTACAGTGAATGGCCCGTATGATCCACCACCGAGATTTCGCTTCCTGGACCACCCGAAGAAGCACAAGCACAGAGAGTCGCCATCCTCCCATGAAGACCAAAGACTCAAAGACTCTCTCTCTCTTTTGTGTTGTCTAGAGTTGTTGTTGTCTGTCTCTCGTTTCAGCTCCTGTGTGATGAAGAAGATGACCCTACAGCCAGTGTCACAACTGTGGTCGTGATCCCTCTCTGACTCACCTTTTGTCCCAAGGCTCCCGTTCCTGTCAAGTTTGTTCCAGCATCCTGAATCCTGTTCCCGTCCAGCTTGTTCGAGTATCCTGAACCTGGTTCCAGCCAAGCCAAGCTTGTTAGCTCAGTCCTGCTTGGGAGGCCTGCCTCCTGCTGCCGTTCGATGACAATAAGCCAAGGACTCACGTTGTGCCAGAGTTCGCAACTGTTTGTTTAAAGCCTGGGGTCGTGACAGCTGACAGACAACCTGAATACAGACAATGGACCTTGCATGCTATTAGTTTGATAACGTGCAATAATAATAATAGTGGTATCTCCGATACCAGACGGGGAGTGTTCTGTCCCCTGACAGCCTGGCACTGGTTGTGGTGTGACCCTGAAATGTGTTAATGTCTTCACTGCTAGGATATGTGTGTAAGCAATGCATTGTGTGTAATGTAGTTCACAGACAACGCAACCCCACTTGCTTGTCTGTATAAGATCCGTTACTACTGGTTGCGATGCTGCTTAGATCACTCCTCTGTCTCAGCCAAGCTTGGCTTCTTTGTTTACGTGCCAGCACTTCTTGGCCATTCTTGCTATCTCTGTCCTGAGAGGTCAGCCAGGTATGACTTTTTCCTCCAATCAGGGGCTGCCCCCTAGAGCCGCCCTTGCCACTCGAGGGCAGGCTTTGTCCCTATTGGCCTTTCTACTCTTTCTTCTCTGAGTCTGTATGAGCTTCTAACTCCAACCCCCCCCCCCCCCCCCCCTGTCCATGAGGAGGACAGTATCCATTTTGCTCCAGGACAAAGCAATGATCCTGTTGTAGCTCTGGAAAAGCACTAGTCTTTTCATCCTGAATATACCCTTCTAGAAGAGGGTACTGCACTCCCAAACACCTAACTCCGAGCTGCCTCTATCTGTGGAACTACTTTTCTTATCTCTGCAATGAGCTGATCCCACTTAAACTTCTACCTTCTCTTCACTGATACAGCTCATGAAACTACAGGGTTCCTTTGTGCTTATGAACATCTAACTGTGAGTAATCATCTATGTTATTCAATAAAGGAACTTCAGAAAAGAACAAGAGATTTAGGTGTGTTGATGTGCTAGGGGTTTATACTTCAAGATATTGAGTCTTATAGCTAAATAACTCTTAAGAAACAGCTATACAAGTCTCGAGAGACTTGACAATGGTAGATAGTAGTATAGCCCTATCAGCATTCTCTTTCCCTTCACATATGGAATTTTTATCCATCAGGATTCCACATTACCATCTGTTCCTTGCTGGATTTTTATTCTGTTAGTTTCAGTTCCCTTCTTGACATATATGGAGTGATGGTTAGTACAGTAGGCTGAAAATCTAGGGAAGTGGTGCAAGTCCCACTGCATGACTCTAGGCAAGTCACTTAACTCTCCATTGCCCCAGGTACAAGAATTTAGGGGCCCTTTTACTAAGCTGCGTAAGCGCCTATGTGCACCCGTGTGCCAATTCCGAGTTACTGCCCGGCTACCGCGTGGCCCAGGCAGTAATTTCATTTTAGACGCGCATCTGATACACGCGTCAGAAAATATTTCTATTTTCTGGCGTGCGAGTGGTAATCGGCATTTGGATGTGCATTGACTATTACCACTTGGTTAACACGTGAGACCTTACAGCTAAATCAATGGCTGGCGGTAAGGTCTCAGACCCAAAATGGACGCATGCCAATTTTCATTTTCCGCATATCCATTTTTGGCTGCCCCAAAAAAAGGCATTTTTTACAGGTGCCCTGAAAAATGATTCTTTGCACGGCCAAAACACGTGCCTACACTTCCGTAGGCCATTTTTCAGCGCACCTTAGTAAATGGACCCCTTAGATTGTGCGCCCACTAGAAACAGAGAAAGTACCTGGGTCTTTTTCTTTTTACAAAGGCAGGGTAGCGTTTTTAGTGCACGCTAAATGCTAGAGATGCCCATAGGACGCTTATTTTTAGTGAATGCTAAAAATGCTACCGCACCTTTGTAAACGGATTACCTTTGGTTATACCACAGAAAGGCAATATATCAAATCTATGATACTTTATAACACTCCCCAATTTGATCCATCCTATCATTGCGATATAATTTGTACTCTAGTAACACAGTGTTCCATTGCTTATCCTCCTTCCACCAGGTCTCTGAGATGCCTATTACATCTACCTCTTCATTTATTACTACATACTCTGGGGTCCTTTTACTAAGCTGCATAAGCGTCTATGCGCACTCAACGCACGCCAAAATGGAGTTACCGCATGGTCCGATACATGCGCCTGAAAAATATTTTTTATTTTCCGATGCGCATAATGGGCACACGCCAAGTGGCATTTGACACGCGTAGGTCATTACCGCCCAGATTCTTTACCGCTAGATCAATGGCTGGTGGTAAGGTCTCAGACCCAAAATGGACGAGCAGCAATTTTGATTTTGCCGCATGTCCATTTTCGGCAAAAAAAGGGCCTTTTCACAGGTGCGCTGAAAAATGGATTGGCACGCGCCCAAAACCCGCGCCTATACTACCGCAAGCCATTTTCAGCACGCCTTTGTAAAAGGACCCCTCTAACTTTCCTATCTTATATTTTAGGCTTCTAGCATTTGTATACAGATGTTTCAAAGAGTGTTTTTTGTTTATGTCGAAAAACTCCTTAGCAGCTGACAAGGACAATTTGCAAACTTTATTCTGCAATGCTCCACTAAAGGCTCCTGACTTATATTTGACTTTGTTTGTAACCTCGCTATTGAGATGCCCTAACTTCTCTCTTTTGATAATAGCCTTCAAAAATGCCTCACTCCAAACCATGTGTTCCTGAGCAACTGTTGGCTTTCCCTCAGATTCTAATTTTAAAGCTGCTCTGTCTCCTTTTTAAATGTTAGTGCCAGCAGCTTGGTTCCATCCCAGTTAAGGTGGAGTCCATCTTCCCCAGAATGTTGCTCAGTTCCTAACAAATCTAAATCCCTCTTCCCTGCACCATTGTCTCATCTACGCATTGAGAGTCTGGAGCTCTGCCTGCCTCTTGGTTCCTGCGCATGGGATGGAGAACACCACAAAGATTAGTTATTGGACTGCTTCTTTTTAACATTTTTGTGAGCGATATTGCAGAATGGCTGTCTGGTAAGATTTGCCTTTTTGCAGATGATACCAAAATCTGCGATAGGGTTGATACCCCTGATAGTGTGGATAATATGAGGAGGAATCCAGGAAAAATTTGAAGAATGGTCCAGAATTTGGCAGCTAAGATTTAATGCTAAAAAATGCAGAGTTATATATTTAGGCTACAAAAAATGAGGGAACAGTATAGGGTTGAAGGACTTCTGTGTATGAAATAGGATTAGGACTTGGGAGTGATCATATGTGATGATATTAAGGTGACGGGTAATACATTTTTATTCATAGTACTGTAAACCTATACATTTAAAATCCACTATCAAACTGAGGAGATGAAATGAGGGAATCGGAAGCACTAAAGATAATCTCATAAATCAATCCCTAAAACCTAACCACAGTCTATAACAGCAAATGTCACAGTCCACAAGAATGTTCCCAAATCAATGAAGATCAAGCTGTTAGTGCTTCCAAATTCAATGTCTTGAAATACATAGAAACATAGGAACATAGAATCATGATGGCAGGTAAGGGTCAAATGGCCCATCCAGTCTGCCTTTCCTCATTAACCACTAGTTCCTCCATTTCCTAAGGGATCCCACATGCCTGTCCCACGCTTTCTTAACTTCCTTCTCAGTCCTCATCTCCATGACCTCCACTGAGGGGGCCATTCCACGCATCCGCCACCCTCTCCGTTAAATAGTATTTTCTCAGATTCCTCCTAAGCCTGTTTCCTCTTTTCATCCTATGCCCTGTCATTCCAGAGTTTTCCTTCATTTGAAAAAGCTCACCTCCTGTACATTAACGCCACTGAGGTATTTAAACGTCTCTATCATATCCCCTCTCTCCCACCTCTCTTCCAGCATATATATGTTGAGGTCCATAAGCCTGTCCCTAAATGTTTTATGACAGAGATCGTTTACCAATTTGGTAGCCGCCTTCTGGTCTGACTCCATCTTGTTTATATCTTTCCATACGTGCGGTCTCCAGAATTGCACGCAGTACTCTAGAGACTTAAACAAGGGGACTATCACCTCTTTTGTTCTGCTGGTCATCCCTCTCCTTATGTACCCAAGCATTCTTCTGACTTTTACCATCACTAGGTACCTTTTCTACTTGCTTGGCCACCTTAAGGTCTTCAGACACAATCACCCCAAAGTTCCGCTCTTCTTTCGTACACAGAGGCACTTCACCTCCTATACTGCACCGTTCCCTTGGATTATTGTAACCCAAGTGCATGACCCTGCATGTCTTAGCATTAAATCTTAGTTGACAATTTTCAGACCATTCTTCAAGCATTGCTAGATCCTTCCTGATGCCATCCACACCCTCTGGGGTGTCCACCCTATTCCAGAGTTTGGTATTATCCGCAAAGAGACAAATCTTACCAGATAGACCTTCTGTAATATCACTCACAAGGATGTTAAAAAGGCTGGCCCAAGGACCGATCCCTGCGGTACACCACTGATAACATCCCTTTCCTCAGAGCAAGCTCCATTTACCACTACCCTCTGTCTCCTCTCATTTAATCAGTTTTTAACCCAGTCAGTCACTTTAGGACCCATACCAAGAGCACTCAGTTTATTTATCAGTCACCTTCATGTAGAGAATCCAAGATCCCTTTGCTTCTAGTCGATCCCACAGCTGAGACACCCCAATTGACATCTAGCATATTAAAAATCACCTATCAGTAGTACTTCCCTTTTCCTAGCTACCTTGTGGATGTCTTCAATTAAGTCTCTGTCCATTTTTTCTGACTTTAAATGTGACATGTATATCACACCAATGTAAATACATTTTCCTTTCCCTCTTACCAGTTTAACCCACAGCACTTCTTCCTTACCCCATACGTCCTGCAGTTCTGTCATTTGGATATTATTCTTAACATATAATGCCACTCCTCCACCCCTTTTTCTTACCCTATCCTTCCTGAATAGATTATATACAGGTATAACTAAATCCCAGTCATTGTTCTCTCTGAATCGCGTCTCCATGACTGCCACTATATCCAAGTCGACTTCTATCATTGCAACCTCTAGATCTAGGCATTTGTTTACCATACTACGGCCACTGGTATGTAAGGCTCTCCAGATATTACCCTTTTCCCCCCTTTCTATAGGGGTATTTTATGTCTTACCTTCCTAAAGATTGTTAATGACTTTGGGGTTTTTCTTACCCATCCCCAGCAAATTTAGTTTAAAGCTCTCTTAAGTCTCTTCAGTCTGTTACTGAAGGCACTTCGTACCTTTCTTGAAAGATGGGCACCATCGCTGCTCAGTAGCTCTTGAAGAATCATCCCATAGTCAAGGAAACCGAAGCACTTGCGTCGGCACCATCCACACAGCTGCACATTTAGCTCCAAGAAGCGAACTTCCCTCATTTGGCATTTACCTTCGACAGGAAGAATCGATGAGAACACCGCCTGCGCACCTAAGTGCTTTACCTTCTGACCCAGAGCCATGAAGTCACGTTTGATATGTTCATTAGGATACCTTGCAGTATCGTTTGTGCCCACATGGATTAGCAGCATAGGATAGTGGTCAGTAGGCTTGATGAGTCTAGGCAATCTTTCCGCTACATCTTGAACCTTGGCACCAGGCAGATAGCATACCTCCCTGGACATCATGTCTGGTCAGCATAAAACAAGTCAACATATTGTCATTTGTTCAGGGATATCCAAAGGCAAACCTCCTTGATCAGGGCTGTATAAAAAAAAGCCCATGAGGGATACCACCCCCTCCTCTTTCAAACTCTAAAGATGTCACCAAATGTTCTGTTATCAGTATTGAAAACCACAGGTTAAAGTCTGTCCTCAATATAGATCCATATTTCATCACCTGGTTTCCTCAGGAGGAACAGAGTTCACCCGGGACAGAATAAGGACCCCAACCAGATCAACTTTAACAGTCAAAATATGATGATTCCCTCATTTCATCTCCTTAGTTTGATAGTGGATTTTAAATGTATAGGGTTACGGTAGTATGAATACAAATTTGCATATTCTATAAATGTATTACCAGTAATAACATTTTTTTAAAGTTATTGTTCATGGTTCTGGTATTTATATTTTGAGACCTCATTTAGAGTACTGTGTACAATTCTGGAGACTGCACCTTCAAAAAAAAAATATGAGCAGGATGGAATCAGTCCAGTGGGCAGTTACCAAAATGATCATGGGGGCTGACTTAAAGATCTCAATATGCACATATAATGTAGCAGCCTGAGGAATTCAGCAGTAAGGAGTGTTGCCTGAATCCTCAGCGCTTGTATTGTAATCTACCAGTAGAACAAAATCTTTTGGCTGACCTAAATAGCAGAGTCGTAGCTGGAGGGGGGGGGGGAGTGCGAGGGGAGCAACCACTCCTGTAAACAGAGTTTGAATAAAAACAGTGCCTACCTGTCCTGCTGCTGGGCCCACTCCCTTTGAGGCAGTGGGCATAATTATACATATATAAGAAGCCATATTAATTGGTGTTTAAAAGCTTGGTGCTTGAATTCAACTTTTTCAGTTCTGCAAGTGATGGAGGAATGTCATCTGGTTTAGATTATTTAGAAATTTTACGTTTACCAAGTTAAAGGGTAGAAAGGTCAGAGAGAGCAACTTCTTTCACCTTTGTGAGTGATGGATTGCTAAATGCTGGCACATCTGTATACTATTATGAATGAACAAAGCATGGGCCAGACATGCTGTAGTTTAAAAGTAGTTTAAAGCTGTTTAAATAATTTTAGAAGTGCTTAATATGTAGATATTCCTGATATTTAGAATATGTCTTATAAGGAATACTGATTCTGTGTATTTTAGAATATGTCTTATTTTAGAATATGTGTATTCTGGGTAGTTAATATGTAGAATACCTTTTTAAATCTAATGTTTGTTCAACTCTTTGCCTTACGTTCTGAGTAGGGCTGCAGTGAAAAGGTCAGCATATGGTTTGAGTTTTCTGCAGTCCTGGCTGGTTTAATGTATGGAGCTGATAGGTGAAAAGGGTCAAGAAAAGTCTTGATTAATTATAGGTAAATGTAGGAATGGTCCTGAAAGTAATAACAGACTATATCTGTATGCTATTAAGTAAGACTGGCCCTTGACCCCTTAATGAATGCCAGAGTTCAGTTAGCAGTTAGTATGGAGTTGACTAGGAATATGAGAAATTAATCATAATGAAAATGCAAGAGTTCTGGTGCCAAATTGTCTAGCTTGAGAGGCCCCAGGTCATAGGTCAGTTTGAGAAATATCAAACCTATGTAACTGATATTTTTAAAGTAATGATTGGCTGAGGCAAGGTAACCAATCTATTCTTTACCATCTGGAAAGTAAGGGGGGCTAGAGAGGGGAATAGCACTGTATTTAAGTGGGAGTAGAAGCAGCTTACGTCAGAAGGAACAGACAGAAGAAAGAGAGCTGAAGGAAGACAGACAGCAGAAGAAAAGAAGCTGAGACAGAAGCCACAAAGACAAAGAGAGCTGAGAAAGAGAAGAAGAGACTTAATACTGATGTCCTACTATGTTTGCTGGCAAATAAAGAAGATTTCTCTCTCACTCTGGTGTGTGCTGTTTGACTCCTGAAGTACCACAGATTCTGCTAACAATAGGGGTAATTCATGCATCAATTCCTGCAACAATTCTTGGTGTCAGAAGTGGGATCCTGAACTGGCACCCAACTGACTGAGGAACATTCGCCGGGTATGTATTCTGTATTGTAATCCTAGCTAGGAAACTGTAAACCAGCCCCTCACAAATTGAGGGAAGGGGAGTCTGATCAACTCTCAGCGAAGGCCTTAGTAGCTTTTAGTCTAGTGGAGATTAGAAACGAAACCGCTTGAGCTTATCTGTATCTGAGAAATTTGAAATTGTTGGGTGGGATTTTCTGTATGGAATGTGTGATGCTTGAATGATTAAATGAGTGCGGACTTCTTATAACTGCGTTTCCAATTAACGCGAGTTCAATTGGCCAGTGACGGAAGGAAGCGATTGGTGTCTGTCTACCTAGTGTCTCGAGAGTATGGACCCCTTACTGCACTCTCAAAAACTCCCTCCCTTTTGTGTGTTGTAACTGTAAGCATTATGGGAGGGAAATCGTCTAGACAAATTGATACTCCCCTAGATTGTATGCTTAAGAATTTCAAGAAAGGATTTTTAATTAATGATTATGGACAGACTTTAAGCTCAAGTACTCTAAGAACCTTGTGTGAAGTTGAGTGGCCATCTATGGGAGTGGGGTGGCCCTCTAGTGGCAGCTTAGATATTGAAGTAATCCGGAAGGTCTACAGCATAATTGTAGGAGAACCAGAATATCCTGAACAACTCCCCTATATAGATTCCTGGGACAGCCTTGTGACTGACCCTCCCTCTTGGTTGAAAACTTATATGGGATTCCCAGTAAAATTCATGTTGGGCCGCGTTCAAAGAAAGATCAGAAAATCTAAATTGGAAGAGGGAAAGAGCCCTAGGAAGCCTACCACCCAATCGGTGGCTTCCGCCCCTACCCTGTCCGAAAAACCCATACTCTCTGATGACCCCTCAGATCTTGAGCCACCACCTTATGGCCCATTGTTGGGGTTCCGTGCCACCCCCAGAGATCCACGCTGCCCAGCCCAAGCTTCTCCAGCACAGGCTTCTCCGGATAGCTCCTCTTCTGTGCAAACCCCGTCACATCCTAGGGTGGACCTTTCAGCCAGCCTCTACCCTTCTTTGCCACATTCTCCCCTGTTAACCTCCGAAGACCCACTTTGGGCTGCACCCCCTGACTCCTCAACTCCCGACAGCCCAGCCTTTCCCTCTAGTACCCCTACCCACTCATTAGGGGCCCGGCATCCCTTTCAATGGACTGAATCACCTGTGACCACCTCTCAGTCTATGAGTACCCCTCCCCATCCCTCAGGGGTTCAACACACCTCTACTGAATGGGTTAGACCTGTTGCAATCACCTTTGAGCATGATAGGAGGGTAGCTCCTAGCTCTACCTCAGGTTCCACTCCCACCTCCTCGAGAGTTCTGCCCCTGCGCCAGGTAACCACCACTCGACCGGATCCTAATAATGAGGGTCAGGTTATACAGGCACAGGCCTACCAGTATGTACCCTTCACAACCACCGATCTCCTGAATTGGAAGACGCATTACCCCTCTTATACTGAAAAGCCTCAGGCAGTGGTGGACCTAGTGGCTAGCATTATGGCCACCCATAACCCAACCTGGACTGATTGTCAACAACTTCTCCTGACCCTCTTCACAACTGAGGAGAGGCGGAAGATTTTGCAAAATGCTGAGGCCATCACGCGAGCGCGTGCTCCTGAGGGGACACAGAACCTAGAGGAATGGGTTAGAGCTCGGTTCCCTCGTGCAGCTCCAGCTTGGGATCCAAATAATGAGCAGCATTATGAACTGTTGTCTGGCTATTGCCGGGACTTGCTGGAAGGTATGAGAAAAGGCATAAAGAGGCCCATTAATCTGGCAAAGGTCTCTGAAATTCTCCAAGGGGCAACTGAATCCCCTGGGGCCTTTTTAGAGCGACTAATTGAAGCCTACAGAACATACACCCCATTTGACCCTGAGGCACTAGAAAACCAGAGAATGGTGAATAGCGCATTGGTGGCCCAGAGTATGCCAGATATCCGGAAGAAGTTGCAGCGTCAGGAGGGATTCGCAGGGATGAATACCACCCAGCTAATTGAGATCGCAACCAAGGTTTTCATTAATAGGGATCAGGAGGTGCGCCGAGAGGCAGACCGGAAGATGCAGAAGAAGGCCGACCTTTTAGCGGCAGCCATTACTAATTCCACCCTTAACCGAGGTCGACCTCTAGCTAATGGGAAGCCAAAGTGGGACCCCGGACCGCCAGCCAGGCCCCGAGATTCCTTCAATCAATCCCGGCCAAGGGGGGAGAATCCCAGACCAAGATTGGAGAGGGACCAGTGTGCCTATTGCAAGGAAAGAGGGCACTGGAAAGATGAATGCCCCCAGAGGCGCCAGGGACTGAGAAGGGGACCAGGAGATCGAGGAAGCCGAGGCCGAGTTCGAGAGGGAAGGTATGAGCCTCCTGAATCTGACATCATCGGGATAGCCGAGATGGCAGAATGGGACGAATAGGACAGACCGGGTTCCTACAAACTGGGCTCCCAGGAACCTATGGTCAAGTTAACTATAGGGAGCCGCTCAATTCCATTCATGATTGATACAGGAGCTGAACATTCTGTTGTGACGGAGCGATTAGCGCCTGTGTCTGGAAAAACTGTCCGAGTGGTGGGAGCCACGGGGGTGCAGAACCGGAGGCCCTTCCTGACGACCCGTAGATGCCAATTAGGCTCACACACAGTCACTCATGAATTCCTCTATATGCCAGACTGTCCAATCCCTTTGTTAGTTCGAGACCTGCTGTCCAAGCTTAGGGCCCAAATTTCCTTTGACTCTGATGGCCAGACTTCAGTCTCCTTTCGGCCCCCAACATCCAACCCTAAGGGTATATTGAGTTTCTGCTGCCCCCTTGAAGAAGAATGGCGGCTGCATCAGTCGCATGGCCAAGTTGACCTACCCCTGGCAGACAGCTTTCAGGTCAGTGGGGTATGGGCAGAAGATAATCCCCCAGGGTTGGCCCGAAATATTCCTCCTGTCCATGTAGATTTACTTCCAAGTGCCCGGCCAATCCATCTTCGCCAATACCCAATTCCCCGAAAGGCTCTGGAAGGGATCCAAGCACACCTGAATCGTTTGTTATCCCATGGGATTATTCGACCTTGTCAGTCTCCATGGAATACGCCACTATTGCCAGTTCAGAAGCCAGGGACTGAGGACTACCGGCCAGTCCAAGACTTACAAGTGGTCAACAAATCCACTATTTCATTACACCCTGTAGTGCCTAATCCATATGTCCTGCTGGGATTGATACCTTCTGGAGCTACCCATTTCACGACACTAGACCTAAAAGATGCCTTCTTTTGTATTCGGATGGCCCACGCCAGTCAACTGCTTTTCGCCTTTCAATGGGAAAACCCAGTAACAGGCAGGAAGCTTCAGTATACATGGACCCGCCTGCCACAGGGGTTCAAGAACTCCCCCACCATTTTTGGGACAGCCCTAGGACAAGACCTTAAGACTTTTAAATCTGAGCCTTCCAGGCGAGTTTTACTCCAGTATGTAGATGACCTCCTGATTGCAGCAGTGACTCAGGAAGAGTGTTTTGAGGCTACCAGAGAATTGCTGGAGCTACTCTTGGATGCAGGCTATAAGGTCTCACGCTCAAAGGCCCAACTTTGTCAGTCAGAAGTGAAGTATCTGGGCTTTTGCATTTCCCAGGGAAGTCGGAGACTGGATGTCAGTAGGAAGCAAGCAGTTGCTGCAATTCCCCAACCCAAGTCCAGAAGGGAAGTTAGGGAATTTCTGGGAGCAGCCGGATTCTGCAGAATTTGGATTCCAAATTTTGCATTGATGGCGAAACCCCTTTACCAGGCCACAAAGGGGGGTGAAAAGGAACCATTTGAATGGGGACCTACTGCTCAACAATCCTTCATTGCTATAAAGAAAGCCCTACTCCAAGCCCCTGCGTTAGGCCTTCCTGATGTGGAGAAACCTTTCTCATTGTATGTCCACGAGCGACAGGGGGTTGCTCTGGGTGTGCTGACCCAGATGATGGGATCCTGGCAGAGGCCTGTTGCATACCTGTCTAAACAGCTGGATGGAGTGGCTAAAGGATGGCCAGCCTGCATGAGGGCTATTGCAGCAACAGCCTTACTGGTCCAGGAAGCTGATAAGCTGACCTTGGGGCAAGAACTGGTTGTTAAAGTCCCCCACGCAGTTCTCACCCTTATGGAGTATAAGGGCAACCACTGGTTTACAAATAACCGCATGGTTAAGTACCAAGCTAGCTTGTGTGAGAATCCACGGATACACCTGGAAACAGTGGCTACATTCAATCCTGCCACTCTTTTGCCAGCATCTGAGGGACCACCGGATCATGACTGTATCCAAACCATGGATGAAGTGTACTCCAGTCGACCAGATCTTAAAGATGTTCCGTGGAGGGACCCAGATGTAATTTATTTCACAGATGGAAGCAGTTACGTGGAGAACTCCAAGCGATTGGCAGGCTATGCTGTGGTGACAGAGGACAAGGTGATAGAAGCAAGAGCCCTGCCCCAAGGAACTTCAGCCCAGAAAGCAGAACTTGTGGCCCTCATACGAGCTCTGGAGCTAGCAGCAGGACTGGTAACCAACATTTATACTGATTCTAAGTATGCCTTCACAACTCTACATGCTCATGGAGCTTTGTATAAGGAAAAGGGACTCATAAATGCCGCAGGCCAACCTGTTAAGTATGGACCTGAAATACTTCAGCTGCTAGAGGCTGTTTGGGCCCCTAAGAAGGTAGCTGTCATTCACTGCAGGGGACATCAAAGGATAGATACTCCAGTAGCCCGAGGGAATCGCCATGCTGATCGGGTGGCCAAGGAAGCTGCTTGAGGACCCTCAGCAAGTACTGTGACTCCCCTGTTCCAAATTCGACTGCAAGAATGGACGCCTATGTACACCCAAATGGAAGAGAAATGGGCTCAAGAGGAAGGTGCAGTAAGGAGACCTGATGGCTGGTTACATCTCCCTGATACCAGAGTTCTGGTGCCACGCCACCTAGCTTGGCCTGTAGTGTCTCAAGCTCATGATCTGTCACACTTAGGGAAAACAGCACTAGCCCGCCTACTCAGTCGAGTAGTGGTGCTGGAAGGATTGGATAGTCTGGTTGCCACTGCCTCTGCCCGATGTACTCTCTGTGCCCAGAATAATGCTCGTCAGGGACCCCGTATTCCACCAGGAGTTCAGTCTAGAGGACTAACACCCTTTGAGTCTCTAGTTATAGACTTCACAGAAATGCCCAGGAGCGGTAGGCTCCGATACCTCTTGGTCATGGTTTGCACCTTTTCTGGGTGGGTGGAAGCATATCCTACAGTCACTGAGAAAGCCACAGAAGTAGCTCGAGCCCTCCTTAGGGATGTCATCCCCAGGTATGGACTGCCCCTTGCCATAGGTTCAGATAATGGTCCCGCCTTTGTTGAAGCTACACTTCAGGCCCTGTCCCGCGCATTGCGCATTACCTGGAAATTGCATTGTGCCTACCGTCCCCAGAGTTCAGGGCAGGTTGAGCGGGCAAACAGAACCTTGAAAAATAGCCTAGCAAAGATTTGTCAGGAAACCCAACTGAAATGGCCACAGGCACTGCCACTAGCCCTCTTCCGCCTCCGATACACCCCAACTAAAGGAATAGCCCTCTCTCCCTTTGAAATTGTGTATGGGAAACCCCCAGCCATTTTGCAGGGAATTAAGGGAGACATAGGGATTTTAGGGTCTGCTCAGGTGCAGGAGCAGGTAGCCCTCTTGGGCAGGATAATTTCTGAGCTTCAGTCTTATGTGAGAGAAATAAACCCTGTCCCCTTCCAGGCTCAGGTACATTCCTTCCTGCCAGGGGATAGAGTTTGGGTGAAAGACTGGAGGCTCCAGCCTTTGGGGCCCCGGTGGAAAGGACCTTTTACTGTTTTGCTTTCTACCCCTACAGCTGTGAAGGTCGCAGGGATAACTCCATGGGTCCATTGGTCTCGAATTAAGTCTGCTGATCAGACTGAGCCCAGCACGGATCAGACGGAGCCTAAACAGTGGAGAGCAGAAAGTGATCCAGCGGAGCCATTGAAGTTGCGCTTGACCCGAACCAAAGAATCTACTAGCTGAAAAGAAGGGTCAACTGCATACTGCAGGAGCTGCTGAACTTCGGCTTCACACTGAGACTCTTTCTGTCCAGATTCTGGCTTTCTTGGAATTTGAGAGCTTGATCCTTGTCAGTTGAGGGTCTATCCCAACTGGTATAAGAACTCAAAGACTGAGAACATTATATTAGAGTAATCTGTGATTAGCACAGACTGTTGAAATATTATTGCTTAATTAGTTTGCTGTATTTGTTTTAGATTAGGAAGAAAGAAAATGTTAGTAGTTTGGATGCTTTTGTTGTTTTCTACTCCTTGCCTCCTTTTTCCTAATACCCCAACTCGCTCTAACCTTTGGTTACACTCTGTCCAGGAACTAATTAGCCAGGCAAAGATTACTTCCCCTTGTATTGTGTGTTCCCGATTTTCTCCTTATACTACAGATGTCCCAGCTGTACCTGTCCCTGTGCAGCTCCCAGCTCTTATACCTCCCTACTTTTCGAGTTCAGGCCCTTGGAGCCAGGATTATACTTGGTGGTCCTTTTATAATGCTACTTCCCCCTCTGAATCTTCTCTAAGGCCAGTCTTTACGTCTCCCTATCCAGCTTCTGGAGTGTTTTGTTTAACAAGAAGCATCTCAACTGTTCTTCCCATTCCCTGTAACTATACTAATGTTCTCCCAGAAAAAGGGGAATCTGTGTGGGTAGTCTCTCCAGGTACTCCTATGTGCCCTACTACCATACCTGCATATTATGACCAGGGTGATTATCTGGCTCCTAACCTTACTACTGAGAAGACTATAGTGTCCCGGCCTATTTTCTACTTTCATAAGTCCCCGGGGTATGAAAGGGTTGCAACATATGAGCAGTCTGTCACAATTGGGGATTGGCACCTATGGTGTACAAAGTCTCCATTTCTTCTTAGTTCCCCCTGGGATAGGGGCTCGCATTATGGGCATCCTAATGTCCATCCTGTGCCAACATTTATTGGGAACTTTCCTCGCCCTCTCCTTGGTCATTACTGGCTTTGTGATAATGTCCTCCACATGATTCTTCCCCCCACATATGATTTTTGTGTATTGGTAACCTTGAATTATTTTCCTAAAGTTATTCCTCTCCTCAAGCCACCATCCCCGCACCGCTCTAAGCGAGAGGCCTTGTCCTTACCTTCCTCCGTTGCCACAGAGGATGAGGCGATTGAATTAGCCCTCCAGTATATTAACTCTACTTATCCTCTGACTAAAAAGAGACTTGTAGCCCTTTCTGCCACGGCCTGGATTCCAATCGGGGGTCCGGTAGCGGGTATTACTGAACTAGGCATGGCTACCCGGAGACTTCAGTCCCTACTCCATGTTTTAGTTCATGAGCTGAACGTGGTAGTCAATGTATTGCAGGATCAAATTAATGAATTAAGTATAGTTTCTCGGTATAACCGTATGGGTCTTGACTATCTCTTTGCAGCCCAGGGTGGCCTCTGCACAGTGCTAAATTCTTCAGAGTGCTGTACTATTGTCATAAATAGGACGCATGTAGTTAGGCATGCTATGGATAAAGTCCTACAGTTGGCCAGCCTTAATGTGGAGGATTACCGAGGAGGATTAGACCTTACCTCCTGGTGGTGGTCATTGACCTCCTGGATACGTCCTTTGTTTATTTCCCTAATAGTCTTAGTTTTAGCAGGGTTGTTGTTTTGTTTCCTGGCCTCATGTGCTTCGGCAGTATGCCGTCGAACCTTAACAAATAGGGTAATGGTGATTCACAAGCCTATTCCTAGTTAGGATCACTATAATCTCCAGAGTTTGAGTTGTGAGACTTATCTCTGCATAAGCTGATTTTAGTCTCAAAGGGGGGAATGAGGCAGTGGGCATAATTATACATATATAAGAAGCCATATTCATTGGTGTTTAAAAGCTTGGTGCTTGAATTCAACTTTTTCAGTTCTGCAAGTGATGGAGGAATGTCATCTGGTTTAGATTATTTAGAAATTTTACGTTTACCAAGCTAAAGGGTAGAAAGGTCAGAGAGAGCAACTTCTTTCACCTTTGTGAGTGATGGATTGCTAAATGCTGGCACATCTGTATACTATTATGAATGAACAAAGCATGGGCCAGACATGCTGTAGTTTAAAAGTAGTTTAAAGCTGTTTAAATAATTTTAGAAGTGCTTAATATGTAGATATTCCTGATATTTAGAATATGTCTTATAAGGAATACTGATTCTGTGTATTTTAGAATATGTCTTATTTTAGAATATGTGTATTCTGGGTAGTTAATATGTAGAATACCTTTTTAAATCTAATGTTTGTTCAACTCTTTGCCTTACGTTCTGAGTAGGGCTGCAGTGAAAAGGTCAGCATATGGTTTGAGTTTTCTGCAGTCCTGGCTGGTTTAATGTATGGAGCTGATAGGTGAAAAGGGTCAAGAAAAGTCTTGATTAATTACAGGTAAATGTAGGAATGGTCCTGAAAGTAATAACAGACTATATCTGTATGCTATTAAGTAAGACTGGCCCTTGACCCCTTAATGAATGCCAGAGTTCAGTTAGCAGTTAGTATGGAGTTGACTAGGAATATGAGAAATTAATCATAATGAAAATGCAAGAGTTCTGGTGCCAAATTGTCTAGCTTGAGAGGCCCCAGGTCATAGGTCAGTTTGAGAAATATCAAACCTATGTAACTGATATTTTTAAAGTAATGATTGGCTGAGGCAAGGTAACCAATCTATTCTTTACCATCTGGAAAGTAAGGGGGGCTAGAGAGGGGGATAGCACTGTATTTAAGTGGGAGTAGAAGCAGCTTACGTCAGAAGGAACAGACAGAAGAAAGAGAGCTGAAGGAAGACAGACAGCAGAAGAAAAGAAGCTGAGACAGAAGCCACAAAGACAAAGAGAGCTGAGAAAGAGAAGAAGAGACTTAATACTGATGTCCTACTATGTTTGCTGGCAAATAAAGAAGATTTCTCTCTCACTCTGGTGTGTGCTGTTTGACTCCTGAAGTACCACAGATTCTGCTAACAATAGGGGTAATTCATGCATCAATTCCTGCAACACCTTCACACATCTTTCTTTTCCTCCCCTCTCTCCCAATCATCCTCTTACACCATTTCAAGTTCTGCGGTAGAGCAGCAGCGGTATCAACTGTAAAAACAAAGTGAAAACACACGGGATCAGTTTCCTGCATGTGCCGCTGCTGCTCTGCTGGCCACGCCCCCTCTGATGCAAACTTCCTGGGTCAGAGGAAGTGTGACTGACAGAGCAGCATGCCGCTATCCCTTTACTGCTGACAAGGGTGTTGCCGCTGCCCTAAGGATTTTAACTAGGAACCGCCCCTACCCCACCCCACCCCACCTTAGCTGAGTCACCATATGCCTACGCAGAGTTTAACCCTCCCCTCTCTCCCAGCCCTTCAGCCTTGCACTGGTGTCTATTTTATAAAAGTCTGCTCCCTCTGATGTCAAAACCTGTCTACACCTCTGCTATGTTGGCAGGCAGACCGGTGAACTTTAGGTGAACTTTCTGGGCCATGTGATCTTTATCTGCCTTCTATTTTTCTGTATTATATTGGGCCCCATCTGAACTGTGTGCATACTCTGTGTGCTTTACTCATATATTTAATGTCGGTACCAGGACATGGTCCAGTATTGAATATTGGGGCCTAATTCTGCCCATGGTAGTCAGAGTTTTAAAAAAATGCTGACTGCCTCCAGCCAAATATTGACTGGAATGTCTTTAATAACCTGAATGTTTATATTCTTGCAGATACTCTTTCTGTGCTATTATATATTGTGAAGTTAATAATATATTATAGTAAAGTTATTTGTTGTTGAATATATTCTGGACCTCTTTTTATCAAGCTCTGTCGGTGTTCTGTCCCCTGACAGCCTTGCATTAGTTTGTAGTGGGATCCTAAAATGTGTTTAATGCCTTTACTCTTATTCTGATTCCTAAGGACCTTCACTGCTGCAGTTTATCACTACAAAGATACATAAGCAATGCATTGTGTGTAATGTAGTTCACAGGCAGTGCAGCCACATTTGCTTATCTGTGTAAGAACTGGTGTCATTGGTTATGTTACTGCCTAGACCTCTTTTCTTTCTCAGCCAAGCTTGGCTCCTTTTGTCTGCCTGCTATAATTTCCTGGTCAGTCTTACTATCTCTGTCCTGAGAGGTCAGCCAGGTGTGACCTTTCCCTCCAATCGAGGGCCATCCTCTAGGACCACCCCTGTCTACCCAATGGCAGACTCTGTTCCCATTGGTCTTTACCTGCTCCTCCTTGAGCGTGGGTCGGCGGAATCGGAGAGAAGTAGACAGATCATGGATGCTTTCCAAAGTGTTTTGCTCAGACAAATGGTGACGGAACCCACGAGGGAGGGAGCGACGCTGGATCTGGTGCTCACAAATGGGGATAGCGTGTCAAATGTCCGAGTGGGTGCCCACCTGGGCAGCAGTGACCATCAAAAGGTTTGGTTTGATATGACTGCTGTAGTGGAGGGCAGCCACTCAAAACTCAAAGTCCTGGATTTCAAGCGTGCTGACTTTACTAAAATGGGGGAATACCTGAGGAAGGAGCTGATGGGCTGGGAGGAAGTACAAGAAGTGGAAGGACAGTGGTCCAGGCTGAAAGAAGCTATAAATAGGGCCACAAACCTTTATGTAAGGAAAGTAAATAAAAGCAAGAGAAAAAGGAAACCGATATGGTTCTCCAAACAAGTGGCTGAGAAATACACAAAAACTCAAGAACAGGAACACGGGAAGGAATACCGGAGGAAACTGAAAGAAGCCAAGAGAGAGAGACGTCTGGCGAAAGCACAAGCGGAAGAACAAATGGCTAGAAATGTAAGGAGGGGTGACAAAAATTTCTTCAGGTATATTAGTGAAAGGAGAATGACTAAAAAGGGAATTGTGAGACTAAAAGAGACTGTGAACCGCTATGTAGATAGTGATGAAGAAAAAGCAAATTTGCTAAATAGATACTTTTGTTCTGTTTTCACAGAAGAATATCCTGAAGCAGGACCGCGATGGACTGGAAAAAGAGAGTGTGTATGAACAACTTGTAAAGCTAAAGGTGGACAAAGCCATGGGTCCGGACGGGATCCACCCCAGGATATTAAGGGAGCACAGAGAGGTTCTGGTGGGTCCTCTTAAAGATTTGTTTAATAAATCCTTGGAGATGGGAGAGGTTCCGTGGGATTGGAGAATGGCGGAGGTGGTCCCTCTTCACAAAAGTGGTGATAGGGAAGTAGCTAGAAACTACAGGCCGGTAAGCCTCACTTCAGTTATTGGAAAAGTAATGGAAGCGATGCTGAAGGAAAGGATAGTGAATTTCCTGGAAGCCAATAAGTTGCAAGATCCCAGACAACATGGTTTTATCAAAGGGAAAATGTGCCAAACGAATCTCATTGAGTTTTTTTGATTGGGTGACAGGAGAATTGAATCAAGGATGAGCTATGGACATAATCTACTTAGATTTCAGCAAAGCTTTTGACACGGTTCCCCACAGGAGGCTTTTAAATAAACTGGATGGGCTGAAGATAGGACTTAAAGTGGTGAACTGGATTAGGAACTGGTTGACGGACAGACGCCAGAGGGCGGTGGTGAATGGAGTTAGCTCGGAGGAGGGAAAGGTGAGTAGTGGAGTGCCTCAAGGATCGGTGCTGGGGCCGATTCTGTTCAATATATTTGTGAGTGACCTTGCCGAAGGGTTAGAAGGTAAATTTTGCCTATTTACGGATGATACTAAGATCTGGACACCCCGGAGGGAGTGGAAAACATGAAAAAGGATCTGAAGAAGCTAGAACAATGGTCTAAGGTCTGGCAATTAAAATTCAATGCCAAGAAATGCAAAGTGATGAACTTAGGGAATATAAATCCACGGGAGACGTATGTGTTAGGTGGCGAGAGTCTGATAGGTACGGACGGGGAGAGGGATCTTGGGGTGATAGTATCTGAGGATTTGAAGGCAACGAAACAGTGTGACAAGGCGGTGGCTGTATCTAGAAGGTTGTTTGGCTGTATAGAGAGAGGTGTGACCAGCAGAAGAAAGGGAGTGTTGATGCCCCTGTATAAGTCGTTGGTGAGGCCCCATCTGGAGTATTGTGTTCAGTTTTGGAGGCCGTATCTTGCTAAGGATGTAAAAAGAATCGAAGTGGTGCAAAGAAAAACTACGAGAATAGTATGGGATTTGTGTAACAAGACGTATGAGGAGAGACTTGCTGACCTGAACATGTATACCTTGGAGGAAAGGAGAAACAGGGGTGATATGATACAGACGTTCAAATATTTGAAAGGTATTAATCCGCAAACGAACCTTTTCCGGAGATACGAAGGCGGTAGAACGAGAGGACATGAAATGAGATTGAAGGGGGGCAGACTCAAGAAAAATGTCAGGAAGTATTTCTTTACGGAGAGAGTGGTGGATGCTTGGAATGCCCTCCCGCGGGAGGTGTGGAGATGAAAACGGTAACGGAATTCAAACATGCGTGGGATAAACATAAAGGAATCCTGTTCAGAAGGAATGGATCCTCAGGAGTTTAACCGAGATTGGATAGCAGAGCCGGTAGTGGGAGGCGGGGCTGGAGGTTGGGAGGCGAGGATAGTGCGGGGCAGACTTATACGGTCTGTGCCACAGCCAGTGGTGGGAGACGGGACTGGAGGTTGGGAGGCAGGGATAGTGCTGGGCAGACTTATACGGTCTGTGCCAGAGCCGGTGGTGGGAGGCGGGGATAGTGCTGGGCAGACTTATACGGTCTGTGCCAGAGCCGGTGGTTGGGAGGCGGGGCTGGTGGTTGGGAGGCGGGGATAGTGCTGGGCAGACTTATACGGTCTGTGCCCTGAAGAGCATAGGTACAAATCAAAGTAGGGTATACACAAAAAGTAGCACACATGAGTTGTCTTGTTGGGCAGACTGGATGGACTGTGCAGGTCTTTTTCTGCTGTCATCTACTATGTTACTATGTGTCAGGCTTCTTGATTTCTTTGTTCCTTCAGCCATGAGGTATTTCAACATCTTGCTTCAGAAAGCTCTGTCCTGCTGAAACTCCCTACCATGAACTTGGTTTTTTACCTTGAAAATATCTCCTCTCTAATGAGATATCGCACATTCCAGTCACCCAGCTTTGAACCACTTCTATCTGCTCAACTATTTCTCACCTTCAATAAAGCTACCTTTCCTCAGGTCTCCACCTCCAACAGCTCTCAGATTACAGAGTCTCTGTGCCCTGGAGCAGCACTTCTGAACATCTGATTGTGAGTGAATTACCTGTGATTTAGTCAAATAAAAGAGACGTCAGAAAAATAATAGAGACTTCAGGTGTGATGGGTGTGCCAAGGTTATACTTCAAGATATCATAGACTTTACGGTAACAAGTCTATGAGAGGCTTGAACAGTCGGCATTGCTGTGTGGGAAGGGAACCACTAGCACGGCTTGATAAAAGAGGCCCTCTGGTAAATTCTGGGGTGCAAAGGGGTTATTCAGGAAGCTGCTATCTTTTTTGATACCAGCCATACATATATTAATTGACACAGGTCCCAGAACCCTGATTCAAGCTATAGAAAAGCTAATTTCCATTACGTCCCAAGGATCAGTCTAGACAAATGGGTTGTGACCACCCAGGTGGAGATAGAGAACTCTAATGAGTTGTGCCTCACAGGACCGTGCCTAGGGTCTCTGGCGCCCCCCTGCAGACTATCAGTTGGCGCCTCCCCCCACCCCCCGTGTGGCACAAGATGCAAAGGAAATAGGAGCTGAAAGATGGAGTGCATCTTTGTGGGATTGCTCAACAAATAGATCACAAATAATTTTTTTATGATTTTTAACCATGAAAATGATCGCTCACCACTTGCCACTCTGATTGTCGGCTGGTGCCCGTATAACGTCCGGCATTGGTGCTGCCCTGGATATTTAAGGAATTGTCAGCAATATTCTTAGAAACAAATTGCTATACATTGCAAAATAAGATAGCAGATGTAAATTCTCAAAGTGGACATATTCCAAACGCTAAAATGAAAATAAAATGATTTTTTTTCTACCTTTGTTGTCTGGTGACTTTCTTTTTCTGATCATGCTGGCCCAGTGTCTGATTCTGCTGCTATCTGTCCTCTTAACTCCGTTTCCAGGGCTTCCTTTCCATTTATTTCTTTACTTTCCTCCTTTCTTCTTCATTTCTTGCTCTATATCCATTTCCAGCAATTTCTCCTCTCTCCCTGGGTCCTGCCCTCCCATCCATGTCCATCCTTGTCCCTCTTTGCCCTTCCCTCCTCCATCCATAGCCAGCAATCCTCCTCTCTCCCCTCCCCTCCATTTCCAGCAATTTGTCCTCTCCCTGGGCCCTGCCCTCCCATCCATGCCTCTCTGCCCTCCCATCCATGCCTCTCTGCCCTTCCCTTACCTCAGCTCCGTGCCCTGGGGCCTTTAAATCTTTTACCTCCGGTCGCAGCAGCGTTAGTGAAAGCGCTGCCAATGTCTCCCTTCCCTTCGCGCTCATTGGTTCCCTCAGTATCCCGCCTTCTTCTGATGGAGGTAAAAGATTTAAAGGCCTCGGTGGCACAGAGCTCAGGTAAGTGGCGAGGGTAAGTGGCAAGGGTAAGCACAGCGGCGGCGCCCTGCAGAGGTCGGCGCCCCCCTGCGGTGCTTACCCCGCTTACCGTATCGGCACGGCCCTGGTGCCTCAGAAGCTCCAGCACTTAGCAATCAAGCTAGTATTCGATAACAAAGCAGTGAAAAAGAATGACTTCCAGAAAAAAAAATTACAGCTTTTAGATAGAAAAAGAACTATGAAACAAAGGGCAAAATCCATGCCTTAGAAATAACAGATTCAGAATAATATAAACACCTGAAATTACATAAAACCTGGAAAAACTAATGAGGCACATCTCATTAGAGTTATCTATCTCCACCTGCTGGCAGATGGTCACAACTCACAACCCATTTGCCTGGACTGATCTTTTGGGACTAAAGGAATGAAAATTATCAGGTAATTAACTAATTTTTCCTTCTACAAGCCCAAATTCCTCATACCTGAAGGTATACTTGGCCTATCTTATAAGGGGGAAAGAGGGAGGGGTCATTGGGCCTGCACTATCTTAATACATTTTTTTTACATTACTGATCTATGTGAATGCAGGGGATGGAGAATCCTCTGCTTTTCCTTCTAATCACAGAAAGAAGAGACTGCCAGAACCTTCTTCCTCTGGACAAGACAGTATGTGTAAAAAAATAACACTATCAGAATATATGTGAAGCAATAAAACATTGTAGTTATGGTCTCAAGGAGAAAATCAAGGGTCTGGGTGGGGTGAGAAATGGATGGTGATCAGAAGGTGATAAAGCAGTATAATTTTTTTTTTTTTTTGCGATTTATATTTCAACGGTTTTTATTGATGATGTACCACGTCAAACAAAACCAATAAAGTCAAACATTTTGTAAACATTCAGTCATGTCATAATTGTACATATGCATCTAGTCTAACATCATCAACATTATTTTACATCCTTTCCTCCCCCTTCTCCCCCCCCCCCAACCTCCCCTTTATTTTACTCATTTACCTTTATCTACTTATTTCATGGTAATTATACTAGAATTATCTATTACAGGTCTTAACCGGTCCAAAATCCGGAGCAAATATCTGCTGGATGTCTCACTATCTAGGACGTATCCAATTTGTTAAGCACTGCACTTCTAGCCTTGTGGGAGATATTTTGTAAATATTTAGACCATATATTAACAAAGATCTTTCTTTTCTTTGGGTTACCGTAAGCCTCCTTGGCCTCCCAGAGCATTAGCTCATGGAACCTATTTCTCCAGTACCAAAAGGAGGGTGGCTCAGCCTGCAGCCAATGTCTGAGTATATATTTTTTTCTCCACTGCATGGGCCTTACACAAGAATAACTCCTGATTTTTGTCTGAGATCCCATAAGCATTGCTTTTATTCAAAAGCACTTCCCTCCAGGAGGGAAGCAGTCTATGTCCCAATAGTTGTTCAAGATATTTCTGTAACATTTTCCAAAAGTGTTTTATTCGATCACATCGCCAAAATGCATGCAAAAATGTGTTATTATCTCTATGACATTTAGGACATTGAGCATCAGATATCCATCCTGCCCTTACTGCTTGTGATTGTGATATGTACCCCCTGTGAATTACCCTGTATTGACTCTCCTGCAGCTCCGCCCCTCCCACTTGTCTTGGTATATCTTTTATCAATTTTGCAAAATTTATTCCATTCAGCTCATAGCCCAAGTCTTTGCTCCATGTCTTTTCAAGTATCTCATAGGTACGGGGGGGCTAAGGGACTCCAATACTTTATGTAAACTCGATATTGACACCTGTCCGTGTGCATCCCCTTTCAAAAAATCTCGAAGCCTAGAGCCCAAGCTCGTGCCTAGTGCATCTTGGTCCACACTGAACCAATAGTGATGCAATTGTCGATATGTGTAATAATCTTTAGTGGCTAAAGAGAATCTCTGCTGCAGGTCCGGAAAACTGTACAGACCACCCTCTTCATTCATTAAATGTTCTAGCAAAGTAATCCCCTGTGCCAACCATCTATCAAATAAACCCTTCTCCAGCCCCGGTGGAAAGTCCCCATTCCCTCGCAATGGGAGCTGGTCACTAACATTGGGGTTATATTTCCAAGACTGTATAAGAAATCTCCAAGCACTTCTCAGAGGTTGAAGCAATACTCTATTCCGAATGCTAAATGGTAAGCTGTTTGTTTTTGCTTGTAATAAGAAATTCAAATGCCAAGGCCTAAATAGTGCCTGCTCCCAACTAAGTGGGGTATATTGATTTGTGTTAAACAGCCAATCCCTAAGATGTCTCAGAAGTCATGCCTGATTGTATCGTTTAATACAAGGTAATCCTAGCCCACCCCGTGCCCATCCATCATTCAAATATTCAAAGCGCACTTTGGATTTCTTCCCCCCCCCCCCCCATAGGAATCCCCTACAGATCCTATTCAGCTGTCATAAATCTTACTGATCAAATGTATTGGCAGTACCTGCAAGAGGTAGAGCCATCTTGGGAATATGATCATTTTAAATAGATTTATTCTACCTATTAATGATATCGGTAAATGGTTCCATCTTTCAAGTGAGCATCTAGTATCCTGTAATTGCTTTTCTGTATTGATTTTATAAAGTTTGGTGGTGTCCATTGTCAGACGAATTCCCAGATACCTAAAAGATTCCTCTGCCCACTTTAACGGTAACGGTCTCCCTCCCTCTGCAAAACTTCAGACTTCTCTAAATTGAGCTTAAATCCAGAGAAGTCACCATAAAGCAGTATAATTTTATGCCCGTGGATATTCAGTCTGTGGTGGTTGGCAGTTTTTAAGCTGCTGGTAGCCACAGATTGAATTAAGCCTAGATATTCAATGCACTCGCATTGATATTAAATATCCAGGGCAGTGCCAATGCTGGACGTTATACAGGCACCAGCCGACAATCAGATTTGTGCCCAGGTAGCACAGCAGATAAAGTTAAGGCAGCCTTTTTGCTGCCATAGCTTTATCTGCTTATTACCTAGAGAGTGGATTGAATATCACTGTTAACTGTATATGCTGCCTCTGCCCACAGACCACCCCAGTATTAACCACACAGTGCTGTGGTGGTTAGAGAAGATATTTGGGGGCACTGCCTAGTTAAGTACTGCTGAATATCCCTCCCAGCTTGCTCAGCGTGGTTTAACCAGACATGAGCCTCTCATGCCCAGGTAAATCCTTTTGAATATCGGGCCCATGGTTTATACTGTGATAGGAAACCCAGATCATTGTTAGGTCCTTTCTTACCTAAAAACATAAGAATTGCCATATTGAGTGAGACCAATGGTCCATTTAGCCCAGTATCCTGATCTTACAGTGGCCTAACCAGGTCACAAGTACCTGGCAGAATCCCAAAAAATATCAAGATTCTTGTTGATGTCAAAGAATTTTATCATTCGAACTTTAACGGTCTTATGTTCTTGGATTGTTTCAAAATTACCTCTTAGTAATCTGACTATACGGTCATTGATGCAGTATTCTGGTATTGAAAATTGCTCACCACCAGAGAGGTGCCACCTTAATTTGCTTTGTGGTGTTTGATGTGGTGCCTGTGTGAGTTGATTCTTGTCTTTAATATCTAGCCCATCTCGCCCCAAATTATTTCCTCCGACACTCTCAACCCCAGTTATCACTTCTCATGATTGCTTGTTGTTCATCATCATAAACTCATTCCAAGTATCCAATCATCTTGTCTCATGCTCCACTCATCCTCCTCTGATTCTTCTTCACCCATATTCTTCCTTTCATGCCCAATACCTCTTCTGGCTTTCTCTCACACCAAGCTCCATCAGCCCCCCCCTCTTGGTTTCATCCTGGGTTCATTTCCTTCCCCCTTTATTACCATCTCTATCTCTCCTTAAGCCTTTCCCAATCATCATGTTTGGCTCTGTTTCATCCCCATCACCCCTATCACACTCCTGGTTCTCTTCCATCCACCCCATCATCGCCTCAGGATTTCTGTCACACATACCTTCCATCACCACCTTATCGTCACCCAACTTTACAAAACTCTATCAGATAGACACACATACGCATACTATCACCAACATTAACTTTCTTCTCCGTGTTCTCTCTGACCTTTTCTCAAACACCACAGCTCTCCTCCCTGACACTCTTGCACTCTCTTTCTTCTGTTTTGCTGCCTCTTTACCTCTATCTTTTTTCCTCACACTCATTTCACCCTAATCCCTTCCCCCACATGATTCTTATGCAGTCCATTTACCTGCTCCAGTTCTTCCTCACCCCTAATGTATGCAGGAAAATGTGTTTGAAATTTGCCTTCTATGGGTCTACCTGGAATAAAGATCAAGGATTTGTGCATTTTGAGGGACATAAATATTGTTGGAATCATAGGGTACACCATAGTTAAAAAAACACACACACACACACATTCTTTGATGAGTAAGGAAGCCCTGTCTGTTCTGTAAATGCCAAGATGTGTTGCATCCTAAGTAGTAGCCTGTGTGTGGGATCTGATTACGGTAAATAGCATGTAGTGTCATTTGGCTGTCTTTCTATCTCATTTATGTAGGATGCTTTATCCATGGTAATAATTGCAGTGCCCTTGTTAGCTGGTTTAGTTTTAAAGCTATCTGTGTGGGTGATTAAAGACTTATGGCCCTATTTTCTTCCTTCCTTAAACTGTAAATGATCATATGTTTATTTTGAATAAAAATTCCACATCAATAAGCACTAATTGCTGGAAAGTGTGAATTGCAGGATCAAAGAGGCCACACAGTGGAAAATTAAGTAACATAGTAGATGACGGCAGAAAAAGACCTGCACGGTCCATCCAGTCTGCCCAACAAGATAACTCATATTTGCTGCTTTTTGTGTATACCCTACTTTGATTTGTACCTGTGCTCTTCAGGGCACAGACCGTATTAGTCTGCCCAGCACTATCCCCGCCTCCCAACCACCAGCCCCGCCTCCCAATCACCGGCTCTGGCACAGACCGTATAAGTCTGCCCAGCACTATCCTCACCTCTCAACCACCAGCCCTGCCTCCCAACCACCGGCTCTGGCACAGACCGTACAAGTCTGTCCAGCACTATCCCCGCCTCCCAACCACCAGTCCCGCTTCCCACCACCGGCTCTGGCACAGACCGTATAAGTCTGCCCAGCACTATCCCTGCCTCCCAACCACCAGCCCCGCCTCCCGATCTTGACTATGCTCCTGAGGATCCATTCCTTCGGCACAGGATTCCTTTATGCTTATCCCATGCATGTTTGAATTCCGTTACCGTTTTCATTTCCACCACCTCCCGCGGGAGGGCATTCCAAGCATCCACTACTCTCTCCATGAAAAAATACTTCCTGACATTTTTCTTGAGTCTGCCCCCCTTCAATCTCATTTCATGTCCTCTCATTCTACCATCTTCCCATCTCCGGAAAAGGTTCGCTTGCGGATTAATACCTTTCAAATATTTGAACGTCTGTATCATATCACCCCTGTTTCTCCTTTCCTCCAGAGTATACATGTTTAGTTCAGCAAGTCTCTCCTCATACGTCTTGTAACGCAAATCCCATACCATTCTCCTAGCTTTTCTTTGCACTGCTTCAATTCTTTTTACATCCTTAACAAGATACGGCCTCCAAAACTGAACACAATACTCCAGGTGGGGCCTCACCAACGACTTATACAGGGGCATCAACACCCCCTTTCTTCTGCTGGTCACACCTCTCTCTATACAGCCTAACAACCTTCTAGCTATGGCCACCGCCTTGTCACACTGCTTCGCCGCCTTCAAATCCTCAGATACTATCACCCCAAGATCCCTCTCTCCGCCCGTACCTATCAGACTCTCCCCGCCTAACACATACGTCTCCCGTGGATTTCTATTCCCTAAGTGCATCACTTTGCATTTCTTCGCATTGAATTTTAATTGCCAAACCTTAGACCATTCTTCTAGCTTCCTCAGATCATTTTTCATGTTTTCCATTCCCTCCCGGGTGTCCATTCTATTACAGATCTTAGTATCATCCACAAATAGGCAAACTTTACCTTCTAACCCTTCGGCAATGTCACTCACAAATATATTGAACAGAATCGGCCCCAGCACCGATCCCTGAGGCACTCCACTACTCACCTTTCCCTCCTCCGAGCGAATTCCATTTACCATCACCCTCTGGCGTCTGTCCGTCAACCAGTTACTAATCCAGTTCACCACTTCAGGTCCTATCTTCAGCCCCTCCAACTTATTTAAGAGCCTCCTGTGGGGAACCGTGTCAAAAGCTTTGCTGAAATCTAAGTAGATTACGTCCATAGCTCGTCCCTGAGTCAATTCTCCTGTCACCCAATCAAAGAACTCAATGAGATTCGTTTGGCACGATTTCCCTTTCGTAAAACCATGTTGTCTTGGATCTTGCAACTTATTGGCTTCCAGGAAATTCACTATCCTTTCCTTCAGCATCGCTTCCATTACTTTTCCAATAACCGAAGTGAGGCTTACCGGCCTGTAGTTTCTAGCTTCTTCCCTATCACCACTTTTGTGAAGACTGAAAAAGAAATGTTTT
The DNA here is from genome assembly GCF_901765095.1 of Microcaecilia unicolor. Lineage (NCBI taxonomy): Eukaryota > Metazoa > Chordata > Amphibia > Gymnophiona > Siphonopidae > Microcaecilia > Microcaecilia unicolor. Next base: position 226,909,375 of record NC_044035.1, read on the forward strand.
ATTCTGAGTGCTCTAATAAACTTAAAGAGATCTATTTGTGTTTGCAGTGGGTAATCACTTATAGTAATAAGAATCATCAAAATAACAAACAGTGTTTTCATATACCATCGTCACCTGAAAAGTTCAAACCATTTCAAATGAATAATAAGTTAATAAAGAAATTATCATAAATATTTAACATCTTATGAAACCCTAGATAATTTCTTTCCATTCTGATGTTAAAAGGAAGAGTTCCATTTTTGAGGGACAACTGCATTAAAAAGTCTTTTACTTGTAGAAGATAATCTTATCAAAGAAGGTAGTATTTAAAATGTATTGATATGCACAAACCCCTGGATTCTATATATGGTGACTAAAGTTGCATGTGCAAATCCACATACATAGCCGATCTGCACATGCAACTTAATTGATTAATGAGCCAATCAGCGCCAGTAATTTGCTGCTAAAAACCAATTATTGACATTAATTGGCCTTAATTGAGAGCTATGCACACATCGTATTCTATAATGATATGCACTTAACTCTGATAGCGCATAATTTCAAGGGGGCATGTTTAGGGGCATTTCTATGACTTAGGTACATTTTTATAGAATACACTCAATCGGCGCTTAATTTAGGTGCCAGCACTTATACCTGGTTTCAGCAGATGTAAATGAAGGTGCCTTAAGTTAGTCACGGATTAGGCACGTAGGTGTGGATATACTTTATAGAATAGCACTCGATGCATAATTTCTTTGGCTCAATTTACTGAATCTAGTCCAAAGTGACTAGATACTGAAGTTGGACAGATCTTCAAACATTTGGATAAATATAGAGGACAATTACCATGTAGAGTTTTCAAAATAAGACAAAGGGCCTTGTTTACTAATCCATGCTAGTGTTTTTAGCACACACTAACACTAGAGACACCCATGGGAATATATGGGTGTCTCTAGCATTTAGCATGTGCTAAAAACGTTAGTGCACCTTAGTAAACAGGGTCCAAAGAATGTTAAAATCAATTTTAGTGGCCTCAGGCAGCCAATGAAACTCTCTAAATAAGGGAGTTACCATATCACATTAGTTGTCTGTAATATAATCTTGACTGCTGTGTTCTGTAATAGTTGTACCAAATAATTCAGAGGCTTGAATGGTTTATGACCATAGATCCTACTGAGATCTCAACTGTCTGTTGGATAGGATAGTCTGCTCAAAACCTCACTGATTTAGCTTTTCCTCCATTCTCCATTCTCCATTCCTCCATAGGGTTAGGAGATAGGTATAATACTGAAGAAGGAAAATGGAGACGAGGCTGCAGAAGCTGACATGAGGGTTCCGTCTCTGGAATGTTCTTGTCATTTACTGGACAATTATTGGTTGTGAAATCAAAGGGATACATTGTGACACTTTCTGTAAAATGCTTTCCTTCCCAAAGATAGCTAGGGGCTCTTGCATAATCAGCTCTGTCACTTATCCCTGGAGGAGCAGCTTAGTAGTTAATGCAGTGGGCTGAGAACCTGGGTTCAGTTCCCACTACATCTCATTGTGACTTTGTTCAAGTCACTTTAACCCTCCATTGTCCCAGATACAAAACTTAGATTGTGAGCCTACTAGGGACAGAGAAGGCACCTGCATATTATACATGTAAACCACTTTGGTTGTACCACAGAAAGGCAGTATATCAAATCCATGACCCATTACCCTCTTCCTAAGCTAATCTGTTTGTTATTTCAGCCTTAAAATTGTCTGCATTCTTTTTGGATGTGTCTATGATGCAGATTTTGAGATCCAGGAAACTGGCACCCCATTTATCAACAGCCGCTAGTGGTTGTTTTGCTTCACAGAATTCCACAAGGGTGCTATACTGCAGTTCTGTTGATTTATTTATATATTTCATTTATTTGTAACCTGTTAATCCAACGAGCATACTCAAAGCAGGTTATAAAACAAGAAAACATTGTTGTGAAAAGCTGTCCTCATTATTTGTGGTGGAATCTTAATCTCTCTCTCTCTCTCTCTCTCTCTCTAACTGCATAATCTGTTTTAAAGACCTTGGTTCTATTGTTCTCTTATTTGAGTTTATTTATGTGTTTAAACATTATATAAACAGCGATAAATAAAAGTGAACTAAAATGTCCTCATTGTCTCTGGTAGAATGGTTCTCTCTTTCTCTTTAACTCCCAAGGTTAGTCTTAAAGACCCTCTTTCCCAGGTTAGGCTCTTCCTAGTCATTAGAGTTAAACAAATGCAAGATGTATATTCAGGAAATACCATAATCTTTGAGTTTCCAAATATGGGCCCTTGAGTTTCTCTTGTAATTGCTTAGTAAAATTTCTTCTTCAGAATGTAACCCTCTCTTTGGAGACACTATATTATGAGCAAGAGGTACATCCCAAAATTATTTATTTTACTAGGTCTTCTCTCCACTGTCATTAAGTACATGCACTTCTCCCTCCAGGAGCTAATTTTTCTGTGCGAGAAGGGCCCAAGGTGTGTACTCTTGCAGTTGCCAAGAACACTCAGAATATCTTATGGAGGTTCCAAATAAACTTTACTGAAGACTTGAGCAAAACAAAGGAATCAGGACCACTTTATGGGGCCTTGGGTAAAATTTTGTGGCTGTCCCCCCCCCCCCCAGTCCAGTGGCACAGCTTCCTTAGCCCCCTGCCAAAACAAACAAACAAACAAAAATAGCATAAATATGCAGAGCCCTTGTCTAGGCCATGCCCTGATGTATCTGCTGGGTTTTCCCTCACAAAGAGGAAGTCCACGTCAGAAAGAAGCCACACGGCAGAGCCATCAGCTGTGTGTCCTATACAGCAGCTCCACACCTTTATATCACTTTTTTTTTTTTTGCTGGAAAAGTGGGGGTGGGGATTAAGGAAGCCGCTGGACTAGAGAAGGAGAAGATGCTGGACCAGAGTGCAGGGATACCTATGGTGGCCCATCCCAAAGAATGAGAGTGAAGGCCAATGAGTGAGGCTTTCTCATGGTGCATTCGGGAATAAATTTGACATGGTGGTGAAGGGACTGAGGCCTGGGAAATGGCTGCTAGTTACTTTTATCGACAAGCAATGCCTCCACATGAATCTAAAAAGTGATTTCTATGTCATAGATGAAATATTACATATTGTAAATTTAATTATTTCAAGTAATTAACCAACACTAAACCACACACACACACCTATGGAAACAATTCAGCTGTATTTAAAGACTCCTCAAGAGGTAGAGTCTCACAATTTAAACCTGATCAGACACAATTCTGCTTTATTGACAACTACTTCAATACACATCAGATTCTGCAAAATCTTCAGTAGAGTGGTGTGGTAGCCGTGTTCATAGGAACCAACTCTGTGGGTGCTGTGGGTGCTTCAGCACCCCCAATATTGATAAAATGCCTTGTATGTGTCCAGGGAGGGGTTATTTCCACTGGGGTTAGCACCCCCAATAATGTAAAAAAGGTGGCTCCCCCGTGTTATTTTATTTCTATTGATCACCTGCAAAATCTTCTAAAACCCCATCTGATATTATAACAAACTAAAACTATATTAAAGTTTTGATGTTCCCTCAGTAAGGCCAACACACAAACCCTCCTCTGGAAAACACTATACACAAACTTGTGCAAAGACCTAACTTGTGCAAAGAATCTTACCATACTATAACACCACTAATTCGCAGGACTCAAAAAGCTTCAACCTTACCTGTGTTATGGATCTCTATACAGAAACTTCATACTAGCAGAATGCTGCACCTTGATAACATGCACAAAACACAGATAGACCCTTAATAATTATGAAACAAGGGACCACAGCTCAGTTATAGAGATTGAAGGCAAAAATCTTAACTGGAACCTCAAGAAGTCAGACCATGCATACAGCAAACATAGGGCTTCTTTTACATTCAATTGTTATGGGCTTCCTCTCCTTTGCCGCACGGGAATTGCCAGCATGAATTTGTAAAAGAAGCCCATAGAGAAATAGAAACTGAAATGCAAGATATCAAAGATGTGCATTTCCCTAAATCTGACATATTCCAGTAAAAAAATTCAAAATAAAATACGCTTTTCTACCTTTGTTGTCTGAGCATTTTATTTGTTTCATTCACTTTGGTCACAGTGTCCCATTGATTGTCTTCTTTCCACCAAGTCTCTGAGATGCTTATTATATCTACCTTATCACTTAGTGCTATATATTCTAACTCTCCCATCTTATTTTTTTAGGCTTCTAGCATTTGTATACAGGCACTTCAAATTGTGTTTTTTTTCCTTTAATCTACCAGCTGCTTAGAAGTTGAAGGGGATAATGCCCATCCTTTATCCTGCTCTCTCATTAAGCACACCTGGCTTACTTTAAGTATTGTTGAAACCTCTCTACTGGGATTCCCTAAATGTCCTGTTTCAGTAGCATCCTTCAAGGATACTCCACATTGAACCATGCGCTCCTGGGTGACTGTCATCTTTCCCCACCCCCCTCCCCATTCTAGTTTTAAAGCTGCTCTATCTCCTTTTTAAAAGTTAGTGCCAGCAGCCTGGTTCCATCCCGGTTAAGGTGGAGCCCATCCTTTCGGAACAGTCTCCTCCTTTTCCAGAATGCCACCCAGTTCCTAACAAATCTAAATCCCTCATCCCTGCACCATCATCTCAACCATCCATTGAGACTTCGGAGCTCTGCCTGCCTTTGTGGTCCTGTGCATGGAACGGGGAGCATCTCTGAAAATGCGACCCTGGAGGACCTAGACTCCAGCTTTCTACCTAAGAGACTAAATTTGGCTTCCAGAACCTCCCTCCCAAATTTTCCTATATTATTGGTACCCACATGTACCAAGCCAGCTGACTCCTCCCCAGCACTGTCTAAGATCCTGTCTTAGTTATCCATTGGAGAAGGACACCACTAGAAAGTTACTTTGTTTCTCCCCAGTTAGAAGATAGCAAAACAGTGTTTTTGCTGTGTATTTGGGAGGCACTTTAATCTCATCCCTAACACTGCAGTGTGGACTTCTTAAGATGCGAGATGAGGTATGCCTATTGGGTCCCTGCTACTTCTCAAGAAGTAAATGTCAAGTACCTTCTGTATCTTGAATCCCTTCATAAAGCTCTAACTCGTAGAGTTTCTGCTGCTTACTTTCTCTGTTACCCTCTAGGTCTACTCTCCTCCTTTACCCCTTTTCTAATTTCTGCTACAGGGATTTTACTTCTCAGACTAAGCTGATCTGGGAACCCTGTCTCTTGTTGCATGATCTAGCCACCTAGGTAAGAGGGAAATCCCTGATGCTTCTTAGTAGCCTGGAACCTCAAAGGGCTCCTTCAGCTTACTCCATTGTGGGCAATGACTGCCCATCCCAAAGTCATAAGACCTCCAGCTCCCTAAGCACATAGCTCTTAGTAACTCCCATCAAAACCACTAGATAGATACATCCTCAGGTATTGATGGACACCTAGGTCCATTCTCTATCATATCTCCTTAAACACACAAAAAGATTTGTAGAATGCTCCAGTGGTTCCTCTCAAAGAAATATAGAGAGGCAAATTGGTGCTCTTCTACATAAGAATGTATTTCTTTACAGAAAGGGTACTGGATGCATGGTACAGCCTTCCAGTAAAAATGGTAGATATAAGGACAGTATAACAGTTCAGGAAAGCATGAATTGAATATTAAGGTTCTATGATAGAGAAGATAGGATTATGGACACTGTGCTGTTGGTTGGATGGGAAGATTGGATAGGCTGTATGGGCTTTTTCAGCTGTCATTTTCAATGTTTTTATGTTTCACCAAGGTGCCAGAGTATACAGAAAAACTAAGATGAATAGATATGAACTGTAAATATGCTGACTTGCTAAATGTAAACTGATTGTCTACTATGTAGAGGCAGTTATGAACATGCGATAATAAAAAAAATCAATGAGTGGAAGAAATTAAGAAGATAGGAGGAGAGAAAAACGTGGCAAATGGACAGGAGGCCCTGGACAGCGATCTAAGAGATAAGAAGGAGCAAGGAGCAGAGACTGGGACCATAAAAGTAGAAAAATTTATTGATTGCAATGTGTCAGTTTTGGGAATTAACATTTACTATCTTTATATTTTGCACTGTACAAGGACATGCAACATTTTCTATTTCTCTGGTGTTGTGCTGCATGTAGAGTCTGGCGTCTTGAGCTTTCAAGCTAATTGTTGTTTACATATTTCTACTCTTAGAGGCCCTTTTACTAAAGCTTAGTATGCACTAATGGGAATTAGTGTGCGCTAAGTGCCCTGTGGCCCATAGGTATAAAATAGGATATGCAGCATTTAGCGCTGCTAATCCCATTAGCACTCGCTAAGCTTTAGTGAAATACCCCTTAGTTTGTGGTCACTTATCCTGTATTTGTGTTTGTAGGTGTGACCAAGGCCAGATATTCTGTTAATGTTGATTGTTGGGACCTGTAGTAGTAGTAGTAATCCAGCTTGGTCAATTTTTTCAATAAGTGTATTGATGCTCTGGCCTCATCGCGATATTTCCAATGCTGTCTTTTCTTAGGAAGGTCCTCCTTGGTGCTTTTATGGAATGGTAGATTTGGTCGTTCAGGTCCCAAGTGTCTTTTATAGGGTTTTGTATAAATTTATAATATGCCTGCTGCTGGAGAGAGGTTATCTTGTTGTGTTCCTTAGATTAATGTTTGGTTTGCTCTTCTCCTCATTGATGTAGATTTTGTGATGTTTGTCAATCTCTTTTTAAGTACTGAATAATACATTTTTGAATAAAAAAACAATTATTTGCTATTTATTAATTAGAATATGTGAGTTTTAAGAATGTACATATGCTAGAGCTGGTTTAAGACTTGGCAGGGACCCGTGAGAAAAATCTCACTCATTTAGTCTTCAATCTTCAGCATTGCAATGGGCCACCCTTGGTGTCTCTGCCCCGAACAAGCTACTAGACCACCTCTTCAAGGTAAGGGCTGCGGGGGTGGCAGTATCATGCGGGGAGGGGGTGCAGTGGTAGCATCTGTGGTGGGGGGGGGGGGCGCAGCAGTGTGTGAGCATGAGTGGCGGAGGCACTGGGGGGCCCAGAGTGCACTCAGTGCCCAGGGGCCCAGAGTACTCTCAGTCCGCCCCTGCTGCCATACAGACGTCCATGTCTCTTGTTTTCCCCCATTTATAATTTGGAGGCTACAGTTTGTAAAATGGCTGTTCATGGTGGAGGAGTGGCCTAGTGGTTAGGGTGGTGGACTTTGGTCCTGAGGAACTGAGTTCAATTCCCACTTCAGGCACAGGCAGCTCCTTGTGACTCTGGGCAAGTCACTTAACCCTCCATTGCCCCATGTAAGCCTGCCATGAGTGGGAAAGTGCGGGGTACAAAAATAAATAAATAATTCATGCTGGACATCTCCAGCACACGGACTTCCATCTCACATATTTTACAAAAGGAAATCTCAACATATTTCCTGTTTGAAAATACATGCAAGATGGATGTCCATTTGGGATATTCTGACATGCATGTTCTTTCGAAAATGCCCCTCCACATACATGAGAATGTGTAGGGTTGTAGGATAGGGGTATGCAATTGTTTTCACAACTTTGATGTTTTTCGTGTTCTACAGCCTAAAAACTGCAGGTACCTAAAATGTGGTATGTTTTTTATTGATAAACATTTCTCATTTTTTAAAGGCGTAATTAATCCATACTTGAAACTGAAATGTTTCAGGATTAAGTTGATATCCTTCTATCCTGTGGTAGAAATAGGTCACATACTCCATTTTTTATACCTTTTTGCTCAGTGGGTCATATATTTATATTTAACATCATTCTTGTTAAGTGTGCAACGTATGGAATGTTTTATATTAGAGTCTGAGGCTATATAATTAATCTGCTGCAATTTTATAAATAGCATTACAGACTTTCAATTATAAAATCAGTATATACACGCAAGTACATATGTAACTTAGTCATAATTTCAGTGGCTACATGTGTACTTACCATATTTTTTCGTATATACCCAGCACCTGTAAATAGCTTGAACCCATATATAACCCCCGGTTTCGATTTGTAAATTGTTGTACAGCCTGCACCCTTGGATAGCCCGCACATTTGCATATATTGGTAGAAGGTCTATCATACCGAAACGTAAGTCATACACTGAGGACTTTAAGCTTTTTGCAATCAAATATGCCAAGGTTAATGGATATTGTGAGTCTGGGCGTGTTTTCTCTGTGGATAAAAAATCAGTCTGCAAGTGGAGAAAGGAAGAAGAGATGCTGGCAAAACTCCACCCATGAAAAAGCATTTGGTGAGGTAAACCTCCAAAATGGCTGAACATAGAGGTGAACCTCAAAGAATGGGTAATTACACAAAGAGAAAGTTGCATTATTGTTTCCACCAGAAACATTAAATGGAAAGCCAGAGAGTTAGCTTTGCAGAGGAATTTTATCGATTTCAACAGAGGGGAAAACTGGATCTATAATTTCATGAGGAGAAATGGACTGTCTGTTAGAGCAAGAACAACTGTAGGGTAAAAGCTACCTGATGACTGGGGAGAGGAAGTGGCGACTTTGTCATAGAGGAGTGAAAGGAAGGCAATATTTAACCTGGAAATATAATAAATACGGATGAAGTGCCCATGGCATTTGACATACCTGCTACATGAACAGTCACTAAACCTGGCACCAAAACAGTGGCTATAACAACAATTGACTATGAAAGGACCATGGTGGTATTGAACTGTGCTACAAACGGTTAAAAAATGAAGTCCTTGGTAACATTCAAGAGTCTAATGATACCCCATGAAAACTTTCCAAGAGGCGTGGTTGTTATGTGCAACAAAAAAGGATGGATGAATGAAGACATTATGAAACATTGGATTGATAAATGCTTCCAAAGGAGACCAGGAGGAATTTTTGTACCAAAATCTTTAGTAATATTTGATGCAATGGCCTCACGTAAAAAAGTCTGTGCAGAAGCTGTTAAATAGTGCAGAGGCGCATATCGCTATTATACCCAGCAGACTTACTAGCAAGCTACATCTTTTGGACATTTCCATAAATCATGCATTCAAATGCCTCATTCTTAAACAATGGGAAAAGGGGATGTGTGAAGGCAAGCACTCAGTCACTCCTGCAGGGAAGCAACACAATGCCATTTGTGCAGAAGTGTGTTCCTGGGCAGAAACTGCCTGGGAAGCAGTAAAATCCCCCTCAATCATCAAAGGTTTGGAAAAGGCACTCAAAGATGGATGCTCACTCGATGACAACTCTTTGGAAGATGAAAGTGAAGATTATGCTTTCTCCCATGAGGAAACAGCAGCTTTCGCAGCTGAACATTTTGCAGATTTCTTACCAGGACTCAGAATTTGAGGGGTTCTCCACTGATGATGAAACTGATAAGTCTGATACAGATAGTCCTTGCCACAGCTCTACGGTTGCCTCTGGGACCCTGTAACTCATTGTAAATATATGTTGATTAGTGTCATAAGGACAAACAAATCTTTTTCTTTTTTTCGTAAGTTCTTTCCAGTGTTTTAAAGATTTAAAAATATGTTGACCAGTGTCAAGACAAATACATTTTATTTCTTTTCCATTGTATTTTGATATTGTTGAACTAGAGCGATTTCAGAAATGTATATGTCAAGCAGTTTGTTGTTTAAAATCATCATTCTGCATGTAAAAGATTGTATAACCCGTGTCATGTCCCTTTAAAATCTCGCATTATCTGCGGGATATAGATGAGAGAGTATGGTACATGTATACTCAGTGCGTTTTTTCTAGCAAAAAAGGTGCTGGTACTCAAATGCCTGGCCACCCTTCAGGGGTGGGGTAATCACTGAGGGACCCACCCCACAATAGCCAGGCCCCCTGCAACCAGTCACAGAATCTATGACAAGGCAGAATTGTTGTGTAGAGGTTGATCTCTTTCATTAAAACCTGGTGACCATGGGTCAATTTTAACAGACAATGAAAAAGGTGCCAGTACTCAGTACCCCCAAGTACCCCCTCAAAAAAAGCCCTGTGTATACTCAACGTATGTAAGCACTATTATTCAGCACTTATAAGTGTGTAGCTTATATGTTTGGCCTGGAAGCTTCAGGTTATACCTGGTTTTGCAATGTCCAGGCCAAATACATAAATCACACACATAGGCACTGAATATTTGTGTCTATATATGTAGGGTCTATGTGTATTTGGTACCCTTCCATGCCCCTTCCACACCCCATTTTCCTGACATATGAAATTATACATGTATTTCCATGAAAAAATAGTTACACAAAGGTACTTGGACATTTGCCCCTGGATTCTATATAATGTGCCTAGCATTCCGTGTCAAAATCCAAGCGGATTCTATAACAGCGTGCGTAACTTAATTAGCTTAACAAGCCAATTAGCATTGTTAACAGCACTTAACAAGCAATAATGAGCACTAATTGACAAAAATCAGAATTTACAAGTACAAATCAGTAAGTGTATTCTGTAATGCAGAGCGCCTCAATTTTAATGTACACAGGCAAAAGGGGGCGTGATTATGGGTGGGGAAATGAGCATTCTAAAATTTACGTGCATAATTATAGAATATGGCTCAGTGTGCCTAAATCTATGTGCTGGGATTTACGCCATATTTTTGTTTGCATAAATGGACACACATAATATTAGGTGCTGGAATATCAACTAAGCGTATTCTATATACCACGTCTAAATCTAGGTAATGCTTATAGAATACGCTTAGGCAGAAATGTTTTCTGCATGGATTTTTTAGGTGCTATATATAGAATCCAAGCGCCTTTTGAAAAATGACCCCTGTATAGCCTGGAAATATGGGGAATATGTTGCTTTCTGTTTTCTTTGAACAACACCTGACTGGTGTTCTGAGTGAGGGAACCCTCTGCTCCTTGAACTCAAGCTCTAAAAGGTCCCCCAGTTTTGGGTGTCGTGGTGGTGGTGGTGGGGAGGGCATATCAGCTTATCCCTCACCTTTGGCAGCTTTCCTTGAGTTGACACTGAGCTCTGATGTCTACATGGCTCATACCACAAGATTGGCCCCAAGATGGGAGTGCCCTTGCAAACTTGGCTCTGGACACCAAAACCCCTTGAGCTACCCTGTTCAAGAGGCAATACTTCTGCTGTTTTTTGTCACTTTATGCTGCATTCTCTTATACAAATTGAAATTCACACCCACATGAAGGAGGAGGAACACTAGTGATGCTTTACTGCCTGCCAGTAATTGAATTGTGTTTGCTAAGTAGTCATAAAATCTGAGGATTTTCGTAGCTTTTTTTTTTGCAGTGCAGTGAAATGTTCCATCTTCTCTACATTAAGAAAAAAGACCCTCTAGGGTTTCCACTACATCATTCTTCCCACACATCCAACCTCAGCATGTCTGATTTATGAACAAGCATTTGCTTTCACTTCATTTGGCCAAAGTAATTCACTGTTGTCTCACAGCCAATAATTTCGTGAATAGAAATTTCTTGGTGGTCAAAATATTGAACATTTCATCTACCTTGGAAATTATTCTCATGTTTTTAGAAGTAATGAGTACATTATTTAATTTTTTTATGGACAAGTTAACTGTTTGTAAAAAAATGTTGTCAAGATGTCTGAAAAAATATGATTCTTCCATTTGTCGACAGAGCACAGATACTTTGAGTTTTGCCTTACTGCATCTGTGGCCTAACAATATGTGTCCATGTTGTTTAATAATTTTATAATCTATTTAAAATCTTTTCTTACATATAAATTTCATACAAAAATTTACTTACTGTTGATATCAGCCCTTGAAGATATAGGAGCTGCTTTTCTTCACATTAGTGAGTCATCTTGAATATATGGATGCCCAGTGAACAGCTTTCTAATTTTTTGTATGAAATATATATATATATATATATATATATAAGAAACGATTTATAATAGATAATAAAATTATTAAACAAACATTTTTAAAAATAAAGGGAGGGCATTGATAGAGAGTATCCATGACGTATAGAGCTTCATAAGTGAGCCTCCTTGTGGCTAGTCTCAGCTGAATGATCAGCCTATACTGAACTCTTTGTCCCCCTTTTATAATAATCTTTTCACTTGTAGGGGTTCTTCTCTGGACACCTGATATATGATTTTGAATTTTTTGGGATTGACTACTTGCATGGTCAGCAAAAAAACCTGATGGCTAGTCTATTGGTGGTTCTTGAAAACAGGATTCCAGGGTGTGTTTGCCAGCCCAGGGCCAAGCCCCCCCCCCCCCCACGGCCCCTGTAAGGTAAATGGTAGTCCATATGGGAAGTGTACCTGCTGTTCCTTTGTATAGTCAGTGAAGGAAGTCTTGACTAGTAGACAGGTATTCATGTTTGAGATGAGAGGGGACCACCAGAAACAAACATGAACCTAAATGTTACCTTCACTATGTCTAAGCATGCTAGGAAATTAGCTGTGGGAGAAGCCATTAGATTGTATAGAACAAAGGTGTAGCTCCTTTACCTCTGTGTGGTGGGCCATCTACTAGGGTTCAAACCAAAACAGCTTCACCCTATTAGTAGGATGAGGAAATGTTTGTGTCACCTCACCCTGTGGACAGGAAATGGACAGAATATTGATACTGTTGTCCTGATTGCCAAATTATTCCCTAGTGACACGGGAGGGACACAGTGCTTATGCCTGATCAGAATATAGGATCCCCAGTTTTGCAGGAGCACAAGATTCAATTGAACACCACTACATTCATCAAATCTCTATGCACATCTCCTATTCTGCTGCCACAGTACATTTCCCCCTGTCAAAAATCATGGAAATTTGACTTAACTGTCAGCTTCAAACAAATGCACAAATCTTTGTTATACCAGGAAATTAACCCCCGATGTTTGCTAAGCTACGCTAGTGGCTGCTGGGTCACTAATGCCCACACAGCCCATTCACTTTGTTGGCGTTGCTGCATGGCATCGTAAATGGGAGGTAAGGTTGCAGGACCAGACCCAGGTCCTACTTAAAAGGCATCGCCTATGTGAAACAGGGAAGGCTAGAAAGAAACTGAACACAATAATGCACCTTGCAAAGTCATTTCACACATCAATGGTTAACATTGAACAGAATAGGTAATAATAGGTATTTGCAAAGAACTATAGGAAAGGGGAGAGGATTTGATATAGCACCTTTCTGTACTTATAAACAAAGCAGTTTCCATATTTTACAAGTACCTGGTTTGTACCTGGGGCAATAGAGGTAACTGACCACACCACTGGTTCTACAACCTATTCTAGGGGATTATCCAGACTGTTGGGTGTCAGCTTTACCACCTAAATAGGGAGGCCTGACTCACATTTGCATGCCATGGAGCCATTTGACCCAAGTCTCAAATCACTAACACTCAAGGTTCTAAAGGACACAAGGAGCTGCAATGGGAATTGAACCCAGGTTCCCAGGATCAAAATCCTTGCACTAACTCCCAGGCTACTCCTTCACAGCATTTAGTCTGTAGTGACCACAAAGGTCAAGGCTACAGTGTTTCTATTTGGTCATTGGGGACAGGCCTAGACAGTCAGTCAATTAGTTTAAGGAACCCTACACTGAATATGCATAAGAGATATGTATGCGCAACATATGACTCATGCAAATACATGTAATTGTATGTAGTGTCCTAGAGTATATCCTGGGAAAACTAACTGGCCAAGTAGGCTACCAGGAAAGGCCTGGACACCCTGGTGTCCAGGGCCAGCCCTAGGGTTTCTAGCACCCTCCTGCAGTCTATTAGTCGGCGCCCCTACCCATCCAGAGGCGGGATCACTATGGCTCCATCCCCACAGTAGGCACACCCCTTTTACCAGCCATGGCATCATTGAAAATATTACACCAGTATAGAAGAAAAATAACTTAGCACTGTTAATATATGTTACTGTTAGAGACCCCTCCACTGGAATAGTGGTGGGCAGAGCCATAGAGCCTAGGCTGCTGAGGAACACTAAAATCTGATGGATGGCTTGACTCTAGGTACTTGCTGAAGCAGGGCCTAGCTGACAAGCCTAATCAGGATCTGGTGTAACATCCAAATACAGTTTTAAAGCCTAGGTGAAGGAATAAATGGCTGGAATAGCAAGGAGTTAGGTCAAGTAATTGAATTTAAAATGGAGTCCTTTTCATAAAATGGATACCTGTCCCTGCATTTGAAGTTAGAAAAGTTGTTTATTACAGAGGATGTTGCAGGTATTGAGAAATTGTAAGAAGGGGGGGGGGGGGGGGGGGTTTGGGCTTCCGATGTAGCTTGCGGTTAGCAACTGTAAGAAAAATAAGATTTACATAATAAAATATGAACGCCCATTGGGTCTAATGAGTGAAAAACTGTATTTAAGAAGTGTGAATCTGGGTGGAGTTTGGAGAATTCCCCAACTTTACCCAGAGGTGCAGAACTACGGATGGTTATCCCGAAACTCTAATGAGCGTACCTGATTGATGTAACACTTGGGTAAGAATAAAATCTATACTATCAGTTACTCTCCATGCCTCTATCTGTTTCTTGTCTACACACTTATTTCTCCTAATACACCTACAGAGATAAATTATTCTCTATAATATCCACATAAGCAAGTAGACTCCTACTCATTGACACATTATGTGGGAGAACAGATGCACAAAGATGCTCTTAGATGTCAGGAGTCAGAAAACAGAGGTCATGTTTAAGGGACATAATCAAAGCCTTCTGGAACTCCCTCTTCACCTCCGTGGACAAAGGTCCAGCGAGGGTCGAGAGAGGGGTTACTAAAAACAGCACACAGACCAGGAATTAGGAGAACAGACAGTCTTGCCAACTCTGAAAAACAATGTGTTATCAAAATTTCAGAATCTAACAAACAGATCCCGATTCAGACACTTGGCCTTGCAGTCACACATGTAGAACAGAGATAGCCCCTCTTCAAATTCTTCAAAAATTAACCTGAAATCCTAAGAAGTTAGACTCTGCATACAGCACAATAGCCTTCCCATCGAGCACAGCTTAGGATCTAGCTAGGACAGACTTTATCAGCATAAACTAACATATTCTACAATCTGAGTTGGACAGACTAACATGAGTTACGGAAGTGGGAATGAGAGATAGGTGATGGTTAGGAATTAAAAGCATCTAGCCCTCCTGTCCTGTGAGTTGCTGTGTTGGGGGTGAGGGGGTGGGGGTGGAAAAGGGTGGGTCAGGTGCAGCACTAAACAGCAGTCTCTGACAAAACAAGAGTCCAGGCTCTGCTGTGCTGTCTCTGTCTGAGCCCTCTCTGGGCAGAGGACAGAGGTTAGCTGAGCTCCCACAAATTATTTCAGAGCCAGATTCAGTTGGAGCAGTGACGTCCTCTGACAAACACAAGGAGGATATTTCTCTGCTTGGGAGGGGAGAGGGGACCGGACAGAGAGCTGACAGCTTTGGAGCCAGACTGAGATGAGCAGCAGAGAATAGATACTCAGCAGAGCTTGATTGCTTGCAAAGTGGCGCCCTTGAAGGCATGCGCCCCCCTGCAGTGCTTACCCTGCTTACCGGGTTTGACCGGCCCTGTTGGTGTCAGATAATGGTACCTTTAAATCAAAAGGAATTAAGGAAACTCATTCCAATATCTAACCAGTGGATGTTGCTCAGTGGTGCTGACTCATTAATATGATTAATGGTGGAAAGCCTCTGTTTGTCCCCGGTCGCTAAATTAATGTCATGTGACTCTCGAGGACTGAATTCTTCATTGGCTCAAAACCTCCGTTGTGTTAATTCAATTTTTGGACGTTTTGTTTCTTCATTTTAAATTAATCTTTATATATCAATTTCAAAAAATTATTCAGCATATAGCACTTATCTTTGTCATATAGATAATTGCTATATGCATAATAATCTTTTGAAATTGATATATAAAAATTAATTTAAAAAAGAAAAAAACGAAATGCCCAAAAATTGAATTAACACAACGGAGGTTTTGAGCCAATGAAGACTTCAGTCCTTGAGAGTCACATGACATTAATTTAGCGACCAGGGACAAACAGAGGCTTTCGTCCATTAATCATATTAATGTGAGCACCACAGAGCAACATCCACTGGTCAGATAATGGTACTACATACAGAGAGGAGTCATGTTGAATCGTATAAGACCTGCTGGTGCAATCCTTTCCAAACAAACTGAAAGTGCTCTTGAGGAGGACACAGGGCTGAGTCAGAAACCCTAAACAACCCCAAAGCTTACACACCTGTGAAAACCGCTATTACAATGGACTCCCCCAGCTGCAGTGTTTGTGGTTACACCTGCTAGTCCCTACATTAAGCTAACACTAAGTTTAATAGAAAACTATGTTCTTAAAAGATAGTACAGTCGTAGCCAGCTTCTCAATTCTTAGAGAAACAAATGACCCTTCTAGACATTAGCAAAGTAAACTTTTCTGAATGATTTTCTCATAGGGAAATCACTCCATGGTGCATTAATAAAGGATGTAGTGAGGATTTCCCACATGGGGTGAAAAAAAGCCCTTGCTCCAGGAGGGAAATAAAGGATATCACACAGATTTCAATTTAAACTTTATTACACAGCTCTGCTAGTGCTAGGAGCCTTAAATAGAGTAAAGAGTGGAAGAGATCACAAGAACATGGTAACTCTCACCACATAATTAATCACTCCAATTAACAGTTCCACTGCCAATTAGTTAACAGTTGCTGCTGGGGAGATCAGACCACCTGTGATAGATCTTTTCTAGCTGCTTCCAGATGGTAGTGATTTTTCATCAAGCACCTTACCTTGCTTCTTGCCAGATCTATATAGTAACATAGTAAATGATGGCAGATAAAGACCTGAACGGTCCATCTAGTCTGCCCAACAAGATAAACTCATTTTACATGGTATGTGATACTTTATATGTAAATGGACACAAGTGAAACATTTGTTACAAACACACACCTCTCACCTACCTTTCTTCCAAATGGAAAGTGCTCATATATTGGATCAGTGCCTCACATTTAAAGTATTCAGCAACACCATTATCAGTACATAATGGCATTATGTGAGCATCAGGGCCGGCCCTAGGGTTTCTAGCGCCCTCCTGCAGTCTATTAGTTGGCGCCCCTACCCTCCAGAGGCGGGATCACTATGGCTCCGCCCACACAGTAGGCACACCCCTTTTACCAGCCATGGCATCATTGAAAATATTACACCAGTATAGAAGAAAAATAACTTAGCACACAGAACAGGAATTAGGAGAACAGACAGTCTTGCCAAGTCTGAAAAACAATGTGTTATCAAAATTTCAGAATCTAACAAACAGATCCCTATTCAGACACTTGGCCTTGCAGTCACACATGTAGAACAGAGATAGCCCCTCTTCAAATTCTTCAAAAATTAACCTGAAATCCTAAGAAGTTAGACTGCATGCAGCACAATAGCCTTCCCATCGAGCACAGTTTAGGATCTAGCTAGGACAGACTTAATCAGCATAAACTAACATATTCTACAATCTGAGTTGGACAGACTAACAGGAGTTACTGAAGTGGGAATGAGAGATAGGTGATGGTTAGGAATTGAAAGCAGGCATCTAGCCCTCCTGTCCTGTGAATTGCTGTGTTGGGGGTGGTGGGGTGGGGGTGGAAAAGGGTGGGTCAGGTGCAGCACTAAACAGCAGTCTCTGACAAAACAAGGGTCCAGGCTCTGCTGTGCTGTCTCTGTCTGAGCCCTCTCTGGGCAGAGGTTAGCTGAGCTCCCACAAGTTATTTCAGAGCCAGATTCAGTTGGAGCAGTGACATCCTCTGACAAACACAAGGAGGATATTTCTCTGCTTGGGAGGGGGGAGGGGACCGGACAGAGAGCTGACAGCTTTGGAGCTAGACTGAGATGAACAGCAGAGATTAGAGTGAAAAACAAAAGCCTCAGCAGAGCTTGATTGCTTGCAAAGTAAGTGACGCCCCTGAAAGGCAAGCGCCCTCCTGCACTGCATAGCTTGCTTACTGTGTTTGACCTGCCCTGGTGAGCATTAAGCTGTGTGCCACTCCTGTACCTGGGATGGGACTTGTAGGGGATGGTGTAAATGAGGAAAAACAGGTGATAAGGAAGAGTCTCACACCTATAAGGTGAGTGGTCATCTTTCACACACATTATGGTGGTTGGGGCATCCTATTCCACAGAAATAGTGTGTGGAATCGGTAGTGACACACAGGTTTCCCAAAGTCCTGTTCTTCTAGCTCATTATCCATGGTAAGAAATAGGATAGCTTCAAGGTGCCCACCCCTTTCCCCACCCCCCCATGACTATGTGCCACCATCTATGGCTAATTAAAGCACACAACGTATGCTGCTTAGCTTCTCTTATCCTCCTACATCAGAGACTGGTCTACATTTTGGCCTCAAATGCTAGGACAATAACAGGACACCTCATATATATGTTATATGGCATAAAAAAGAGGAGCATAACCTTACTCCAGCATTCTGAGGGGTACAACCAAAGCTTGACACATTCCATACACTTTCTTGACCCTTTGTGGGAGCTACAGTACCTATCCCACATGATTGGATTCCCAAAATACAAAACAACATTTACATATCAAAACAGCCTCCAGTTGCATAGTTCAACATTTCAACACTGAAGGTCCATGCATTAATGCCCTTTGTGTTGCTCAAATCACAGTCAGCCATAGTCTAATTCTTCAAAAACAGTAAAATGCACAGCAATGTAATGCACCTGGTTACATTCATGATGAGTACTGTTTATGTAGAAAATCCATTATCATGAGGTGTTGTGCCAAGCAACCAAATACTACACTTTACCACCTCCCACTCCCATTACCTATAGGAATACAACTCACATATGACTCTGTACCACAAATCCTAACAGATGGAAAGGTTAATCACAGGGTATAATCACAAAGACATTAACATTTCCACACCTGTTTCCTATCTTACTAAAAAACTCATTGCTACCTAGGTCACAGCGAAGACTTTCTTAGCCAAATCTTTCATCAGGGAGGTGAATGAGGAATATCAGAGAAG
This sequence comes from Microcaecilia unicolor, assembly GCF_901765095.1. Classification (NCBI taxonomy): domain Eukaryota; kingdom Metazoa; phylum Chordata; class Amphibia; order Gymnophiona; family Siphonopidae; genus Microcaecilia; species Microcaecilia unicolor. Next base: position 226,928,286 of record NC_044035.1, read on the forward strand.
TTTTATAAGCCCCAAGGCACCCCTTACCAACATGGTCAGCCATTGTCCCAAACATTAATTCAAGCAATTTAACTCCAAGCAATTTAACTCCCACATTCATCTCACCTGTGTAGGTGCCCCTCAAACACCCACAAGTTCATCTATGCAGAGAAGGCATAAGGTCACAGATGCCAGCACACCACCTAAGCTGAAAGTGAGGTGAAGGAAGGTAAAAGGCAACAAAAGGGGTTAAAACATGGCACCAATCTCAAGCATGAAAATTCTAGCACTCTTACAATACTCTAACCAATGTTGTACAAACATAGAACAGAACCTTGATGCAAACACTGACTGCACTAACATAGTATCTAATACGTAAGTATGTATTGCTAAAAAAAAAAACATCCAACCTGTATAAGTCAAAGCAAGAAAGCAGAAAAAGAACTTGGTAACCTACAGTTTAAGCAGGGAGAACTTACCTGGAATCAGGCAGCACGGCATGCACGTCACTCAATCAAAAGTACATGGTTGTGCCATGTGGTGCTTTATGTAGATGAATGTAGGCACGTACAAATCACATCACTGTAATGTGCCCACATCTGTGCACACAAAGAATCAATGCCCCAATATTCCCAACACAATTTCCCCAATCTGTCAGTGAACTTCAGAAGGTGCTGTACATATGTGCCTTTATGGACACTGCTCACAAACCATATAGTATTTTGAACACATTTTGTGCCACACATATCTTCAAATGCTGATGTAACAGGTAAGGTGTGTTTGTTAAATGTGGTGACCTTACACAACATGGGAGGTACAGAGGTACTTGATACCTCTGTGTGGTGTAAGCTGTAGCCTTCACATTGCACACCACTATGACTGGCCCAGCAGACAAAGGGAAGCATTTATCAAAACATCCCACCAGGAGGGACCAGGAACGGATATGAGCACTAGAGGAAAATAATCTCATCCTCTTTATGGTAATAGCAAATTTTGAAGAACTCTTTGGAACCCTGAGCGTGCGTCTGCACTCTGCCTCCAAGGATCTTATTTGGGCGATTATCACCTGGGCTGTAAACAACCTTGGGATGGCTCCATGGACTACAGACCAAATTAGACATTGCTTCTGTGATTTGAAAATGAACATCAAGAGAAAGAGGGCCATTATCAGGTCCCATTCCCACTGGAGGAGGACCACTCTGTGAGCTGGAGCTAACCTGAACTCCAAATCTATCCTTAGGCTACCCTCAACACAAGATCCATGATGTGTCAGCTAAGAGTGAAGCCATCTCTGATATTTACATAGTAGAGTTAGGGAGCCTGTGCCAATGCCATACACAGGACATTTCTGTATCGTACTGATCACACCAGACCATAGTCCTAGAGCCATTTAAGAGCTACTCACAGAACTAGAGTACTGCCATACCTAGTTACAGCAGAGAACTATCAGGTCCAGACCATGCAACACTACTGAGTTGTCTAGCTGAAAAGGAAGCATAGTTTGTAAAAACCTACCTGTGGCAATAGCACTCCACATCAATTATCTGCAATGCAGGGAACATGGAGAAAGCTTGGAATCCAGCCAGATGTTCATATGGGATATGATGCAAAATGGGGCTACAGAGGCTGCATTAAAGTCACACAGGCAGCATCAGAGAGAGAAAGAAATTTGAACCCACCACTCCAGGATGGCATAGACAGTGCACTAACCACTCCACCAGGCCTTTTTTATGTTGTTAAGCAGGTCGCCGTGCTGCTATTGAGTAACATTTTGGCAATGCTGCAGTGACAAAACCGTTTGGACCTTGGAGAAGTGGTGTAGTGTGAAACTCAAGAAACATCACACTACAAGGTAGGAATTGCACTGCACACTCAGATCTGTTCTCAACATGTTACAGCAGCCTTTTTTTTTATGTTGACACAAACATTTCTGTTCCTTGACATAGAGTGATCAGGCTAGAGCCACCATAACCAATTACAAACAAGGGCAAGACCCTTTGGCCAAACACCTCATCCAAATAAACAGTTTCCCTTCACCTGAATGGAACAGTGGTGTACCTTTCCACTAGTACACTTTGAAAGGGACCTTTGTTTATAATAAAGGGCTGAAAACATTTGCAAGCCTCACCTTGATTCAAGAGAAAGTAAGAATAATATGGGTGTAGTACCAATTCCTCAAACACAGCATCCCTTTAAATATGGGATACCTCACACAGAAGCTGCAGGAAAGGCTTAATCCAGACTTGAGAACAGCATTTCTGCTCAGCTAATGCAAACCTCATCTCCAGCAGTACAATGGCCAGATTCTGACACATGGACCTCAGCAGACAAAATTGCAAAGGAAACCCACTATACAGCAGGAGATCAGTAATGGAGGGATGCAGATGAGGTCATATCATTTACAGATAGCAGAGAGGGGTGGGAGAGGTGAGCCATATGCAGATGCAGGGTTTATAAATGTCACACCCTACTCATATGATACAGCTGTGGCTGACACATGCTGTGCATTTGCTCTGTGGCTGGGAGAACAATATTTTTTGAGGATTTGTCTGTGTTTCACATCTGGAACTGAGGTATGGTATTCTGCTAGCATATAATTTCTGTGTAGAGATTTATGGCAATCAAATTTCTCACTAGAATAGTGATCTGGAAGAGTACCTTACCTTCTCAGGAACAGTTTTGAATTTCTGAACTTAAGGTAGCTGCTTCACATGGACTGAATGATTCAGGAGAGTGGACTACTGTTCTTTGACATTGTGATTTGTCTTTTACCAGTTTGTCTTTGCAATCAAGTTTATTCAAAGTGTTGACATCACCATTAATGCTCAATGTTGGCATTTTTTGCAGATGATCCACCATATGAAGGAATCGTGAATCCATCACCGGTATGCCTGTGGTTTTCCTTGCATTGGCAAACCAATTGAAGCCACACTTATCGGAGAAGGTCCCTGATGCAGACATCACAAAATGGGGTACCTTGTCATACTTTCCCAGACTTGACATTATGTTGGCTGCTATTGCAGATAGTGTTCTTCCTGTGAGTACTGCAAATATTTTATTCACATTGTGATTTCAGTTTACATTTGGCTAAGACAGTTGTTAGTGTTACAGACAACACAGAATATTTGATTTTGGATTACGTTGGGAACTGCATGCCTGAATGATTAATGGTGCATCATGCTGGAGCTGTTAATTCAGCTTTTTAATTGGTGACATATATTTGAGGCTCTTTCCTGCCCCGAAAGGTCACTAGACTAAAAAGGTAAAGGGGGGGGGGGGGGGGGGGGGGAGAATAGGACACCATGAGACCCGCCTGCCTGTTCGTCTGCAAATCCGGACAAACGGGCAGGCTGGCAAAACCCAACCGGATGCCCAGCCATGTCCTCAAAAAGAGGACATGTCCGGGTAAAATCTGATGTATAGTAAACCTAGATATGCACAATGAACATTTATGAGAGAGATTTGCATGGAGTAGAGACTGTGGCTGCAGATCTGTCACATGAGTATTCATTGTACATATCCTGTAAAACCTGACTGGCTGGGATGGCTCCGGAACCAGGTTTGTGAAACACTTCACTAGGCTATGATATGATCTCAGCATTCCCAGAGCTGCCAAGTTGCCTGTTCCAGGAGGGAGACTTTTTGGCCAGTCTTGGATTTCTGCCAGCCTCATCATGGTGCATTATAGGACCTGCAGCACTGATTTCAATGGATAGAATCATGGACTGCAAATACCATAGTGCTTTGGGATTTAAGTTTACAATCTGGACCGTCCAAAAAGTCTCTCCCTCCTGGAATGGGCAACTTGGCAGTTCAGCATTCCAATCATAGGCATAGACTGAGGAGAGTTTCCCCCACTTTCACTAATGCTATGATGTTGCTGAATAAATGACACACTGAGTATATATTTCATAGCAGGACTACTTGTTTGAAAAACAGCATCATTCCACTTACCTATTAGACAACTGTGGCCATACCTGCCCTGCTCAAACTGCTGGAACAGGGCTGAGTGATGCAGGATATAGGAATCGTGGGTAGACCCTGGGAACCTTGTCTACTATATTCAGGATTTGCATATTTGCATCACACACCACCTGCACATTTAGGGAATGAAAGCACTTATGGTTGCGATATATCACTTCCCTCACACTGGGTGGTATGAGGGCCACGTGCGTGAAATTGATTGCTCCCATCACGTGTGGTAGCCCTGCAATGTTCAGAAACTAGTCACCCAGGGCCTCCCACTGTTCCTAAGTTGGTGCATCATGGCATGCAGTACCTGGTGGATACAGCAAGAGACGGAGGAGCAGCCCAAGCCACTGACTGCAGCCACAGATTGTTGGAAACTGCTGGAGGCCAAAACAATGTAAGAAGCTCAACAGCTTAGTCAGACCAGGTATCAGGTGAAACCTGTCTGTAATGGGATCGAGATTGGCCCTTAGATGTTCATATGACTAATCTGATCTGGAAGCTGGCCTGGGCCCTAGGCTCCAAAATACCCACAAATGCTGCTGCTGCTGAGGTTGCAGCTAAAAAGAGTGCCATTGTGAATGAAATGATTGATGGTTGTGTATGTGTCTTTTTAGGCTGATGGTGTATGTAGGTGGAGGCATTGAGCCATCATGCTATTTCTGTCGCGTGCTGCCTTGTCTTATTAAATCTGATGCATTAATGGCCAAAAATCCCTTACCTACACCTATTTTCATAGTGCTCACATGTTAAGCACCTACGCACACCTGCGATACCACCTTCTCGTAAACATGCCCACAAAATGCCCCTTTCTCCTCCCACGGATGCATTAGACATTAACGCATGTGTCAGCGCACGCTGTTGCCACTTTTAATGCATTAGCAGCTAATACGGCTGAATACTAGTGATTAACTTGCACAGAGCCACGTGTTAATGCCCTACCACACCTTAGTAAACATGCTCCATAGTATTTTGTTGGGCTCTAAAAACTTGCAGCCTTTATTTTTTAACTCCAGAGTTGCAGATCTTGATCCACTCTTGTAATTTATCATCTGGATTATTGTAATGTCTTTTATACTGTTTTGCATCAATCCGATCTTGGACGTTTCCAACTGGTTCAAAATTTAGCCATTGAATTGCTTACCAATTCAAAGAGATTTGCACATGCTATGCCCGTCCTTTGTGGAAGACACTGGCTTCCCATTACCAGATAAATTTTAAGGTGTGGAGGAGTGGCCTAGTGGTTATAGCACCAGTCTTGCAATTCAGAGGTGACCAGTTCAAATCCCACCACTGTTCCTTGTGATCTTGGGCAAGTCACTTAGCCCTCCTAGGACAAAGAAATATCCAGTGTATCTCAATGTAACTCACCTTGAGCTACTACTAAAAAAGGTGTGAGCAAAATCTAAAATTATTTGTTTAATGAGAGAAATTGATTTTCATATGGTAAATTCTTGTGTAATTCTTCTAAAATGTAGGACTTCTTATAGTTGTGATCCACTTTCAGTCTGGATGGAATTTAGCAGAATACAAGAAGCACATATCATAGTATAGCAAAGTCGTAACTCTCTTCAAATCTACTGAAGCACCAGTCCCGGCAGCATTATGACTAATGGGGAGGACAATTCTCAAAGACAATTTGTACTCATAAATTTCTGAAATTTCCATCCCTCAATACAGTTATAAAAGTACATGTTGTTTCACAATGCTCACAACTTTAGCCACGTTTAGGAGGTATTTCTGGAAGAGTGGGACGTTTTGGGTAGGATCAGAAAATAATTGCATAGATTACATTTTCAAGTCTCCATAGAAATTCTACCTCTATGAAAAGCAAAAGTATCTTTGCACCAACTGCAAAGTTTGAAAGGAAAAGTGCATGCACACTTTCTCTTGGAAATGTGTAAAATTCATGGGTAAAAAAAATACCCACATGCTTTGACTGACTGAAAAATGCCTCATTATGATAATATTCAAACCCCCCCACTATTTGCATCCTATGAATTCATATAGACTTACATAATTCCTCATATTTATACAATGCATCCCTTGTGAGATGGCTTTTCTACAGTTTTTAAGCAGCACCACTAGGGGTAATAGTGAGATTGTGGGGTATTATTATTAATTTAGATTTTGCTCACACCTTTTCCAGGTGTAGCTCAAGGTGAGTTACATTCAGGTACTTTGGATAGTTCCCTGTCCCAGGAGGGCTCACAATCTAAGTTTGTACCTGAGGCAATGGAGGATTAAGTGATTTAATCCTCCATTGCCCAAGATCACAAGGGGTAGTAGTGGGATTTGAACCAGCCACCTCTGGATTGCAAGAGCTGTGCTCTAACCACTAGGCCACACCTCCACTGCCTGTGCTGACTTGCTCTTGGGAAGGAGTGGGAGTGGATGGGATGTTTACCTTTCTGCTCCAGTTTGGAGAAGGAGAAGGCATTACTTTCCATATGGCTCCAGAAAAAGGAGGACACATTGATCCAGTCCGGGTTTTGCTTCCATTGAAAGCAATGGAAGTAAAACCCAGACTGGCTCAATCTGTCCTCCTTTATTACTGGTCTAAGGCTGCCAACTGGATCCAGATTTGCAGGACAGGGTAGATTCAGTCCTGGGTTTAGCCCAGCGCATGCTGAGACTTGTAGTCATGCTTTTCTTAGGGAATGCAATTGGGAAATCAGAACTACAAGTCCCTGTATGAAACGAGGTAAACCTAGGACTGGATCCACTTGGCAGCCATATACTTATCTATTGAGTCAAAAGATGTAATTTGTGTACAACCTCTGAAGAAATGAAGCGATCACAACCAAAGTTGCTCTGCCAAACCCACTCTAAGGAAAGGCACCCTCAGGAGCACAAAGCAGCAGCAGAAATGAGTGTTGCCGCCTTTTGTTTAAAAAAAAAAAAAAAAACTTTTGGGCTTGAGATTCAAAAACAAGCTGGGAGGAAATATTAAGCAGCAGTTAATCAGGCAATTCTACAGAATATCTCCTCTGACTGTTGAAACTCTGTCTGGGCAGTGCTGGGGCTGTCTGGGAGAGGAGTTGGGTGGTCCTGAAAGTTAAGCATGTTCCAGCAATATTCAGTTCTGTGCCCCTATAGCTAACCTAGGATCATTTAAATAGCAGTGCTAACTTTGTCCGGTTTAGCTATGTGGGTACAGCACTGAATATTGGTCTTACTCACAATACATTTTAATGTATATTGGGCCCAATATTCAGCCAGCAGTGGACAGCGTGGTGATCACTCACAGCTGGCGCTGACCCCGAATATTCAATGCCGGGCCATTTCTGGCGAGTGGCATTGAATATTTGGGGTTTCGCTTGGGTGCTAGTGCATGCCCCAAGATAGCCGGCTCACAGTTAAGTGCTAGCCGCAAATATTCATTAGAGATAACCAGTTATCTCCCGCTGAATATTCGGAAGGGGGGGATTATAGAAATGGGGCTTTGATATTTATTCTTCTTTATGCCAGATTTGCAGCTGGCTCTCTGAAGGAATGGGTGACTGAAGCATGCATTGTAAGAATTGATTCAGTTACTTTGCTGCAGAAATATTCCAGGAATGGACCAGACATCATCTATCTTCCACAAAAGGTTGTATGGCTTTTTTTTTTAATTGTTTTAGGGCAAGGAGTCAGCTAGAAATATTTCCCTGTGGTTTGTGACGTTTTGATATTTTGATTTTTGTTTCTTTAGGAATTTATTTATTTATTTGTTACATTTGTATCCCACATTTTCCCACCTATTTGTAGGTTCAATGTGGCTTACATAGTACCGGAGAGGTGTTTGCAGACTCCGGTGTAAATAAATACAAAGTGATATTGTGGTAAGATAAAGTTCATGTGGCACAGCCACATTAGGGAATCGTACAACGAAAGGGTTGTGTTATGTCCATTACGTGCTTTAGTTATGTTGTGTTGCAGAGATCAGGCATATATGTTGGATTGGTAAGGTATGCCTTTTTAAACAGGTTAGTTTTTAGTTTTTTCCGGAAGTTTAGTTGGTCGTACGTAGTTTTCAAGGCTTTTGGTAATGCGTTCCACAGTTATTAGTTGTTATAGGAAGTTTGTTAAGAAGTTAAGAAAGGGGGGGGGGGGGTTTCAAATGATGCTGGTGAGCTACGTGAATGCCTAGCAGCCCTGCTCCGTTCTGTCTGCACCTAAATCTGCTAAATAACATGGCATTCTATAACTTCCAATGCTTTCCCTTACCAGCACTGCATAGAGGAACTCATGCTCGTCTATCGGTGCCCATGATCAAACTCTTTATGCATTCTCTACATGGCATGTCCATGAAAACATCGTGATCTACCAAAGAGTGTGTGCATACAGCAAGTCCTAAGATGGCGTCACAGGCCGTCGTCTCGGTAGTAACTCTGCAGAAGGAAGTGGTTCGTGAGTGACTATCCAAGCTCCAGGCGTCCATGGATGATATTAAGGAGAATTTGTAGAGGCAGAACATGATTGCAGCAGGTAGAGGAGAGAATTGCATGCATTCCCGCCTTGCCCCCTTGTCACATTAGAGACCTATTATCAGCAGCTCTTGGAAAATATGGACGACCAGGAAAATAGAGGGCACTGAAATAATGTGCATATAATTGAGTTGCCTAAATCTGTGAGTGACTGTGAGTTGTGTAACTTTGTGGAAAAAGAGTTTCCTAATCAATTGGGCCTTGCTCTCCCAAATCAGACCATGTGAGTAGAGCATATGCACTGTGTGGGCATCCTCTGCGATGGAGAGCAGAGTCTTTAACTATGCTGAGAAAGTCAGGCTTATGCAAGCCTTTCAAACCAGGAGGCAGGTGGATTATAAGTGTGCTGAAATGCTTCTGCTTGGCCAGAATTTTGGAACAAGGCAAGTAGATGGGACAGCAGTGCAAACACCTCTCTGACAAGGGGGTGCATTTCACACTCTTATACCCCGCCAGGGTTCAAGTTACTCATGATAATAAGACCCTGTTCTTCATGGGTCCTAAAGCCCTGAAGGCATTCATGGAATGGTTGTGATGGCTCGTCTAGCCCTCCCTGGTGTTTTATTAGCTGTTTTCCTGGGGTCCCTGGGGGTGGTTGTGCTTTTTCACATGATCTGCCCAGTGCCTGGAGGTACTGAGGATTCCTGACTTCGTGTGCGCCTCCTGGTCCTCCGAAGAATAGATCTGTGGACATGGTGTGTGATAACCGCAGAGATATGACTGCAATATCAGGTGTTTGGGAGCTGCTAACCTAGAGTGTCCCATTTTTTTCAGGCCCTCTGGGACCACCAGCATTGCTTCGAAAGTGTTGAGCCATCTTTTGTTGCTCTATAAGTGTAGCGGAGCTGCTCGGTCTTCAGGCCCTTTTTTGGTTCATTCTTTCATTATAGTGTACTTGTAGGGAATCTAGACTTCCTGGTGGGTATGGACTCTGGGGTGTTCCTGCGATGACGGAGGGAATGATGCCGATTTTGGGGGGCATTTGCATGTTTTCGGAGGAGATCATTTCCCCCTTTTGACCAAATCAAGCATGTGCGGGGTATCCCCAATTAATATCTTTTGCACTTCCTCCAGGTGCAGGATTATCATTTGTCTTTACAACATTGCTAGGGCTCCCCTCTTAGGTTCACCAAATTGGACATATTTTTCCCACGCTTCCGCCTGCTCTGAATAAATTATCCCAATGGTACCAACTTGCTAGGGATAATCACCCAGCGGCATATTTGGAACTGCTAACACAGGCCCGGGCTATGGATTTGGGTGAAGCCATCTCTGGGAGATTACTGCAAGGGATGTTTGAGGAGATTCCTTCTATTTCCACAAATGCGGCACTGCAGGATATCCAATATAAAATCCTCCATTGAGTATATATTACCTGACAGAAGGGCAAGGTCATGGGGCTTTGGAATGATGACACCTGCCTTAAGTGCAAGGCCTTTCCCGGTTCATTTCTTCACTCTTTCCAGGAGTGCTCTATGCTGGCCTCCTTGTGGTCCCAGGTCTTTGCAGTTCTCAAAGATACCTGCAGTGCCAATTTGAATGGACATATTCTGTTTTGTTAACGGGCAGTGAGGACTCACTGCCCATAAGCATAAGGGGGATTCACTGAAGCGCAATGTAAATTTGTATTTTTGGCCACTTTGTTAGCTAAGAAATGCATCCTGTGGTCCTGGGCAGATAGTGCACCTGCCTGGATAGTCTCATGGTATCAGTGTTTGAGAGTTATGGCAGATTGGTTGTATATCCAATTAGAACATCCACATCAAAAGGGGAAAGTCATTATAATGATATTTGAAGCAGATATATAACATTGTTTGCAGTGGATGATACTGGGAACAATAGTTTTTGTTGAGATCTTGTTAGTACAGGTGTCAGAACTCAGGGGGTTCTGGGGGGTGGTGGTGGTGGTGGTGGATATAGATAAGATGTTCAAGGTAGAGGCACTGTTTTCATTGTTTTTCTGTACTATGCTGTATCCTAGTTTTGTTGCTGTTATACTGCTCATTGTTGTGTTCTTGATTGAGTTGTACCTTTGTGTGGTGTACTTACTTTGGAACTAATAAAGATATATATATATATAAAGTTAAGAATGAAATTGCTTCTAGGTAAAATATTACTAGCTTAGCTTATTTGCTGCTTGCCATTTATACAATAAATCGTTATTTACATGGGAATGTTTCTAGTTAGCTTACTTATTTCCAGTGAACAGAGAGGAGTGGCCTAGTGGTTAGAGCACTGGTCTTGACATCCACAGATGCCCGCTTCAATTCCCACTGCTGTGATCTTGGGCAAGTCACTTAACCCTCCATTGCTTCAGGTACAAACTTAGATTGTGAACCTTCCAAAGATAGGGAAATACCAGTGTACCTAAATGTAACACACCTTGAGCTACTACTGAAAAAGGTGTGAACAAAATTCAAATGAATGAGTGGATCCATGACCAGGGATCAGTGCAGATAATTCCCTAGACACTGTACAATTCCCTAGAGATTTGGGGACCCTTTTACAAAGGTGCAGGATGGCTAACGCACGGGTAGCACACACCCAATCAACACTACCGCCAACTATTCCGAGTTTGACGCACGCCAAATCCTACAGTAGATATTGAATTGAATGGGCTTCCTCTCATTTGCTGCACTGGGAATTGTTAGCACGGCTTTGTAAAAGAAGTCCTTGGGGTCCTTTTACTAAGGTGCACTGAAAAATAGCTTGCGGTGGTGTAGGCACGGGTTTTGGGCGTGCATTGATCCATTTTTCAGTGTGCCTGTAAAAAAAGCCTGTTTAAAGTTCTGCCGAAAACGGACATGCAACAAAATGAAAATTGTCGAGTGTCCATTTTGGGTTTGAGACCTTACCGCCATCCATTGACCTAGTGGTCAGTGGACCTACGGTAATGACCTACGCACGTGAAGTGCCAGTTCGCACACATCCGATACGTGTGTCCAAAAATAATTTTTGGACGTGCGCCAAAAATGAAATTACTGCAAGATCCACATGGTAGCCATGCTGCAACTCTATTTTGGTGCACATTGGGCACACATAAACGCGTACGCGGCTTAGTAAAAGGGCCCCTTAGAGTTTATATTCCATTTCGGCCATTGAGGTCTACTGGGAAATCATTGTTAACTGTTCCTTCTTATAAACGAGTCACCTTGAACGATAATAGACCCCAAATATTTTATATTGAGGGTGCTCGTTTATGGAATGGGCTGCTAGAAGAGCTAGGGATGATGAAAAATGACCTTCTTTTCTGTAAGCATCTCAAGGCATATCTTTTTTATTCAGGCTTTTAATTAGTGAAAGATTGTATAAGTTGTTATCCTGGATTCTGTGTTATGTGTTTGATTGTAGGTATTGTATTGTTTTTTTAGTTTTTATTGTGAATGTTTTAAATTGTAAACCGCCTAAGACCTAGGATAGTGCGGTCTAGAAACTGTGTAATAAGTAAATAAATAAATAAATAAATAAATTTCCTGACCTTCTAAATGCACAGCATTAGACTAGACAATTTGATGTGTGGTCAAACGTTATTTGTTTATGTAATTGAAGAGTCAGATGTGTGGCGGGGTAGGTTTAAATTGTAGCTGGATGGCAGCAATATTCAGTTACTATCTGTTTAATGTTATGGAGGCAAAATTGCCAGAGATATAGAAGGCCTAAGATGTCTGGATAAAGTTATCTGGATATGTTAATCAGCTGTATCCGGAATGAATGAGGAGACTTCAAATAATGGTAAAATGTTTATTTAGTAAAGATTCGACACAGCACCGTGTTTCGGCAGTGAGCCTGCTTCAAGAGTCTTTATGTAACACGTAAAACCATCAAAAGATAAATGATGTTGATACAAGCAGTTGTAAGAATATGGTCTTGAAAAAGACCTTTGTTAAGATACTGGAAATCAGGCGTAAGGTGAGCTGTCCCTGGTCAGCCTGGTCTATTGCCCACTCTTTTCGTTTCTCTGTATTTTACCATGGTATCTCAGTGTTCCTCCGCTTTGGCGGACCTTCACTGAATCAGCTGTATCCAACAGCACTGACTTACTTAAATATTTTTTGAACTATCCCATTAAAAATATATGGATATCTTTCAGCTAAATCTTGGTCCCAAATTCTTTTAGGGGGCCTAACGTGGGTCTAATGCTAAAAGGGCATTACCGTGGGACATGCCGAAGTGTCCCATGATAGTTTCCTGCTCAGCTCATGCTAATCCCACACTGGAAAATATTTTTTATTTTCTAGCACAGGAGGTGTGCCCAGGAGGCATGCGTGCACTAATTGAGTAGTGTAGGCACATTACTGCGAACTACCTGATTACCACAGGAGTAGCACGGGAGCCCTTACTGTCTCCTAAATAGGCAGCGTAAGGGATCCTGTGGTAATGACCATGTGCTAATAGGGAAATTAGTGCATGGCCAATACAAAAAAATATGGCAAGGTGGCCATTTTACTGCTGCTCTAAAAGTGGCCACAGTGTGTGGAAAACCCACACATTGACACCAGCGCCAGCCAGGTTTTAGCGCAGCTTGGTTAAATAACCCTTTAGTGTTATTCTAGAAGACATTTTGAATTTCCAGCTGTGGGAAGCAGGCTGAGATTTCATCTGGCTGCAAACACAAACTACATAAGCTAAACTCCCAAATCATGAGGCATTGTCTCCAAGCTACAGGGCATAAAAAATAAGGCATGTATGAAAAATTTGTGATGCAACAGCTACTGGGCCAACATAAAAGACATAGAAAGACAATTACTCATATTAGCCATGTTTTATTAGAGCATCAAAGAAAATAGTTGGTTACAGCTTGTAAGCTCATTGTTTTTTCCACTGACTACAAGTCATAAATAGTGAGAATTCCTGTACATGCAACATAATTTCTATTTGTTTCCTGACAAAATCACTCAAGAAGTTTTCCAGGATGGTAAAATCATGAAATAAGACAAGTATTACTATTCATGCTCTTGTTTCTTCTTCTGGAACTTTCTAAACTGGGACTGTATTGCCACTGCTGCCCTCTCTGTCTCTGGTGCATCCATGTCTATATCAAAATCTTCTGGAACTTTCTTCCGGTCATCTATTGCAATAGAGAGAAGTAGATAATCAGATGCATGTAAAGAACATGAGAAGGAGGTAAAAGACAACGTAAGAAGAGTTTGCAACATTATAAAGGTTCAGAGGGATTAGAGTATGGGCATTATAGAGAGGCTTTCATTTCTTGGTTTCCAATTCAAAATGAACTCAGGTTGGTAGAAGGCCAGTCTGTTGCCTATGTTGACAATTTCATTCAGTTTCCAGCGGCCTTGTATCCACATCATTAAAACCACCTCAACTAGGGTTGCCACCTGGATCCAGATTTCCCCAACAGGGTTGATCCAGTACTGAGCTTACCCCAATGCATGCAGGGACTTTTAGCCTGGCTTTTCTTAGGGAATCCAATGGGGAAATCAGAACCACATGTCCCTACATGCAATGGGGTAAGGTCAGGACTGGATCAACCCTGTCAGGCAAATCTGGATCTAGTTGGCAACCTTAACCATAACCCATGCTGATCACAACAGTTCAAAAATGTAATGAGCCCCAAAACAAACTTTCTTCCATTGATGGTCCCTCCAGAGGTACAATATAGCATAACAAAACTCACTGTGACCCTGAGGAAGGGAAAGGGAAATGGGACTTGATATACCGCCTTTCTGAGGTTTTTGCAACTACATTCAATGCGGTTTACATATATTCAGGTACTTATTTTGTACCAGGGGCAATGGAGGGTTAAGTGACTTGTCCAGAGTCACAAGGAGCTGCAGTGGGAATCGAACTCAGTTCCCCAGGATCAAAGTCTACACATATAAATAGACTGTTCTCTACTTCTATATTGATTCAAAGTGTTACTGTTGTTATTTCCAGCATTCCTTGTAGCCTTCCCCTTTTAATTCTTCTGTACCTCAGCCAGATTATTAGAAATTACCTCCTTCCCACTAGATCCGATTGTCTTGCATTGACCATGATGTCGGTGACGTCACAGGGGCTCAAGGGATCAGTTTAAAGGATTTAAACAACGACTTAATAGTAACATTTTGAAGTGCTGCAGTTTTCTGAGATTGCCACTTGGAATACTGCATGATATACACACTGGACAGAGTTTTTTTTTTTTAATTAATGCTGGCAGGCAGTTAATAGGCACAAAAGTAAGTAGCAATGGATATGACTGTTTACATTCTTTTAGGAGAATGTAGTCCAGACTGGTTCAGCTTGACTAGCTTAAAAGTCACTAAGGTTAACATTTTCCTAGTAGGTATAGGAGGTCATTTTAGAACAGTTGCACATCACCTACAGGTATATAAAGTAGCATTTACAAACGGCATTTATAGTGCCACTATTTATATGTGTAGGTGTGGGATGCATAGATTTTAAGGATGCATGTTGTGGGATAGGTTTAGGTAATAAAAAAACACTATGGGCCTTATATTTAAAGCTATTTATCAGGGGCAGACAGACAGTGACCTGGGCCTCAGGCAGTAAAGGTCATTGGGCTATCCTGGCTGGTGTCTGCTGCCCCCCTGCTGCACCGCTGCCCCCCTCCCGCACACTACAGCCCCCCAACCACCACCCCCTTCCTACACACTACTGACCTCTGAGCCACAGTGGTTCCTCCCCGGTCCTACCTTGAAGAGCCCTGGTGGTCTAGTTGCTTCTTTGGGGGCAAAAGAAAACCCTACTCTTTCCTGCTCAGTGCTGCTGCTTTGCCCGGTGCTGCCGTGTTTTCAAAATGACTGTTAAGACTTCCCGCAGTAGTATCATGGGTCCCAGCAGCCATGTTTAAAACACAGCTGCACCAGGCAGAGTGGCAGCAGCGGGCAGGAAAGAGTAGGGTTCTTTCCTGCCTCTGCAGCGGCGACTACACCACCAGGGCACTTCAAGGTGGGACAGGGGAGGGCACAGTGAGGCTCAGGGACTGTATTGTGCAGAGGAGGAGGAGAGCCTCTGGGCCCTCGGGCACTGCCCGGTTGCCTGTATGCTCAGTCTGCCCCTGCTATTTATCCAGGTAACAGATGATACTACATGGATAAACAGTGCTGACCACCATGGGCTAAATCAGAGGTTTCCAAACCTGGTCCTGGAGGCACCCCAGCCAATCAGGTTTTCGGGATACTCACAATGAATATTCATGAGAGAGATTTGCATGCACTGCTTCCACAGGCCCTTTTACTAAGGCGTGCCCAAAAGTGGCCTGGAAAAAAAGCATTTTTTTAATGTGCCGGAAAATGGACGTGCGGCAAAATGAAAACCAGCACGTGTTCATTTTCGGCCTGAGACCTTACTACCACCCATTGACTTAGTGGTAAGGTCTCATGCGCTAACCGGGCAGTAAGCATTCAGCACGTGTCAACTGCCAGTTACCGCTGGATAAGCAGCACACGGTAGAAAATAGAAAATATTTTCTACCTCGTGTTTTGGGTGTGCGCCAAAAATGGAATTAACGCCTGGGGCATGCAGTAGCCAGGTGGTAGTGCCAATTTGATGCACATTGGACAAGTATAGGTACCTACACGCCTTTGTAAAAGGGCCCCCAGGTTTGGGAACCACTGGGCTAAGTATTAACCCCTTCATCTGTATTTCTCATTTTAGAAAAAACATTCTAGTCAGCATTTACACCTGCTCTGAGGCACACATAAGTGTCAGCTACTTGGAGCTGTGATCTCCAACAGTGACTGAGGGGATAATTATGCTGAAATTAAAAATATATATATATTCCAATTGACTTCTAATTGGCTTCTTTCAAACATGCATTCTTGTGAAATCCATCATTTTCTGGCAAAACACATGTATGTTGCTAGATCAGCACTTGCACATATGGGGTAGAGTCTATATATAGCGCCTGCAAAATCCACGCAGAAAAAAATACGCCTAGGTGTATTCTCTAAAGTACACCTAAATTTTATAGAATAGGCTTAAATTTCTGCGCGGTATATAGAATACGCCGAACGGCTCTCTACGTGACCAAATTTGGTTATGTCCATTTAGGCCACATTTACTTGGTGTAAATCCTGATGCCTCAATTAGGCACAGATCGGGTGTATTCTATAATAATGTACATAGATTTTAGAAACGGTCACTCCCCACCCATGGCCACACCCACTTTTCAACTATGTGACTTAGAATTTAGGTGGACCACATTATTGAATACAAGTGAGTTGTGCATGTAAATCTCAATTAATACCAATTAGTGCTGAGAATTGCTTGTTTACATCTATTTAGCAGCGCTGATTAGCTAGTTAACTAATTAAGGAACTCTTTTATCAAGTTGCGCTATAGGTTCCCATGTGGCAATGACAACAGAGCCCATTTAAAGTGAATGGAATTTGTTGACATTACCGCATTGGGAGATGCTAGTGCAGCTTGATAAAAGATGCTCTGTTATGCGCATTGTTATAGAATATGCTTCAATTTCCACATGGAAATTAAGGCGCCATATATAGAATCATGGGTTTGGCGCCAAGATTTCTTCTGGATTTCTCTGGAAGGCCATCTGTCTATCCCTACTTTTTAACAGCAAGGCAACCCAAAAGAGAGATACCGAATAGGAGGGGAGAGATTAGTAAGCTCGACTCAGGAGAGAGACCTTGGGGTGTTGGTGTTGGAGGATTTGAAGGTGAAGAAACAATGTGACAATGCGATGGCCATGGCCAGAAGGATGCTAGACTGCGTAGACAGGGGCATAACCAGCAGAAGAAAGGAGCTGTTGATGCCCCTCTACAAGTCGTTGGTGAGGCCCCACTTGGAGTATTGTGTTCAGTTTTGGAGGCCGTATCTGACTAAAGATGTAAAAAGACTGGAAGCGGTGCAAAGAAAAGCTACGAAAATGGTATGGAATTTGTGTTGCAAACCGTACGAGGAGAGACTTGCTGACCTGAACATGTATACCTTGGAGGAAAGGAGAAACAGAGGTGACATGATACAGACGTTCAAATATTTGAAAGGTATTAATCCGCATACGAACCTTTTTCGGAGACGGGAAGCTGGTAGAACTAGAGGACATGAATTGAGGTTGAAGGGGGGCAGACTCAGGACTAATGTCAGTATTTTTTCACAGAGAGGGTGGTGGATAAGTGGAATGCCCTCCCACGGGAGGTGATAGAGATGAAAACGGTAATGGAATTCAAACATGCATGGGATAAACACAAAGGAATTCTGTTTAGAAGGAATGGATCTAAAGAACCTTAGTGGACATTGGGTGGCGACGCCAGTATTTGGAGAATAAAACTGATGCAGGGCAGACTTCTACGGTCTGTGCCCTGATCGTGACTGAATAGATAGGTAGGGGCTGAAGTGTAAATTTTAAGGGGCTTCGACGTTAGCTTCAGAACTGTTAGTATAGGAAGAGTGCTGGACAGACTTTTACGGTCTGTGCCCTGAGAAAGGCAGGGACAAATCAAACTCAGATATACATATAAAGTATTACATACCATGTAAAATGAGTTTATCTTGTTAGGCAGACTGAATGGACCGTTCAGATCTTTATCTGCTGTCATTTACTATGTTACTATTACTACTACTACTACTACTACTACTATTTAGCATTTATATAGCACTACAGAGCTTACGCAGCGCTGCACAAACATAGAAGAAAGAAAGTCCCTGCTCAAAGAGCTTACAATCTAATGATCAGCAAGCTCCAACGTGGAATAAAAGAGAGCAGTTCAGTGGTAGATGTACTTAAATTTTAATAGTAGAGTTGCCAACAAGTATATTGCCCAACACAGGCCATGTTTCGCCGAGAAGGGCTGCATCAGGGGCTATATTGTAATCTTCACAGTCAAGAACTTGTTAAAAAGTGTGTATATTATTCTCCAAAATAAAGCATTAAGCCAAAAGTCAGCCACACTTTTGGCTTTTAATACTTTATTTTAGAGAATAATATGCACACTTTTTAACAAGTTCTTGACTGTGAAGATTACAATATAGCCCTTGATGCAGCCCTTCTGGGTGAATGACGGCCTGTTTCGGGCAATATACTCGTAGGCAACGTTACTATTAAAATTTAAGTACATCCACCACTGATCTGCTGTCTTTTTTTTTTCCACTATCCTTACTTTTTTTGTTTGTTTTTTTATTCTGGGCATAGGGGTATTTTTGTCTTCCTTTCTTTTTGTTTGTTGTTGTGACGGTCATGGATTTCGGTGCCAGAAAAAATTTGGCCAGAGTATTATTCTCTAAATGGTGCTCCAGGTTGAGGGACATTTATACAGTAGCACTTAGAGCCCATTTCTCTGTCAAACTTGGGACGCTGGTATTTACGCCAGCTAAAACCTGGTATGAACGCTGTCGTTCAACTCTGAGCATTTTGACGTGGAAATGGGGCTATTCTATAACCCCACACATAACTTTTAGGAATGCCCCTGCCACTTCCCTGGCCACAACCCCTTTTGAGTTGCACACTAGGATATTTAGGTGCACGGGGTTATAGAATAGGGCGAGGAGAGCTGCACGCACAAATTTCAATTATTATCAATTAATTCCAATTAATTGGCTTGTAAACTAATTAATTTTCACACGGATCTTTGATCCCTGTGCAAATTTTGGTGCCAAAATCTCAGCATCATATATAGAATCCAGGGGTTTATGGGCAATTCTATAAGCTGGTGCCTAATTTTAGGTGAGGAAAACAGGCATGAACCTCTTCAGAACAAAATGAAGCAACACAAACAGCAAAGGTGGTCCAAGAAAGGAGGAACAGCCAAGAATACACCAAACCAAACTTTCTGTGTCTGGATGTTAAGGCGGCACAGAGTACAGTGGACCTTCTGAACAGTACAGGAACCATCTGAGAATGTAACAATACAGAGTTAGTGGACAAACAGGGTGATTTTTTCTGCTGAGACAAATTTTTAAATTTTGTATTGAAGAATCTGATGACCCTGATGCAGGCAATATTGCCAAAACTTGGCCAAGTCTTATAGAATAGTGCTTTTATCGGCACCATATATAGAATTCTCCCCGCAGCAAATGGGGACAGACTCAGTCCTTAATACAAACTGAAGCAGCAAAAAGGGGCTCTATATTCAGTGGCACTTATCCAGATCAGAGTGGTTAAAAATCCTCACAGAGTCCTCCGGGGCAGTCTGAGAATGAAACTTGTGCAGAGCTGGAAGTTATTGGGGTACCACTGATATTCAGCACTGGTGCTCCGATAACTACCCAGTTAACTGTGGACAGCATCCTCACTAATTGTCACTACACTTACCACACTGTAAAGTACTTTTCTATGTGGTAACTGTGCTGGAACATGCTGAGAATACGCCTAACAGTTAGCACACAGGCTAAGTGGCGTATTCATACAAGATGCATGAGTTGCATACACACCCCTTATCAGTCCCTCCGGCCACATCTTTCCCTTCCCTTCCTGGCCCTGCAAAGCTCTTGCTAATCCCTCCCTCTCCCCGCTCCCCCCATGCCTTAAAATCAACTCCAGTCTTTGCCTGGGCAGTGACACTCATAGGCTGCCTGCGGCCTGCACCGGGGCTTTCTGTTTGAACCGCCCTGCTGTTTCTGATACAACTTCCTGTTATCTGAAGGGCAGGATGGTTCAGAAAGAATGCCCTGATGCAGGCCGCAAGCAGCCTTTGAGAGCCACTGGTGCTGCCTGGTTGAAGACTGGAGGTGATTTTAAGGTACAGGGAAGGGGAGGGAGCGGCGGCCTGAGACTCACCCCCTGTTCAAAGTTCCTGACTTCGCCACTGCACAGGCTTTACCCTTACTACACATTAATCTTTCTATTTAGCGGGTGGTAACTGCAAAACTTTATCACACTTTAGTAAACATACCCCATAGTGTTTTGTGCTGTCTATACTGCTATATATTCATCATAAGACACCTCAGTCAATGACCTGCTAAAATTTTCACACATGGATCCTGGGTTATTTGAATATTCTTTTCATTTAAAGAAGAAAGATTGTACTTTCCTGCCAAACACTTTTCTTTCCATTCACATCACCCTTACGAAAAAATTGCTGTTACAAAACCAAGTTATTAAAAGAGATTGGCAGAATCAAAAAGTCAGCTACATTAAAATAGTCCCTGAGGGCAGTGAAAGTTATAAAGGTATACACTTTCAGACGGTGAAAATATCTCTTAATAAAAAAAAGATTTTTTTTTCTGTAATTCAAGGTTTGGTATGCAACAGGGACTGTGTTCTCACACTGTGAGGGAAAAAAAAGCCATTGCTCATCTCATCAGGGTGCTGAGAGATCTTGTTGGAGCTTCCAGCTATATTTAATTGAAGGGAGAGAGAGAAGGAGATGAATTTCAGAAGTTTGCAGGGCACGTGGGGAAAAATCCTCACCACTGTTTTCTGTATGTTTTATGACAAATTATTTTGTTCTTTTAAAGATTTATTATTACAGAACAATATAAGCCCAATTTTGCATAGGATGATTAGGTAGGAATCGGGACATCCAGGTCAGGACATTTACAACTCCTTGAGTATTTTACAAAGGGCTCTGCCAACTGCAAATTCGTGGACACTGGCAAATTGCATGTGTATGTGTCATTATGTACAGTGGAATCATCGATTTCACAAGCACAATTCAAAAAAAGAGCATCAATTAGGGCTTTACACACATGAGCACCAATAACTATTGGGTGAATTCTATAACTTGGTGCCTCAATGTAAGAGGCACAATGCAGTTTGCTTAGCCATTATAAAATACTAGTGTAAAGGATCATAGGCATGCCGAAACTTCAGTGTGCCCACTTACTGCAGGTCAATGGCTAAAATAAGCTATCTCGCCTAAGTGCACCATGCAATGCACAGAACTAATAGCATTCTATAAGTTGCATGTATCATGTGGCAACATGCCCATGGTCTTCCCAGGATCTGCCCACATTTATGCCCCCTTGCAGGTATGCATTAAGTGAATTTTCCGCATTCTTTATAGCATAGCACCTAGCACTTATATATGTAAATGCAAATTATTGGTACCTATGCCATGCATAAGTGCTAGTATTGTACAACCTATGTGTGTAGTTGGTACCTAACATTAGGCAACTCAGGGCCCCTTTTACCAAGCTGCAGCACAAGGAGGTCTGTGCCGGCGTTGGTGCATGTTTTTCACATACGACGAGGCCCCCTTTTACCGCAGCTGGTAAAAGGGAGTCTCGCTTTCCTATAGGAAATGGCAAGTAAAGCACTTGCCGTGTGACCATTTGGGGGGGGCAGGGGAGCCCTTACTGCAACCCATTGAGGTGACGGTAAAGGCTCCTGGCTGCCCCATTACCATTAAGTACACTCCGGAGCTACAAAAATAAATGTTTGTAGCGCCGGAAATGATGGCGTGCTAAGGGTGGGAAGGACCGCCGGGTTGCTACATTAGCCCAGGGGTACTTCCTGTATAGCGAGTGGTAAGTCCGCATTGGGCTTACCACTACTTAGTAAAAGAGGCCCTCAAACAGCAAAGGAGATTCAAGGAAGGAGGAACAGCCAAGAGTACATCAAACTGAACTTTATTAAAGAAGGACCCAACTCACATAGAAACACAGGAAAATGTAGGCAGATAAAAACCATATGGCCTATCCAGTCTGCCTTTCCATGCCTTCTACTCTCCCTATCACTCCCTTAGAGATCCTATGTACTCGCCCCAAGCAGTGGCGTTCCTGGCCTGGATGGCACCCGGGGCGGAGAGCTGATGCGCCCCCCCTCCGCTAAATGACACCTTCCCCTCCCGGGCGAAATGACACCCCCCATGTGCACGCCGCTGGGGGGGGGGGTGCCGCGGCGCGCGCCTGCTCCGAGTTTGCTAAACTTCGCTTCGCTGCAGCTCTCTCTGCCCCGGAACAGAAAGTAACCTGTTCCGGGGCAGAGGGAGCTGCAGCGAACGAGTGACAAAGTTTAGCGAACTCGGAGCAGGTGCGCGCCGTGGCATCCCCCAGCGGCGTACACCCGGGGCGGACCGCCCCCACCGCCCCCCCTTGGTACGCCATTGGTCCCAAGCTCTCTTGAATTGAGAAACTGTTTTCTTCCCCACTACTTCCACCAGGAGGCCATTCCACGAATTCACCATGCCTTTCCTTGAAGAAGTATTTCCTCAGCTTACTTATGAGTCTATCCCCTTTCAACTTCATCCCAAACCCCCTTGTTCCAGAGCTTCCTTTTAATTGAAAGAGACTCACCTCTTGTGCATTGCCATTGTCATGTGTTTCTTATAGTTGAGTCTGTCTTCATCTAGGCTTGATTTTCACCATTTTCTTTCAAGTTTACATCCGGGGAGTGTTTGGGCATACAGCATAGGACCTTCTTTGGAGGGGCTGTTTTTTCTAAGGCCATTGCTAAGTTTAATATTTTTGAAAGAACTTGATATACCATCTTTCAAATTTTATCAAAGTGTTTTAAAATGAAATTTATAAAAAGATACAAAAGAATGCCATAAAATAATAGGAAAGGACTCAATCGTCAAGATCGCACATACCTCCCACATCACTACAAGAGAAAATAAATTATTCAAATACTCCATATATTGCAGAATTAATACCCAATGTCCTGTCACAAGTCTAATTCCAAATGCCAACCTGTTCTGGACAAGGCGTCTAGGAAATTCTCAGTAGTCAAACTTTTCATGTCTTGAATTTCCTTCCAAACTTTGGTTGGGCCCATCTGTTTTAGACAGTCCTTTATAGAAGATTTGATTAGAAAATGATCAGTCCATGATAGGGGTGTAATATTGATGCATGCAGCCATTTGTTTAAAGATGTCAACCCCTTTGCAGAGCATCAAGTCTAGCATATGGCCCTATTTATGGGTTGGAGATTCCTAGTTCTGCCATCATATCAGGAAATGCAGCTGTGGTGGTGTCTGGAGATTCGATGTATAAGTTAAAGTATTCCATGATAAATAACCTAGGGAAGATCAGAGTTACCACATCCAGTAGTTCTTGCACAGATTATCTGTTGTGAGGTGCTCTGTAGACCATGAGCAACCACATTGGTTTCTTATCTCCTAGCTGGAATAAGAAGCATTTGGACTCAGACAGGTGAGAGATATGAACTCTGTGCCATGTGATTTTCTGTTAGATCAGGACTATTACCCCTATACCCTGCTTCCCTGGTTTTGGTTGATGCAGGATAGGGAATCCTGTAGGCAGTGGCGTACCTAGGGTAGTTGACACCCGGGGCCGGTCATTTTTTAACACCCCCCTACCATACCATAAGCAGTCATTTCTACAAGTCACACAAGGAAAAGGAAAGCATCTTAAACACTACAGTGAGCACTAGAACATCAATTCACCTATTGTAAAACGAAACCAGACAGAATAGTACAGATCGTAGATCCTGCACAGTCAATGCCAGCTGAAAGCCATGTCTTTTTCACAAACACAGATACACCCTAATCCACTATAGAATAAGTAATAATAAACTTTCTATTTAGACAAAAATTTAACTGAACCCCCAAGATGCCAGACTCTGCATATAATGCAACACCACAGAAACAGAAAATGTCCCCTGGTACTATGGAAAATATAAAGACAGCAGATGTAAATTTGAAAAAACTAGCAAGTACCAATCACCACTTTACAAATTAACAAATAGAAATAAAACAAATATAGAAAATAAAATAATACCATTTTATTGGACTAACACATTTAGCTTTCAGAGGCCAAAACCTCCGTCCTCAGGTCAATACAGTATAGTGCTGTTACAGTATCCTATCCTGACCTAGGGAAGGGGGTTTTGTTCTCTGAAAGTTAGTCAAAATGTATTAAAATTAGTCCAATAAAAAGATTACCTTGTTTACATGTTCTATTATAAACATTTATTAACACAGCTACAATACTACTTTATCCTAAAGCAAAAAAAACAAAAATATATATTTTATTTACAGTTTGTTGTCTCTGTTTTCTGCTTTCCTCATCTTCTTTCCACTGTCTTCCTTCCATCCAGCATCTGTCTTCATTCTCTCTCTGCCATCCAGTGTCTGCCCTCTCTGCTGTCCCCTCCATCCAATGACTGCCCTCTCTCCCTGCGCCTTCCATCCACATCTGCCCTCTATCTCTGCCCCTTCCATCCACCATCTGCCTGTCTGCCCTCTCTCTCCCCCTTCATTCACTGTCTGCCCTTTCTATCCCGTCCATCCACTCCACTGCTTTCTCTCTGCCCCTTCAAGCCACCATTTGCCCTCCCTCTCCCATCCATCCAGGGTCTGCCCTCCCTCTCGCTCCCCCATCCATCCAGGATCTGTCCCCTCTCTCTCTCTGCCCCTTTTTTCAGCCACCAGTTCCAGCCCCCTTATCCCACCTGCCCGTAGTTCTAGCCCCAGCCCACATCTCCCACCTGCCCCCCCCCTTTTTAGCCCCACTATCCCACCAGTCCGCAGTTTCAGCCCCAGCCCTTTTCTCTCACCAGTCCCGAGCTTCAGCCCCAGCCACTTCTCCCTGTCCCCTTTTCAGCCCCCAGTCCCCACAGTTTCAGCGCCTGCCCCTTTTCAGTCCCCCAGTTCCAGTACTAGCCTCCTTATCACCCCTACCCTTCTTTTCAGCCCCCAGTTCAAGCCCCCTTCATCTACATGCCTTGCATTAGGGACCCCCTTTTCAGCCCCAGCCCCATTTTCTCACCAGCCCCAGGAATGGCCCCCATTTTCTTGCATGGCCCCTTCTCAGACCCCAGTTCCAGCCCCCTTCTCCCCTCTGAACACCCCCACCCCAGTCCCCTTCTCCCCTCTGAACACCCCCTCCCCTTCCCTTCTCCCCTCTGAGACCCCCACCCCAGTCCCCTTCTCCCCTCGGAGACCCCCCCTCAGTCCCATTCTCCCATCTGACACTCCCATCTGAACCCCCCGACCACCAGCTCCATTGAGAGAAGACAGCCCTCTTCTCCTGCCACCACCCTGCCTTTCAAGAAAAATCGGCGAAGCAGCGTTGCAGGCAGCGCCTCGCGTCTGCCCTACTTGTAAAAAAAAGCAATTCTGTGGGGAGTGGCAAGATGGCGTCCTAGCTTGCTGCGTGAGCGTCTCGGGAGCCTGCTGGAAATACCTCATTTTCATTTTTCCTGTGTTGAAATGCCTCATACTAAGCGGAAAGCGGTGATTAAAAGGCAACCGCCGATAGCCTTTACTTCGTCTCCGATACAGCAGACCCTAGACCGCTACATGACAAGCTTCCCGGTGGAACATGGTTTGGCGAGTCCCGCGCTGAGTGACGCCGAAGGAGCGACGTCTATTCTGGGGCCGGATACCACGCTAACGCCGCCTGAGCTGACGCGACCTCCGTGTCCTGCAAGTTCCAGGGTGGGGTTTGCAGGCCAAGCTGAGACAGAAGACGCCAACAGTTTGAGCCTGATCGGTGGTTCCTCCCCTGGACAAGCAGAAGGAAACATACTGGAGCAAGGAGCCCCACAGGAGGTTACCCTGACGGCTATTTGGCAAGCGGTCCGGGGACTTTCGGCTGAGGTGGCTAAATCTACTAAAGAAATGTCTACAATAGTGAGTAAACTGTCTACAATGTCGGAAGCTTTTGATAAAATAAAAACAAAGGTAACAAATCAAGTATCTCAGGTAAAAGAGGAGGTAAATACAGTGAAATTGACTGTGGACACCTTGGTTAAAGATAAAATGCTAACATCTCGCAAAATAGAGCAAATTGAGAACTTTAATCGACGTCTTACACTTAGACTACTGAATTTTCCAATTTCACCTGCATTATCATCTCATGATTTCTTCAAAAAATATCTACAAGAGATTCTGAAGCTCTCTCCTAAAGATATTCCCCCTTGTAATAAAGTTTATTACCTTCCAACTATTCAGAAACGTGGAGAGGCTTCTCAATCAGTAAATATGGTGAACATAGCCCCTCAGAGAAATGATATTGACTTGCAGAATTTAACTGCATTATTAGAAGATTCTATGGTTGAAATATCTAACCGGGGGACTTTGATAGTATCCTTTGTATTTGAGCAGGACTTAAATATGATTATGAAATTATATTTCAAAAACTCCTCAGCACTCTTTTGCGGTCAAAAAATATGGGTATACCCTGATGTTACAAAGGTGACCCAGCAAAGAAGAAAACAATTCTTGACCCTGAGAGAAGATGTAAAAACTTTGGGCGCAACTTTTACATTGGTTTATCCCTGTAAATGTGTGATACGTTTATTAGGTGTTAAATATGTTTTTTTTGAGCCAAGTCAGCTGAAGGTTTTTCTGGACTCTAAAAATCCAACTAGCCATCAGATTGGAACAACTGAATCAGCGAATAGAGAATGACGGGATAAAGAACAGGACTATGCCAATTGTGGTTTAAAACTTGATTTTCCTTATTGAATTCTCCTTTTAGTTTTCTAAATCCACTCCCCCCAAATAATTGTTGTGGTCTAAGGAAGAGTTAGAATATTACGATTAGATATATATATCTTTAATTTTGTAATTGCCTTATAACTGTTTCTCTGTATTACCTTACAAATTGATATTCATTTGTAAAAATTTGAAATTTAATAAATAAAAAATTCTCCTTCTCCTCATCTTGACGTCTTCGTCAGGCCTTCCCTTACTATGTCCCGCCCTCCTCTGAGGTAACTTCCTATTTCCGTGAGGGCGGGACATAGTAAGGGAAGGCCCAACGAAGACGTCAAGATAAGGAGAAGGAGATTTGCTTTTTTTTTTGGGCAGGGTGGTGGCAGGAGAAGAGTAGCGGGCTGGGAACGGAGCACCACCCCCACCCACTGACACCCGGGGCGGACCGCCCCCACCGCCCCCCCCCCCCCTTGGTATGCCACTGCCTGTGGGAAAGTCAATGGGACTCCTCCACTTTCATCCAGCCATGTCTTATTTATTCCCAGGATATCTAGGTGATGCTCACTGATGACGAATCATAGGATATTTTACTGGCAAATCTGGAATTTACAAGGCCCAAGTTTCCAGGTAGTGGTCTGTTAGTTGTAGGGGCCATTATTCATGTGGGTATAATTATATAGGTGTTTCCCTCTTACTACTACTACTACTATTTAACATTTCTAAAGCGCTACCAGGGTTAAGCAGCGCTGTACAATCTAACAAAGAAGGACAGTCCCTGCCTCTTGAGCTTGTGTCTTCTAGGTGGATGAAGGAAACTGTAGTTTCTTCTTCCTCAAATTAGTGGGAAATATGAAAATGATTGGTTTACTAGGCTAAAGCATGTTCTTGTTTAAAACAGGTAAGATTACAGAGCTCTCTAGCCGTGCAATAAAACAAAAAGTCCCCCTTGCAAATATGCACTATGGGGAAAATTCTTTAAATGGCACCCAAAATTCAGCACTGAAAAAAAAATTGGTGCTGAATGGTATTTTATAATGGGAAGTGAAATGGGACTTGATATACCGCCTTTCTGAGATTTTTGCAACTACATTCAAAGCGGTTTACATATATTCAGGTACTTATTTTGTACCAGGGGCAATAGAGGGTTAAGTAACTTGCACAGAGTCACAAGGAGCTGCAGTGGGAATCAAATTTGGTTCCCCAGGATCAAAGTCCACTGCACTAACCACTAGGCTACTCCATTCTAGCATTGACACCCTTTATACAGTAGGGCATAGTGCCAGGATTCATGCTCATCTTTGGCAATGAGGAGTTATACCAACTGAAACCAGGTGTAAATCCCGGCACGCAAGTTGGGTGCAGATCCCCTGAATTCTGTAACACCGCATGCATTTTAAGGGAATGCCCCTGGCTCATCCATGCCCCTTCCATGGCTACGCCCCTTTTGCAGATCCATGCAGAAACATTTTGGCACTATTTTATAAATGGGCATGTAATTGTGTTTTCACATGGATCTGCCGTTTCTGGTGATGGACACTTCATTGCTCTGCTGTTGACTATCCTGAACCCATCTGCTCTTTGTTGCTGCCTATTTCGGCATCTTGCATCCATTAGAATGCTTTTTCTAGCCAAACATTTGGCATGAAAGCAGTGCCTAATGTTTAGCGCTAGATAATTTACCCCTATCCCCGGATTCTATATTGTGTGCCTAGTGTACTGTGCCGAAATCCAAGCAAATTCTATAACAGCATGCTTAACTTATTTGGCTTAACAAGCCAATCAGTGTTGTTAACAGCACTTAACAAGCAATAAGGAGCACTCATTGACAAGACTTAGAATTTATGCACACAAATCATTAAGCATATTCTGTAATACAGAGTGCCTAAATTTTAATGTGCTCGGGCAAAAAAGGACATGGTTATGAGCATGGAAATGGGTGTTTCAAGGACGTTCCAATATTTATGCGTGTAGTTATAGAATATGGCTCAGTGTGCCTAAATCTATGCACCAGGATTTACACCATGTTTTCATTGGTGTAAATGGATGGATGTGTGTAGTTTTAGGTGCTGGGATATCAACTAAGTGTATTCTATATACTATGCCTAAATCTAGGCACCGCTTATAGAATACACTTAGGTGAAAATGTTTTTCACGTGGATTTTTTAGGCACCATATATAGAATCTCCTCCTATATAGGTAAAGCAGGCATTTACAGAACGGTATATAGGTAAAATAGTGGCATTTAATCACATATGGGGCTGATATTCAGACAGCAGGAGGCAGCCCGTCTAACTCCTGCAGTCGGCAGTCAACCTGGAAATGCAATGCCGAGTTGTATCCGGTGACCGGCATTGAATTTCCAGGGTTTTTTTTGGCCGCTATAAACATAGCTAGTTAAGCTGATATTCATTGGCTGACTAAGTTATAGCAGCCAAAGATAGGCCTGCTATTTATACAGGTCTATCTAGCTCAGTGGCGTTCCTAGGGGGGGCTGACACCCGGGGCGGATCGCTGATGCGCCTCGCCCCCCGGATCCAGCGCCCCCCCGGATCCAGCGTGACCCCCCCCCCCGGTGAAAGGACATCCCCTGTGAAAGAACCCCCCCCCCCCCAGGTGCACGCCACTGGGGGAGTGCCGCGCGCCTGTCCTCCGTTTGTTCCATGCTTCTTCTCTGCCTTGGTGCAGGAAGTAACCTGTTCCAGGGCAGAGAAGAAGCATGGAACGAATGGAAGACAGGCGCGCGCAGCACCCCCCCCCCCCCCCAGCGGCGTGCACCCGGGGTGGACTGCACCCACCGCCCCCCCCTAGGAACGCCACTGATCTAGCTGCTAAACTTAGTCGATCAGCCAATGAATATTGGCACTAACCAGCTATATTGTGAGACATAGCCGGTGACTGGGCTAGTAGCTAAGTGCTAATATTCAACTGAGAAAGCCGGCTATCTTGCAACGAATATTAGCGCTTAGTTGGCTTCAGGCTATTTAACGTGCCAGGAGCTATTCCTGGCCAGTTAAACAGCAATAAATATCGGGCAGATATGTGAGCACAAATGCACATAAATGCCATTATTCTAAACACTTATACATGTCATGGGAGTGTAACAGCATCTATATTATAGAATGTCCTCCATAGCTAATAGTCTTCAATTAAGTGTGTTTGGTAATGCAACTGCTCCATATCAAATCCATTAATCAAAATGACTGTTATTCAGTGCAATAGCTGCAGTTCCTTAATCCTAAGACAAATCATTTGAAGCCTCAAAGCTTGTCCCTTCTTTCTCCAACTTTCTGCTTTGAGAAAAGAATTAGTTGCAATTAAAAAAGGCTTCCCCCAGGGTACAATACGAAGACTATCTACCCCTACTCTCACAAAGAATCAAACAATTCAGAAATAGATGGATTACAATGGGTTCTGGCAGGATATGACCTGTAACACAGAGACACCCATTCTCTCAAAGGATACAACTGCCAAATGCCTCCTCTACCTTTAATAAACGATAATTGCTCCACTAATAGAATCCAAATTGACCTTAGAGAAAATGGTGACGTAAGGTACAAAAAAATTCCTCAGGCAATATCAGAAGAGCTCAAAGCAGAAAACTGTTACTCTTTGCAGACAAGCTGGTCGATATTCAAAATGATTTAACTGGCTGGAAACGACTGCTGACTAGTTAAATCACATGTGGGCTATCCACTAATTTTCAGCAGCACTTAACTAGTTATTGCCACTGAAAAGTAGTAGTTAACACCTAAGGGCCAGATGCACTAAACTTAACAAGCCATTAACGAACGTTAAACGCTCTGTGATTGGCGGAGAGAGACCTGGAGGGGGGCATAATCGAAAGGGACGGCCAAATAGTTTTTTATTTGGACGTCCTCGCAGAAGAACACCCATCACAAAAAAATCTGGGGAAAAACGTCCAATTGCTCGTCAGGGCCATCCTTTTTTGTATGTTTCAGTGTTAGGTGTATGTTAGGTGTCCTCGCATGTCCTGATGCCGGCAGTGGTAATTGGTGCAACTCTCTCCCCCCGCGGCTCTAACAAGTGCTCGTCAGGAGCGTCCTTTTTGGACATCTTTGGCATGCGCAGAGCAGCCAGCATAACGCTTGGCTGCTCTGCGCATGCTCGACCGGCCGGCTGGCCGACTGTTTTCCAAGGAAATAGAGAATGCAAGTGAGCTACAACGAGCAGCTAATTTGCATTCCATTTCCTTGATGCATGACCATTCCCTACCGATTTGCTATGGAATCGGTAAGGGAACGGCTCTTCCGAAGACTTTAGTGCATCTAGCCCTAAGTGAAAACCGGCTATTTTATGGGTGCTCCAGAGGTGGAGTCAGCACTTGGCCAGTTGTGCCGATATTCAGCACTTAACGAACCAGGATAAATGCATAAATGGGAACGCGTAAAACACAGTCCTATCATTATGGGGCAACCGTGGCTGGTTAAGTACTGAATATTGGTTTAACTGGATATGTGTTAGCCGGCTCTGCAAAAACCGGATATTCAATGCTGAAGACCGGGCATGGCCCAGCATTGAATATTCGAGAACAACGCTGGTGGCAGTCAACAAAATGCTCACGGCTGCTGGCTAAAGATTTACCCCTTCATTATTAGAAGGGCGCTATGGGGGCAGAGTTGGGAGTGAGTCGGCAGTTGTGTGGATGTTGGTGGTTTTTGGTGCCAGTGCCTGCATGGCTAACCAGGCAGATATGACCGCATACAAAGCAGTCCTATCTTTGCCCGGAAACTATTGGTGCACCAGTACTGAATATTGACCAGTGCCGGGATAATTTCTAAGTAGTGACCTGAGGGGTTTCTGGAGCTCCTTCCCTCCGTGATTCCAATCTCCCCTAGAAAGGAAGAGCACCCTGAGGGGTGGGGATCTGGTCAGGGGCTCTTTTTGTTGTTGTGTGTGAGAGGGAAGGGGATTGGGATTGGGGAGGGGGGGAGAGAGAGGTCATTTAGAAGGGGTGAGGGCACCTGCTTTCCCTTAAAAATATCTTATGCGGGTCTTGGTTAAATATTGACTGGGACTTGCATAAGATCTGGCAGCCAGCAAGTGCCAGATGGCCTGCCATTAAATATTGGGGCCTGACTGTCACCAGCTGATTATTGACTTAGTTGAAAGCCTATATTTATTTATTTATTTGGATTTAGCTTGCACCTTTTTCAGCTGGGTAAGTTACATTCAGGTACACAAGTATTTCCCTGTCCCCAGGGGGCATATAATCTACGTGTGTACTTGAGGCAATGGAGGGTTAAGTGACTTGCCCAAGATCATAAGGAGCAGCAGCAGGATTTGAAGGGAGCTTCCTTAGTTGTCAGCCTGGTGCTCTAACCACTCGACTATACCTCTATTCAAGCAAGAGAACGGGGTCAAAGCAAAACACAAATAATTTTCACACTTCAAAAAGGCATAGAAGGGTTCAGCCTGTCACCATACTGAGCAGACTAGATGGACCATGCTGGTCTTAATCTGCTGCCATTTATTATGTAGCCATGCAACTATGTACAATCCATGTCTACTCCCTGCCCATATCACACTCATTTCCTGCACCATAACACACCATTTTACGTTCAAAGCCTGCTCAAGCCATTGATATCAGGGACCCTACCTCCCGATAGATCCTGGTGGGATGACATTGGAGGGGATAGGGGGCTTCCCTTGGTTTCTGGGAAGGGCCACAAAGAGACTGAGCCAGGCCCGGGCCACCTTGGCCAGCCCCTCCAGCACTGCCATTGCCAGGGCCCCCCAGGACCACCACTGCCGCCCCCTCAGACTGCCATGTAGCCAGACCACAAAACTTTTTTGGGGGGGGGGGGCAGAGCCCAAAGTGGGGAGGGGCACATTTTGCCCCATCTTCCAAGCACCACCAGCAGAAGCCTTCCTCCAGCGCTGTTCACCACCGCAGGGCAGGCAATGTGGCAGAGAACAGCGCTGGAGGAAGGCTTCTGCTGGCGGGGCTTGGGGATCCCTGTCAGCCAAACCAGAGGCCCTGAAGCCCTGTGTCTGCTCCTCCCCAGCCTTTAATGGGGGCCCAGTGTCAGAGTTTTCTCTCTCCTGCTCCTGGCAGGACATGATCACCTGAGTCCCATCAGGAGCAGGAGAGAGACCAACCCCAGCGCTGGGCCCCCCTTGGAGGCCAGGCCCAGTGGAATCTCGCCCCCCTGCCCCCCTCTCAGCAGCCCTGGTTCTGGGTGAGGGGCTTCAGGAGGGGATGATGAGTCATAGCTGGGGGGAAGGGTATCTACATGATATGTTTTACCTCTGACCCCTTTAAGATGGTGCCCTGGTGCATTGGGCCACGTATTAGCAGCCCAGTGTTCTCAGGAGAAAGCAAATGCCAGCTCAAAGTTGGAGTTAATTTTCAGGTATATCACAGCTCGCAAAGTTCACTGCAAACTTTGTTATTCGATTTTCATCATAACAAGGTACTTTGCATGAATTTGCTTTTCATTATTTATGTACATGTATTATGGTAAACTAGTGTGCATTGTGGTAAAATAACTTACAATATTGCCATTTAATGCACGTTAAGTGGCAAATAGTATGCACTATTCCTGAAACACATGATAGCAACTACCCCCTTAGATGGTCAACCTTTTCACTAGTCCTGGAATGGCTCCTTCTAAAATAGAGAAGTTTGGCTGATTAGCAAGTTAAATTGACAAATTTATCCTTGTAAGTATCATAGATTGTTTTCAAATAGCCCTTATGGGTCCTTATGGGTTGGTGCTGTCACTGATCACAAACGTGTTTTTAAAATCAGTCTCAAGAAATTAAGGTGTTTTTTTTTCTCCTTGCCAAAGTGGAAACATATTTAATACTTTATTGCTCCACACAGTTGGTTTTCTGAGATTTCTTCTTAGTCTTTATCATCAACCTTTTTTCATTGCCATTTCCTTTTTTTCATCTATTAATGTACAAAACAATACTGGTCTCAAAGGATCTACTGCGTACCTTTCTCCAGTGTGACACAAAATGAACATTTTCTGGCTGCCTGTCCCTAATGGTTTTTATAAAGGGAAAGCTCTCTAATCTGTGGAAGCTCTTTGAGATCATCAAAAAGAAAAAGGACAAAGAGGGTGCAACCAATATAATAAACTTGGATTTTCAAAAAGCTTTTGAGAAGACATCTCATCAAAAGTTCTTAATGAAACTAACTTGCCATGAGATAAAAGGAAAGCCTACTTATCGATCAAAATCAGTTTTTGGTCCACCTTTCCATCTACCTTTAAACCTTGCAGGGGCTTCCTTCTTCTTGCAAAACAAGACAAAACCAGCAGTTAAATTTGAAAGATTGACCAGAAACCCTCTCCACAAAACCTTCTATGCCACCCTGGACCCTAGCAATAGAAATTCTCGCATTGTTTAACACATCAAAAGTGAGCAGCATACTTTCTGCATGGCACGGAATACCTACATTAGCTCATCCGCATACATTTTAATACAACTTGCAGCTGTGTCTTCTGTGTGCATTAACACCTGTACACATGTCCTTTCTGCACTGCTCAATACATACAACCTCTGTTCAACCTCCGGTAACCCCACGGCTAAGCCCGTGGATGCGGTCTGAATTGGACCCTGTGTGACCACATATGCAGGTATACCCCCTGATATTCAAATCCATTTAACCGGCCAGGAACAGCACCTGGCTAGTTAAATGGTACATAAACAGCTATCCGGTGATATTCAGTGGGAGATAGCCGGCTATCTCCCGATGAATATGCCCAGTCAGCAGATAGCGGCTAGCCGGTTATATCACACGATATAACCGGCTAGCCATGAATGCTCAGCACCAGTTAAATGGTCAAATGTGGCTACTAGTTTGAACTTGACCAGTTAGCATTAAATATTGGCTTGGCTGGTTTATTTAATTTAGTTTAGTTTATTAAAAATATGATATACCAATCTCAAAGTTGTTCTTCCTACACTGATTGTCTAGGTTCTCTAGTTTACGAGCAAGAGTATCCGTATCTCTTACAGTCACCATTGAAAAGTTCTGAAACTTCTTCACCTCTTCTTCCAAAGCACCCACCTTAGAAGACTGATGGCCTAAATCCACTGACAGATTCTTAAAATCTTCCTTCAACATTGAAACTTCACCTCTAAAAGAGCTTGAAAAAGATTGAAGAGAAGAATTCAAACCTTGAATAGCATCCCACAAGAACTCCATAGTCACCACAGCTGATCTTTTAACTTCTCCGAGGCACAAGGAAGCTGCTCCCTCACTGGGGGACGACTCCACTCTTTCCCATCCTCCCACAAGTCCTCCCTTTGTGTACACCACCTGTTGTGTTCTACATTTAAAGACATCCTGGCCAGATGTGTCCACAACCCACCATGCTTTATTTTCCTTGTTTGGACTTAGGGGCTAATGCACAAATTTTACCGTGCTTGCAATGTTTACTTTAGACTGATGTATAATGTCAAGTTCATTGTTGATTTAATCAGGAATTGATAATGAGTGTGACTGTTGGGCAGACTGGATGGACTGTTCAGGTCTTTATCTGCCGTCACTTACTATGTTACTATTATTTAGAGTCTAATACACAAAGGGGTTCTACGTCTCTTTTACCGTTCATCGTAGCAGCTACTGATAACCCTACACAAATGTATTACAACAAGCTCATCAGTATTAAAATGAGCATTTTGTGCGATGCACAGAGAGAAGCACCTATCTTTAATATGATAGATTTCACAGTAGGTCAGGAGCTGTCGGAGAGGAGCCCTCCTCATCCATGCTGGGAACTCCGGGGCTGACCCCCTGTTCAGTTCCCTTCTCCCTACAGTCTCTGCCTCCTGATCACCACCCTGCCTGGTGCAGAGAGCCCTCCCCTCCTTCCAGCGCTCTGCTGATCTTGTTAAACTTCAACTTGCACCTGAGCCCCCCCCCCCCCCCCCCCGCTGCTGTCTTTACAAACTGGCTATGCAGGCCCCCTCAAGCTCCGAAGGTTTGTTTTTGTGAGTGCAGGAGCTTTCTCTCCCTCCCCCCTGTGTCCTGGAAACAATTCCTGTTCTGCACATGTGCTAGGCGCTGCCGATGCACAAAGGTTGCCGTTAAATTTCTGTGGATCTCATTTGTATGCCGTCCCTTTTGTGCATCGGCCGCTGTTTGTGACTCGGTAAGTTCACCTGTGGCTGCCATATTTAACAGCAACCTTTGTGCATCGGCCCCCTTGTAACTTTTGCCACGTTGAGCACCCCTAATCATTTTGAAAAGTTGGCTCTTATGAGCAAACATACTATACAAGTGTGCACTGGTTTGTACAGTGCACAGTTTTAGGTGTGACCTAATTTTCTAACCCCCCTTGTTTACTAAGCCACACTAGCGGCTGCTGCGTGGCAATGCTAACACAGCCCATTCAAAGTGAATGGGCTGTGTCGGCATTAGGGCATGGCAGCTGCTAGTGCCGCTTAGTAAACAAGGGGGGGGGGGGGTAAGTATGCCATATATCACTCAACACTAAAAACTCAGTGTATCACAACACCATACATGTAACAATCTTGTAGATCTGTTTTTTTTAATATAGGTTTTAAAATGTTACAGTGGCCTAAGGGTCTTTCCAGGAACAGATTCATCCATTTTATTTCTTCAGCAGTAATAATATGAGAGACCAGCAATATAGTCCATGACAGATGATAAAAGGAGGCATAGGAACAGTTCATGAATACTAGAAGAGAACTGAGCCAAACAGTAAAGAGACGAGACCACAAAAAACAATTTGCAAAGTATCTTTTCAAATATGGAAGTGGCTGGAAACTTTTCTAAAAGCTTTTACTGTGGAGAAAAATACTACCCAAAACGGCTTCAGAAGTAAAGTGAAAACTTTAATTTTTGAGAAGCCTGACAGGTACATGAAGTAGCAGGCCTCAGGTAGAAATCACAGCTGGGCAGGCCTCAGCTTCTAGCATCTTGTATCATCTTCCTCTGCCCTCTGCTTCTCTCCCATCACAAAAGTTATGTACAAATCCTATTTTGCAAGTAGGAAATACAATGCATTGATTTTTTTTCTAGCAATAAATAAATTATGTAATATCTTTTTTGAAGATTTTGCTATATTCTTTCAAAGGTGCCAAATTTACAGTGCTACACAGATTAGATACATCACAGTCATGGGGCAGCAGAAGATCAAGGCCTCTCTCTTTGAAAGTGGAGGGGGCTCCACTTCCAAATACTGATTCATTACAGAACAGATACAGCTTTTGAAAGGTTTTTATGTGCAAACTTGGAACACCAGGACAGAGCAGGTGGAGCAGGGCAAGGGTCCTTTTTCTGGGTAAACTATCCCATAGAAACTGTAACCTACTCAAAATAATAAATTTCCTCATATGTTAAAGCAGACTATTTAACAAGCTCTTTTATTAAGCTGCGACAAAAAGTGGTCTTAGTGTGTGCTTACGTGTGTCATTCCTGTGCTAACGTCATTTTTAACGTGTGAGTAAAATGGCCTATTTTTCTATTTCCAGCATTAAGGGCCATGCACAAAGTGGCGGTAAGCCCCACGCAGGTTTACCACACGCTAATCTGGAGCTACTGCCAGCCCGACATGGGTGCCAGCAGTAGTTCCAGCCCCAGCATGAACCAGTTCCCGCATTGGGGAAAATAGGACTGTATTTATTAGCACAGTGCTAACCCAGCAGTAATTGGGCAGTGCTGCGCACTAGCTAGTTACTGCCGTGTTCGAATGGGAGCCCTTACCGCCTCCTTAGTGGGTGGAGGTAAGGGGCCCCCCCCCCCCCCCATCGCACGGCCACTTGTTAAGAGCAATCTTATCACATGGCCATGGCTACTTTCAGCCTTTTTTTACCCACTACCGTAAAAAGGGCCGCAGCACATGGCAAAAACAGCCCCCTGCTGCTAGATGCTAACCACTTGCTAATTGGTTAGCGTGATGCAATGTAGTGATCAGCACAGAACACACCTATTCTCCACCCCCTGACCTCCCCCAGCATTAAAAAAGAAATTTCATTTTGTACTATGTGGGTAGAACATGCACATGCAAAAATGACTGTGAGATGCCAGAGCATGCTCTGTGGTAAGACTTTTTTTTTTTATTGCAGTCAGTATGCAAGCACGCAGTAGTGCTTACTGCAGCTTAGTAAACGGGCCCCTAAGTTTCTTACCACAAAACAATTATGATTCAGTACAAAAAAGGCTTAGGCTGGCAAGTATGTTCTGCATAGAAAAGAATTAATTATGCACCAGAAAAGCCAAATCAACTGACAAAATTTAACTGTCCCCAGCATGTAAATACTGTGTGGAACATAGTTCAGATCCTGAGACTTTGAACGGGGACCATGGTCATTTTACACACTAATGAGTTATATCATTCTCTATCAGACAATAAAAATTTTCAGTCTTAGAATCTCTTGTTTTTGACCTTTTCTCTCTTTCTTTGGCCTTGTCTCTATTCTTTTTCTGATCTCTGTTTCTGATGTCATCCCTTTTATTGCTTTTCTGCTTTATCTCTGTCTCTTCCTTCTTTTCTATTTTTTTCACCAATGAATATTTCAGGACTTTCATTTCCTTTCTTCTACGTCTGTCTAACCCGAGGTTCCCAAACGTCCTGGAGGCACCCCATCCAGTCAGGCTTTCAGGATACCCACAATGAATATTCATGAGATAAATTTGCATGCAGTGGAGGCAGTGCATAGAAATCTTTCTGATGAATATTCATTGTGGTTATCCTGAAAACCTGACTGGCTGGGGTGCCTCCAGGATCAGGTTTGGGAACCACTGGTCTACCCTCTTCTCCTGATTATTTCTACTTCTTTCTCCTTTTCCTATACATCCTGTGTGCTCTTCCCCCATCCCATCTAAAATTTCTCATCCTATTCCTTTGGTTTGGTACTCCTTCCATTTCTATTGTGGTCATCTCTTTCTCCTCCATGGTCTCTCTGCACTTGGTATAGTCATTTTTTTTCCTCCTACACATCATAGTCATAACTGTATTTTCTCTCCCCCCCCCCCCCCATACACCCTTGGTATAATCGCTATGAAATATATATATATATATATATATATATATATATATATATATATATATATATATATATATGGGCACTGGAAAAGATCTGTGCTAAACGTGATTCTCTAAAGGCATGCACCCATTGGAGCCGACTCTGTGGGTGCTGTGGGTGCTTGAGCACCCCCAATATTGAGAAAATTCCTTGTATGAGTCCAGGGAGGGGTTATTTCCATTGGGCTTAGCACCCCCCAATAATTTTGAAAAGTTGGCTCCTATGCATGCACCCTTTATAGAATCACGCTTAGCGCCACTTTCCGTGTCTTAACTTTGGGTGCCTGACTTATGCCTGCTGAAACCTGGTGTAAATGCTGGTGCCCAAGTTGGGTGTAGAGACCCAATATTCTGTAACAACGCACACAATTCTATGCCCCTCCCATGGCCACACCCCCTTTCAAGTTGCTCACGATGGGATTTGGGCATCATACAAATCAAAATTTGTGTCAATTAACATTAATAATTGGCTGTTAGTGACCAATTATTGCTCATGAATAGCTCATTAGCCAATTAAGTTGCGTACGCATCTCAGGATCTTCCCATATATAGAATCTGGGGAACTGCCTTTCTCCTTTCAAAACAAATGTCCCCTATTATAGTCACCTCTTTCAGTTCCCCATCCTTCAGTTTTATAGACACCATCCCATACTTAACAATTTTTCAGAGTCTTCAGTGACATAATTGGAGTTTGTCTGGTAAGTACATGTATTATGTACTTCATATTAGGACCCCTGAAGAAGGCAATGTTTTTGCCGAAACACTGCAGTGTTGGGTTATCTGTATATTTTGGAGTACCTATTGTACACTACTTTTTTTTTTGCTCCTATGGATACTGTGCATTATTTTGTACATTATTGAACTTTATGTTGAAGATTGGATTTTGTTCCCAGAAGATTATCTGCTAATAAATTGAGCCTGTTTATGACATCCTGACTTGTGGAGTTTGGCTCCTTTTTTTTTTTTTTTTGAAAATTTCTTTATTGTAATATGAAGTCAACCATAAACCATATTACAGTATTTGCAAACAAACAGACAATATCCTTCAACATTAAGATCCAAACAGGTGAACTATACCCTATAGCACTGCATAGTTAAACTTCATAACTTTTTGTTTCCCCCCGTTTAGTCCCCTACCCCCGTGGAGTACCCCCCCTACCCCCTTCCCCCTGCCCCTCCCTTCTAATCCCAGCACTTATCCTGAATTGCCTGTTTCAAAGCCCTGTTTTGAGAACAATGAGTTTGGCTCCTTTTGTTCCTTTTCCTTGGTTTCCTATCACATGACCCACGAACCTTCAAAAGCAAGTCTTCCTATATATATATATATATATATATATATATATATATATATATATATATATATATATATATATATATATATCCCTCAGTGAAAGAGCCTCCCAGTGATAAACATGATTCCCCTCACACACATCCCACAGGAGGCAGGCTGGCTAAGTCCCGTAGTTGGCGCTGAGCCTGGAAATTCATTGCTGGGCCGTTTCCGGTGACCGGCATTGAATATCCGTTTTTTTGTCCGCTATAAACTTAACCGGCTAAATTAATATTCAATGCTGGTCAGTTAACTTTATAGTGACCAGAGATAAGCCTGTTATTTACACGGTCCGATATAGCTGCTTAACTTATTTTTATTTATTTATTTTATTATTTTTTATTACATTTGTACCCCACACTTTCCCACTCATGGCAGGCTCAATGCGGCTTACATATTATATACAGGTACCAGCAAAGCGCTGAATATTTGTGACTAGTCAGCTATATATATAAATATATATATATACAAAGCCAGTTAGCCGCTATGCGCTGAGCACAAATATTCAGCAGAAGATAGCCAGCTATCTCCTGCTGAATATTCGTGGACAGCCAGTTAAGTGCTACTTAATTTGCCAGAAGCCATTCCAGGCTGTTTAAATACCACTGAATATCATCCAGTATGTGTTGTTCTGTGTTGTTTTATTCAGAAATGACAAGAAACCAAATAATAAATACAATTAACCTTATGTATGTTGTTTGAAAACATCATACATCCCTGTAAAATATTTGATCTGTAGGACCTAAGTACAGAAATACATATGTAGAGCCCATGGGGTCCTGTTTTAAGGGTACCTGCAGAGACACCCATTTGGCTGCCCTAAGGAAAAACAAGCTGGCTGA
The DNA here is from genome assembly GCF_901765095.1 of Microcaecilia unicolor. NCBI lineage: Eukaryota > Metazoa > Chordata > Amphibia > Gymnophiona > Siphonopidae > Microcaecilia > Microcaecilia unicolor. Next base: position 226,969,166 of record NC_044035.1, read on the forward strand.
CATTCAGTGTGAGTTTACTGGCTGATAACAGCCACTGACCAGTTAACTCCCGTCTCGGTGGCTAACTGGTCATTTTCAGGGGCATTTAACCAGTTATCGCTGCTGAACATATCCAGTTAGCGCCGAAAAATAGCCAGCCACATTGGGGCATTTTAGGGGTGTGACCGCTTAAGTCTCAATATTCCGAACTTAAGTGGCCAGGCTTAGCGGGCAAATAAGGCCACATAAAAAGCAAGCCTATGTTTGCCTACTAAGCCATAACCAGTTAAGTCTGAATATCGTCTTAACCAACTATGAACTAGCTGGCATTGAAAAACCCGGATATTCAATGCTGATCGTCGGAAATGGCTCAACATTGAATATCCAGGTTGAATGCCGGAGGTGGGTAGTCAAAGTGCTGCCCTCCACCAGCTGAATATCGGGCTCAATATTCCCCTTGACATCAGTGATTGCTAGAGGGAAGGAGCTGCCACAGTGTCCAATATTATATTGAGGGAAGGAGATTAGTTTTGGGGGGAACTTTCTTGAAGTATAATATCCTGTGCTCAGTTCAAATTTTTATTTTTGGCTCCTTGCCTCCTCAGTTGAACGTCCTTTATGTAAGATGGAGAACCATTCAGCCCAAACACCCTAGCCATCTAAGCCTAACCTGTTATAGGAGACAGAGATATCTGGCTACCCTAGTCAGGACAATCTATACAGAGAAATCTAGTAGTATTTACAGTGATAACTGCTGCTTAAGCTGTGACTGGGACAATGAGAATGGGGAACCTGCTGCACACACTCCTAGGACCCAGAAGTAAAGGAGAGACTGAGCATAGCTGTGTATTTCCAGCGGGGTAACCAGGACCAATCATCATTTACTCGGGTTCCTGGAACAGTTGATGAAGCTGAAAAAAACAAGAACCACTTCAGCACCAAGTTGTCTGAGATCATCACACATCCAAGGCATTAAAGTGCTATAATGGAGCCTCAGAATTCCAACTCTTTCAGCACCCCTAACAATCACTGTAAGTGTCTATCATCTTTGATACTAATTTATGCTATCTGCTATACTTTTATTAAGGAGAGTTAAGGAGAGCATATTCATGCATTCTCACAAGGAGGAAAGGTTACATGAGAGATAAAGAGATTTTCCACCCAATATTGAAAACCATATAACCGGCCAGGTATGGCTCCTGGACGGTTAAATGGCACTTAACTGACTATCTGGCAATATTCAGTGGGAGATCGCTGGTATATTGCTGGTTAGCACTTAGTGGATAACCATAGTAACATAGTAATATAGTAAGTGACGGCAGAAAAAGACCTGTATGGTCCATCCAGTCTGCCCAACAAGATAAACTCATATGTGCTACTTTATATGTATACCTGACCTTGATTTGTATCTGCCATTTTCAGGGCACAGACCGTAGAAGTCTGCCCAGCACCCTTCAATCTCACTTCATGTCCTCTAGTTCTACCACCTTCTCGTCTCCAGAAAAGGTTCGTTTGTGGTTTAATACCTTTCAAATATTTGAACGTCTGTATCATATCACCCCTGTTTCTCCTTTCCTCCAGGGTATACATGTTCAGGTCAGTTATATCGTGTGGTATAACCGGCTATCTACTAATATTCAGCACATCACTGGTTAAGTTTGGTGGCCAAATTCAGCTGCCAAAATAGCAGGCCTATCTTTGGCTAGTTTCAACTTAACCAGCCAGCACTGAATATCGGCTTGGCCAATTAAGGTGAAACCGGACAAAAACCACCCAGATATCCAATGTCGGTCACTGGAAATGGCCCAGCATTGAATATCTGGGACCAGCACCAACCGCGGGAGTCAGCCCAGTTAATTACGTGGTCTGAAAATCAGCCCCTTTGTAAATACTGTTTGCTTATTGCTTCTGCCAAAGTGAACAGCCTCTGCTATTATCATTGTCCCAGCTACTTGCCTTAATAGAGTTGAAGTAATTTTGTTGGCTCAGTACAGCAGTACTAGAGTGGTTCGATTTATTGACTGAGTGGAGAGTACAGCATGTGCAAACTAATTGATTATGGCCTCCTGATATTTGTTGGTCTGGCCCTGGTACCAAACCAATGAATCTTGTTTTATGAGTGGTCCCCCGTACAGTATCTGGGTATAAGGAAGGGACCAGACTTACATAAATTTTACCTGAACAGGAACATTAAATAGGCAGTAAAGAGCCCCACCACTATCGTGACACTAAAACCACTGACTCCATAAGGAACTCAACCCAAAGAAGAGAGTAGGTCTGCCAAAGTGGAGGAATGGCCTAGTGGTTAGAGCACCAGTCTTGCAATCTAGAGGTGGCCAGTTTAAATCCTGCTGCTGCTCCTTGTGATCATGGGCAAGTCACTTAACCCTATATTGCCTCAGGTACAAACTTAGTTTGTGAGCCCTCCTGGGACAGAGAAGTATCCAGTGTACCTGAGTATAACTCACCTTGAGTGACTACTGAAAAAGGTGTGAGCAAATCTAAATAAATAAAGGGATGAGGGGAGCCAAGAGCTTTTACTCATTGTCTACTATATTACCTGCTCTTTAAAGAACCCTTAGACTAGCAATTGGCTCCATGAACAAACAGTTATGATAGTTTTTAGGGGCGGAAATAAGAAAGTTCACATCATTGTCATTTTAAATTTTGCAGCAGCTGTTTGTCTGAGACTTGTTATCTCAGTTCTACGTAAGTGCAATGAAGTTTATTAGGGATTCATTGTTCCAATTTTTTTTTCCAGTTTTGCATCTCTAACAAAAATCTTTTGAACAGAAGGCTGCACAGAGACCCGGATCCTCAGCAACCGCACCCATTTAGTATATAGACTCTTTGCGCCACCAGCAAGTTACAAGAGAGAGATTTGGGCAGGGTGCCAGAACCAAAGTGAAGCCAGAAGTGGCCAAACAAATAGACTGCTGCATGTAATTGAACGCAGGGTTTCTTTCACTGCTTATACTCATTTGGCTGGGTCTAATGGTTGATCTGGAATTTGACTTCCCTTTTGGTTAGGGTTCCCACCTTATCCAGATCATTTCAAACAGGTCAATCGGGTTCTGGTTTTGTCCCATGTTGAGCATGGAACTGTAGGGCTACATCTCAATCAGGGGCGTAGTCAGACACCCAAGTTTGGGTAAGCCTGGGCCCAAGATGGGTGGGCAGATGAACCCCGCTCCGTCAAACAAGGTGATGTGGTCTCTCCTTCTTTCTCTCACCTGTATGCCATATGGTCTCTCAAACATCCCCCCTCTCCCGCATACCTTTTAAAAAGCATATTTTCACCGGAAGCAAGCAGCAACTAATATACACTGCTCATGTTGGCCCCACAGCCTTTCCACTGATGCAACTTCTTGTTTCCGCATAGGCGGGAATACGTCAGAGGGGAGGCAATGGGGCCGGTGTGAGCAGTATGTAGTAGTAGTAGTATGTATCAGTCATTGCTTGCTGCAGGCGCAGATCTGCTATTTACAAGGTATGCAGGAGGGACAGTTGTTGGGAGTTTTCAGCTGGTGGGGCTTGGGAACCCCTGCCAGCCACATCATAGGTACGCTGCTACTGGGTGGGCCTGAGTCCAAAGTAGGTGGGCCTTGGTCCACCTGGGCCCACCTTTGGCTACGCCACTGATCTCAATGCATGGAATAGATCAAAATCAGGACTGGATTAGCCTCTTTTGGGTTTATCTAAGGGGTCCTTTTACAAAAGGCACAGCAAGCCAGCACTACTGCCGGGCTACCGCAGGAGCCTGGCGGTAGTCCCGCCCCTCACCGTGCGCCATTTCCAGTTCTTCAAAATTATTTTTATTTTTTGGCCGTGGGGATACGCATGGCAGTAATCAGCACTGCCCGGTTACCACTGGGTTAGCGCGGGAGCTCTTTTTGTCATCTAAATAGGTGGCGGTAAGGGCTCCCCTTGGAAATTGCTGCGCAGCAAGTGTTTAAAAAAAAAAACCTTTTACCTGCTGTGGTAAAAGGGGGCCTCGGTGCACGGTAAATCCATGTGTTAAAAGGGGCCCTAAGTGAGGTTGCTACCCTACTTTCTATTTATGAAGCTTGTCGGCAAAAAAGAAAAGGCTTTTACTACTCTCAGGCCAGCTACCAGGGAAAGAGAAAAGATGGATAAGAAGGAGATAAGACAAGGGAGAAGAGACAGGAGAGGAAGTGCTGAAGATACTAACAATGTCAGGGAATCCAGCAAAGTGAAGGAGGTTTGGAGGATACATAAGAGAAGAAAGAAAAGATAAAATAAACAAGAAAAATTAAATTAATTCAAGAGATAAAAGAGAAAGTAAAAAGCAGGGCAGTGTGAAAAAAAACAACAAAAAACAAAAAACAAGTTAGAACAAAGGTTAGGGGAAAAAAGTAACATTTTATATGTTAAAGAAAAGGATTGCAAAATAAAACAAAGCTGAGCTATACTATTACATGAAAGCCTTTCTCCTTGAAAAGTGGTGGCTGTTAAACACTGCACTGTGTCTAGGCCAGAAAAGTAAGCACACACAGAAACTGGCTGCCTGCAGAGGGGAGGTTTAGGTCAAGAAAAGGCATTTTAATCTTGAGACTTCTTAGCCAAGCACAGGATAGAGGCCTACCCCTTTCTGGCATAAGTTCAATAATAAAGTAATCAGTAATAGATGACAGAGTACTTTGCAGAAGAAGTAATCAGTTATCTGTCATAGATTATTTTTCAAAAGCATTATCAGTTTCACTAGCTGCATAAGCAACAAGAGATATTATTTTTCCTGTGCTGACCATGCAGAGGCAGTAAGTACAGTCCCCACAGCAGCATTAATATAGTAACATAGTAAACGATGGCAGATAAAGACCTGAATGGTCCATCCAGTCTGCCTAACAAACACACTCATTATCAAGTCATAATTAAACCAACAATGAATATGATACAGAAAATACTTGATCATTGTCTCTTTTTGGCATTTCTGGGACATAGACTGTAGAAGTCCACCCGGCCCTGTCCTTAGGCTCCAACTACTGAAGTTTCCTTCAAAGCCCACTCCAGCCTATCCAAATCCGTCTTGTCATTTGCGGACACAGACTGTAAAACTCTGCCTGGCACTGTCCTCACATTCCAAATTACTGGAGTTTGTTGACGCCTTCTCCAGCCCATCCTAAATCGGGTTGCCATATATGGAACCCATCAGGGGTGTAGCCACGGGTGGGCCTGGACGGGCCCAGGCCCAGCCACTTTTCCTTCAGGCCCGCCCAGCGCCCACACTAACAAGCCCCAACCCAAGCCATCTTTTCCTGCCTCTTCTGCTGGCTCTCCCCATCCGCGTGGTCTGTTTAATTTTAGTCCTTGAAGCGCCGTTCTCCCTCCAGGACCGCACCGGCGATTCCGATAGCCTTCTGACAGCGTGCATCATCGGGGGCAGGGCTTCTCCTTAGGCGCATCCCACCTCAGGATGCGCCTGAGAGGCCCCGTCCCCGATGACGCACGCTGGCAAAAGGCTATCGGAATCACCGGTGCGGTGCTGGAGGGAGAACGGCGCTTCAAGGACTAAAAATAAACAGACCACGCGGACGGGGAGAGCCGTCAGAAGAGAGGGAGGGGATGGCGAAGGGAGAAAGCGCTGCCAAGGTAGGCCGAGGGAGACAGAAGAAAATGCCGGGGGGGGAGGGAATATTTTAAAATTACTGTGTAGGGGTGGGGTTGGGAACAGCCCACCCAGGTTAATGCGGGGCCCGCCCAAAATGGCAGGTCTGGCTACGCTGCTGGAACCCATGCCTGCTCAGTTTCATTAAAATGAGCGTGCAGGGCGCGCTGAAAACAGGAGAGGCAATAAGAGACCAGCGCAGGACAGAACAATGCTTCAGCTGACGGGGGTTGGGGACCCCCACCAGCCAAGGTATTTTCGCAGCGGCAGCGGTGGTGGGGGCGGAAGCGGCAGTGACGGGGGGGGGGGGGGTGACAGAAGCAGCGGCAGGGGTGATGGTGGTGGGGGGGGGTGGAAGTGGGGGAAGCTAAGCTTAGCTGGCCAGCGCTTAAATATTCGTGGATAGTCAGCTATATCAAGTGATATAGCCATTCAGCCGCTATCCCCCTGATTCAATGTTGCACCTAACATTCCGTGCCAAGCGTATTCTATAACAATACGTTCAACTTAATTGGCTTAACAAGCAAATCAGCGTTGTTAAAATAACGAGCACTAATTGGCAATAATTAGAATTTACATGCACAACTACCTAAGCATATTCTGTAATGCACTGCACCTAAATTGTAATATGCACAGGCAAAAAGGGCATTTTGTGAGCGTTCCAAAATTTATGCACGTTGTTATAGAATATGGCCCTCTGTACCGAAATCTACACGTCGAGATTTATGCCACGTTTTCATTAGTATAAATGGATGCATGTAGTTTTAGGCGTTAGGATTTCAACTAAGTGTGCTATTTACACCGCGCCTTAATCTAGATCTCGCTTGTAGAATATGCTTAAGCTGAAATGTTTTCTATGCGGATTTTTTAAGCACCATATATAGAATCTGGCCCTATGATCTAAGCCCTAATGCTCAGCAGAGATAACTGGCTATTTCATGTTGAATATTAGCACTTACCCCAACTAATAAGAATAGATTATTACCAAATTATATTTATTACCATAACAACGAGCGAATCAGAGGATTACATAATACAGAGCGACGTGGATTTATTTATCATCTCTCTACAAGGATTATAAACTCTATGTTCATCCCAGGACTATGATTTATGGACATTGAAGGTGGTTTTGGTAAACAACCTAGCGGGAGGACAAAGTGAATATTTAGAGGTTATACTACAACATTTATGTGGAGGATGATATGAGAAACAAAGTTTATGCAATTGATTATTTGTGTAATTTTTATGGTAATAAATATAATTTGGTAATAACCTATTCTTATTAGTTGGGGTTATATATATTTGAGAAATAGTTATATTAAGATATTCCCTGATTTAGTTTTAAGAATATTAGCACTTAGCCAGCTAAATACTATTTAACTGGCTATCTCCACTGGCTATCTCCACCCACGACCAGAGGAGAGTAACACATATTTCTACCCCCCCCCCCCCCCCATAATATTTTATTAGATTTCCTGAATTTTAACAAAAAAAACCAACAACCCTGTTTCTCCAACATAAATGCTCAGTTATAAATGAAGTGCAGTTGTTTACATCTAAGCGTGAGTAAACATGTAAAAATATATAATCTCCAACAATCTTCTCTCTTCTCCTCCCTGCTTTAGTATAGGAGTACTATCTACAGACAACATGGAGCGGCATTTTAGAAAGGGCATTTAAATTGGAAAGCTGACATCCAAGTCAGGATGTCTGAAGTTCAGCTGGTCTTTTAGAGCAAGATCTGCTGACTCAGAACCTGTCCTAAAGTACATGGAGAAATGGACGTCTATGGCCAGCTGTGTGCAGCAGGATATCCAGTTTAGAAAAAAAATCCAGCCACAACGCAGGTGCACAGACATCCCATTCACAGCACATGAATGTCTATGTTGTGAATTAGCAATACAAATGTTCATAATGGAACAAGCCAGGGCTTTTTTTGAGGGGGTACTTGGGGGTACCGGCACCTTTTCCATTGTCTGCTAAAATTGACCCATGGACCCCAAGTTTTAATGAAAGAGCTCAGGCTCTACACACCAATTCTGCCTTTGTCATAGATTCTGTGACTGGTTGCAGGGCGTCTGGCTATTGTGGAGTGGGTCCCTCAGTGATCACCCCACCTCTGAAGGGTGGCCTAGCATTTGTGTACTGGCATCTCTTTTGGTTGAAAAATGCACTGGAACAAGCTGTCACCTTACCCCCCCCCCCCAACCAACAGTTCTGATTCCCCTTTAGCCCCCTTGAATTCTGATCCCCCTGCTGACTCCCCCCCCGCCCCCCCCCCCCAGTTTCGATCTCCACTTTTGCAACCCCCATTAAATTCTGATCCCTTGGATCCCTTTGTCCCGCCTTGGGCAAAAGAAGTGTGGCACCTCTGAGCTCTACCTTCATCCACCCCCAACCCCTTCACCATCCGCCTGGGACCTACCTGAGGTATAGATCTTGGATGCAAGTGGCCCTGAACTGCAGCAGTTCCCCTAAGCTGCTGACTGGGATGGCACCAGGAGCAAAGATGATGTCTCTGCTTTCCAGCAGTACTAAAAGGCCCTGACACATATGCTCCAATAATAAAGCAAAAAAAAAATCCTGTAAGCCTATACCCCTTAACTCATTTGGGGATGTCAATATCTGATTTGAAATTTTAGCCTTCTTATGTTTCCCTATAAATTATTGAACATTCTGTAAATTTGTAAGAAAAGTCTCCTAGATAGTTTAATAGGTAGCTGCATGAACAAGACTGTGTCTTTAGGGAGTATTAACATTTTAATTACATTTTCTTGGCCCTACCAAGAGACCACCGTATTTTTCCATTCTGATTTAATAGTGTTCAACAGTCTTTCGTAATTTAGAAGGAACAGCAAAGAAAGGTCTTTAGGCATCATTACCCATAAAAAATATTTAAATTTATGAGCAACCTGAAAAGTTACATTTATTTCTCTACTTGTCAACAAATGTCAACATGATTGGTGCAGTGCCTGCTGTTGCATACTTCCCCTCCTCCCAAACAGGCTCTGCTGTGTCTGGCTCCACAGACCATGCTCTGCTACTGAAAAGAAATGACACAGATGAGAATTCAGCTCATTCCAGGAGCCCCAGTCATTTGGTTCGTGTAAAGGTGCATAAAATAAAAATGGCCTCATTTGTTGCATTTTACCATTAGTTTTCCAACAAATGTACATCCCTATGTGGTTTCACACAACAGAACCTGAAATACTGTTTCAATTAGAAAGGCAGTGAGAGGCTAATTATTCACTGTATTGCAAGTAATTATGTACTTATAATAAATGTGGAACAGCTGTTTTTCTCTTAGAAATTCATAAACCTGCCTTGCAAAAGGCTACCACTTGAACTGTTGGCAGCCATTTTGAAGCGGCACCAGGATTGAGCGGTCTGCGGTATCACCGGGCAGGAAAAAGGGGGCTCTTTCTTGCCCCCAACAGACCACTAGACCACCAGGGCATGATAAGGTACAGAAGGGGAGAAGAGGACACCCTAAGGCAAGCCCGCTCACTCGCTTGCCAGCCAGCCTGCCCTCAAACCTGGAAAAATGGGCAAGCTGACAAACCCTGTCCGGACGCCCCACGGTGTCCTCAAGATTAAGATATGTCCAGGTAAAACTGGACACATGGTAACCCTAGGCATGAGCACAAAATGGTCAGCTGTTTGGAAATAAAATCATTAGGGCTTGATATTCAGCGCTAGTTAACAGGCAAGGGACTGCTCCTGGCCAGTTAAATAATATTCAGTGTGAGATAGCCGGTTTTCTCTGCTGAATATTAGTGCTTAGCGCATATCCCCAGATTCTATATAGCGTGACTTAAGTTGCATACACAAATCTGATCATATTCCGGATTTGCGCGCGTAACTAAATTAGTTAACAAGCCAATCAGTGCTGATAACTGCCACTTAACAAGCAATTATTGACACTAATTGGCATTAATTAGAATTTACATGCACAACTGCCTAAGCGTATTCTGCAATGTGATGCATGTAAATTCTAAGTCACATAGTTGAAAAAGGGGCTTGGAATGGGCAGGTTGTGGGCATTTCTAAAATCTATGCACACTGTTATAGAATATACCCGGTCTGCGTCTAATTTAGGCCTAGGAATTTACACCAAATGTTACTTGTTGTAACTGCCTGCAACTAAATTTAGTTGTGCGTACGGGCACTTGGATTATTTTATAATCTGTGTGGAAATGAAGGTTTATTCTATAAAGAACGCCTAAATTTAGGTGTACTTTATAGAATACGCCTAGATATATTTTTTTCAGCTCTTTATATAGAATCTAGCCCATACTGATAACCGGTTATATCGTATGATATAGCCAGCTATCCGTGAATATTGAAGCGATGTCAGGGTAGATTGGACCGCATAAATAGCAGTCCTATCTTTATCCACTATTAACTTAACCAGCCAGTGCTGAATATTCACTTTGCCGGTTAAGTTTGAGCCAGCAAAAAAAAAAAAAACCCACCGGATATTCAATGCCGGTTGATGGAAATGGCCCCAGGATTGAATCTCTGAGGTTAAGTTTCTAGCTCAGGCAATGGAGGGTAGAATGATTAGCCATATGTAACAAAACACATCAGTGAAAGAAGTAGGATTTAAATCCTGCTTTCTCTGGTACTCATCCTCTTCGACTAACTACTACTACTTATCATTTCTAAAGCGCTACTAGATGTACGCAGCGCTTACAATCTAATTAGGATAGACAAACAGGACAAACAAGAGATAAGGGAATATTAAAGTGAGGATAATAAAATAAGGGTTCTGAACAAGTGAATAAGGGTTAGGAGTTAAAAGCAGCATCAAAAAGGTGGGCTTTTAGCTTAGATTTGAAGACCGACAGAGATGGAGCTTGACGTACTGGCTCATACTCCTTCATATACAATTAAAGCTGTTATATCGTGCTCCTCCTTTCATTTCTGTTTGAGCAGAGACAGGCACCTCAGCAGGGCTAGCCAAAGGATATCTGAAACCATTGGCAAACTTCAGTCATGTACCCCCCCCCCCCCCCCCCCCAGGCCCTTCCTCCTGTGTCCGGCACCAGTCCATTCCCTATCTCCCTCCTATCCAGCATTTCCCTTTCCTTTCTTCCTCCCCCCCCAAGTATCCAGCCTCAGCCCCTTTCAACCCCACTATGAAGATAATTATATAACAGAGTACTACTAAAGGCGCTGGTTATGGTGCCTATTTCAAGCCTATTCTATAAAGAGAAGTAAGCAGCTACTGTTATAGGATACCAGCACATGTGGACAAAAACATGCTTAAATGCAAGATGCGATCACTTACATCAGCCCTATAACTGTGCTAGAACACACATAAATCATAGTGAGGCCCTTTTACAAAGTGTCGGTAAGTTCCCACCCCCAGCGCACACCATTTCTAACACTACAAAAATATGTCTATTTTTGTAGCGCCAGTTCTGCCAGGGTAGCGCGGGAGCCCTTACTGCCACCTCAATGGGTGGCAGTAAGTGCTCCCACCCGAAATAGGCACGTGGCAAGTGCTTCACTTGCCGCATGTCCATTTCTTTTTTAAAAATAAACCCTGCCTTTTACCCTCTGTGGCAAAAGGGGGCCTCGGCATGCATCAAAAACACGCGCCAAAGCCAGCACAGGCCCCCTTTTGCCGGAGCTTTATAAAAGGACCCCAGTATTCTTTAATTTATACATGTACCTACACACCCACCCGTGCTCTGCCCAAACTCCACCTGGGCCTGATATTCAGCCTACAGGAGGCAAGCGGGCTAAGTCCTGTGATCGGCGCTGAGCCCATATATTTAATGCTGGGCTGTTTCTGGTGACCAGCGTTGAATATCCATTTTTTGACTGGTTTAGAGTTACTGGCCAAGTCAATACTCAGCACTGGCTGGTTAAGTTTATAGCAGCCAACGATAGGCCTGTTATGTAGGCAGCCTGATTTAGCCAGTTATATTGTGCAATAGAGTCAGTTAGCTGCTATGCAATAAGGTGGGGATTCTATATAAGGTGCCTAAAAAATCCAGATGGAAAATATTTCTGCCTCAGCGTATCGCCTAGATTTAGGCATGGTATATAGAATATGTGTAGTTGGTATCTCAACGCCTAAAACTATATGCGTCCATTTACGCCAATGAAAACATGTGTAAATTTTAGAACATCCATGAAACACCCATTTCCCCGCCTATAACCATGCCCCTTTTGCCTGCACGCATTAAAATTTAGGTGCAGTGCATTACAAAGTACGTTTAGAGGGGCATAATCGAACGGGGCACCCGAGTTTTCCTGAGGCCATCCTCGCAGAACGTCCTCGGGAAGGGGCAGGAAAACCCGTATTATCAAAACAAGATGGGTGTCCATCTTTTGTTTCGATAATATGTTCCGGGACGCCCAAATCTTAACATTTAGGTCAACCTTAGAGATGGTCATCCACGGTTTTCAGTGATAATGGAAACCGAGGATGCCCATCTCAGAAACGACCAAATCCAGGCCCTTTGGTTGTGGGAGGAGCCAGCATTCGTAGTGCACTGGTCCCCCTCACATGCCAGGACACCAACCGGGCAC